>NC_081250.1:105883087-106522837 GCF_030490865.1 Poecile atricapillus | reverse complement strand
GAACTAAGTTTTTCCAAATTTTGGAATTTAATGCTTTATAAGAATGCCTGCTACTTTACTACTTCCTGCCGTACAGCAAATTACTATTTCATGGAAGGATATAAGAAAATCTAGGTTTACTTGCTTCATGTTCCTAAGAAAGAGACATGGGAAAACATAATTTTAAATTTATGAAGACAATGATAACATAAAGAAATTATTTTATCATCCTTCAGGAAACTTACATGCAGCCTAGTGATTAAAATATCCTTTGTCTGGAAAATATTCTGTTGGCTACTGAAGGAGAGCAGGAGACCACATGTTGCTGTGTTCATTGTAAAGTAACAGCAGATTATCATGCTTAAAGAGGAGCTGCTGCAGGGAGTTATAAATAACATCTCCTCCTATCAGCTTTTAAAAAAAACTACAGCTTCTGAAAATTACCATTTGTCCAGCACAAACTGTGCTTCAAAGAAGCGTGTCCAGAGAGGGGACTTATCAAGGAAGGCAGTTCCTTGTTCCAGTAAACAAAGAGACAGAAAACTTTACAGCCAGAGAAAACAGAGTGTCTCCAGGTAAATTTGGTATTTATACAAACAAATTTATGCTAGTCAGAAACTTGACAGCAATTTCCAACAATTAATCTCATAACTGTGATAACAATAGAAATCACTAGAATATTTTGAAAATTATAAAACAGACTTATAAAGCTTATTATAAAAACAAAAATAACCCCTTTTTAAATACTTCAAGCATTAACAAATGAATATTTACAGAACCAAATACTAAAATACTTCTGTGGTCTTCTTTAGATCAGTGAGCTATAACCAGAAATTGTCAAGGAAATCAGAAATCTCTGTGAGAAACCCCATCCCACCTTTTCTTCTGAAACCTTTCATGGCTTTTGGCTGAGGTTCATCACACTGTTCTCCAGTGGTGTATACACACCACTAGGTGAATTCACAGTCAAATAAACTGAGGCTGTGTCTATACGGGGAAGTAGAGCATGCTGATAGGAGTGAGTATGCTGAGCAAAGATACCGAATGTCAAGATCTTGATACGCTTATGTGCATTTCAAGTAGAACCTACTTCAGATTACCCCTAGGAAAGTAATATGGGTGGACAACACCAGATATTCATTCGGTACCTCTGCATCAGTATTCTAGTTAGGATCAGCAGCTCACTTTTGAAGGGAATCCTCTGATGGCTCCCACTTACCATCCAGGGTCTTGGAGCATGCATAATGGATTCCTTTTGAAGGAAACCAAACCCACAGCTACATCCCCAGAACACAATATATTCAAACTCTAGCTGTCACTGCATCCATAGTGACAAAAGCTGGTCTGGACTGCCATGTCAGTGGTGTGGATGTCAGATCTTCAGCGTTTTCTTCAGAACTTCTCTTACTTGCCAATGTAGACAACAGGCTCAGACACATAAATATCCTGAGGCAAAGAAGCCATGACATAAGGTTAGGTGAGGTATAAACACTTTACAAGTGTAGCAAGGACTGAAATATCCTAGACCATGGCAAAAATCACAAATAGGTGGTTGTGCTATAGAGTGAGCTGTAAAACACTGCGCAGAACACACAGAACAAAACAGCTGGCTGGTACCTTCAGAGTTACTGCTGAACTTAGGGAAAGCAAATAAATTTGACAAATGGACTCAGAAAGGTATCTCACTGAGTGAACTCAGTGCTCTGGAGAGAGGACTGGACACGGCACAGGACCAAGACATATCCAAGAGCCCTCTTTAATCTCACAGACAAGCATCCGTCCTGCTTTACACCTAAGTGACATGCTGACACCATGACACACCTGTAGCAAGGGGGCTGGCAGCTGTCTGCACATCTGCACAACTGAGCAGCACCTGAGTAACCTATTTCAAAGGTGTCTGCAAACAATTGTGAGAAGGGGCCCACAAACACTAAGGAAACGCTACTGCAAGCACATCTGCTGTAATACCACTAGGAACTTGGTGGGACTCAGAATCACAGAAACACAGAATGGGTCAGGTTGGAAAGGACCACAGAGGGTCATCTGGTCCAACCTTCCTGCCCAGGCAGGGTTATCCTAGAGCACAAGGCACAGAATTGTGCCCTGATGAGATCTCCAGTGAGGGAGACTGCACAACCTCTCTGGGCAATCTGTTCCAGTCCAGAGTCACCCACACAAGTGAAGTTCTTCCCCATGTTCAAGTGGAGCTTCGTGTGCATCAGTTTCTGCCTGTTGCCTCTTGTCCCACTGCTTAGAATCACCGAGGAGGGCCTGGCTCCATTCCCTTGACACCCTCCCTTTCGATAGTTACACGCATTGAAGAGGTCCCCTCTCAGTCGACTCTTCATTTCCCTACGGCTCTCAGGTGTCAGCCGCTGACACAACGAGGGCCTCCTCCGCAGTCACTCTGTCCCCACTGGCCCCACGGCACTCGGCGCCGCCTTTGCCCCTTGTTTTTGGCAAAGGACGAGGCTCGGACAACCCACCCGGGCGCCCGGCAGTGCGAGCAGGCTGAGCCACTGGGATATCACCGCAAGAAGAGGAGCCTACGGATTGCCTGCTTCCAACCCCCTTGCCGTGGGCAGGGACACCTCTTACTAGACCAGGTTGCTCAGAGCTCCATCCAGCCTGGTCTTAAACCCTTCCAAGGATGAGGCATCCACAGCTTCTCTGGGCAGCCTGTTCTAGAGCCTCATCCGCTCGCATTAAAGGCTCTTCCTAATGCCTAACCTAAACCTACCCTCTCTCAGTTTGAAGCCATTCCCCTTTGTCCTGCCAATACATGCTCTTGTAAACACCCTCCAGTCCTTAGATACGTGTTTTAATTAATACCGTCTCTGGATTCCTTACTTAACATTCCCGCATGGCAGACGCCCTGGTTCAGCGGGCTGCGCATGCGCACACCACGCCGCTTCCCGCCCTCCCCGTTCTGACTCCCGCCGGAAGATGTCCCGTCCCCGCCGGGGGAGGCAGGGCCGGCGGCGGGCGGGGCGCGGCGCGGCGGGGCGGGCGGGACGGGGCGGTGCCGCGGCGGTGCCCGGCTGTGGGCGGGTTCGGGGCTCGGGCTCGCCGCCTCCGCCAGCGCCGGCACGTCGCTGACACCCTCGGGAGGTAAGCGGCCGCCGGCAGACCAGGATGGTCGGGGGGGGCTGAGGAAGTTGCTCTTCCCCTCCGCACTCCCCCCACCCCACCCATGTCCCGCCGGGTCCCGTCACCTTGGCTGCCCCCCGGGGCCGAGAGCCTGGCGGCTCCTCCCTGGGCCTGCCCGCCGCTGTCGCCGGGGGAGCGGGCCGGCCGTGCCCTGTCGCGAGCGGGAGCCGCGGCGGGCGCCCTGCCTCATCCCGGCACCCCCGCCCTGCCCCCGGCGGCCCTGGCCGCGGGAGATCCCGGCCGGGAGCGGGGTCTCCCCGCCAGGCCCTGCTCCGGAGGGCTGTCACCGCGGGGCGCTGGGGCGGCTGACACAGGGCCACGTTTGGAGGCCTTCCCTTCCCTTCCCTTCCCTTCCCTTCCCTTCCCTTCCCTTCCCTTCCCTTCCCTTCCCTTCCCTTCCCTTCCCTTCCCCTCCCCTCCCCTCCCGTCCCTTCGTCCTGCGTTGTGCCGTAGGGGCTGCCAGGAGCTGCCGTGGCCCTGAGCCGGGACGGCTCAGGTTGGAGATCCCCGCGCCCTATCCAGCTGCTGGGCAACCAGCCTCAGCTCCTGCTCTAAGGACTGGAAGCGCTGCGGCTCGCGTTTCTCCGTTTTCTTCGCTTGTTCTTTTGGGGTTTTTGGGTTTGAGGTTTTTGTTTGCTCCGTTTTGTTTTCGGGTTCTTTTTTCCCCGTACTTCTTGCCCTAAACCTTTGCTCGTGTTCTAGTTTGTTCCTGCACTTCCGTGTCTTCCCTGCTTTCCATAATCCGGCTTTTACTAGAGGGTGACTTCTCCAGGGCAGAGACTGCTAGTTCTGGAATGTCTGGGAAAGACTTTGCTCTGTTGTACAAAGTATTAGTAGGAAAGAAAATACTGTTGAAGAGTTCTGTGGCAGGAGAGTGTATTTTTTTAGTAGCCTGAGAAGGAGTGTCAGCGAGGGAAGTTTCGTACTTTCTGTTTTGGACTTGAAAGTCTTCCCCGAGTGTGCCATGTCACATCTGGAAAAAAAACAAAGAAGGTCCAGGTGTATATGTATACAGTGTGTGTCATGGTATTCTCAGATTCTGAGGGTCGGTGTCTAAGAAACCAAAGACCTGTTCAGCAACAAGGGCTGTTATTTTCAGGATGAGCGACCACACTGCATCTGTGAAGGGTTTTCTGTGACTGGTGGAACCCCATAGGCTTTGTGAGGTGTCATGGAGCTCATGAGCTATTAGAGTGTAGGCACACAAGTTCTCTTACCTGCTCCTTAGGGAAAGATTTGAAAATAGCACCACCAAAAACGCTGTTAGAGATTTCTTCCCTAGGTAAAATTAAAAAAATATACCTCAAATATGCGTTGTTTATTATGTATCTTCTTTAGAGGAGTAGATCAAAAGACAGCACTGATGTCTGGAATCATATAAATCATATAATCATATATGATCATTTCTAATCATATAAAACTTGTCATTTTGTCAAAAAATTTATTAAAATAATAAATAATAAATTTTTTGACAAAATGACAAGTTTTATATGATTAGAAATGCTTTCATAAGTGGGTAAATAAAAATGACGTTAAGGACAATATAAAGTCTAAACAGAAGAAGTATAGTTGTTTCCTTTTTCCTTTTGTATAATGATCAGTTATTCAAAGGAGCTTATAAGTATCTTTCAAATGTCTTTTCAGGGAAAGACATTTATTTATGAATACTAGAAGTCATACTTTAGTTGTAATGAACTGAAAGTGAGTGGTCTGTGTTACACAAGCAGTGACTTGTTCCTGTTTGACCTCAAAAATGTGTCAGATTTAGTGTCAGATCAGGTTTGAAAAGCGATGTCGTTCTATGGAAATCTATAAATAATCTGTAAGTCTGTCAGTGACAAAATTTAGTAGATAATTCTTGATTGAAAAAGGTGATGTGGAAGTTCTGACCACTGAATCTTCCAGTAGACTTACTTTTATAAAGTTATTAGTGAAACTTTATTGAACAATTATTACTTATGTCATAACGCAATACCAGTGTTTTTGAATAAGAGAACTGAAAAGTTTCACAAGTCAGAAATGTATATGAAAAGGATGATGAACCGAATCCGTGAAGATTTTTTTATCAAGAATCTCTATGGGTTTTCAGACTCCTGTGCAGAGTAACTTCTGCATCGTTAACATCATTTCACTTCTCATGAAGACATTGTCTTTAACTGCCCAAGGCAAATGTCTCTAATAATACTACTTTCTAGGCTTTCCATCTCTGATTTGTAGCTTCAGTCATATTGGAAGGAACAGTTGTAGGTGGTTGCTGATGTCTGAAGTTCTGTTGTAACAGCCACAGAACTTGGTTACTGAGTCTAGTGGATTTATTCCCTGTTGATGTGGAGCACAGGATTGACAGCAGTCCCATGTTTTTTGCTGGCTCTGAGAGAGAGCAGCGCACTATTTTCTGGAAAATGCTGAAAGACTGAGAAACTTTTGAATTGTACTTTACTTGACACCTTTCAAAGGGTAAAAGGGTAGTGCTTAAGACAGCAAAGTACCAAAAATTGTTGGGTATGGAAATAAAAAATAAAATTTGTCCCTTGTTCATTGTTTGGTTGTTGGTTTATTTTTTTTTTAGCTCCCTATGAATGAAACTTTAAAGCTAAGCATTGTTTGAAGGGATGGAAGAGGGTGGGAATTCAGAGTCTTGAGTAGGAAGTATGAAGTGTTTACTGCATGAACGTTTTCTGTTCTTCATAGGTGGCATGAAACATCCTGTTTGTAAGCATATGCATAAGGAATGCTCTTGTCACACCTTGATAAGTTACTTTGGCCTGAACATCGATTGCCTCTTGTAAAAACCTGTAAGTAAAATGAGTGTTATTTGATTTGAGATTGCTTTAATGATTTGCTTTCTGATCACAGCATGATCTGGCTGTAAAAGGAAAAGTGAATATACAAAAGTGAAAAGTTATGATATTTGACAGAGTCTAAAAGCTGAGTCGCTTGCTTTTTTTCAGAAATGGCAGCTCAGAAAAGGAAGTCTACGTTAGTAGAGCCTTCTGCTAAACGACCAAAGCTGGACAAGAACAGCAAACCATCTTTGTCAAAGAAGGAAAAAGAGGTGTCGGATACAAAACATGGCTCAAATAAATCAAAGCCCAATCAGTGTGCAGTGCAGGAGAAAACTGTACTCAAAACCTCTGTCAAACCAAACAGGTCAGTGAAAAAAAAAGCAACATCATTCTACATTATCTTAATAGAGTACATTAATGCAGAAGCAGTGTAAGCAGGGGGAATCTGAGTTAAAGATGCAGCTAGATAGTTAAATAGTGCTAGAAGGGAGGTCAGATTTAAATTGTTATGTATGGTGTCTGCTACATGATTTTTCTCTGGAACCATGTAAGTGCCTCATCTAGCAATCTAGAAAGACCTCCTTCAATAAGATTTCTGAAACAAGAATAATTCTAGTATTATCTAAGTATATATGTATATATATACTTCATTTGAAAGTCACAAGTGTCAGTGATTAAAAACCGCTAGAGATGTTACAAAGCATTCATCTAGGGTTCATAGCTGAGTCTTGACATGCATAAAAAACATTAAATACCACAGAGTAACTAGGTGGAAGGGAACACCTTTTTGGAATAATTCTAGAGCAAATTCTTCCAAAAATATTAAGAGTATAAGATCTAGTGTTTTAAAAAAGAAAAGAAAGAGGCAGAGGAGGAATGAAAAGTATCTTATGACAGATTCTACTTTCTGGATGCTGAAAAAAATACTGTTTGACTCTTCCAGTGATAACAGCAATGAACCTGAAGTAGGAACACGCATGACTACACGATCATCAGCACTCAACTCAAATAATAAAACGATACCTGGCAAAACAGTCCAACAGCAGCAGCCTAAATCTGCAAAAAATAAGGAGGTATGCCAGAAAAAATCTGTGCAAGAAATTCCTAAATCAAAATGCTTAATTGCGCCAAATGAAGCAGTAATGAGGAGATCACAGAGACTGCAGCAGTTAACACATGTGCATGTTCCAGCAAGATCCCTGCGCAGCAGAGAAGTTAAAGAAGAAAAAGTTTCTGAAGTTAAGCACAGTAGCCAGGCAAAAAAGCAGGCTCGTGGTGTTGCAGTAAAACCACTGAAATCTGCTGGAGGGAAAACAGAACAGAAAAACACAAAGATAAAGCCAAACTATAAAAATGAGGATAAAGATGTAGATACTTCACGTGTAGAAGTGACCAGCTCTCTGAAAGAGAAAAAGTGTAAAGCAGACAATAAAAAGGATAATTCCAGTAGCTGTCAACACAATCTTCAAGGATCCTCATCAGGTCCTGAGGAGAATCTTGAGGAAGTCAAGAAAGACCAGACGGGCCCTGTATCTCCTAATTCTAGCAACACAAAGAAAACGGAAACCAATTCTCTTAAGCCAAATTCTACAGCATCTAAGGAAAAGCAGCAAACACACCAGAACATAAAACCCAGTACAAAACCAAAAAATAATTCACAGCCATCTGTAAGTGAGACAAATGTGGCTGATCAACCAGAGAACGATGCAAAATTGAAAAGGGTGAGCATCCTTGAACTTTGTGAAGAAATTGCAGGTGAAATTGAGTCAGATACAGTAGAAGTGAAAAAAGATTCCCCTAACGCAGAGGATAGCAAAGCAGAAGAAAAGCATGATGACACACAGTTACAGCAAAGTGAAATGCTTACTCAGAAAGAACCCAGTCAAAGTACTCAGTGCAAACGGTTTTTCCCTAGCAAAAAAGCAATGCCTGTCAAATGCACTCTGAATGGTAGAAATAACTCCTCAAATAAAAACTCTAAATGGACCAAAATTAAATTGCTGAAAGCTAGTAATGTGAAGCAAAGTAACTCAAATTCTCCAAATGTCCCTAAGCTTCCTTTTTTAAAAGATTTCCCTGAAGTTTCAGAGGCAAGTCAAATGGCGGCAGAAGCAGAGCTTTCAAAGGCACAAGGCAAGCTGTCAACAAGACTTTTTGAGAATGAAAGTACAACTTGTGTGCAGGAGAAATCAGATCCATCATCTGAAAGAGCTGAAGCTAAAGAAGTGACATTAGAAACAAAACAGCCCACAAGGAAAGGTGCAGAAAATGGTCTGTTGCCTAACTTGACAAAACATTTATGTGAGCCAAGACTAGATGAGGTAAGTTATTTTAATTATGGTCTATAGTGGGAGGGTGTTCTAAATGTGTTCTATTTTCTGAGAATCCTATGCTCAGAATTGTTTTAACAACTACTTTCTTTTACAGTAACTTAAAATTTTCAAATGTATTAGTGATTTACTGCTGTGTTTGTCATAGATGGGTGAAAAATTAATTGATTCCACCCTCCTAGATTCCATTGTCAACTAAATGTTGATCATTAAAATTTTGTGCTGGGGCCAAAGGTTGTATGGATTCATATGGGCATTTCTTCATGGCTTCAGCTTCTGCAGCTGTTTTGTTTTGCAAAGGTGTTTTAGGAGAACACTTGTTTTCCTCTCATTTCCTTATCTGAGTGAGTTTCTACTAGAATTTAAAGGACAACTGTGTTCTATAGAAAATATTTTGCAAGCTTATATATAAAATGAAAAAGAATTTTTTCAAAATTAATACCCCAAATTTCAATATGGACTAGCTAATCAGTTTTATTTTGTCTGCTTAAATTAACATAAAACTGATGCTGTGTTCAGAATGTTAATACTTAGTTCAGTGTGTGCTTTTGTTAATAGTTTAAAGGCACTGAATAATTTGGACATTTTTTTAATTTAATGTTTTCTGTTTTGCTTAGAACTTTAGATTACATTTGGAATCAAGTCCAGAAAGTTCTCCAGTAAAGTGTGTTACAGCTCCTAGACCACCAAAACAATTTAAAAAAGAACCCAGAGAAAGTGAACCTCAAGGTAACTGTCTACTATTGATTTCTCCACTTGGTTTGATCAGTTCTGTGGGAAGGATAAGTCTCCCTTTAAGAGGAATGTTTCAGCTGGCACAGACCTTAAACTTGGGGAGTTGGAGCTGTTGACCAGGGGGTTTTGTATTGCTTGGTATCACACCCAGGGCCACTTGAGTAGCACAGAAATTTATTTTTTTTTTCCTCTGGGCTGGGGAGTGGGAAAGAAGGGAAATGCATGTAATTCCATGTAATAAAGCAGTAAAACTTCCATGTTTCAGTTGGCTTCTCCTCTTGGCTTGGTTTTGGTTAATTTTCTGCCCTTTTTCCTTTGGATAAGTATCTGCATTTCTTTCATCTAAATTTTCTGCTTGATCTTAAGCAAATTATTAATTGAGTAATGACTCTCCTGTTTTTATTTCATAGTCTTCATTTATCAGTATGCGAATGCAGTTTGTCAAAGCTTATGATGAATGTGATATGACTATTTTGACTAGGAAATACTGTCAGTGGATCACTAACTTGTCTCTTCATTATTTTTTTTTTTTCTGTTTTAAATGGTGAGGGGTTTGTTCTGGGGTTTTCATGTATTTTTTTAGTCTGAAACTTAGTTCAAGTGCACTGTTTTATTATTTAGCTTTACTAAATAGTTGGAGTTCTTTTCCTGCCATTGTAGGATACTTTTGAAGGGTAACTTCTCTTAATTTCCATTACAGAATTGAAAAAAAAAAAATTCTTACTTTTGCTGGTTTTGATTGTTTCTTTTCTTTAAGTGTTGTAGAACATTCCTCAGATAGGGGCATACTGTACATTTATGATTCTAATAAAATACAGACAGCTACTTATATGTGTGTCAGTATAAATATATTTAAACTCCTATGTAGTTTACTGCTGGCCTTGTTTAGTTTCTGGCAAACTGTTCTGCAGAACTGCTGTCAAAATGTTGGAGAAAAAGGCTTTTTTTTTTTTTTTAAGTATACTTGGAGAAACATGTGACTACCGTCTCAAACTTGAATTTTTTTTTTTATTGGCCATGAACAGATTGCAAAATTGTTTGAAATATGTTTTTTGAAAATCATTGTTTCTGTAACTCAAAGGTCCTTTGCAACTAAAAACTTTATAATGAAGTTGTAATCTCTGATTAATTGTAGATTTGGCTCCCACACAGTTGATGCAAACTTCACTTACAAGTCAAACTTCTGCATCTGAGAACAGGTATAGTATTTCATAAATTATGAAACGACAGTAATACTGTATAGAAAGAGTTATGAGAGAATTTATTATAAACCAGTTGTCTCCCAGCCTCAGTTTTCAGTTTCAAATAAGTGACTTGTCCTTTGTAAAAACAGACTTTCATTTTATCCCATTGTTAGGGGATATTTCTGCTTTGCTAAGAAAATGATTAAGATATTTGTAACTGCACGTTTATTTCAAAAAATATTATTTAACAGAATTGGAAAAACATTTATACTGGTCTCTTCCTCAAATCAGATGAGAACCAGAGAGTAGGGGAAGGATTTGCCACATGATTTTCATGTACTGAATTATTTCACTTATATCTGGAGGAGTTTTTTTTTCCTTCTGGTCCTAGGAGAGTTCTGTACATGTGAATTCTTTTTAGGTGGGGAGGAGGGGATTTAATTTGGAATTTTGTGATTGCTGTGAAATGAAGGTGTCAGCAGCCATATTAGAAAGAAAGAGTTGTTAGTATTAAGTTTGTCTTACAGTACAAGTTTGCATTTTAGCTTTGATCACGTTGACTGTTACATTTCTGACATACGCTGTGGTTTTAGACAGTTACAAGCTAAAGACAGAAATTTCTTTGTACCTTAATACCTTGAGCAGCAGCAGTGGACAGTATGCTGTTACTGTTTTCTGTATTCATAATGGGGACAAGAAGAAATGTTTCAGGTAATTCTCAGTACATCCCTCTGAGGCCAGATTAACAATTCTCATTAACCAACCTTTTTGTAAATGTTGAAAAACACTACTGCTATGAAACTTCACAGAAGATAGGTAAGGTAGATGCAAACTAGTTAAATGAGTGGTTTAAAATGTACTGATAAGCACTGCAGTAACTTTGATTTATTATATTTTTATTCTCAACTGCCAAACAGGTTTATGGTATCTACTTAAATTTATTACCTGAACAAGCTCATATTACTTGTCTATTATCTGGATATATGTTTTAATTCTGAGACCTTTCTTACCCTGCTTTCTATGTGATATCCAAGAATTAAGTCATTTTTTCTGTGATACTCCTGCCGTAACATAGAATATCTGTTATCTGTGTTCATATCTACAGTGTGTCTCTCTTTAGGGCTTTGTAGGACAAGGCTGCAGCAGGAAAAGGCAAACCTCGAAGTAGCTACATAAGGCAAATTTTAGGGCACGTGAAGGGAATAAAAAAAATACCCCTGATTTAGCACAAAAATGCTGTATTAAAAATGTCTGGTGAGAGTTAATATATTAAAAAGCTCACTGGATTAACCTGCTGCTTGTGCTACAGGAGGTGCCACAATTAAGTTTGATCAGAAACAGAAAAATGTGTTAATACCTAGTTGAAGTATATGTATTTTTGTGTGTGTTTTGCTTTGGCAATCTCCACAAGTTTTATCCAAAACTGGAGTGAATGTCATTTTTTTTCCCCTGAATATAGGAGCAAGTTCATAGAGTGATTTTGGTGATAGTTTATTATATTGTATTTTCCAGTGTTTTTTCAGCTGTGACGAAGGGAGGTTTAAACTGAGTAAGATTGCAGTGATACTGCTGCTTTTATTCCTTGCGTCTTCCTTCCTTCACTGCCACATGTTAGAAGAGAATAAATTTTAATTGTAGAGATTTGACATATGACTTAGATTTGTGAGAATATATTTACATGGTGTGCTTTAGCAGCCTGATGTATGATACCTTAATCTTACTTTGGAAATACGTAGCATTAGGCACCATCAGTCATGCTCTGAAAGTGCCTCTTATAAATGGTGGTGTTAATGGTTGAGACTAGCCCATCCACTTGATCATTTTTTCTTTCCATAAACAAAAAAAATTCTTGTAATTAGGCTAGTTACAAAGTGGTTTTTTGATTAATTCTTTCATTTCCTTATTTTTCCAGTTGTATTGCGCGTTAAAATATACTGGACTGGGTTTTATGTAATTAATTTGGATTTGCATATTGGTAAAGTTTGTACTAATCACAACGTTTTGAGTATCTGGAATGACGTGTATAAGCAGTTCCATTTTTAACATGAAATATATTTGTATTTCAAGGGCTCCATTGTCAAATCCTTCATTAGCATCAAAATGCAGTAACTTGCCATCATCTGAGGAACATATTCAGAAGCTAAAAGAAGCAGGAAAAGATGGTGATAAGCAGCTGATCACAGTAAGTAATACCCTTTTAGTAAGGCTTATAGCTTCTTGAAGAAATTCTCTGCATTTGCAGTGCTGTGTTTTAACGAACTTGTCTAAAAATCATTACTTATACACACTACTTAGCACCATTGTAAATTACTTGTAAAAGCAGAACCTGTACTAGGTTGCCATTGAGTGTTGATGGGAAAATGGTGTCAGCAAGCCTTACTGTTTAATGTTTCTTTTTAAAATAAATTCTGCAATTTTTAAATAGAATGGTTATTCTTTGGAAATGGGGAGAGTGAATGTGCATTTACTTATGTGTAAAGTCTCAATTTCTTAAAATTTTAGAATTACAGAGGGAGGTGCATTTGGTAGATTGTGCAGAATTAAAATCATAAGATTTGTTCCTTCATTGTTAAAGTGTCCATTGTTCTGAGACCAACTGAAAGATCTCCCAGTGCATGCACTTATTTTTTACCATAACACTTAAGCAGCAGTACCAGTTGAGTTATTTATTCTTACCCTTTTGGCTATTAGCTACAAAATACAGGTAACAAGAAAATGCAAAATGAGAAGGGAGTGACACAGTTGTTTTGTTGTCTTGTAGAATCACACAGCTTGATTGTGAGACAGGTGGAATTTTCGTTTGTGTTTTGTTTGTGTTTTCAGTAATGGCACATGTCAGATAATTCTTGAGAAATGAAAGCTAGAGAGGGAGAGGAACCCAGGCCATCAGGAAGGAAGGAGTTTTCTTATGAAATTATATCTCTAGCATAGAAAATTGGAGGTGTTACTAAGTTGTTATTTTTTTCCTGTAATACATGGATTATACATGTGAAAATATTAACTGAAATAGAACCAAATGAGTTCTGAACACTCTGTTACACCATACTGAAATATTTTAAAATCAGAGCTTCTAAGAACTAAAGTGATAAATATATCCTCCAGTTGTCTGAAGTTATACATATCTAGGCCTGTGAATGCCCAGCCACAGCCGAACTGCGTCTAGCATTTAAGAAGTATTTCAGTTACTGCCTCTTTGAAATCCATTTTACCAACAGAATTAAAATGAATGATTAAATATCGTAACTATATTAAAAGGACTATACAAATATACCTTTTCATTTCTGTGAAACTAACTTAATTTTTACTCATACAGTAACAGAACTTGGCTGAAAAGTTGCTGGGATCTTTGACAAGAAGAAATACTTCCTGCTTGGCTACTGAAGAGGGCTTGTGTAGCTCTCTGCAGTGTTTATTATACAAAGAGATTTTTTGCAAGTTACTGATTATGCTGGTAGTATCCTTGTATTCAGCTAGAATTAGGAGAGTAATCTTTTCTTCAGGTATACAACAATAAAAGTTTTTTTACCAAGCAAAATTTTAAAGAAAGGTTCATTGACGAAGAACAGTGGGAAAATGAGGAAGAATGGGAGAATCTTAGTTTGTTGTTTTCTGTGGGTATTTCTGGAAAATGCAAGTGGATATTTAATTTCTAAATGTGAAAGTAACAGCTTCACAATGTCTTTTATATTTCAGCACTTCATACAGATCTAATTCGCTCTGATTTCATTGAGTTCAGAGTAGGCTTTTTATTATGTGGAAAGGGCATTTTAATGATGCCTGTACTTCACTTTACCAAGACAACATTTTAGGTAGGGTATTGGTCTGTTATTCTTTTACTTTGGGTAAGACTGCTCTTCTGTCAAAACATGTAGAGGAACCCAAATACTAGTTAAGCTGCTTTGTAAAATACTGTCCTTGACCTTGGTTACAGTGGAGATGAGACACAGTTATATTTAGAATAGTTTGTGCCAACTTCTAGAGGTGAAAGGTGGCTAAATTGACTTCTAAATTACTAGGCTTTTCTCCTGCAAATACTCAAAAGATTTGAGCTTAAATGCATATAGTAAAATAAGGTACTTTTTGTAATTAGTAGTTTTACTTGCAAAACCACAGTGAGTTTTTAAAAGGTGGATGGGTGGGCTTATTTTTCTATTATTAGTAGTAATTATTTTCAAAGGAGTTTATATAGTTCCATAATGATCCTGTGAGAACAGAGAAATTAGTAATATGGTTTAAAAATTGCTGAGGTTGAAATTTCTCCTGTATGGAGAGCAGTCTCACTACACAAGGTCAAACCACTTAAATTAGCATTTGTAGTATCTAAAAAATTACAGTTAATAGCTGGAAATAATTTTTATTTCAAGTTTCTGGCATGTTGTATTAAGAAAAGCAGTTTCATTATTCTTTACCTTAAGTGAAGTTGGGAAGTCATGCTTTTATTCTTAGCAAGAGACATTTAATTAGTGTTTTGTTACACTTTAAAAAAAAAACTAAATTCCTGAAAGATGCAATTTTGGGCTCTCCAGTGTGAGGTCTGATTCTTCTAGAGATGTGTCGAGCCAGTCCACCTTAATGTATGTACAGAATCCTTTTTTCATTTTACAACCAAAGCTGAAAAAGTAATTATTTATTTGACTAGTCACATAATGCAAAATCTTTATTTTGCTGCTTGTTTGCTACGGAGTTTTCCTAGTCTTTTATATGTAAGTTTGACACTTTTAGATTTTTTTGTGGTATTTGAAGCTTGGAGTCTGGAATATTACAGTATTGTCTGTGTATTCTAACGTCTTTGGTCCCTGAGCTGTATTTAGAGAGGTGTTTTGGTAAAACTGGGCTTTGTTTTTCACAATATGCTTTGTGTTTTTTATATTAAATCCTTAAAGATGTATCTTGGCTTCCTTCTCCCGTATGATTGCTATAATTATATTAATTTTCTTTTTCTCTTAAATAGTATAATCTTTTAACAAGCTTTAAGGCATTTGACTAACTGAAGTAAAATAACACAAATTCTGTTTGTAGAAGAAATACTTAGTAGCTGCATTTTCACTGTTCTCTTTCCTGGTACACATCATGCTGTTATCTGGGCAGCTTTCAAACATAAAATTATCTTCATTTTGTAGAAGTGCATCGAAGTCAGACGATGGCTTATTTCTGTTCGGATTTGCTTGCTGTCACACATCTTAAAAAGCAAGTCTCTTCAGAGTGTAGAACTTCAGCTGAGGACAGCAAAGCATCTAATGCTCCAAGACACTTCATGAAACAAACAGTGCCAGCAAACAGTGATGTTTGAAGTGATATGCAGAGACTTAGGTTCAGACTTAAGAGAGAGTAGGCTTTCTTTTTCAGGGCAAAGAAATTAAGATCGAGGCTAAAAATTCATTACATTCCAATCTGTGACTTGGGGTTTGATGGAATCGTCTGTTCTGAATATTTGTGAACTGCCCCCTCTTAACACTTCATTTACATCTTCAGTTGGTAGGCTGTCAGGTTACATGGAGCTCCATAGGAAGCTTTGTAAAATAATGCACTAAAATTGTTATTTACTTTTCAATTGCTTGAATGTGATTTGCAAGTAAGAGAACTTGAATATGAAATCTTCTGTTTCTTTTAAATTCTGAAATGGAAAGAAAGACAAATGCACAAATCATGTGTTCTCAGTTTTCATCAAATGAGATATGCTGTACAACCAAGACAAGGAAAGTCAGTTGTTTCTTTCTTGTAAAAATTCTGCTTGCCTGTCAGACCTAGGACAAAATTTCGACCATAAAAATAAGAATTGATAAAAGCATTAATGCTACAAAGAAATCTTCTAAATAATTAGCTATGAAGGACAGGGATACTTATTCCATTTTGAGATTTGTTCCTTTGAATTGACTAGTATTTTGAAAATAAGTCCTCAGTTTTAGGAAAGTAAAAAAAATGCATGTAAAATGAATGAACAGTGAAAACAAATCACTAAAGTGATAGAAGGATAGTTTTGAGTTATGGAGACTTTTTTGCCTTTCTAGAGCTCTGAGTTAATGCTTGGATGTCAGCAAGTGTGATTAAATGTAGGTGATCGTTAAAAGTATCAGCAAGTGTGTGGATCAGGTTTGCTTGATGGAAGGTGCTTTTGATTCTGTGGTTTGAGTTGGTGCTATGTGTGTGGATGTGATGTGCATGCTAATCCGGTTTACACATTTGGATATCATGCTTGAATTTTTCCTTACATGTATTTTGATTAAAATTGAACATAGTTTCCTGCTTGACTGACATAGGTTATATGTGAAATAAGTATTTTTCTTTAAGATGAAAACACAGCCCTTAGTGGACATAATAAGTGTAAGAGTAATTTCTTATGAGAAGAATTTGTAAAGAAACTTTGATAGCAATCATTTAAAGTTGCTATTTTCTTCCTTAAACGTGTGTAGTCTGGTTAGGCAATTTCTCTGAAGATTCAGAGAATGGCTTTTAGGCAATCTTTCATTGTTCTCATTAGTTAAGTACTGCCTCTCTCCTGTCCTGTAAGGCCACTGAGAATGAGACAGTAACTACTTCGTAAGCATAAGGGAGGAGTTTGGTAGTTGAGAGCAGTTGTTTTTCCTTCCACACAAACGGTGCCCTTTGGGATAGCTCTGTTCTTACAGGGATGGTATTCTTTCTTATTATCAGTTCTTCCCATTTCTTCTTCTCTGCAGCAACCCAGCTTTGTCTTGCAAATTCAGGTGGGTTGTACTTGGTGTCCTTTGTCCTGAAGGGAGGTGAAAATTTTTTGTAACATTAGCTGGGAGCTGGTCCAGGAATTCAGGCACGAAGGCCACTAGCGAACAGTGTGCTGTAGGTTAACCCTGGTAGGCAGCTAAGCACCATGCAGCTGCTCCCTCATTGTCCCCAAGAAGCATGGAAGAGAACAGTTTCTCAGGTAAAGCAAAAGCTGTGCGTGCAAGCAAAGCAAAATTAGGAATTCATTCAATGTTGTTCATTGGCTTGCAGATGTTCAGTCTTCTCTGGGAAAAAAGGACTTCATCCTGTGTAACAATTGGGAAGACAAATGCCATTAACTCCAAACATCCTCCCCTTCCTCCCTCTTTTCCCAGCTCTTACTGCTTAGCAGGATGCCATATGGCATGGGATACCTCTCTGGTCAGGTGGGATCTGCTGGTCCTGGCTCTGTCACCTCCCAGCTTCTTGGCACCCCCATCCTCCTCACTGGCACAGCAGTGTGAGAAACAGAAAAGGCCTTGAACGCTTTGTAAGCACTGTGCAGCAATGGCTAAAACATCCCTGTGTTATCAGCCCTGTTTTGGGCACAGATCTAATACACAGTGCCATAGCAGCTGCTGTGAAGGAAATTAACCTTATCCAATCCAAAACCTGTGCTTATGAGAGCATTTTCTGTAATATTCCTGCTTAATACTTGCATATGAGTTCAGGATGGATTACCTGTCCATCGTAAATATTGTGCAGATTTATTTTCTTACTTTGTATTGCTTTTTGTATTGCTTTAGCCAATGACCTATTATTTATTATTATAAAGATATAATTTCATGATGGATAAAGACCCACCATTTTAATTTTTCAAATATGTTAAGTAAAATCAGATACATCGAGGCTTTGAAAGTTTCAAGTTGATTTATATCTTTTGTTAAAATAGCTTTTCAGGTAGGTGGGCACTGGTGATGGGTTGGGTTTTTTTGTTCTTTCTTGTTTGGTTGGGGTTTTTTTGTTCAAAATGAAGACTAGATTTTATTCTGAGTTGGGACATGTCTTCTGATCCTCCTGATCAGCAACAAGATCTATCCGTCAGTTTCAGTCTTGAATGCATCTTTCACTGAAATAACATTCTTTGACCTTTTAATTTTCTGGGGAGTGCCCCAAAATCTTTATGTTGTTTCTTCCTTCTTATATTTCCTTTCCAGCCTGCACATTTCTCTGGCTGGGACTTATTCTTTGTTCTGTGAAAAGGATAGAGGAAAAGGGGAAAAAGCAATTTTCCTCTAACTAATACTAGGTAATCAAGAAGGAGGTGACCTAATCTGTGACTGAAGAGAAAGAAACGAAGGAAAAAAAAAAAGCGCCCTTTTTCATCTCCTACAGAGGCACCAAATGCCTTTTTTGCTTGCAGGGTTCCTTATTGCACATATGGAGGATCAGCAGTCATGCACCTTCTCAAAGAAGATATTGGTAAGACTTTTCTTTCTGTCTCACACAGAATTAAGAAACTCTTACGAAGTTAAGGCAGTATTGTCCCAATGTTCAATTAGAGATAGCCTTGAAACAGTGGATATACTCTACTTCAGGATTGCCTTAGGTGATGGAATGCTTAGTTGCCATCTTCGTGTGCAAACTTGCTTAGGAAATAAAAGTATTTTTTCTCTTTACTGTTAATGTTTATAAAACTGAAATGTAAACAGAGTAACATTTTTCCTGCCTGAAACCCCACATTTTCCTGAATATAGTTCTTCTGAAAAACGTTAAGTTTTGAGAGTCAAACCTCTTGAATCTTTTTCTGGTTGTGACAAGTCAGCACTTTATTTTTCAGTATCTGATGCTTGCTGAGAAGATTTCCACTTCAAATCCCAGTTATATTTACTCTCACACATAGTACAGAAGGTGCACCTAGGTTGTTGTGGTTTGCGGGTATTTTTTATTTCTGGTTTTGTTTGGATTTTTGGTTTGGGTTTATTTTGGTTTGGGGTTGTTTTGGTTTTTTTTTGTAGTTGTTTCATTTTGTTGTTTGGTTGTTGTCGATCTCTTCCCATTAGGAAGGTCTGGCAAGCTTTAATGCTGTATTATGATTTGGGAGCACTTTTTTCCTCTGGATGCCTGCCCTTTCCACTCCTGCTTATGCAATGACATCACTTTAAAAATAGTCAGATCCTGTAGATGTTTTGTTGAAGTACAAACATTTATTCGTCATAATTCCTGACTTTATTTTGCATGTCTTTTTTTGTTGTCACAGTCTGTGTTGGATTTTAAAGCTCCTGCATTTAATTTTTGCCTGAAGCATTATATCCTATGCTGTGTCTTTAAAATAGTACTTTGGTTATACAAAAATCTTCTTCCTTGTTTTCAGAAGACTGTAAAATATTTCCTAAAGGCTATAGTCCATGTTTATCAGGGCTACAGAGTTCAAAAGATTGCTTTAGATACTACAATGTGCTTTTTTTGATAATTCATGAAACAGGGCTTTCGTATTAACCTCTGTGGGTAGCCCATTGATACAACTGAATGTGTTTAGAGTAGTAATATCAATGAAATCCTTAAAAAACAAAATTCAAAAAAAAAATCTCTCCCCAAAACTCAGACATTGATACCAGCAACGTCTAAGAAATGCTGGCTGTAAAATGCAATATGGCAGTACTATTCCAGGGAACTAATCTGTTCCCAGAAACTTGGAAAACAGCATTTGTATTTACAAGGTAAGATAGGAGCCAGACAACTTTGAGGATATCCTTGCCTTGTGTTTTCTGATGACTTCCTGCATAAGTAGCATTTTTTTGGCTTGAGATTTTTGATAGTAAGCTTACAGGTTAGTTTAATAGTCTTGATGATTTGAACAGAAATTGTCATGAGGCTTAATGCAGTACCAATACTTAAGACTGGCTTTATGGAGCTGATTTTCTAATGTAAGTAGTGGGGGTTTTTGTTGACGTATATTCCAAGCATCAAAGTACATTTCCTTTTCACTTATTCTGCTCTAGGTACAAGGGGGTATGTTCTCCATCTTCAAGACAGGATTATTAAGTCTGGTTCAGTTGGTTCATCTTTAGATAGTCAGCTGCACTGCTTTTTTTATCTTTCATGTATTAACCCTTGAAATGCAGTGTCTTCTGGTGGCTAGAATGGGTACTTTGTTTTGCTGCTTTAAAGGAAATCTGCAAGTGAAATAAAATGTGTTTGGTTTGATTTTTGGACTTTTAGAAAGCTCATCTTATTCTGACTTTACAAATCCAACCTTGGTTCATCTTTCCCTTTCCATTCAGAAACAAAGTGTACTCCTGTTTCTCCTGCACACAGTAGGGATCAGTACATTGATGTATCGTTAAAGCAATGACTTCCCAGATTCAACTTCTTTCTTTTGGCCTGTGCTCCTAAGGAGACATTCAACTCTGAATTTGTCTGGCCTGTTGTGCCTTTAGTCTCTTGGGAAGAAACTGATATCTACACCTTAGATGGCACTAATGCCTCTTTGAAAAAAATTGCTGTTGTGTGGAGAATTGAACAGTTGTTTAGCTCATAGACATGTCTTTGAAGACGGAAGGAATAGGAAATGTTTCGTAAACACTTCTGTGTTGCAAAATGCTTTCTTCTGTAAAATAGGCTTTTTTTACTATGGCTATTTTCAGCTCTTAGAAAACAATATTAAGTTCATGCGATCTGTTTTCTTGCAAATTGTGCACACAGATCAATTTAATGTTAAAAAACACCCTCAAATCCTTTTTTGCTTATTATACTGGTTTAGAGTATAGAGTAAGTTCCTGTTTCTCTATTGCTTGTGATGTATGTTAAAATAAATTAAAAGTGACGTTTATTGCTGCTTACATAAGCTCAATTTCCAGATGTAGTTAAAGAGGGAAAAAAAAAGTAGTTGAGCATTAAGCTGTAACTTAAACATGCCTTTTTGGCTAGAGATTTTATTCTAACTGGTATTCTTTTGCTCTTTGCAGAAGGCAGCCCCAGCACCTGATACTTCACTATTTGTTAGGCACTGACTCCAAAATCTGAGCATGTTTCCAGATGAATAACTTTTAATGAATAAACATAAAGCCGTAGGTACTGAGTAGTGCCCTCAGTTTGGTAATGCTTGCATACAGAGTAGCAGAAGATCCTAGAAGTCATGAATGGTATGATTTTCCATTTGCAATGTAGCTGCTATACAGTGTCTCAAAAATTGCCTTGAAATACTCAGTTCTCATTGAACACCAAAGAAGATAGTGGTCAGTTGTTGCAGATGTATTGCTGATCTTAATGATTATTTCCATAGCTTCATTCTTTTTTATACACTTACAGACTTCTAGGAAAATGGCTCACCTGTGGCATACCTCAAAGCAGCTCACAACCAAAGACAGGCCACAGCAAAAGTGTAGGGGAAACCAAGTAGTGAGGGGCTTGATAGGGGAATTTTCTTGGTGGAAGATTTCTGCAGATAGGAGAAATGAAGGAAGAATTCTTTGTTCTTTGTATGTCATAGAATAAAAGTAATTTGTTCAAAAGTAATGGGGGGGGTGGGTAGAGCTAGTATTTTTAGGTAGAGTTTTCCTTGTGATTGATGTCTGTGCCTTTTAAGAGCATATAGGTTTTCAAAAGATGAAATTCTAAATTCTGTGCTTGTTGTTTCTCTGGTTTCACCCCATTTTAGCCTCTGTGTTGAGTTTCCAGAAGATACATTAATAGGAGGAATATCTGATTCAGTGGAAGTTCTATTTAACTGTATTTGCTGTGCAAGGAACTCATAAATTCCTGCTTTGTGGGTTATTTGTTGGTTTGGTTTTGTTGTTTTTCTTTTTTTTATAGGATGGAGGACAGAAGAGATTTGGTGCTATTTCCTGTAATATTTGTGGAATGCTTTACACTGTGTCAAATCCAGAGGATGAAACCCAGCATCTGTTATTCCACAACCAGTTCATAAGTGCTGTTAAATATGTGGTAAGAAAACCTTCTGTTTTGAAAGACATAAACAGTATCTTTCATTTGCTTGGTACTATGACAATTCATATTACATTAAGCTGTGTTTCAACAAATTGTTATCACAGTAGGCCATAAATCATCCACTTTGGGAAATAAATGTTTTTAAGAGCCATGGTAGACAGGTTATAAGTTATTTATAAAAATAGTACAATAATGGTGTTTCATTGCCATATTATTATTTCTGCTACAATTACCTGATCTTGGGGAGGTGTGAGGGTAGTGATAGGAAAACAAAGGACTATCACTGTTCTGAAAGTACTAAATACAGGTTTCTCTACAACTGATGTTCACAGCAGCAGTTGACTTAATCGTCAGATGAAGGGCTGACTCTCCTGTTTTTCTAAGTGTGTGATCTTACTTTTCCATTAATTTATGTAAAATTTGAGGAGAGACTGCCTAGGAATTCAACTGACACAGCTTCATAGTGTGTTGGACCTATACTGAATTTATAATGAGAATGTGATCTCTAAAATATATATTATTTGAAAATTTCGTTATATATGCTGTCTCTGAGTGTCTCATAAATCTCAGAATTTAAAAATTCTGTATAATTTCAAATATATTGTAAAATCAGCTACTTCACACTAGCTGATATTACAAGACATAGGAAATACCTGTTCACATGTCTGAAATCCAGAATAGAATCCACAAAGTATTTTCTTTATCATACATGTTACCTTCAGTACTCTACACTCGAGTAGATAAGACCTCCAGGATAACTGAACTGAGGCCACCTATTTGTTTCATGTAGGCACCAAATGGCTGTTGGGCTACTCTTAAATCTCAAGCACACTTTTATCCCAGTGTTTGCAAATATAAATATATAACTTGATACCTAAAGTGCTTGAAAGTCTCTGGTGAATAGTTTTGGTGTTTATTCTGTCCTTGGTTAGTTTTTGCCAAATAATCTGGACATCTTGAAAGATCTCTTCTGATACACGTTAGCTACATTTTAGGGTGGGACTGGGAAGAAAGTGTGATGGAACTCAGTTATAATGGCATCATAAACACATTTCCCCATTTTATTCCTGTTTGTCCTCCCTCTCCCCACCCAAGTACTTTCAGATCTTGAATGTTACCAAAGATGTAAACATAATTCACAGAAGATGATGTTTAGTTCTTTTGGACAGAAGCTCTTTGGCACATGAGTTCAGTAGCTACTTAAAGCTGTACATGTTCATGTAGGTAAGAAGCTGTACTGAAGTTTTGAATGTTCTGGAAGTTGAAAGAGCTGAAATCTCACGCTTGTGTGTATGTCTACAGTAGCAACATAATTAAGAAAGTGAATGAGCAGACTGCCTTAAACCAGTCATAAATAATTTCATACAGACTTAGGTATGCTTTTAACTTGAAAAAAGCTTTCCCTATTGTTTTCTCAGTTGCTAGCCATCTTCTTAAAACTTCCAACAATGTATACTCAAGCAAATTATTTGTATTGTCAGTTAAGTGAATAAAGAGTTCTCTCTCTGTAAACTTTTGAGGCTTTAGTTGTATTTTGTGACATTGTAGATGACTGTAGAGCCATGGAGCCATGATTTAGATAGTTATTCTACAATGGAAACTGTAGAGTAAGACATGAAAGAAGAACTCTTATAAGTCTTCATATTCCCCTCTGATTTTTATTTTTTCCCCCGCCTTAACAATCTTAACACTCTACTGCATGGATGAGTAACTTTTGCTATTCTAAATAGATGAGTTTTTACCACTAGTCATTTGATCTGGAGTCAGTGGTTCTTGGTTGATAGTATTGTGACAGAAACATTCTCGCCTCCTCTTAGAAAATAATTTCAATTTAAGATAAGCCTTCTTGGCAGTGAATTAGTACACCAAGTGACTACTTGTTAATTCTTAGTCATCCAGAAATACTGGAATGATTGCTAATTATCCTGATTTTGCTAGGAGGTTTATAGTGGGGATTGTTGGGAGGATGGCTCATAGGTTTCTGGACATTTGTATGTAGTTACTGCACTGAAATTTTAACTGTCTTCCTTTCCCTGACAGTGTTAACTGGACAGTAGCATCATGGGGTTAAAAAAAAATGTACTGGGGAAAGTCCTGTTAACTCCCTGTTTAGACTTCCCGGTCCAGGAGCTTGTGGTCTCAGTGACCTTGACATGTTACTTTTTTAGCTCTCCAGACACTCTTTATGTATAGTTAATATGTTTGGCATGACTTGTTATTCAGAGGCCATTCTAAGGGATCTGGTACTTGATATCAGTCAGATATATCTCATTTGTCATTCCCGTGTCATTCACATTCTCCACGATATATGATGAGGTCCCAGTCTGACTTGAGAAAACTTTTCTCAGTTTTTTTTCTCCCTTTTAGGCATCTCATGTTATGGGCTTTGTAGTTCTATGAATGATTCATTTCACAGACTCAAAAAAAGTAGGTCTGTATGCACTGTCATGCTAGAGCTCCTTGCTGTGGACTGTGAAAATGGACATTATTGTTAGTGTCTTGCCCACCTGCCCGGAGATGTTCTGTGGGATTTTTTAAGTTTTGAGTAGCCAGAAGGTAGTTGGTATGTAAATAATAAATTACTTACTATCTTCAACAAAGTAAAATTTTATTTGGTGGGTAATTTCAAAGGTCTGTCTTACTCATGGTAGTAAAAAAATCTGTTTAGGTCTCTAGAAATCTCATGATGTCCCCAAAAGAAGGACAGGCTAACAAGCAGTTGTAATTGGATACTTGGCTTTGCTGTGGGTGTCTGATAGAGATGTTAAGGAAATTGTAGGCCTTGTGTATAGTGAGGAATTTTGGCAAATGTGATGATAGTTTCTAGATTTGGGAACAGAAGATTGGCAATGATTGATACATGTTTTCCTAAGGGTGACATTTTCTATTAATAGAAGCATGCAAATTAAATTAGCAAGAAGGTAAGATGGCCAAGGTTAACACTGGAGCAGGAATGAGAGATGTCCCCAGCTGCAGACAAATGGAGCAATCTGTCTCACTTTCCTCTGGTTTCAGACATCCGAAAGTCTCCAGACTTGTGTGTGCGCTGAGCAGTGATGCACGTATCAGGTGTTAACTCCAGCAGGATGGGCAACTCTGTGGGATGGATAAATTATTCAGTTTTATAAAATCTTCTAGCTATGATACCACGCAGTATCAGTTCTGCATCCTCCCTATGATACCACATAGGATCAACTTAGTATTTCTGCAAAATATTTTTGTTAATAGCAAGGCATTTTTAATGGTGTTTGAAGTTGCAAAGCCAAAACCTTAAGTTAGTAAATGCCTGTGGATTCAGGTGTCATATGTGATTGCAGTTAATGTGTTTGTATTTCAAGCTCATCTTCTTGGTTAAGAATATCTTGAGCTTTAGAAAATGGAGGAAACTGTTATTTGGGCTGTGTAATCTTGTTAAGTTTACAGCTATTCTGCTGTAGCTGCACCCATGTTAATCTCTGATTTTCTTATGATTCTCACATTTAAAGAAAGGCAGTATTTGACTTCTTGGCATCTAAAGTTAATAGGATATTTGGATTGAAGATGGTGCTGAACTTCATGTCATCTTAGAAAGATTTCATACTTGTCTTGAGTTGCATTAATTCCTAAAGTAATGCATCTGTATGACATAAAAATAATATTACAAGTGAAATTCTTACCATTAGTATCTTCTGTGAGAAGTTTTAATAGAGGGTAATATTTGGTAGTTATAGTCAAGGATCTTAATGTATTCTGTTCCATTCATAGGAAGGAGAGGCAGAGTATATGTATTTGTCAGGAAGAAGAGTGCAGCAGACCCATTTCTCTGCAAATTGTCAAGGACAATAGTTTACAAAATTTTACACTAGCCTTCATTACTAGGGAAAAAATTCATAAATGCTTTTCATAGTGAAGACCAAGAATTATACAATAGTAACCATGTTTTCCTCAGTGCCTCAGTATTTCTGAGGAAAAGAGCTTTATAAGAAAAAGACACTTTTTTTTTCTTGTATTTGTATTCATTTAAGAAGTAGTGAGTACAGAAAAGTACAGAAAAAAAACCAGAACTGGCATATACAGAAAGGCACCAGCATTGCTGTATCGTTTTCTACTCATATGTAAGAATTTCTAAAAACTTAGGAAATTCATGGGAAGCAGGCTATCACATCTGGTATGCTTTTAAAGACAAATCTACATCAGATGTTCCATAAGCAGAATATATTTTATGAAAAACAGTATTGAGCTTTTAGTTACTGTGCTATTAATGTTGGAGCCATCTTAACACCCCTGTTCTCTACCTCATTCTTTATATACATACATCATACCCAGTGAAAACAATGCTCACCACTCTGCAGCGGTAGCTATTTTCCACACTATTTCATGATCTGGTTGCAGCTGCTTGTCTGTATTACCTTTTTTGTAATGAAGTCTTTTGTAATCCTATTGCCATTGCCCCTTAAACACAGCAGAAGCAGCCTTTATTCTTGTATGAATTGGGAGGAAGTTAGAGGTAGACTAAAAAGGAGCTAACTGCATTGCAGAGTTGCCTTATTTTCTCAAGCAGTTACAAATACTTGTAGGATAAATTGTCCCAATATGGAGGGGAGGAGTGTGTTGCTACAGTGCTTACACACCCCCTTACAGTACCAGTCTGCCAAGCTGTGGTGAAGAGTCTTTGCCTGCCTTGCTGCTGCGGGCTGAAGGTAATCTCTTGTTGGGCACAGACTTGCAGTATCAGGGAGGAGTGTTGTAATCGTGTGCTTTTACTCCGGGCCTTGCAGAACATGTTTCCCTGTGGGAAGAGTAGCTTTCTTTTTAACTTCTTTGGTCATCACGGGCAATGTATATCAATGCTTGGGTATCTGATTTTACAGTAAATAAGTCTTAGTGTCCTAAAGTAATGTCAATAAAAAGAAAAGGGAAAGCAATTTTTCTGACACTGCAATAGAATACTATATATTGCAGACATAAGACTTCTGTTTCTTACTCTGCTGAGGTTCTTGTCATCTCCCTGTTGAAAGAGTCCTGCTTTAGTTCTCAGTGATTGAAATACCTTGCAGACTGTAGTATTTTAGTAGTGTTAAAATAGTGGGGGGTTTGGTTAAAAAGTATTAATAGGTGTGTTTAGGGAAATCATTTTCAGACCACATGAGAATGCTGGCGCTAAAGCATATTTTGTGTACTGTAAATATGTAATAGGATTAGTCCCAGCTGCAGCTGTAGCATTTCCCTTCAGTGTTACAATATGAGAGTTGTGACCAGTCTTGCATTGCTTCCATTTGTCTGATTTAAAGGAAGCAAAACTCAGCAATAAAGGTGTAGATAAATATATGAAATCATAGTTTATAACATTATTAGAGCTGCATGTGACTTTAAAGGCTCACTACAGCTTTAAAACAGCTTAGAAAAAAATCTGGCTGAGCTTAGGCTTTACAGAAACTTTTTGGAAAGCTGCATCTAAAAGATGCATTTCTGAATTCCAAAATACTTCAATTTAGAAACTACTCCTTCTGTGAATATCATCATTCTCCATATTACACAGATCACTTAAGAAGATGAACAGGTGGACACTAATGAAAATAATGAGTCCTATACATTTGAGAATCAATTATTGCATTTTTATAGATTTTTAGACTTGTGCTAATATACTGTTGCTTAAAGGCATAAATACTGTGATGTTGAGAAGTGTTCTATTCTTTATTGGATTTCATTTTGTGGAAATACCTGGCTATAACATTAACAGGATACCTTAACCTAAAAATTAGCGTTGAATTTTATGCATGAGGCTTGCAGCAGTCTGGATGCTGTAAAAAGCTCTTGTAGAGCAAACAGGTAGTCAAAAGGCAGAAAAAGATAAAAATTGGAGAGAGGTAAGGTTTGAGGTTGGCAAGTAGTAATTGTTACATGATTTTTGATGCCTTTCCTGATGACAGTCTCAAAAAAGCATGTCACAAATTGCACTTTCCTGCTCCCCTAAATATGATGACACTGCTGTTTACTGCCCTTTGTGTTCAGACCATAATGTATATAAATTCAAGCAGGATCTTAATTTTAATTTGTTCAATTACTACTGCGAAGTAATTCAGACAGGATTACTGTGTTGCAACCATTGCCATGCTGGGTGCTAAATTAATACCTAAATAGTTTCAGGGCTAGCAGCAAGTAGATACCTTTCTAAAACTATTCTATTCATGTCTTCCTTGGGGTAAGGGAGTAAAATCAGTACGAATAAAATGAGGTGCAGATCAAGTATTACAACGCTGAAGTTTAACATTTTTTGTGGTAGTATATATGGCATTCATACAGTGCCAAATTCCACTGCTTGGTCTTTAGTCAAACGTTATTTTATGGGAAGGTACAGATTTCAATGAGAATCACTCCATCAGTATTGTTTCTTCAAAGACTTTTTTATTTAAAGTTGCTTTGAAGTAAGACTGTAGGTCAGCCTTTTTAGTGGCTGAAGTTACTTCTGCATTCAGTATTTTTAGGTCCCATCAAAGCAACTTGAGTTCTAATATCTACCAGTCCCATCTTGCTAGATTTAAGTGGCTTTTTTGTTTTGTTTTTTTCCATGCAGGTACTGCTCATTATTCACCACGAGTGTGGATCTGAAGAAGAGTTAATTACCTCTATTTTTTTGAGTATGTTTATACTTCAGATACACACAACGTAGTCTCCTTCCCTATTAGATTCTTAGAAGGTAGTTATAAATTTTTTTCTAGTATCCTTCTTGTGGCTTTAACAGTTATGATCAGTAACAAAATAAACTATTCCTTACATTTTGGGCAACTGCATGCCAATCAGTTCACTTAGAACCTCCTGGAGGTCTTTCGCATGCCAGACTTTTAAAACTGAGTGTGTATTTGTGGAGGTAACTATGTTAAAAAGAAATCTTCTAATAAAACTTAGGGCTTTCTCATTCACTGGACTTCGAAAAATAAGTTTACGTAGGTTTGGAAATCAGTTACATGAGCTGAATTTGCTACTTCTGTCCTAAAATTGAGTTTGCACTGTAGTTATGGGGGAAAAATCTAGTTGGGAAATTGTAAGACACTTTCACATTGTTTTTAGATATAGTTAGGTTGCTGTATAAATTATTGTATAAATAACATCATATTTTATCTATTGTGCTCATTGTACAAAGCTAGCTGAAGTTTCCTTCTCTAGCAAAGCAACTGCTAAATTCTGTGAAATCTGCGTAAATTCAGTGTCTAGAACAGTAATTTGCCATTTCTGTCTGTAAAAGTACATCTTGTATATGGTTTAGATAAGTGTTTGTTTTATTTAGGGTTGGAAAAAGGAGAGAATCTTGGCTGAATATCCCGATGGAAAGATAATAATGGTTCTTCCTGATGACCCAAAGTATGCACTCAAAAAGGTATGGTGAGAAGGACTGGACTTGTATGTCCATCTTTGTTTGATGTTTTCAAATAAATAATGAGAATGTTCATAGAAAAGTTTGTGTCATTTACATGTGAACCTTTGAAACTGGACTCAAAACTGCAGTAGTTCTGTTCCCTTTTCCACAGACAGGTAGAAAAACCTACCTTGCTCTTAAGCACTACTGATCTCTTCACAGAGAGGCTGGGCCTGGGCCGGGGGGGGAAGAGCATCAGCCAACTAACTTCTTAAAGTTTGGTGTTGGGTTTGTTTTTTTTTAAGTATCCTTGCAGAATGTCTGACAGATATTTTGTATAATATAAACTTCCCTTTATATTTAAATGAACTGAAATTTATTAACTTTATAACACAGTACAAATGTGGCAGCATTCTCTAGGTGACTTTCTGATAAAAACAATTAGGTGGGAAGTTGCCTCAAAGTCATCTAGTCCATTGCCATGTCCAAAGCAGGATTTGTTCTGGTTACGATGCATCTGACAACTTTGTAAAAATTCTACCACTAGAGGTTTGTCTGACCTCTTCAGACTGTATTACAGGGCATTGCTAACCATAACATTAGGAAATTTTCCCTTAATGTCATAACAGAATCTCCATACTGCAATTTAAGCTCATTAGTACTAATCATACTGCCAAAGCTACAGAAAACATCCTTCTTTTCCTCCTTGCAGCAGATTTTTTGTGCCTGAACAAACTGAATTTTTTTTACCTTAAGATTGACTGAATGTGCTGTTATTTTTTTAGTTTATACTCCTAAATAATGTTTTTAGAGCTCCATTCATTGTCATGCTCTTTTTTAGATTATCTCCATTTGTGCCATGACTCATGTCTTTCTTGAAGCTCTAAAACTGGGCCCAGCACACTAATGGGGACTTAGAGCAGTCAGGTACTTCAGTGTCCTGCTGGCTAACTTGTGTTCATACATGTTAAAGTGTCATTTCATTGTAGCCTGACACTGCCTCTGCTTAGCTGGGGATTTTCTGTGGCTAATAGGAACTTTTTACAGTATCCCTGTCACAGGGCCACAGAAGGTTGTTGTTGAGGTTGGAAGGGACTTCTGGAGGCTAAAGACAGCTTGGAGCCCAGGACAGCTCTTGCTGCTGGTGTGGTTGTAGCCGGTTTCTTTAGTCTAAGTTAGTGAATGAAAAAGAAGCTACAAATTTTCACATCTGACGCACATAAGTTTATTTGTTTAGTTTTATTTTTCTGGGGAGTTTTTCTTAATTTTAGGGCATTTGTTGCGCATTCTTTTTTTAAAATAATGGGTGAAGAAAAAGAAGGAAGACTATAGCAAATTAAGTAATTTGGGATAGAGTTCTCTTCTGTATTTCCGTGTAGCTTAAGTTGATAGAATCTTACAGCTGTCATAACCATGGATGCCTGATTTCAAGAATAGTTTTACTTGGTGTTTCAGATAATTGGGCATGTTATTAAATGATTAGTACCTGAAGCTTAGGTGAGAAAACAGAGAGTAACTCAGACCTGTTAAAAATTATTTTCAAAGCATTTTTAACACAATTGTCTTTATTGTGCGGGTGCCTGTGCATTGGAGCAGGCTGCCAGAGAGGGTGTGGAGCCTCCCTCCCTGGAGATACTCAAGAACATGTCCTGTGCCATGTGCTCTGGATGGCCCTGCTTGAGCAGGGAGGTTGGACCAGATGTGATAGCTTCCAGCCTGATGCATTCTGTGATACTCACAGCATCAGTAATTGTCCTTTCACATTACTACTGTAACTACAACATGCATTCAAGAAGCTAACGCCTTTTATTAAACCATAGGTGAGGGTGCCTTTTTTGTCTTACAGGAGATGAGGGATGATAGAGAGTGTTCCAATGTACAGATGTAGGTTCAGGAAGCACGCAGTAAAGTTATCTCGTGCATAAGCTTTCATTTACATTCATGCTGGAGTTTATCTATTTCTTCTAAACTTGCTAATACTAAACAAAACTTTTAGTTTCAGTTGCTCTTTGAAAACCCAATGGAAGAGCAGAAAGCTAAAGGAAAGAGACAGCAGTTATTCCTTTAAAACAAATGCTTATATTTTCTATCTGCCTTGGCACTGTGTCTGCTGTCATCTGCTCAAAATCCTTAATAAATTAGTTCTTTCAAGACTTTAAAAATAACAAAAATTCGTAAATTGCTTGAATTTTCCTTGTAGATCTGATTGACTTCTAAAATATCAGAGCTCACAGTTCAATTATCTGCATTCTCTCTATTAGCCTTTGACTAATGAAGTTGGGACTTAATGGAAGCTGACTGAGGGGTCTCTACTCTTCCTTATTCGAGACTACTATTGTTTAAGGAACATTTATGCAGATAATGTGTTGCAGCTAGGTTGATCCTTAACTTTTGGAATAGCTTTCAGTGTTCTAGATACCCTAATACCTTTCTGCAAATCTATGATTTTAATGTAATGTATATTTATAAAAATGTGCATTTAGATGTCTTTCTTATACAGCATTTAAAATTATTTTGGCAGGTTGAAGAAATCCGAGAAATGGTAGACAATGACTTGGGATTTCAGCAAACTCCTCTCATGTGCTACTCTAGAACTAAAACTCTTCTTTTTATTTCTAATGACAAAAAAGTCATTGGCTGCTTAATTGCAGAACATATCCAGTGGGTAAGTGATTGAATTGGAGAAAGATAATCTGTGTCAGTGCTTAATAACTGTTTTTCACAGCAAATTAGTATTCTGTGTATGCCTTTTCCACAGAGGAAGAGACTGGGTGGTTGGACCATTCTGAAATACAGTTACTCAGTTTTGTGTGGTTGACACTGAGCAGAGACACATGGATGGTGTCATACTTGGCTTAGACAAACATCATCATCTGAAAACTTGCTACAGCTGAGGGTGGAATTTTATTCCTCTGCTGTTCTGGAGCTCTGGCTCTGTGCTCTTCTTGTTGACAAGCAGGTTCAACTCCCTATCCAGCAGAAATCCAGCATGGATGAAAGAGTGGATGCTCTGTGTGATTGAGTTGAATGACCACAGGGTCAAACAGCTCCACAAGAAATAAAAGCGGAGGACAAAACTGCACTGGAAGGCAGGACAAGTAATCACTGATGTCACGTAATCTGTCCATTCCAAACTGTAGTGTTTTCTACTGTCCCTTGGGAGTATCACACAACAAGCAAAACAATCTTAGCCAAAGCCAGAGAAATCAGTGCAAACACTTTAATACAGATGGCAATAAGAATTGAAATATTTGTTGCTGTTCTTTTAAGTGAAATAAACTTTTAGAGGGTTTTTTGTTTATTTAATCTTTTGTCATCTGCTTGATTTTTGAAACTGTTATGAAAAATTAAATGAGACACAAAAATACAGTCTTTTTGGTAAAGCATTTTAGCAGCCAAGTATGTTTAACTGAAATAAATTAAACATGAATTATTTTCTTCAGTCATTAGTGATGCTTTTATAAAGTGACAAGTGTTTTTCATATCATCTGCAGGGCTACAGAGTTATAGAAGAGAAGGTTCCAGAAGTCAGTTCAGAAAATGAGAAAGTGATATTTGAGAGACAGAAAGCATGGTGCTGTTCAACTTCTCCAGAACCTGCTATCTGTGGGATCAGTCGGATCTGGGTGTTCAGCATGATGCGCCGGAAGAAGATCGCTTCTCGGATGATTGAATGTCTTAGGTAAGTCAAAAACATTCCTCAGCTACACATGGCTTAGACAGAACTCAGTCCAAGACATTGATTGTGTGTTTCAGGCTTGTATTTCCAGACTGCTGGTGATATTGGGGATATAGATTTGAGCACAGCTGATAGTTCCAGTATAAGGTGGAGCTCAGTAACTAACGTCAGTACTCTAAAATAGTTAGTCTTTCGCAGAAATCTTTGAGTGCAATTGTAATGAGTCACCCTAGCAGACTCTCAGGGGGAAATTCCTCCACAGTAATTATGAGTAAAAAGGACACAAGACTGTCTTTGGTCAAAGTGTGAGATTACCCCTGGAAAAGTAACAGTGCACCAGTGCACCCATTGGGTATAGTCTGGTGGCTTCCAGCTATTGTTTAGGTTTGTTTTTTTAATACATACTCAGGTTCACTGAACCGTATGGATATTTTCAATTTCCAAGGAGCTTTAGTAGCTAGTGGTGAGTGTATTCCAGCTGAATGCTAAATGCTACATACATACATAAAAAGGACTCACACATCTGTGCTATTGTCTAGATAAATGTTAAAAATGTTGAGTCTCCAAACCTTAGGTTTCTTTCCAAGAAATTTAAATGTCAGTTCTGAGTAATGGCAAGAACTGCTCAAATCTTAGGACTGTTTAGGTTTTTTGGGCTGTCAGTTTTGTGCTTCTCTCATCTTGCTGGAGTTTCTAGAACAGGTACTGCTGCCTCCAGCAGTCCTCACCCTCTTGGGTGTTTGGAGAGCTTAGCAAAGTTTTTCTGCCCTGCACAATTCATCTTGCCCGGCTGGTGGAGCAAATCAAGGTCATGTTTTGGCTTATCTATTTACAGTAAATCTGTATTCAGATAAGCATATGAACTTCGTTATTTGCCTATGTTTTTGGCAGATTTTTAATAGTGTGTTCTGTAGCTTCCTAGAAACGTTCTTTAAAGGAAAGGTTCCTCTTCCAAAATGATGCAGGAGTTGCTTCCTCAGCTACAGCCCTAAAGGATCTTTAGAATCAATTTTGACGGTTTGTTACAACTAGTGAGGCCTCAGTTTTGGTGTTACTTGCGTCCTCCACCTGCCCTTTTGCTGTGCTCTGGTGTGTGTTTGGCCTTTCAGTAACTCATTGCTGGATCCACTAAAATGTTTGGCATTATAGATGAGGGAGCCTAGGAAGTTGCAGAAGGCAAAGGAAAGGAGTGAGACTTGCTTTGGGATGGCAGTAAGCAGTTACATCTGCTCAGCTGCCTAAACCTAAATGTTTTCCATAGCAAAAGGTACTTGGAATGGGGTAATTTTGGTAATCAGCTAAATCCTGACTTCAGAATGTTGAAGGCATGGGAGCAGACTGAGGTCCATTTTGAGACTGGCTGCCTCATTTCACTCAGGCTTTGACAGTACCTTGGAGTCACAGAAACCCAGTCAGACAGTCTTAAGAACCTTGCAAAATCATCTTTTTGAACAAATGAAAGAGAATAGAATAAAGGTGGTAGTAATTAAAAAGGATTTTGTTCCTGTTATCTTTTCCTCAGTATTTAATGGAGATGTCCATATGAGTGAAGCTCCTGCTTGCTCCTCAGGTACATTTATGGTTATTTTATAGAAACTAAAGAACTTAAATCTAAAGGGAGTTTCTTCTGTTTCTAAGGATAAAATACCACCTTCCCTTTAAGACCAGTTGAGGTCTTAAAGCCTGAATTCAGTTTTCTAAAATTGCTCACATAGCCAGCCAGAGAATTAGAATAGTATCCCTTGATTCTCACTCTCCCTTCAAATAAGACTAAAATATACAACAAAGAAATACTCTTCATGAACAAGTTGAGCAAATTGATTCTTTCTTTTTGTATAGTTAATTATTGAATGTGTATTTAGGAATTATGCATTGAGATTGGTCCTTTGAGGCCCCTCCATAAGCACCCCAACTTGTTTTGTAGCTTGGTTTCATTTCTAGTGATTGTAGTCACAGCGCTAGCAGTTTCTTTTTTATTAAAAAATATTTGGAATTAATTCAAACTTTTTATTTTAAATTCTGAATTTGAACTCTTGATGCAATTGTTCTGTGCAAACATTCCTTTTAAAATACCAGACCCTTAAAAATCCCTCCCAGAGCAAGTGATCATCCTTGCTGTTTGGAAGGAGGAGATAAATCCTATGAATAGAGCTATCTCCTCCTAACAAAACTCCTTCCTTTTGAATGTCTGTGCTTCTTAATTAATGGTTTGTGGCCTAATAGCAGAAATATTTTTCATTATTCCCTGAGGGTAATTATCTTATTTTCTCCTTTTCCCCTCTTTTAAACAGGAGCAACTTCATATATGGCTCATACTTAAGCAAGGAGGAAATTGCTTTCTCTGACCCCACTCCTGATGGGAAGCTCTTTGCAACACAGTACTGTGGCACTGGCCAGTTCCTGGTATACAACTTCCTCAATGGACAGCACCAGACTTAACTGCTCTGCAGGAATTCCATTTTTATTGGAGACTTCTGCCAAACTGCATCGAGTGGGTGCAGACCTTCAGCAGAAGCCAGGGCCATTTTTATTACAGTGAACTCAGGACTGGTAACAACCAAACGGTTGTACTATTTTGTTAAAATTGTAAACAATGCAGTAATAGGCTAACTTTGTTTTTTTAAAAGAAAGATATTTTATTAACTTTTACAAAAGTTTGATTGTATTTTATCTAGTTAGTCATGTTTACATGCAGCAGAAAATTGTTCATAGTGGACTGTAAACTAATGCAAAGACTCTAGTCTGGCTGACGAGTACATGCTGAAGTTCTTACTAAGGTGGTATACCAGTGCTTCCCAGTACTGGAGCGCTGGGTTCCTGCCCCAGCTCCCACTGCCAGCACGTGTCTGACAGAGTTCCAGGCTGTGCCCAGTGGCATCGAGGCAGGAGCATTATAGTGCAGTTGCTGTGGGCAACAACCCTCACAGGCTGTACGGTGCCTTCTGGGGTGCCCCTGTACCCTGCTCCTTGTCAGGGTGCCTGCTCCCTGGCAGCAGCATCGGAATCTTGTTGTGGCCCCGTCCCCTTCTCCCCCAGATTAGTTTTGGAGTAAAAGGTGGAATGAAAAGCCCAAGGACTGGTGTACTCGTCATTCTTCAAGTATTGTACTGAGTATATACCTTTGTTAGTGGACTTCACTTTGATACTTGTCACTCCTTCATAAATCTCTCCTCTTTCAAAGGGTTTGTATGTTGAAAAACTGCTGTGGCCTTTCTTGATCTGTACATAATGTAGATACATTAAAAATAAAATACTTGATAGCTTTTTTAAAGTTACTCTGTATAATACTAAGTGTTAATGAATCTTCAGTGTATTTCATACTTTTCTTGGTGGGAAAAACATGACATGCTGAAGATAAGTGCCCCCAGGAGCTCAGGATCAAGACCATCCTCATACAATGTTTATAGTAAGGTGAGCGGGGATACCTTCAGTCTTGAGTAACAGTTTAAAACCCTAATGGAAGATGGGAAAGATCTAGTTAAGGTTAAACTTAGGGTTTATTTCAATTTTGGAACCTGTGTGCAGTCAGGATGTGCTTGTTTATGGTGTGCTGTCTTTAGCTTTGGTCTAGAGCCGAATCAAAGACTTTGCACCCCATCCCAGATGGGGTATCTCAATACTCAAGAGTACTTAAAGCTGGAGTAACAGAATGGTGGTGAATTCTGGACTGCAGAGACTGTTTGTTTCCAACCTGCCCCATGTAGTTTTCTTGGGGATTGTGAGCAGCCTGTAAAGAGCTTTGTGAGAAAAGTGGTGCAGGTGCAGAGGAACTCTAGAAGCAGTCCTCTGTGGCGGGCTCAGAAAGCAAGAACAGGACTCATTAAAAGAGAGGTAGTCTGAAATGGTAACTTAATATATTCAAATTTAATGAAAGCACATTATAAACATACCATAGCCACAACTTCAGACAGTTTCAGTTCATAAACAATAACATGAGGTAGACTGACTAGTGAAGCTAAATTCACCAAGTTTTTGGTTAAGAAAACTTTACACTAGGAAAGCAACGTTTTTAACCCTCTTCCAAAAGTCACAAAAAGCAATTACATAAGTTAAGCAAAAAGCATCTGCATATGATTCTTTAAATCTTAGTTTACATTCAGTTTTAACCTGTGAATAGACAAGAACATCTACAGGTAAAATATAACGCTGGCCAATTTTCATACATTCATAAGAATGGCCTTAATGGCAAGGCTTAAAACCAAAACAGAATAGCAATCATGTGCCTGTCAACCATCAGTCTCCTTAACAGGAATTCACAGGCAGCCACTTTAAAGCATTCCATGGGACCGGCCTGCTCTGTTGGGGCTGGTGTAGTGCACTCGGGCCAAAGCGTTACCAAAACTTTTTGCTTCCATAGGGGGAGCACTAAGGAAATGGGTTTACTATTAGCTGGTAAAGGTAGGCAAATACACTGATTTTCTAAATGCACTCTCAGCCTTCAGGATGATTTTGCTCTGCTCTACCAGTGGGCTAACTCCTCCTAGTAGTCTCAGCACCCGGAATTTTAAGAACTTAGTGCAAACATCAAATACACGAACAAAAATGAAACCGTTTTTGAACATGTAGTACCTGACACTTCTCTACACCATGCTAAGACTGGGGGCTGGCCTTAAGCCCTCTGGCAAAACCAGAGCTACTGGAATACATTCAGGCATGTAGCAAACACTTCAAGAATCATCTTTTATATCCCAACTTCTTCCCAGTGTTAAAATAGGTAAGGCAAGTTGTATCTGAAGGAAAATAAAAAATAAATTTAATGAAAGGGGTTGTTCATGTGAAATTTGCGTTAATTTACAGCATCAGAAATAATGCTACATCAACAAAGACATATGCAAACCATTTTCCTTTGGCCTCTGTCAAATATATTATGTTTATTCATCTGTAAACATCTCTTCACAAGATAAAAAAAGTTGCTTAATTAACACTATGCCTTAAAAAAATGCAGCTTTGGCAGGTCCTTCTGCAATGACTGCAGTTAAGGTATAAAGATGCATTAATTCCATTGCTTTTTGGGGAGTAAATTCATATTCCTGAATAGCCTTTAAGAACACTGCATTTTTCTTATTGATAAAGGGGTCACAATTTGCAGAAAGATGATTGTTGGGGGGGGGGGTGTGTAAACCTCAGTGAGGCAACTCCTGTTGAGTGTGAGGGGAACAGAGCACTGCTACATTCACCCCTGACAGCCAAATGCTACGGCACCAAGTTAATTCCAGGGATCAATCAGTATTGCGGCTGGAAATAGGACAGTGTGCGATTGCTGCAGAGCCAGTATTTACAGAAGTACACGCATTCACACATCTTTGCTTCTGGAAATTCCCTCCTGAGGAGTCCCAGCTCCCTGGGATTTCTTCCCTGCTCCCCCCTGGAGCTACTGTAGAATACTTTCTGTTTCTCTTGGGTCCAGCTCAGGCATTGTTACTCTCCTGCATATTTCTTGGTGTGTTGCTTCACCTACAGGAACAGCTCAGACCTGATCTCCGTTCTGCAGCAAACTGGAGTTGAGTGTAAAGGAAATGGAGAGAGTTGCAGACAGTCCACCACAAAGGCACTGGACGGACAGGAGGATTCATTTCCATACCGCAAGTTTCCAAAGCTCTGAGGAGAGTGATTTGCTGGGAAGTTACTCTGGTCTCTAACTGAAAAGAGAGCAGCTCCGAGAATCGTTTTGCTTCGGGCCGTGGAGCTGAGGAGGAGGTGCCTACTGGGGCAAAATACCATTGCTAAGGGTGCACAGTGCCTGCCATGCGCTTGCCCGTTTGTTCAGGTTTAAGTAGTAAACTTTGAACACCTGTGGAAATTTTGCCAAAGACAGTTTCAATACGTACACAATTACAAATTTAAAACTAACACTGCACAGAGAACAAGACTATTCCTTGTAACACAAATATCTACTTTATATTGTAGTTTCAAACCCCTGAGTATTCCTGTACCACAGCACAGAGCTGAAGAGACGCGGTGGGCTCTCCTCCACCTATCTTTGATAAATTCCATATGCTAGGGTGCGTTTCATGTAACACATTCAAGCTTACAGCTGCAAGAGGAGAACAGCTTCTTCCCCTAACGCAGCTGAATACAAAAAGGATTCTTCTTTGACAAAACATCCTCTTCCCAGATCCTACAGCTTGGTTGGCTGTGTGATTAGTGTCGGTGGTTGTGAATGATGTGAAAATAACTGGAATCCAGGATCTTTTAAATCATAACCAATGTGGTAATCTTATCCCAAAGAATAAAGCTACTCCAGAATGCAGGGAATCCTTTAGAGCAGTCTAGATAAATATTGGTTGCACTTTTCTCCACAGTGATTGTACTTTTTATAAAAAAAAAAAAAAAGTTCTTCTTTTTCTTTGTTAGTGGTGTCTCAGCGAAGCTTATATGTGGCGTCCCGTAAGGAAATAGAGTGGTTCATCATCACTGCTGTTTGCAGTTTGAAACTCATCCCGAAGTCGGAACTGCCACTCATCCTCCAACTCCAACCGGACTATTGTCTGCCTTAGTGAGCTTCTGTCTTGACATATGACACACAGGGTGGCACCTTCAATTGAAAAGCTCATTAGATTCTCAAGGTACAATAACAACTCATTTCCTTCACTGATTTTCCTAAGATAATTTAAAGAAATCTCTGCTGCTAGAGAGGAAAAAAGTAGTATTAGAAGGGTCTATCACCAACCATCCATTGCAGGCTCAGATCAGTCTTTGGAGCCCCAGGACAGATATGAATGTGTCCATTTGCAGGAAGGCACAGACATGGAGAAGCAAGCATGGTGTGCTCTGGATCACAGGATATCACTGCCTAACAGTCAGGCAGTATTAATATCATCAACTCCAGCAGGGAGAACATTAACTGGATCTTTAAATCACTACTGATAATTAAGCCCAAATAATAAAGCCTGCTTTTTTGTTTGTTTATTTTGTGGGACATTTGGGTTTGTAGAAGGTCATTGATGAAATTCTGCTAAGCCAAACAAGTCCCATAACTGACTTAAGAAAATCTGCTGAATTCCTTAAGTATGAGAGCTGCTCTTGGTAAAGAAGAAGAACCGGACACCTTCAGGACTTTGTTCTGTGCTCCAGCCCATGCACCTGACACATGGGAAGTTTTGGTTCAGATTCCTCCTCTGCTTGACTGAAGCAAGGGAAGGCCCTTCCTACTAGGCATCCATTGCCTGTTTTTGGGAAGAAGCCACCCCTTGCCCAAGAAACAACAAAGTGCCCTCTCTGACTGCATCAACTCTGGGACCTGGTGGTGGGCAGCACCATCCCCAGTGTGTCTTTGTGCCTTCCTCCTCTATCCCTGCCCTGCAGGGTGTTAGAGGGCACAGGAGCAAACTTCAAAATGTGGTTCTTGGAACTAGCCAAGGGTCATCATCCCTGTGGTCTCCCTGTACATGCACCATCCTCAGTCAGCATGAGAGGGAAACGGCTCAGGTATGCCACCACAACTGCACTGGAGCTCTGCAACACACTTCAGCATTATTTAATTCCTCTGGCAATCTGCTAATTGTCTGCATTAAGACAAAGAGGAAGATTTTTATGAGTGTATGAGTTTATCAAGTTCTGGTGGGGCAGACCAAACCCTGCTCTAGCTAAGAGCTGTCTTTATTTACAGAATTGAAGATTTATTGATGTTTTAGATTGATTGCCAGAGCAGAATTTCCTGTCCTCATCAATAGCATCTGTGCTCACAACTCTCAAGTTGCTGACTGCACAATTCACTGCCTGATTTTCACAATCCTTGCTGATGTCACTTTAAAGTAACTTAATGAATGTCATTTATCAATGCTTATCTAAGGTTCAATTATCTGCCAACAGGAACAGAAGTTTGATACACCCTCAAAAACCACTCCATCTATTTCTTTTGAAAACAGTGCCAAAGCAAACTGTGAAAATAATGGAGCTGTTTAATCAAGCTGTTTATTCCTTTGCCTTTCCCTTTTCCTCCACACTATTATTAGCTGGCGAGAGGCACACAGGATGCCTAGCAGAGAAGTGAGATTACCTTTGAGAAACCTGAATCGCTTGAGGAGGTCTGCACCAACAAAGGAGTCACAGAGATAGAGCAGAAGTCCACTGAAGAACACCCCTTCACAGTTGACATTGACTGAGTGTGGGCGAGAGCTAATGTAGCATATGGCCACCTGAAACACAAGGGGGAAAGAAATGCTTTCTGTTTCAGAAATGTCTAAGGATGACTTATATGGAATGGAATATAACTTAGTGATAACAGGCAAGTCAGCTGGTGCTCTGATAAAAATCCAATCCAACAAGAATGTGGTACTGAGCAAACTTTCCCAAAGCAGTAACACACGGAACAAACCTCTAGTCTCAGATTAAGTCACTGAGTCTGCAACATATTATTTCAGGGCTCTCTGTAATTCAGGTTGACTTTTTTTTTAACCTCTGCGAACTACCTGCTTGAAATGACTTTATCGACTATATAGGTTATTCTAATAAGGATACATTTGTCAAACAAAGTAAGCGATTCCATAAGTAGGGGAAAAACTGATGCTTGTGGCTTCAAGCAGTCTTGTGTCTCAGTGCTGTGATGGCTGTTGTATATCAAAGAGCATCTCCTTTATCTTACCACTGGCCTCCATGAAATTTATCTGAACAATACCCTTGTTAGACATTGACCCTGCTCCAGACCCAAACTGACCATTGGGTTCAAAAACTTTAATCTTCCCACCTACAGACATCTAGAACATATTTGCAAAAATCTAATTTCCTTGGAACCCAGGTTCATGAAAAGAGAAGCATCAAAGGATGAACACCAGGTTTTGTCAAGAATGGCATCACTGTCGGATTTCTGTTTCGTACGAAATATTATTTCAGACAGACACACCCAATTCCTTTGCAAATCATGGAATTGTTTAGGTTACGTTCTTTGAGATCCTGCTGTTATCATGGATCCACGAGATCCAAGATCACTGACTCCAGCTGTTAACCCAGCACTGCCAAGTTCACCACTAAACCATGTTGCTAAGTGCCACATCTACACATCTTTTAAATACCTCCTGGAATGGTGAACCCACAAACGTTTCCATGGGGAAATTTTCCCCATATCCAATCTAAACCTCCCCTGGCACAGCTTCATGTTGTTTCTTCTTGTCCCATCATTTGCTACCTGGCAGAAGAGGCCAACTCCCACCTGGCTACAGCTACCTTTCAGGTGGCTGTGAAGAGTGCTAAGGTCTCTCCTGAGCCTCCTTTTCTCCAGGCTAAACACCCCCAGCCCCCTCAGCTGCTTCTCATCTGACTTGTACTCCAGACCCTTCACCATCTCAACTGCCCTTCTCTGGACACACTCCAGCCCCTCAATGTCCTTCCTGAATTAAGGGGCCCAAACCTGAATAGAGGATTTGAGGTGTGGCTTCCCCAGTGCCAAGTACAAGAGAATGATCCCTCCCCTGGTCCTGCTGGCCTCACTATTGCTGATCCAGGCCAGGATGCCATTGGCCGCCTTGGCTACCTGGGCACACCCTGGCTCATGTTCAGCTGCTGTCAACCAGCAACCCCAGGTCCTTTCCTTTGTGCAGCTTCCCAGCTACTCTTCCCTAAGCCTGTGCTCTGCATGGAGTTGCTGGACCCAAGTGCAGGACCTGGCACCAGCCACACCTACACTAGCCAGCTGGAGACTTCACCACCACCACCTCCTCCAGTGGATTGATCCTTTACTTCCAGCAGCAGAATCTGTTTGCAACCAAAGTCTTCCAATGTTACCCTTGATGATGAAGAAGGGCCTTTCAACACAACAAAGATATCGAAGTAAAGGTTTGCATTTCCTTGACCCCCTCATCCCTGCAAATCTTTTGTACCTCAAGCCCGATGTTCAGGTAGCAGTCGATGGCCAATACCGGGTTCTTGAAGTTATGAATGGCCTTGGGGAAGAGTTTGTAGGTTGCGTGTTGAAGGAATTTCTCCAGGAGGAACTGAGATGGGGCTGCCAACAATGTGTGCTCGCTGTCAGGGGCACAGACGTACTGAAGAGGCATTATTGGTGCCACACTGTCTGAGACCTGCAGTGAAATCAAGGGGAACCACTTTTAACCCACCTACTCCATGTATTTGCTCTGCAGGAGTTCCTCTAACTGGGGGAGGGATTGCCATGACAGAGCAGGAAGAGAGAGAGGAGAGGAACAAAAGGATCAAAACTCCCCACTCAATTTTCACATAGCACCAAAGCACAGAAATAAATTAATTGCTTGTTCTGTGCTTCCTACGTACTTCTGTGGATATCTGCTTGCCTAAAGAAGGGACATAAAATAGGGAGTTCAAACTGTCACAGTGCCCTTCATCCTGCCTTACTCCTGGGCATTATATGAAATTACATACTCCTTGTGTGGAGTCATCCATAAAAAGAGTTTTCTATGGAGTTTTCTCATAGGCCAGTCCATCACTACAGATTTCACTGCAACCACAAGAAAAAGAAAATCAGAAAATGATCTTTAAAAATACTCAAACCCAGAGTTTAGTTAGTTCAATTGTGAAGTATGGGAGGTGGTTTTTAAAAAGGAGATGGTGTGGGATGTGTTCAAAACCACCAGGAGCACAACCTTTAAGATTCCTAGATTAAAGACAATCTTTTGAAATACACCTCCATTTAAAGCTGGCATAGGTGCAACATACTCCTTATAAAATATTTGGTATATTTTTATAAATACTTGGATTTCCTGGGGGAATTTCAGAAGGTTGCAGTTTTCAGAACCTTTCCTTAGCACTCTTCTTGTTAGGAAGTGCAAGGACTGAAAGTCATCACAAATCAGCAAACACCAGAAACTTATGGTTGTGCTAACATTTTTAAAACTGAATCTGGTACAACTTGCCTGTTTTGAATCAGTCTGCAAATTCTTCCTCCATCAGAGATACCACTGAAAAGCTAGACCAAACTCTTCCCAGTCTCAGTCCATCTTCTAATAGATTAGGATGGGTTTTTTTAGTAATTTGTAAATAGCAAATATTTCTCGTTCTCTATTTTTGATGCGGTACCCCTACCATGGATTAAGCCATGAATGTCAGACATCAAATAAGCATGGAAAAAAACTAAAGAACTAGAGAGTTCATTATTTCTAGGGAAAACAGGTACTGATTTTACCCCTTAAGTACAACAGAGCATACTTCCATACTTACCATGATTTTTGGCTTAACAACAAAGTCCTTTTGTCCTCCAACCTGAATATGTTTCTTCATGACACTGAAGTTATTGAAGCGGCAGATGAGGAGGCCGCTGCTGTTGGTCCGCAGATTAAAATCTACATCTTCACAGAAATACCTGGACATTAAACACAAGATCACTGAAACAGCTGTGTGGCTGCTGTGCACGAGCATTCACACACCCCCTGCTGAAATGCACCAGTATGGGCTCAGCAGAGATTTTTGGAGATCATCTGATATGATGCCACTACAAATTTTCTGCAGAGCTCTGAAGACTCATTCCTTCAATGTACTCCTGGTTGAGGAAAGCTGCTGATCTAAACCAAAACTAGTCTTCACTTTTCAGTGTGCCTGTGTGCTTCTTCCCCACACCAAATCTGGCTTGCACTCTCATGCTCATCACACACTGGCATCAATCATTTCCTCCCCACCCTTTACTTTTTTTTTTTTAAATTCTTTTTATGTTTGGGGTTTTTGTATTACATATTTTGGACTTGACAGAAGCTCTGCAGTGACCAATTTCCACTTCTGAACAAGCCAGTTCCATATGACATATTTCTCCATAAACTGGAATCGGGGGAAAATACGGCTTTAACAATTATTTGGCTATGGGAGAAAAAGCTGCTGGGAAGCAACCTTAGTCCTCCACTATTCATGATGTTGTCATTCACTTCTATGGGCTGACTCCCACCTCATGATTCAACCTGGCACAGAATGTGAAATCATGAGCTCCAAAACTCACACCAGCTTGCACTGATAGGCTACAGTTCCTCACTGAAACACACAGGATCCCTGAAAACAGCAGCAGCAGCCCAAGGTAAGAAGCCCCAGGGCTGTTCATGGCCAGCAGAGACAGAGGAAAAATTGGGTATTTCTTCAATCTGTGATGAGAGCTAGCAATAAAGGCCCATGATATGGGTGCTTTATTGCAAATGCTTTAGAATGAAGTTAGGTGAGGAGGGGGAGTGGAAAGGAAGGAAATAGTAGAAAGTAATTTTTTCATCTGTTTTTCTTGCAAACTCAAGTGGCAACAGAGAGGACAGGTATCTCTGAATGAAATACAAGGAATCCCTCCTCTTAGGCACTTTGGAAGCTCCCCATTCTTCCTGTAACTGATGCCATTTTGACTTCTTTCTTTACTTCGGGTGTCCCAATTATTTTTTCTCCCAGAGTTTCTTTTTTCGTCATTTTTTTCAGTCCTCTGAAGCTCTTCCTTGCCCTTGATCTGCCTTCCCCAGGTTTTCTTGGCTTATGGCAGGTTTATTTTGATGCCTTACTCATTCAGATGAAATTTATATCATGTGGTGTTTTATTTTTGTGATTGTGCACTCATTACCTAAGGCAGGATCTTTCTGTTTATCTCAGGAGCATTCAGAAACATTGTGACAAGGTTCTTATCAAGTCAATACACTATTTTTCCACAGATGTGTATGTAATGCCTACCTGTTTAGATCATATTGCACATTCTGGGTCAGGTCTATGTTGAGCAGTATAAAATCACGCACGTGGCACCTGGAGAATGGGGCCTTTGATTTCCTGGTGTTCAGCTTGCTGTTCCATTTCTGAACACCCAGTATTGCATAATGAACAATTTTGGGGGTGGCTTCAATGTGTTGGAGGACGCTTTTCAAAGACACATTCTTGCTGAAACCCCCAGGCTCCAGGGACTGGCTGCAAAACATGATCATACACAACATACCAACGTATTTTATTATTTTTATATTACATACACTGCCTATACATACATATGTGTGAATTAAAAGGACCAAAAAATTCCATTGACAACTGGGAATGTTTACTCCAGATGCTATAAAAATAGATACATAAATTAAGAATTTTTCAGCAGCAGGCAACTAATTTTACCCCATCAATGCAGCCATTCAGAAAATGAGCCTTTTAGTAGAATAAGTTCTTACACAGCAATTTGGGAAGGAAAAAGAAGTCACCTTACACACAATTTCTGGAATGCTATTTTCTCTGTACTGCACAGTGTAAGAACTGAGAAGGTCAAGAGCTTAATGCCTTCTAAGTTCCCCAAATAAACTGTTTGCTCTGAGAAACAGAAATGGAATCAAAACAAAGTAACATATTGAAAACTCACTCAAACAGTCGCTAGGAACAAGAGTGGCTCTAGGCAAAGAACAAACACAAGCAGAGGTCTGTTGGTGGTACTGACAAAAATCTAAGGGCACAGTCATGTGGAAGTGTTCAACAGCAGGTGGTGGAATGTTGGTGGTCAACAAGACAAACATATGGCCAAACATCCTGCTGCTCTGAGTACCCTGCCAGATGTTGGAGATGAGCCTCGGTCACAGATGTGCTGCTGTCAGTGCTGGATCAGTGCAAGGACCCAGCGTGGGTGGTACCAACCTGGACTGCTCGTGGAGGCTGTGCATGTTCCACAGGACACAGGAGTCGTCCATGACCACAATGAAGGGCCACACGCACTGGCGCTTCACTCCCAGCTCCTCCAAGCGGTTTCGTTCCAGTTCTAGGTTGTGGTAGGAAAGTTCCTTAATAAGAAACCTGGCAGCACCTGAGGAAATACCATAAGGAAGACATACAGACATTTTTAGTAGACTTTGTCACTCTTTCCAGAGAAAGGTAACACAAACATCTGCAGTCATTACCCTTTTTGAACTTAGCGCTCATAACACCTTAGTTTATAAAGAAATCTATATGTCCCTTTTTCAGTGTGATTAAATCTAAAAGGCAGATTCCAAGAAGACTGGATGCTTTAAGATACTCTGCAGAACACAATTTTGTGGGCATTAATAACCTAACTTGAACCACGAAGAGGATAAGATCCTAAAACTGAAGCTACCTAAAACTTCTTGCAGAATAAACTCAGCATCCATGAAAACAAATTCCAAAGTTCAAGCCCCCAGGGTTCAGCTGCAGTTAATATTTACCTTCTGCTAACTAAAATGTTGCAATTTGAATATGTGTAAAACATCTAGAATGAACATTTACACAGCAGGGTTGAGTAAAATGAGTCTATATGGCCCATAAAACATCAAGATTTTAAGCAGAGAAGGCAGTGATCCATGCAAACATATATTCCATGCCCCTGACAGCAGATCTTCCACATTTTTGCACAGACATTGCTGCTATTATCACAGCAGGTATGTGAGCAGCAGCTGCAATGTTTCCTGCCACAGCATGGTCCACATTGTCCAGTGTAGATTTTGATACCTTCACAGCATTGATGGTGTCTCTTACCAACTCCAGCGTTGTTGAACATGCCTGGCAGGACAAGCATGATGTGGTTGGGCCAGTATTTTCGATAAAGTGGCATTTCGTACTCCTTGACTACCAGGAGGTGCAGGTGGCTGATGCCTTCCATGGCGTGGTAGAGATTCAAGAGTCCATGTTCATGACGTCCACTTGATGGTGTGAAGATAGGACTCTTGACTGCATTCAAATTCTGCTGGAACACAAGATATTTTGGCAACATTAGATTAAAAAGCAGGTTATTCCTGATAGGCACTTCTAGTTGTGTATTTTTTATACCAGATTTTAAGATCACCGATTACTGCAGTACATAGGAGCTGGACACTAGGAACAGAAAAAAGAATTTTGCACTCAAAAAACCCATTCTAAGAATAGTCAGGCAAGATTTACACAGAGGACTTTAAAACAAAAAGACAACAGGAAAAAACCTCCCCCCATTTAATTTGCATATGTATGTCAAGCTGACTGCATGCAGCAGATGGGTAAGAGCGGCACGCACCTTGTCAGAAACGAGTGGGAGTCGCATGCTTTCAAGATGTTTTCCCTGTTTGCTGAAGACAAAGTGGTTCTCTTTGGACTTGGGGATTATAAAATGCAGCTGAACCTCTTCTCCCAGCATAGAGGATGAAAACGTGAATGCATGCAGAGTGGAGTCAGACACCTGAATACAAACAAGCAGCAAAAAGAGATTTCCAAGCATACACATAAGGAGTATGTAAGGAGAAGGAGCTCTTACAGTCACAGTACTGGAAGCCATCAGAGAAGGACATCCAAACCACTCTCTTTCAGTAATCATTTTCCTCACAATAAGGTACATTCTTTAGGCCTTGCTATTAAAGGAATCAGCTCTCTGTACCAGTAATGGTCTTTGGCCAAACTGGACTCTTCTGAAGTCCATTTCAGCTAGGAATTATTTATCAGTATTTGCAAAGTCAAATATATAGATACACACACACACACTAGGGAAAGAACTGTCCAAAACAATTTCCCCAGAAGATTCAAAGAGCAGTGCAGCATGTGGGGGTGCCTCCACAGCAGCATGCACTGTCATTCAGACACCTCAGCAGCAGCACTACTGTATTGGTACCAGGATAGTATTTTTCCTGTGGCAATACTCTCCTAAGTAGTTGTGCAACCAAAGCAGACCACACTATTAACAAGGCTATGAAGAATCTGGGTGAGTTTAAGTTTGCACAGCACTTCACTGAACCATGTAAGTGTATACAAATGCCTATGCAGCTGATAGATTTCATCCTACAAAAGCATCTGTCTTACTTCAAAGTCAAATCACTTACACTTACCATTGAGCTTTCTATAATCTTTGCTAAAAATGGAAATAATTAGCCTAAGATGGAAAGTGCAAGGGACTTTATTTAGGTTCTGTTAAAGCATTTTAGAATCTCTCTCCCTTCATAATGTTTGCTATCCAATGACTCCCCTTTGAAAGTGTAATTTCCCTGAGCTTAATTATCTTAATTCTATATACACAGCTCACACTGGCACATACAAGTAGATGTTTTTATTTATTGGTACTAGTTACATTTAACCACATGCACAAAGATGAGTGGAGGGAACAAGAGATATCTTTGGAGAGGATTTCCTTCTGTCAACAGACTTAATGACGAATGAGGTTTAGATCAGACCTGCTGGTGCTGCTCTGAGGGAAGTGACACTGTGCACTGCCAGGTTGGGGTGTCTAGGCTGCCATATCTTAATAGCAAATTGCTGGAAAACATTAGCAAGCAAGGAAGGAATGAATTGAGATAAGAAACTTCAAGGTAAACTGCTGCTGGTGGTTAAGAAATAATGTGTGAGGTATTAACCAGGAATAATCTTACTCGCCAGTCTCCTGTGAGCATAATTGTTTGCTTTAGAAACTAAAGTTTTTTTTAACTTGACAGATTAAAATGTTCATTTCTGTCCAGTGACTCATAAGCACCTGATGAGAAGGATGCACAGTTACATACAAAGTGAGGAAGAAATAGACCTTGCCATCTCCCATCACAGGTGTGGATGGCTGGCATTTAGGTTAGACAAGCATTTCTCTTAATTTTTTCAGCCTTCTCCCATGAGACACTGCAAACCCTCTGGGCAGGCTGAATAATGCTTTGGCTTGAGAAAACTAATCACAATATTCACACTTTGCCAGAGGCAGCTGTAGAAGAAAACTGTTCATTCAGAACGTGGCAGACACAGTTGTTGCTGCTGGGTCTGTAGCTCAATATCTCCCCTGAGAATGGAAGAATTAAACAATTCCATCTTGGGGAAGGTGAAAGCACGAGTCCTGAGATGAGAGCAGTGTGCCTGGAGAGACCACAATAAAAAAACAAGGATGCTGTTTACCCTCAGATCTTGACACCAACCTGTGCAGCAGGATTAATGTCCATGTACTGATGGCACTGCTCACAGTGATGGAAGGTGTTGTAAGCTGCATATTTAGTCAGCATCATGGACACGGTCTCCCTTTTCTTAGGTTCCTCTGATTTTGTTTCTTTGCTTGTTTCTGTGCACAAAGAAAAGAAGTAGTAGAAATTTAAGGAGCCTTAAAAAACAGAGATTGTGATCCTGGTAAAAACTGTAAAGAATACATAAATTATTTTTTTTCATTTAATTTTGGAGATTAAAGGCTCTTGTGAATTTGTGTTCAAATGAACCAATAAACACTGAGTGTCTCTGTAGGAAAGCATTCCTAAAAAATTCGACATTTTACTTACCTTGTTTCACTCTTGAGAGTTGTTCTGTGTATACAGGGCTTATATTTCTGTATTTAGGGTCATGCACACTCAGGTCAAAAGATATTTTGCTGAAGATCTCAATGTCTGGCCAGTGGTCATTGCTAGACTGAGTAATTTCGCTGTTTTCTGTATGATCTGCAACAACACACTTCAGGTAAGCCAAGTCAGATACCCACCAAATGATGTTTGTGTTATGATTGCTGCTTTACAATTGCACTGGAACTCACACAGGCACACATACATAGAATGACATCTTTGAACATCATAAATATTACCAGTGAAATTACAACTCACACCAAGCCATTTCAAAGAAATGGCAATTCTTTAAAAACTGCAAGCAGGAGAAGGAGCCTCCTAGGTATCTTTCTGCACTGTTCCTCATCATACCTGCTGAGGTATATTTCACTCTGGTTTAAGCATAAAATGCTCAGATGAATGGTCTTATTTGTGCAGAAGGCACGGGTATAGTAGTTTCGAGCCTCTCTGTGATGGAATGAAGAGCACAGGGTAAATAAGAAGCAAAAGTATCCAAAGGCAGAAAGAAGGAGAGAGGCTGTATGAACTATGTATGAACTAGTAGCTGGCAGTACCTGATAAAGGCAGTAGAAGACACTAACTTTACAGAATAGGATGTGGCCAGCAAGGATCAAACTTTTCTGCATTGATCCAAGAAATAAGTCTAAAGTAGAAAATCAAGTTTAAGCAATGGGAATGGTAGAAAACACTGGTCAAAGAAAACAACTTTGGAATGCAGCTTGAACATGAGTCAATTCAGGTCAAAATGAGATGGAAGAACACACTAAAGTAGCTGTAACTGAGGTTACTGATTTTAGAAAAGTGAATTCAGGTGAAATGAAGGTTGAGTCTATGGGCAAGCACATGTTCACCCTACCCTAATGCAAGAAGAAACAGTAATCTACAGAGCTCTGAGTCCGTTACTTTGACCTGGGTAATATTCAAAATTTGGAGAGGCTAAAGGAAGTAATTAGAGATGTTGAATTAAATTAAAAATATGACAAAATGCAAATCGGTTGACTAAAGAAATCCTGTGCTACTTTCATTATATGGCTATGAAATACCTATTTCTCTGAACAAAGGAAATGCAATGAATGTTATCCTTCTGGACACAAGTACTTGGTATGATACTATTGGACAAATTATTAATACAGCTAAAGAAAATGGAGACAGGGTATGGTCTGTAAATTTGAAGAGTTGACTAAATAGAAGATGGCAGCATATAACATTGTAAGCATTAAGGCAGGTGAGATTAGCAATGAAGTTAAAAGGTCAGTAGAGTACTGTTTAATATTCTCACTAATGTCACCAGCTTAAACAAAAAAGTTTAAGCTTAAACTTTTGTTTAAGTTTGCTGGTGGCACACTCCTAAGAGTCATTGTCAACATGGAGAAGGAATCAAAGATCAGCTGGAAAGAATCCAATGCCCTTGGAAACTGAAACAACAAAAACTTGGTGATATTTAACAGAAAAAATGTGAGTCATATGTACATTTAAGCATTTCTGCAGCAGGTTGGGAGCTCCTTGGTTGGAAATGACCAAGTTGCTGAGAAACCATGGAGGACAAGCTAAGCATTGATGCCAGTGAAAAGGGAGAATGGAAAAGACTGGTGCAATCATAGGTTTCATCAGTCATGGGGCTTTCAGCGGGGGCAGGGGAATGCATGAGCTGTTGTAGGCTGGGTTGGTTAAACATTCAGTTCTGCTCATCCATGCACCAGAAGGATAAATTGAAAATAGATGTGTAGGCCAGAGTACCAAACTGATAAGGAGAATAAAGAGCCTGTCATTTGTGAGAATCCTGTAAAAAGATCCAGACTACCCAGATGAATGCTGAAGAGGAGGTAAGATAGCTGCCTGACCACTCCAAAGAAACAAATCTCAAAGAAGAGAAAAATTATTTTAATTTAAATTACTACGTGTTTTTGGTCCCAAGGAGAACGTGTATAAATGGGACAGAAACATATTTGGGGTGGAGAATAAAGCAGTATTTAAAATAATGAAAGCATGAGGGCTCTGGAAAAGCATTCCAACAGAAGCAGTGGGAGCAAAAAAGCCATAACCAAAAACCTCAAGCAAACCCAAACTGCTCTTCTGGAGTTCCATGCATTCCTGGCAAGGGTGTGACACATTGCTGTGATCTCAACGGGGCAGTCGGCAAGATGCAGAACATCTCTTACATTTTCATATTTCATCCTAAGTTCAGTTCTAATAATGAGGGAATAACTGTCCCCAAAGCTCTAAACCAAAGGAAAATATTTTTTCTTTTCTTTTTTTTTTCTTTTTTGCATTTAATAGCACTGTATGAACAGAAATACAAATTAGTCTTTTCAAAGGTTCGACAACAACTACATTTTCAAGATGCCAGTCTAATGGTAATGAGAGTTATGTACCAGAATACCACGAAGAGGACTAATTTTTAAAAGGTTTTGCTCTTCTCAAAGCAAAGTCCTGCCATGGCAGCTAATGGATCTGTGAGATCTGACAAATGAGCACAAATCCAAAGAGGATCCTGCTCCCCTTTATTCTCAGCATAAAACCTGCAAACTGCAGACAGGAGACAATCTTACTGAAAATGGGTATATAACTTAAAAATAAACATAAATAATAGTTAGGTTTCAGCCAGGAACAAAATGTTCTTAAATGTACTATCTGCTTAAAAGCAGCCAGCACTTAAAAACCTGCAAGGAGAGATAACATGAGCAGATATTGCACATTTACAGCTTTGTGCTCACTTTCATTTGAGTGCTACACAAATGTATCAGCCCAAAATACATTTGATAGTTCTCAGATAAGCCCATTATAAAGTTTATTTTCTTAACAATCTATACTGAAATATATGCAGACACCTATAGTCTAGCTACACACTAATGGAGAGGACATGTAGTAGGTGTAATTCATAGTCTTTCAGTGAGCCTAAGAACTTCCTTGCTGAATAATACACAACATAGACTCTTTATGATACATGTTAAGAATACCTGCTAAGTACTTACTGGCATTGATCTCTTCTTCATCATACACATCTACTTCCAACAACCGGATCAGCATGCGGAAGAGAATCCTTAGGAACTGCAAGTATGAACCAGTCTTTCCAACCTGAGCCAGAGATGGAAAAAAGTCTAAATGCCAACCCAAACTACTACAGTGGAAGGGTGAATTTCAGATAAATGCCTCTGGGCTTAGCCCAAAGCTCTGTGTTCAGCTCTGCCTGAAAACACTGCAAGATGTAATACTGCCCACTATACTGAAAACACTTTTACTAAATTGGTCTCTGAGCACAACTTGGTCACAGCCTGTGTCACTTTTGTGTGCAAGGAGATAAGCAGTGGTAACTGCCTCTTTCCTGATGTGCTTAAGGCAATGTTATGCCCAACCATGTGTGTTTCCTTTAGGCTAAAACGTGACATAAAGAATCACCCATCCTCTCCTGACATAAAGCACCACCCTTCCTCTCCTTACCACTTTCAGCATGGACTTAGCCTTAAAATTTGACTTTGATTTTTGACCTCAAAACACATCACCGCAAACTTGGCCCCCTCAGACTGCTAAAAAAGCAGGAGGAAGGAACTGTGCCCTTACTTGTGGTGGTCCTGTCAAAAGCAGCCGCCTGGGGTGAAAAGTCCTGGTGCCAGACGCCTCAACCTGATTGCTGAAGTCTGCGTGGTGCTGCCGGGCTGTCGTCCATTGCCTGTAGTACTGAGACTGCTCTTCACTGCTCATGTCCCTGTGAAGCAGAGGCCTCAGAGAGCTCAGCCAAGACACGTCAGCATGAGGCAGGAGGGAAGAGGAGGAAGGCAGATTCCCATTTTTCTGCGAGCTCAGGAGGCAGTACGCAGCTTTGGACAGGATGACGATGCGTGGCAGCGCCACACGGAGAGCCCTGCTGTCCTTGGCTGACTGGGCAGGCCACTGAAAGGTCTGGGAGACTGAAGACAGTGAGGAGAGTTTGGGAGTGGTGCTGCTCGCCATCTGGTTACCCAGAGAGTCACACTCTTGTTTCAGGGTTTCTCTGGCTGTGAAACTGGAGTAAGCTCCCTCATCTACTGAGCTGTGTGCCACAGCCTGGAAGTTAAGGGATGGTGCCTGCTTCTGAGACTTGTCTGTGGCACTCGAGGAGCTCACACCATTGTCAGCCAGGGAACCTGGGAAAACAAAAAACAGGCAAGGAAAAGTTACTGACTGATGTAAGAAAACCATGAATTCATTTGATCTATGTGGCAGTCCTAACATACAAATACTTCTGTTCAATGAATGCTGCTGTGGCTTAGGTCAGTGTTTCACCATGTAAAAAGAAATCATTTACATCTGTCTGTCCCTTTGGCTGGAAGGGCGAATGCCCTGCTGCAACATGGTTCAGACTCCAAGTGTTCCATCCTATTCTCTGTATGCTAGCTGTCATTTCCCATCTAGGATTTGGAATCTGATGGTACAACGTTCTGAAAGTCAAGTTTAACAAACCACTGTATACACAGATCAATTGCATCTTCCTTCCTATGGATAACAGAGCATTTATTTCACTGCAACTTGGACATGAATTGGGCTATGTCCCCTCCTCCCTACTTGTCAGGTTTAGTTAGTATATGGGAAGACCTGGTGCATAGTAAAGACCCAGTTCAGCTGTCTTAATACCTCAGACCCATAGGGAAATAAAGGGAAGGAACCAGAATGCAGAATGCAAAGAAGGGAAGGCTTGGTGGGAGGTGATGCCTGAAGAGGTAGGATAACACCCAACCATTCTGTTGGTCTTGGCAAGGAGGCAGATATCCATCCTCACCCATAGGTACTCCCAGATTTATAGAGCATTTTTCTATTCCTAGAATTTTGTACTAGCCCCTTTTGCTCTGATTTTTTAGATCTTTTCAGGATCCACTGAACAAAGCTAGCAACAAATGTGAAAGGTAAGTTAAAAAATCAAAATCACAAGGGATGCTTAGCTATGGCATACCATCTCTCCCAATGAAGCACCGTCTCCTTTTAGCAGTAGACAGGAAAATTGCTCACTGTGTGAAGAATCTGCAACTAACATTTCATTGTCTAGCCTGCAGCTGGATCCAACTAAGCAACCCGAATTTGAGAAAACGTCTCACTGTTTACATCCGAATTCCAATGATGCAGGAATAAAGACTTCTTTTTCAGACCAGCAGCAGAGTGACTGACCTGAGGTTCCAGTGACAGCACTGCTGTTGCTCTGGGGCCGGTCCAAGTCTATCAGCAGCTCATCAGAGTCATTCTCACTACCATTTGTCTTCTCCTGCTCCTTCTCACTGAGGTCAAGAGCTACAATAGGCCCTCGAATTGCCTCCTTGGAAACATAGCAGCACGCCAGGCCTACTTCTTGCTCTAACGCAGTACGGGTTAAGTAGCTGGAGTCAATTAGTCGAAGATCACAGTATTTCAACGACCTAGGAAAGCCAACACAAATGAAAAAAGAAGTTTTGTTTTCTCTGACTTTGAAGAACACTCCCTATCTTTAATTCCTTCCTAAATATTCATGAACAATTTTATTACATATAAAATAATTTTAAAATATTCAGCACGTAAGTTGCGCTCCTCGGTAATTTGCAGACACTTACTGACCCACACAGTAGAGTAATATGACTTTTCACAAACTGCACTTTCCAAACCTTTAAAGGGTTCCTAAATAAAGTACAAAAATACACCTCTTTTGTGAAAAGACAGCTAGATGGTATCAAACCCAACTTATCTAAACATGTTCAAGAGCAATCATATTGAAAGAGTAATAGCAGCACCTGGGGAAAGTCTCTCCCAGCGGGTCTTTGCCAGTGAGAATAACAATACAAGGTAAACCTTCCAGATCCTGGTAGGTGCGTGGAATCCAGTCATCCTGCTCATTGCCCCTCCAAGCCTGTGAACAGAGAACATTCCAGTCACACCTAAATGACATCTTCTCTTCAGTTGTTTCCTTTTTTTCATAAGTTCCTGCTTTTGCTTTGTATATAGGGCTTGCTTACTTAATGGCCAACAGGAAGGAGACCTTGGGTGCAGGCATGCATTTGTTTTCTGGTAGCCAAGTGTTAGCCAAGCATTAAATGCAAAGAAAATGAGTGTATAGCATATGTTATTCAGTGCTGGAAATATTCACCTGGTGGGGTATTAGTGTGGTCTGTCAGAGAAAAAAAGCAGCCGATGCGTTCAGTTTGGCACAGATAAAAGATATGAAAGTAAAGATAAAGTAAGACTTTAAAGTGAAGTATGAAAATGGGCCAATGAACCTTGTTTAATTGTTTTGTACAATGAAAGATTACGTGACAGAAACACATTTCACCTTTCCCTGGAGGTCATCCCCCCCAAAAAAACTCCTTACCTACAGTCTATCAAGGACCAAGACCACAAAACTGCACCATTTCCCCTTAGCACTGGAAAGGTTGGTAGCATCAGTCCCATGTCCTTACACCCTTCAGTTCCCCTGGTTCAGTAGAGCTTACTGAAAAATTTATTTATCCAATTACTTAGCAGTATCTAATGACTTAGTAAAGCACCCGCAGCAACAGAGAGAGAATTTGTAGCTCAACAAGGTTAGTCCAGCTGTGTGTTCTCCTGCCTCTCCAAATGATCAAGGTGTTTCTGAAAGCCCGTGATTAGAAAGTGAAATAGGGGAAGACAATTTTTCTTTTGATTTTCCTTGATTTTCTTTTTGCTAGCATAAGAGCCTAAAAAGAATGAGTGCCCAGGGCTTTGAGCTGTTTGAACTTGTATCCAGAAGATGTATTTCTTGACCATCTTTCTCAGGAAGGTCAGGGAGGTGCAACCCTCAGGGCTCCTTCTTTCTTGAATGCTTCCCAAATGCTTAAAGGGTATGCTATGACAGCATCCCTGGTCAGTGAAATTGTTATTTAAATTGTCTTCCATCTCTTGTTTCATTCTGTACCTCTGGCTCCATGATGGAGAGGAATAGCTGGTCTGGCTGACCAGCAGGCTTGTCTGACAGAGAGGGGAGCAATGCAGCCACCAGCACTGCAGACACAGCTGCCCACCATCCCTGCCCTGCTGTGGCATCACACATGCTGCTAATGCCTGAGAGAGAGGCTAAGTTAAGTCACACTTTTCAGCTGGGTTCACTAACACCCATAAAGTTTCCCTCCCTGCCTCTGAAAATGGTCATGATGAGGTCTCATCCTTCCTGCAACCAAGAGTATTTATTGGTGGGACCACATTTTGAGCCTCAGCACTCAGCAGCCTCGTATTGCTCTCTCCCCATACACACATCAAAAAAAGGCAGGCAACCCATTGCCCCTTTTTTTAATGTAGTGAGGTCAATTCATGAAGTGGGTTTGGCTACTTGAACCATGCTCTTGTAAATCCATGCAAAATTTTAGGCTGGTGCAGATATGCTAGGCATATATGCATGTAGCCTCCTCAGGCTGTCAGCATGCAGGGGGTTGAGGAAAGAAATCCGTGACAAACAGCATACTTTACCAGTTATCAGGAGGGCAGAAGATGGATGAACAGAGCAGACAACAGATACACTAGACAGACAAATAAGTTGGTGGAAATAATTAGTTTGCCTACAGAGATCTGAGCTCTGCTTTTAGAGATGAACCCTATGTGATGCATGCCGTTATTCAACTTTAAGAAGTGAAGTAACAGCTGGTGTTTGACTTCATGGACCAGAAACAGTTTAGGTTTGTTCCAAGTCTCTCTATCTTTTATGATCAAAGTACAGAAATGCATTCACAGCAACAGATACAACACCCGCCCTTTTCCCTATAGAATAATTAACCTGTAAACTCGTGGGAATAAACACAAAACAACTTCAACAACCAGGTGACTACAGCAAGCACACAAACAAACATTCAGTTTCTGCTAACCTTGAGCCGTGTCACAAAGTGTTTTGCGATCGTGAGCTCCGAGGCAGGATTCCCAAGGAGGATCTCAAAACGATACTGCAGCCCCAGCTTGTCCCTTACTTCCTGTAACCTCTCTTTGGCCAGCATGGCCAGCTGCACTGATGGGACCCGAATGACGAGCATGTGGCCACAGCCATTCTTATCCTTCCCCGGAGACGTGATAAGGTCATCCATTATGCTGAGTGTTTCGGGTGTGCTGTGATCCCTTAGAGAGGCCATGGTGGTGAGGGCCATCAGAGCTTGGGAATATTGCTGGATGAGCAGGTAGCAGCGGATCACCATGCTGTGCAGCCGGGGGTACCTTGGGGAAGACACGGTTCTGCATTAGCACATGCAAAATCACAGCGCTGTCTGAAAATCAGCCAAAATGCAGGACTGCATAGTAAAGAAGTGCCTATTTTTTCCAGCAGCGCTCAAAGAATGAGGTCTTCCATTGTCATAGACAAAAATTTTGAACAAAAATTCTCTGCATTTGCCAAAGTCCTGAGCTCAAGTAACAGGAATTATAAACTTCTGTTACCTTCATCTGGTCCAAAATTTCAGCTAAAGATCTTTGACTTGATGGCGATAAGGAACATCTCAGATCCTATTTATTCCAAAAGCACACACTTATAATTGTTTTGCTTTCCACAAGCTTTTTCTTCCACAAACTTGAGGACCATCATGGCTTCAAGTGGTTTGTGGGAGAAATACTTCATAATTTTTTCACATCTCTCAACATCTTACCAGAAAGTTGGACATACCAATAGGAATTGCTGGTTCTGAGCCAAATCTGAACTTCCATTTTGCCTTTTAACTTACATAGCCAACATCTTTGCTTTCATTACAGCCACATGCAGTGGCAATGAATATGAAATTTAAGAGATATAAAATTAAAACCTACTCAAGCAAAAAAAACCACTCAATTTCTAGACATTTTCCATGAGCTCACTTGCCACCGTAATACAGAGAAACACTACACTATTATGTCTTGAGTGCTGGTCTTATGCCACGTAAGTCCAAGTAACTAATATAACTAGAAGTTCCAAATTTCTCTGGTCTCCTTCTTGCGTAATCTAATAGACAATATGATATCCATTTAAAAGTTTTGGGTTTGTGTTTAGCCAGTAGATACAGTAGTTTGTTCTGCATACCATAAGCCAGTCATTAAGCCAGTAAGTTTTTAAAATACTTTTTACTCTTCCCACCATAGAAATACCCACTGCACTTCTGCTACTAAAACAAATGGAGCCCTTCTTATAATACAAAAATGTCTGCAACATTTTCAGCTTGTAAGCTCACATGCCCAGACAGAATAGCTCAGTTTCTTGAAAAAAAAGCCTAAATTGATAAACTGTGACACAAAAACACATCTTGGCTCCAAGGTAAAGATTCACCTGGCTCCAGGGTAGAGAGGTTGACCTGCCATCAATTTCTAGTATTATCCTAATCTCGTATGATTATTTGCACATACATAAATCCTCCTTCATCTTTTTTCCCACCCACACTTAAACAGAAAGTGATAGGGACCACTATCTCTTCCATTGGATTTGACCGGAAAGAACAGGATAAACCTAAGGAACTGACCCAATTATTATTAAGTATCAATGATTATTAATTATTAATGTTGCCAATTTAACACATTAGATATTTAATTTTTTCTTAATAAATACAGATACATGTACAACTATTATACTGACTTAATTAAAACAGAAAAAAAAGTACTGAACACAGAACAATCCTGTTCTAGTAAATGTGAAAACACAAGACCTATTATTTGAAGTGCTATAAGGGATCTGTCCTGCTGATACGCACAGCAGATTGACTCCACATTGCTGGAAATGACAGTGTTCCCTTCAGTCCTGAAGCAGGCACATTTAATTGTATCTTGGATATGTGCCATGAAAGTAGCTTTTTCAGGCAGCTGCAGGGTACTAACAGGCCCTGAGCTGCAGAAACCAAAACCATGGCCAACTACTGAAATAACAAAAATGTTTCTGAACCAATGTCTCTCACCACCAACAAGAGAGACACCAGAAGTGGTGAGGTATGAACTCTCTGTTACTTTCTGAGTTCAGTGAAGGTGAGCCAAAAGAAGAGAGAAGCACAGCTGAACCCAGATTGCTGCTGAATGGACCTGATCTCTTCTAAAATCAAATTAAGGATATCCACTCCCTTCTTCAACTGCACTAAATTTGTTACAAAAATAAAACTGTACATACTTCATGTTTTCCAAGACCAACATCAAAGGTCATCCTGTCTTCATTCCCCAAAATGGGGCTCATAAAGATGTATCTTTAAGATCCCAACTGGGCAGAATCCCAAGCTTCCATGTTATTATTTACCTTTCTAAAAGTGTGTTGACCATTTTTTCAAAAGTTTCATCACATCTCAAAAGGGGACTTGTGACTCCCCACTGGAGGGATTTGCTGTATTCATTCAAACCAAAGTATAGCTTTTCTTCACTTGCTGCATCGTCCTGTTTCAGACACAAACAGCAAAAAAATATAAGGTGCTCTGGAACACATTTTTATTTCTTGTGTCATTTTAAAAAGTAAATGGAAAACACTTTCCAAACCAAAGAATCCTTTGTTTTCTCTAAGTGACGCTATTTATTTGTTTCAATAAATACAATAAAATGTAAATTTTTTTTTACTTAACTTATTTGCCTACAGCTAGAAAAGACAGGTGTAGGTCCTTTTCAGTATATCTCCTACCTGTGACTGCAGGGGGTTTCTAGAATCCTGCTAATTGTTTTCTGACTCCCTATCTCTGGCTTTATATGTACTGACAACTGTTATCTCATTTCTATTTAGAGTAGAACCTGAAAAGAGAAGGATTATTAATTTTCAAAGTTGTTCTTGATTGTCAGAGTCTACATGCTTTTCTAATGGAAACCACAAATTCTTTTTTTTTTTTTGGAGTGTAAATCTGCAGACAGCTATCAGAAAGGCAGAATATTTGTGTTTCAAATTTCATGAGCCTTTGATGGAAGCACAGCATGTTCTCCAGTGCATTTATATCAGCAGTAATCTCTAGGAATGTAATTAATCATCTACAGTCTCCCTCTTTTTTGTGGCTTATTTTTTTAATCAGAAGACTGGAAGTTGTTAAGTTTTTTTACTTTTGGGAAACAAAAAATTGTCTAGACCATTTTACAGAAGGCCACTACATGGTTTATAGTAGCAATCAACCAAAAAGCAAACTCAGAATATTCATTCACTCTGACATTTTACATTATTTTTTACAGCTTCCACTTCAAGACACTTTGCAGAAACTAATGGTCCACTCAGCATAGTAAAGCAAAATCTGATATAAATACACCAAACAAGTAATAGGAAAAAGTGCTATTTTTAGCAGGTTTATCCAAAACATCCTCAGAATCAGCTGACTGAAATGATGAAAAATGTTAACAGTGCAGAATATCTAACAGGATTTTTCCTCTGCACAATGACAGTACCTACTAAACCAAAACTTGTTAACCTAGCACACAACTTTAATTAGGACTGGGAAAATAATGAACTGACTTGACAGACTATGTGACATATAACTTACAGTCAAAAGTCAGACTCCTTGAAAAAGGAAAGCCAGCTCTGGAGCTTTATGACATGTTTACATAGCTTTGTCTGACCAGAGTGCAGAAAGTGGTTTCTCATCTTGCATGACTGGATAAAGAAATCTGCGTAATTCCTGGTCCTAAATATCAGGTGCTACTTCTACCATCAGTATCTCAAGGCTGTCCACCTAGAATCTGAGAGAATAAGCTCCAGCAGAGGACAAGCTCCCTCCTAACACACACATTTTCTAGATTCTGCTCAGTGTGCATTCCACATTAAAATTCACAGTTAAAATTAACAGCTAAACACTTACCACAGTGTCAGATTGTATCCAATGTACCTCATTGCTAGAGCTGATCCTGGACTGCTGCGTTTGCAGGGCATAAGGGAAAGAGCTGACCTGAAGAACAAGGAGGTTGAATGCTTCAAGCACCTCCCTGCAATTAATAACTCTATCAGCCAGACCATGATTAGGCTCACCATGTGACAGGGAACTTGAAATGGCACTGCAGAAATAAGAATGCAAAGAATTGCCTTACTGACATCCTGAAATTCAATGGATTACTCTCTTCCTACAGAAGAATATCTAAATGACGATGACACAGAGAGCCATAGCTCAAAAAAATCTCTTTAGAAAGGTAAAAGACTTCAAAAAGCACTTGACTGTTCTCTGTGGGTAAACTCAGGAAAACAAGGGAAAACAACAAACACCTAAATAAAGGATTAAAATCTGTTGACAGTGAGAAGGTGGATTAGTGTGACAATTTAAAAAAGCATCACACAGAGGAAACCAAAAATAAGCCAAAGCTGATTAAATCCCTCTTATTAAAAAACACTGTTCCATGAGCTGTGGAGATAGGATATAGTAGCAATTTTATGAAATCCAGTGGCTTTTCCAGTCTGAAACACCAAATTTCTAAGAGGCTGGGAAGCCTGAAAGTCTACCGATGTTCTGATGTTCCGAGCTAATAAAATAGCCTTTACTTCCATCATATATTCAGAAATTCCAAATTCAAAGTATAGCAAAGATAATAAAAAAAATGTGATGGGGAAGACCAAGTAGAAATAATATTGCTTTTGTCTATTTTCAACTGTCCTTCAAGGAGAGTATTTTGCTTATTATAGAATAATAGAATGGTTTGGGTTGGAAGGGACCTTAAACACCATTTAGTTCCAGCCCCTCTGCAATGGGCAGGAACACCTTTCACTGTTTCTGATATTGAAATGAATCCCTCAACTTTATACATTATGTTTAAACCACATTATTCTCCTTAGTTTACTCATGGAACAGGAACATAATAATCAGCTTGACTTATTTCTTTCTTCTTTCAAGACAAAGTTGTGATTTGGTGTGAAGATATGTTTTTATATGTTTGTTTAGACCTAAAGCCAAATTCAATACAGCTGGGTTTTTTTAATCCTTTTGTTACAGAAGCTATGGCATCTTTCTTATGATGCAGACTTAAATGTCTGTAAGCTTTCTCATATCACAAACAACACTATTATCAGGGATAAAAACATGAATGAAAGCACAACCAGCTTGTGAACATGACAGACATTTGGGTTTGAATACAGATAAAGAAGAGGAATAGGAAAGAAAAGACAAGAAGAGCAACGAAATTTGCAAAATCCAGCATTTTCCCCTTGACTTCATGGCACATAACCTAACATAGCACATAACCCTAAAAAGAGTCCTGATAGGCACCCTATAATCTGAAACTAGTCTCACCTCCCTTCAGGTGAATCAGAATTAGATAACAAATATCATGGGCAACCAAAAGAGATTCTTTCCCATTATAAGCCACAAAATGCCTTGAAAATGCCCAGAGAAAGCAATAGGTGTCTAAGATAGTAAGTCTTTTGAAAAAAGGATGATGGAAAGATGCTGGGAGAGGATGGTTCTCCTTCAGCAGATTGAAGCAGCTACCTTGTTAAATCCACATGGGCATTGTCATGAACAAGCACAAAGAGTGTGTAGGGGTTCTGCTTCACTCGCCTCATGAAAACCTCAAATTTAGTTTGAATCTCATTGTCCAGCCGAACCACATATTTCTCAGCTCTCTGATAGGCAGTTCCATTGTCCTCTAGGCCCAAGTCCACAAGCACACCTGTCAAAAAGAAGAATACAACACAAAACTTTTCCTTCGAGCGCATCCAAAAATGAAGGGTCAAAGGGAAGTTGCCATTTGTCTGTCAAACCACTGATAGGCCCCAGTAAGAAGGTGATTATCCAAATGCAATTTCTCTCACAATGGAAATCGAAATGTGCTCCTTGGCTTCTGGATTTCCTCCAAAAAGTGCCTGAAGACCTTTCAAAAACTTCTCACATTATCCAAAAATAGGGGGAAAAAATCAGGGGGCCCCCACAAAGATTTCCAAAGCAGCACTCAGTTGGCTATGCTCCATGATCCTAGGCCAAACTTGCCTACATTAAGGTAATATATTAGTATTGTTTGAGTGAGAAAAAGTTATCCTGACCTTTCCTCTGCAAATATCATTAATTTGTATAAAATTGATTCTCCCTACTATCATATCATGTCGTATTATATAATATCATCATATCATATCATATATCATATATCATCATATCATATCAAATCATACTTTTCATGCTCTGATTCAATGTTTGTGTCAGTACAACTAGTCTTTGGAAAGATATATTACTGTCATATTCACAAATTAGGCATGGTGCAATGTATATGACTTTGAATGTAATTTCAATTAATGAAGTAGGAATAAACAACTCTGAAATATGGGTCAATTAGGTCTTTTCCAGGGTCTTAATGATTTTGTAATTTATTTTTTTTTAAATAAAGTAAAATAAAACACAAACTATGAGGACAAAAGATATATTGGAGCAATTTACTTTTTCTCTTATATCAGTAATGTATCAGTACTGTACAATGTACTGTACCAGTGTCATTACCAGTACTGCTGTAATAGCATCACATAGTGGGGTTTATCAGCCCCTTTCCCCTCCCTTTTACCTGATTGTCGAATCCGCTGAAGGGTTTGCTGCACCAGGACTTCCGAACGGGGCACTATAACGATGAAGTCCACCTTGCTGAAGTGGCCCAGATCCAGGCTCTGATTGCCACTGTCTGCTATAGCACAAACCTGGGACAAGAGCTTTCTGGCAACTGTGAGCTGTGGCTGGTAAATTTGGAAGGTATCAACATCCAAATCTAGAGCGTGTTTGTTTGAAAAAGAAAACAAAACACAACAAGAAACATGTTTACTTTCCCACCCCCCCAGCAAAGCATGACCCTCCACCAAACAGCCTACCCTCTATTATCAGGGGAAAACAAATAAAAAAATCACTCACCAGAATAAATCTCAACAATCTGGAGAGTTTGGTCCAGATCACAAATGCCAACTTTCTTTCTTTGATCAAAATGTGGTAATACATGAGACAAACACAAGTACAGCACTGCCCATTTTTTAAGATGACCTAAGTGTTTTAAGAATTTCTAAAAGTGCAACCCAAGGAAACCTCAATGCCAACACAGTGAAATGCATTCTGTTAAATGAACCAACACATACATAATATGCATGCACATATATAAAGATGTGCATGTGTACGTATAAAAAAAAGCAGAGAGAGAGAGGTACAAAGCTCTAATGTTCTGAAACTTGGATTGACTTGGACTTAATAAACATCAATATCACACTAAATGTGTGAATGCAGAGAACTGAGAGACTGACCAGAGCACTCATGTTTCCTCAAAATAAAAAGCATGTTCCATTTCAGTATTTCCATTAGGTAAATTCTATGTCAAACAATCCATGCTTCATTAACCACTGAGTATTTTCAACTTGCAGATTACCAGATTAAATCCTATAATGGTATTACAGTTTTTGTTTATGCCGCTTTTTCTACTGTGTTGGTTTTACACAGGGACGTGTTTTCGTGTGTACGTGCACACACATGCTTATCTCCTGTTCAAATATGCCTTAGCGTCCATTTCAGCAGATCTGCTATGGAAGAAATGTCCCTCTCACTGCCTAGGAGACTTACTTCTTCATTTTATTTTTATTCAGGCAGTTTCTCAACAGCTTCAACCACTGTACAGCCATATATTAAAGACAAAATGGACTCAGAACAATTGTTTAAGAAAATAGGAAGATTTTAAAAAAAGTACACAGTAAGAAGAAAAAAAGCCACAGAATCTAAAGATCATTTTCCCTTCAAATTAATCTTCTAATCTTCTAATGACTAAACCTGAGACTTGTACTTCTGAGGGTGCCAGAACAAAGTGCTTGGCAGCCTTTCTAGCTGGATCTCCTGATCCATGTGGAGACAACAAACCATTTTGTTTTCATTCAGATTTAACACCAAATAGATGAATTTAAGTTAACTAATATGAACCCAGAGCATACCTTTCTTTCACAGAAAAAAGCTTTACTGGAGGTTGAATTTGCTTTGATATTAGACCTGAACGAATCTCAGCGTTCACAACAGCTCAGTGTATCTTTTCCCATTATTGTGATATGAAAAGGAAAGTATGTTTAGAACTCAGGAAAAATAATTCTGAAAATTAGCAATTTTAGACAGGAAATCCTAGCTTACCTTTTGCACTTAAGCATCTTATCACATAATGCTGATTAAGACACATCTCAGATCAGCAAATTACAAATCACACTTGCCTAGCACTTTCAGTCCAAGATCTTAAAACACATTCCCTAAAAGTTGAAGCCTCAGAGCACAAGTCTCTATTGCATATTACCAGGAAGGAGGACACCTGAGGAGATCAGGAGAACACAATTCCTCTGTGCCTTAAACTCTAGGTTACATTCCTTTTCTCCATGCAAAAAGATGAGATAAGTCTACTCTGCCAGTGTTACAGAGAAACGTCTTCTCTTCTCTGCCTGATGCCTAACAGAAGATAATATGTTTCATCTTAGAGAATATAAAAGAATCAGGGCAAAAAATTTGCTGAAGGTTATTACAGAGATTTTCAGTCTGAGCAACTGCTGTATTGCTACATTTAGCTGGCAGTATTAGTATTTTAAGGTTGGCACACTGACTGCAAATGTGCCCTCAGATTCTCCTGAGGTGTATGCATTTTGACGTTTAACAAGCTAGTCACTTATTTCATGTCTTGCACGTAGAAAAAATTACCTGGTTCTTGTGTAGAAACCATGGCAATTGCCTCCTGAGACGACACACACTCACTAACATCTCCATTAAAAGGAATAATGACACTTTCCCCTCGCTGCTGTAGCATCTTCTCCAGCAGCTTGTCCAAATCATCACCTAGATCAGAATTAGCAACTCCAAATTATCTGGAAACCATTTCAGAGGAGCAACATCAAACATTACATACACCCATGTTCCCACATAGCTGATGTCAAATCTGCACTTGGGCAAGGGACTGGGGATATAGGGAAGTGAGGAGAGAGAATACTTTTTTATCTACTGATTTACCAATTGCATTAACTAAAAAACAAAAAAAAAAAACCAAAAAAACCCGAAACCGCAGTTGTAGAATTTCAGGTCTGTGGCTTTACAGCTACTGGTGACATCCAGTGATTACAAAGAAACACACATTATAAAACAACCTCTAAAACATTGCTAAAAGCTCAACCTAGAAAACATTTGTGTACTTACAGGTACAGTACATGCTCTGCCGTTGCATTCAACAGCTGAGACAGTGTTAAAAATGTTTTGTCAGAGTGTTATGGACTGCCATCACACAGGTGAAGGAGACAAGCACTCTTTTACACACAAGGATGGGAGAACAGAATGTCTCTCAGTGGACAGAGCAGAGCTGTGTGCATGTGCATTTGAACTGCTGAACAGGAGATACACCAACCCTAACGACTGCCTTGGCTAGAACTTCTGTTTCTTAGAATCACTCACCTAAAGATGTATTTTTGAAATGTGATGCCAGGAAACTAACTTTCCCTGTGATAAGCTCATAACTGATTTCTTTTAAAAATTCGCTGGTGGTAAGCATGCTCTCTGCAAGTGCCCGAGATTGATACTGACCTGGAGAAGAGAGGGGGAAAAAAGTGAGAGCAAACCTTAATACAGTTTACTGTCAACACAACCTTTTAATCCTAGAAGTCTGGGGCACTCTGATCTTCAGTCATGGATTTCCACTGCCTTTACCCAGTAGACTGGAAGAGCAGTCTCAAGTCTACTTCACTGGAGAATTAGTTGATGTAACTAATTTTAGCAGGTTCTTTGCTATTGCACATCACTTTGCATACTTGTATGATGAATGACATTCAAAATAAGAATTTGTACCTTAGATGAAATGGAGGATTCTGGATAAATATGAAAAAAGTAATTATCCCTAGTGCGGGGGAAAAAGGGTAATGAAAGTAAAAAATTGGCATTACTGACTTATCTGCCGACAAAGAAAAGATGACTAGTCAAAGTGCATTTCCATCCAGACACACTCACTCACACACAAACAGCACAGCTAGTCATCACTGCAGAATAAAAAGGATAAAAATAAGGATAAAAAGGATAGAAAGGATGAAAAAGCACAGTCTGTTTTAAGCAGTTTGCAGAAGACTGCCATGTAAAATATTGCAGTTGTTACATAAAACAAAGACAAACCAACCATTTTGCCACAGCATCACTTCAAGATATTTTCTAAGGCAATCACACAAACAAAAAAGTCTCAGGCTTCTTAAGAAGTAGTAACAAAGATATTAAGAAGTAGCATAAAGATATTTTTCAATATCCTCATGGATCTCAGTACTCCAAGTCTTGCTGAAAATACAGTAAACTGTGACATTGCAGTGTAACAATACAAAGGAGAATAAAAGGAACAAAAGGGATTTAAAAACCAGATCAGTAACTCAAGAAAATTTATTTGGCACTGCCATTTGAAGCAGTCTGCAAATATACTCACCTAGAACCACTACACAGAATTCATTTCCTCTAATCTTTGATGCACATATGGCAACTACATAATCTGGTAGCTTTTGCTGATGCTTCATTTCATTGAGAGACCTCAAGGTCTCCGAGATGCCCTCTGCCAGGGAATTCTGGGTGACAACCACATGCACGAGATCCCGAGACACACTAGCGATTAACCTGGCAAGCCAAGGGAGTTGACCTGGTGACACAGAGATACACTGTGCACTCATTTGCAAGGATCTCTCTCTCAGAGTGAACTCCTGCATAGCTTTCAACATGATCTGCTCAAATTCTTCCCTCAGAGGTATCTGGTCAGGACCTACAATGAAAACGAACAAACAGAAGAACAGTGTCTCATATAAAAATGTTATTGAACTAGGAATAATTACATATCTGTCTTGATATGACAAGCTCCTTCACCACATTTTTTATATTTTAAAAAAAAACCCTTGCTACTCAGTGGATATCTACCCACACAGCTTATTCTTGTTTTTTTTTATTTTAGAATCCTTTCTTTTCCATCTTCACCTTTTTTTTTTCTCCTCCAAATAATGAGGTATTCCACCTCACTCCTAGCTTCAGCCACTGGTGGGACAAACAAGGGAGTGGGAAAATATGAGCCTTTTGCCTAGAAGAGAAGGATTAAGCATGCAGCCAAATGTTTTTTCAGCAGAAAACCAAAATGCTTATCCTTGTAGCCTAATCACAGCCATGCAGCCTGACAAAGCCTGGTAAGTGGTCTTTGCCTTGCTTTTTTCTCATTATGCATACCGATCAAGTAATATAAAAAATAAACATGTTTAACCTCTTCCTTAGCTAAATTAAATTAATTCAGCAAATCTGCAAGCATCCAACAAAAAGAAGAATATGGAACTTTAGATCTACATTCCCCAGACTCTGTCAACTGTACTGTCAACTTGAACTGGAAAACAGAAATATAAACCATCCTATCTTTGCATCAATCCTCCAACTGAACTTCAATTAACACTGTTCAGTTAGCTTTGTCTCATTGTCAAAGATAGGAACAGTTAAAAACATTCATGAACACAGAAAAAAGTAACCATAACTTATATTGCCAAGATCTCATATCAGTGCTAAAGGAGGCAGTTTCACACTTCAGCAGCTTGCTTTTCTATGACAAAACGTAGGTGGCTTAAATATCAGAGATATGTGAAATACTGGGTTTGGTTTTATGTTTTCTTTCACACCAGGAAAGAGAAAGGTTGTGTGGATAAATAACCCAGCACAGAATCTGTAAAAACTGCCACCTGTTGTCATTTCTGCCTTTTTGAGAAGTAACATATGGAAAGTGCCACCACCCAGTTACCATAGGATGGTAAGACAAGTATAAACTTCTAAGTGCAAGGCTGTTTTCATTTTTGATGCAAAGTGAAAAATTTTGATGAGTCCAATTTAACACAACATGGCAATAATTCTCTCTTTTAGAAATGTATTTTCTTTTTCCTTCTAAGAAAGCATCACACATTCTAGTTCCTTGAAGGCCTCAAAATTAAAAAAAAAACCCCAACAAACTAAATATATATCAGTAGATAAAAATGTTCCTCTGCAGAAATAAAGTTTACCTGAAACATATCAACCCCTGAAAATACCTAACAGAACACCATAACAGAAATAAAAGCAAACTTTTGCTGATGGAGGGAAGCTACTTGAGAGACAGGCTCTAAACACAAGGGTCATCATCATGAAACTAAGAAGATTAAAATAATGGTACAAACGAAAAAGCAGATTCTCGGTATGAGAATACACAGAATTTCACTCAGATTACTTAAAGCATGGCAGTCTTTCTCCACAACTGTCCAGAAAAATAATGGAACTAATAGCAGATAATATGTAAGACAAAATGATAGATATTGATATTGATTGTGAATAGTTTCCTAAAAAAAAATATGTTGATGCTAAAAGGGAATATATAGAAGCTTCTCTATAGAAATGAGCATGCAAATGATCGCCTTGATTTCAAAAACAAAACTGCAAAATAAACAATATCATAAAATGTTAATGTCTGAGTTACATCCAGTTGGTGTCTGGACACAAGCAGTGCTCCCTGTTTAATATCTATATTGATGATATGGACAAGGGGATTGAGTGAGATTGGCTCAGCTGGTTGGAACTGGGTGCTAATAACGCCAAGGTAGTAGTTTCAAACTCCATATGGGCCATTCTCTTCAGAGTTGGACTCCTTATGGATCCCTTTCAACACAGAATATTCAGTAATTCTGTATGAGAGCACCTTCAGGCAGTTTGCAGGTGACAGAGGGCAAGAAGACTCTGCAGAGGGATCTGGACAGGCTGGATCAATGGGCTGAGGATGGGTTTAAGGTTCAACAAAACAAAGAGCTATGTCCTGCCCTTGGGTCACAACAACTCCCAGCAGTGCAATAGGCTTGGGAAGAGTGGCTGGAAAGCTGTCTGGTGGAAAAGCACCCGGGGCTGTTGGTTGATGGCTGGCTGAACATAAGCCAGTATATGCTCAGGGGGCCAAGAAGGCCAATGCCTGGCTTGCATCAGAAATAATGTGGCCAGCAGGACCAGGGCAGGATCATCCCCCTGTGCTCAGCACTGGTGAGGCCACACCTTGAGTGCTGTGTACAGTTCAGGACCCCTCACTACAAGTAGGACACTGAGGTGCTGGAGCGTGTCCAGAGAAGGGCAACAGAGCTGGTGAGCACAAGTTCTATGGGAAATGGGAACTGGGGTTGTTTAGTCTGGAGAAAAAGAGGCCTGGGAGGACCTCACTGCTCTCCACAATTACCTGAAAGGAGGCTGTAGCCAGGTGGGGATTGGGCTCGTCTCACAGACAAGTGACATAACAGATGGAAATGGCTTCAGGTTGTGCCAGGGGAAGTTCAGATTGGATATTAGGATAAATTTCTTTACTGAAAGGGTGGTTAGGCATTGGAATAGTCTGCCCAGGGAAGTGGTGTATTCAGCATCCCTGAAGGCATTCAAAAGACATGTGGATGTGGTAGCTGGGGATGAGGTTTAGTGGTGAACCTGGCAGTGCTGGGTTAATGGTCGGTCTCACTGATCTTAAAGGTATTTTGGACCTAAATGATTCAATGCTGCTATGATTCTGTCCTATTATTCCATACAGTTTAAGTCAACATATTCAAATATCATCCATTTCTGGATGACACTTATTTCTGGGTAGACAAACTTCAGGGTGCATCCCGCAGAGATTACTTCTCCAACCATCTGAGAAAGAAGAATTGCTGGAATAAGCTCTTGTTTTTAGTTTCTGATTACCCTTTCCTCTCAAGACAAAGCCTTGAAAAAGCCTTGAGTCTGGATGTGCATTTGGATATTAAAACTACAACACACCTCTGGGTGTCACACTATACAACATATACAGTCAAAATGATTCAAATGTACCACAAGAGAGAAGGGAGAGAAGGAAGGGAGAGAAAGAAGGGAGAGAAAGAAGGGAGAGAAAGAAGGGAGAGAAAGAAGGGAGAGAAAGAAGGGAGAGAAAGAAGGGAGAGAAAGAAGGGAGAGAAAGAAGGGAGAGAAAGAAGGGAGAATTATTTCAGAATTCTAAATAGGTGGTATAACAAAGGGTCCAGAAATCTTTTTCAAGTAGAACACAGACCACCCTAGCACTGCATAGGCTGAGATGGTGTTTGTAGAAACAGCAGTGCAATGGTAAAAAGCTGACAATTACAGATGATGGAATGTAACCCACACTGCAAATATGGGCATTCTGATGTATAAAAACAAAGCTTGAGAATGCCTCACCATGAATGCTGCCAAAGATAACAAATATGAAATTCAAGTAAGTCCAGGAGGTAGACTAAAAAAACCCACTAAAATCAAACATGCTTTTTTATCTTTTTTTACTTATTCCTTTATCACAGTCAGTGGAATTTATTTATAGCAATGCTACAGCTCACAATCACAGGTTTAAATATGTATAGTCTTCATAGAAGGTTTAAAGTATCCAAAATGCTTTTTTTTTTTCACTTTGATTTTAATATCATCACGAGTTGCTCAGCTGATTTCTGAAAACACAACAGGATCATCCTACAATTAATGTTGTCATAATTTTACAAGAAAACTGATAGGAATTCTCTGCTATATACTTTTTATTTTTCCAAAAAAAAGGAGCACTTCCACAGATAATATTCTTATCATCTGTGATCACAGTCATCCACAAATATATTTTATACAAGTAGTGAGACCAGAAAAATTAGGCAAGGCTCTGTCTTTCGTGCTTTTGCCTGCTTTTTTACCTTTGCCTTTATCTTACTCTTTCGCAAGATATTCTGGAGAGAGGAAAAACATTTTAGTCCTACTTTCTCAATTAAAAAAAAAAAAAAGGCTTACATGAATAAATTGTTAATTTATATGTGTATTTGTCTCTTCCTGTCAAAAACTTTTCAATCTGGCTGCTGTCCAATCATCTCTAATGTGCTTTGATTTAACAACAGGGGACAAAGTCCTCAGGTCAGTGCAGCTGATGCAATTCCAACAGTTTTCAGTTTACAGCAATATTCAAACCAGCAACATGTCTTGATCCCCTCCTCTACAGAATGTTTTTACTTTTCTCCTCATTAAGCTCTTGCAACTTAGAGCACTGGCACACATCTCCACCTAAGGTCAAATAGGAAGCTATTCAGCTTTGCACGGCTAAGAACAAAAGCCAAACTAACCACCTGCTAATAAGACAACTGCATTATGCTGAAGTCACAGTGCTCAATAAACACAGCTCTGCTACAGAAGCTTTGCATGAAGCCTCCTCTAGTTTGCAGCTAGTATAGACTTGCTGCATCCATCTAAAGTTAGACTTGCTCATGGAGCGTGATTCACTGACTCACAGGTTTCAATAAATAGTTTATTTTTAATTGGAAATGCTGTTATCAGCTGGTAACAAATTTTCAAGCTGCCTCTATCAATCCAGAATTGTGTGAAGCAGCTGAACACACACACTCTACGAACTTTCCAATAAAGATGAAAACATCAAATAACAAATTTAAGCCCACTGAAAGAAGGTAACAGAAAAACATCCTGTAAAAAATTAAGAAATCCTTTGTCAGGTCTAACATAGCACCCAATGGACTAGTGAGGCAGAGAATGATAAACAAAGCTAACAGGTCACTTAGAGAGTATTATAACACAGAAAATGGTTTCCTTCCTGTCTCTTACAGAACTGCAGTAAAGTGTAAGCACTCATGGGTGAAACCTTCATGGAGCACTTTGGAAGCATTTGCTTCCCGAATTGTAAGGTTATCAGCAGTTGTGCTGCTTTTGGAACACCTGCATATTTCATACCCCTGTGTATTACAGATGCACTGTGCTCTTCACAAAAGTAGCTTCACACTCCTCTATGATAGGTGGTATCTTCTCAAATACAAAAGTGAGGGTGAGACTGCCATGGAACTTTCCCAACACTATCCTTCATTTTTAACATCTAAAACCTTGCTGTTACCACTGCTCTTTTTATTCTAAGGCAAGGAAAATTACTGGACCCACAATAAGAGGGAAAAAAAAAAAAAAAAAAAAAGGTGGCTTGCTAATTTGCTCTCAAACTTGTAAAAAGTCCATTTCAAAAACATTTACAAGAATGAGATATTCACTGAATCACTTGCCTTAGTCTGAATAACAAATGTGGTTTTCATGTAAACAGTGCTGTCACCAAAACAATGACAACCATCACACATCTGCCAGCATTTGTCACAAAACTGAATAAAACAGACCGAGTGTCCTTAGAAAGGGCTGTGATAACTGATGGTTTGATACCCTAAGCAAATGAGTTATCTGCATTGCAAATCCATTTCACAAAGGTGACCTGGTCAATCCCCATATGGAGAGCAGAAGCAGTATCAGCCTTTATATTCACTTCACTTCTTCCGTTTCAGGAACAAAGTGGCAAAGTCACACACACTAGATGGAGCCACTTGCCTCTTCCAGCCACAAAAGCAGCCAGAAAACTGGCCCTAAAAGGGACATAAAGAAGGTATGAAGAAAAAAGGACAGTCTCAAATAAAACCAAGTGCTTATGACAAATTGCTTACCTAGCTGGACAAGATACTGAATAGTTAAAAGTATCATATTCTCCACACTTAGCAGCTGACTGCTGGATAATCCCAAGAGATCCAAATCCTTGTTTTCCAGCTGTGGAATCTTGTAGCAGTTCACCAGCAAGGGACTCACAACAATATCACCAACATTTCCATAGAAATAAGGTAAAGTGCCATAGCCTATGATAAAAGAAAGAAAGAAAACCCCCACCAAAAATTCACAAAATTTGCCATTACATGAAATCCTGCCCAATGATACATTTCCAAATTTCATCTTAAAGCTGCCTCACCAAATACATTGCATCAATGACTGGTTTTGGCACGATAATAGCTTAAAAAATAAATTACAAGCCAGGTATCCTCTGCTGTGCTTTACAATAAGTGATTCACATACATTTGCGAGAACTAACATTAAATGCATGATATCCATCAGGATAATAACTATTGTTATTCAAATACAGATGAGAATATTATCTGTTTGGGTCTTTCCCTGACCTTTAAATACAGATTCTCCATAATATAGTGTACAAAGAAGAAAAATCAATGAAAGCAAAAGTACATTGATCTTAATATTATAAAAGCAGCGTAAGTCACATTAGCATTGATTCAGCCACTGTGGTATTGCTGTGATTGATTCCACTTTTTTGCCACCTTCCCATTGTGTTTTCACAAACAGGCAAAATAAACATCGACAACTAAACATGCTATTCTGTAAGGTAAAGTACATGAGCAAAGGCTAACTCCATTTTTCTTTCAGAATGTTTTTTGTTTCAAAAGAAGCATTTCCACAGAGATTTTGCCAAATCCATCCTTTTGAGTACATCTGGTTCTGTACTATTAATAGGACGCTGTTTCTCAGGGCCACTAACATTTAGCCTAACTGAGGACTTAATGGCAGCTCTCCAAGAGCCTAAGGGCTGCATTCAATTTGCACTTAAGCTGATGGCTGTAGGCACCCTCATCTTTAATAAGGAAGTGTTTCTCTGAAAACCATTAGAGCTCCATGCTAGAGCTTTATAATCGGCTTCCAGAAAACAACGCTAAGCAAAACAAACCAGAAGCGTAACCCTATCCTTGACAGATTTACTGGTGTAGATGGCCCTGTTAATTCTCCAAGAACTGTGTGTACTAAAATTATCTGTGCAAGTGAGGACTCAGAGAACTTCTCCACTCCTTCAGGAATGGCAAGTTATTCCATGGACTGTATTGATAAGCATGTTCTGTTGACACAGAAGCTACTTTATAGGACCATCTATACTATATTGGACCTAAAAGAAATTTAGAGTGAAAAAAAAAATACTACTCATTAGAATTTTGGCAGCACTAGCTGACCCATCTTTTTTTAGATATTATGCCCAAATAGCTCAGGTTGAAAGACATATTCACATTAAAAGTCATACTTTAAGCAATGTCTTTCTAAGGGTTAACAAAGTACTTTATACAGCTAAAGGATTTTAAAGCCTGAAGCTTGATCTGTTATCTCAATTGCTTACCAGAAGTATGGACTATAAATGACAAAAAGTTAGTATGATTTACTTCTGTTTAGTCCATGAAAATCAATTTTCTGGTTCTCACGTAGAATTCTGGGGCTTCAAGATCTGAACTATAAATGCTGCAGGAAATATTCTCTTTGTTTATAAGTTGTTTATACTGGAAAGCTATTTTCATTACTTGGAAATATTTCTCTTCTTTGGGTTTTACAAAAATCTTTTCTGGTATAAAACTTAGATTTGGCCAGTGGTTCTGCATAAATTTGACCTAGTGGTGACCTGTTTGCAAATCAGGTTCTCCAAAAATTGCCTGACTCTCAGTTTTAAATATTGAGCAACTAAGGGAAACTATCAGTGACAAACCAACTTCTTATTGTACTGAATTCCAGTACCAAGAAAAAGAAATAAAACCTCTTTTCTCCTGGGGAGCATGTATTACTATAAAATTCAGCATTTGATTCCCCAGTGTAAGACTTACCTATCAGAATCACTGGTCTGACTCCCGAGTTATTCAGCAGGTTTTCAGGAACTATTACAGTCTCCCCTGCTGGGATGGGTTGAGGCTGTAAAATTCCAGTTAACATGGATTGAGGAACTGGGACTGACAAAAGAGGCTCTATAAAATAAAGAAAAGAGAGACTTCCATTACTAAAAGGCTCATACTGTGATTTGGCCTTATGAACAAATAAGAAAAAAATTACCACAAATCACTAACTGTAATAAAATTCAAAAGGTCTCTGCATTTCCTGCTATATTTTTAAGTAATTTAAATGAAGAGCCTATATCTTCCTGTAGCCTCACGCCTAAAATAAAACTTTTTCTGACCACTGTATTGTTGGTGAGAATGAGAGAGCAAAACACAGGTTTGAATATGCATCTTTAAACAAAGCCAAGTACTAAGCCAAAAGGCCACCCCCAATACTGCCTCTCAATACAAGGGAAGAAACGGCTTCAACTTCTGACCTAGAATATAAGTAGATAAGAAAAATAAAAGCAGCCCAGAATCTGAAAGCTGCCCCTAGATAGTTGCTACAAGGATAAAAATCAGGCTTTACTCATAAAGGAGCAACAGTAGCTTTCATAAGTAAAGGAAACCAAGTGCAAGAATTTTGTAATCTGTAATCAGGTTTCAGAGTAAGGCCTACTTCACAAGTTTCTTAGGCTTCATTTGGTGGTTTGCAGCTACTTTTTCAAACCATGCCATCAACAGGAAGACATCAAAGGGAGGATGAATGAATGCATATGTTTTACCAGGGGAACTGTTTATCCAACAGAAAAAAGTACTACTAAAGACTCACAGAAAATGGAGTACACAACAGAGGTAGCAGATTAGTGGAAACAAACTCAACAAAAAAAGGGGAGATTGCCTTGTGTCATGTCTGTTCAGCAGATTTCTGAAGAAGAAAACCGACAAAAGCTGCAATTTGAGGTGTTTAGATAAGCAGGCCTGCACTACCATGTAACTCTTCCTCCTATAATGAATATCTCTGGAAATAATTCCAAAATATCTTTAACCAAGTCAAGAGCAGAGTTAAAAATGCATTGTGCATGTTGATGAATGGCTTTTTTCATTCCTTGGATGCTTACTCTCTCACTCTAGAGAGAAGAGTAAGTAACTCTTTATTCCCCTTTACAAAATATGCTCAATCTCACAACTGAAAAGTACTCAAATAGTGAACAGTTTTATTAACAGTTATGAATAAAGAGGTATCTACATGGATATTGATGAGTACTTGTAATTAATTCTATTTCATATCATGATATTAAACTCCTCCAGATTTTCCATGCACAGCTAAATTTGGTCTCACTTTCTGCTTTTAACTGAAGATGACCTAGAGGATATCAGTGTCCTTTGTCAGGCCAAAATTATATAAAGCTGTTTTTCCCATGCGAAACAGAGTGTACAGTTTCTGTAGCATCCCACACCAGACTGAGACACAACAGTCAAGGTGAAGGTTAACGAGAATCCTTGAAATATATTCATATATCCATACACCTGCACAATTTTAGAACAACTGAGTTACAGTTGGGGGACTATGGATTTCTTGTAGCTTTATTTTTTTAATAATATTATTTGTCTCTTCCTTTCCTTTCTCGCCCCCAGCAGTTTTGCTTCCCCTGTGTCACATCTTAGATTACAACAACCAGGACCAAGCAATCATATGTGCTTTTTTGGGGACACCTAAAAAATTCTTCATGGTGTGCTTAAATGCTTCGACAAGATCAGTTATGTCTGCTGTGCAACACAGGAAAGGTGCAGCACAAGGCTGCGGGGCTGGCTGAGTTCACATTTTAACATAAAATGAAGTCCTGGTGTCATTCAAGTTTTACCTGTTCTTGTCGAAGGCCGGATTGTAGGAACAGGTACTGCTAAACCAGGAGGCGGGACTGGGGACCCAGGAGACCATCCTCGGTGACGTTTCTTTGGTGGTCCAGAACTGGACATAGATGCTGGAAGAAAAGCAAAAGCTAATTCTAAACCCTGTCCTCCTGAATGACCAAATCCCAGCCCACACTCCATTTCACACTGGTGTCCAGCGAGTGTCACATTGCAGAGCACCATAGGCTTGTACCTAGATTTACATGACACCAGACTATGATGTGAAAAATATTGTTACTCGTGTTAAAAAGTCCAGCATTATCATTAATGGTCATTCCAAAAAGCAAACGGATCTGTAAAGACTGAATGGTAGGAACAGCTACAATCAGAAGAAGAACAAAATCACAAATTTCAAGCTCAACATCCAATGCAGCTTAGAATAAAAAAAAAAAAACCCAGAGAGGTTTTCTTTACCTTGGTCTCCAGCTGCACAGCCAGGACTTGGAGATGTTGAGTGAGGCATTGGCCGAGAGACTGTAGAGCTCAATGCATTATTTCTTCCTCCATTAGCGTTTCCATTAGCAACATCTGTGGCACGCAGTGAAAGAGGAGCTGAGTATAATAAAATACAGAGTGTGTGGCTTGAGACAATCTTGAAAACAAACAAATAAAATAATACAGCCACACACAGATGCAAAAGAACAGGGCAAGATGCATGACTGAAAAAAAACATACTCCAGGGAAAGCATGAAATGTACTCGGAAGAGAAACATTCAGATTGCAAAATCCAAGCCTTTAAAGGGGTGTCTGGATCTCAAGGTAGGGAGGGAATAGGTGGAAGAAAAAATCCAAAGAAAGCCCCACCAAAATGCCATGAAAAATTACACAAACACAAAATTATTGGAAAGTTTGCAACATATTTTTTACACAGTGATTTCTTTTTTTTTTAATATATGTCACAAATTCAGTTTGCAATGATTTTTAGGCCACTTGTGTGTATCTACAGAATTTTCCCCTAGTCATCCATATGCCATGCACAGTAATTCACTCCAGGGCTTTCACCCAAAGCCTTAGCAAAGGACACTGGGCAGAGGAAGACAGGGCAGTTTGCTGCAAAGGGTACATGGCCTGAGCATTACTGAGGCAAACCATGCTTAATTTTGCTACCTCTGCCTAAGGTGATCCTCCAGTCCCAGCCTGACACTCTGACAGGACCCACTATATCCAGGCCACAAAATTAAGCTATGACAATGGATGATCACCAGAAGTTACCATCACTCATCTGAGCTCCCTCTCAATTCTTTTTCAGAACAGTTTTTGCAGAAGAAAAAAAAATGGCATAAACTGCCAACATGGAGGCCAGTGGAAACGACAGCTCCTTGCTGATATCAGCCAGCTCCACAAGGATTTAGGTCCCAAAAACATATTCCAGGAGCAACACCAGGAGATGGTGCAGCAGCTTGCTGATGGCAGCTACACCTGGAAGTGTTAGAGACACGGGTGTGTGGCTTAAGACAATGCAACTCCCCAGCTGCAGACACCCAAATAAATTCTGGCACAAGACTCTCCAGCTGCCAACTACAAAACAAGAATAAGCTCACTTGTCCACTGTAAGCTCCCCATTTGTACTCTGAGTAAACAATTTTGCATGGACATATACGGTGGGCATGGGTCAGTTGACAAAATTGAAGTGGTTGAAGAGCTGGGAAGAAATTTCAGTGCAAAATAAAATCACACAACTGTGGAGGGGGGAAAAAGATATTTTACACAAATAACTGTTAATGAATTCTTAGGTACAACATAATTATATTACATACCATAATAGTATGTATTGTATTAAATAACAAATGTAATACATCACATATAAAGTGTAATGCTCATGTGCATATATGATGAATAAATGGATATATTTTCTTATTCAAGCATATTGTCCTGCAAAAAGTGTGATGACTCCTTTTTTATTTCTTAAAGACTAACCAGCTAAAGTAAAAAACAATTAGATTATCCCAATAGAGCACCAGTGAGGGACTTAGATGTCACAGTTGAGGATCATAATTTATTAAACACACAACACAGAAAAAAGTAATTAAAACAGCAGAGATATTAAAACTCCTTAAAATGAGACTGAATTCCACTAAATGTATGTTGAGGAGCTATAATTGTTAGAAATGCAGAACTAAACATTATGGGGGCAGGAATCAGTGTGATATCAAGAGGTGACATTTATGCTCTCTTCTGTATCTGAGGATATCTGCAGAGAGAGCATCACTGCACTCCTACCACGATGTTAAATCTGAAAGCCAAAGTGTGGCTCAAGCTTGGGGACAGTACTAACTGCAAAAAATTTCTGTGCTGAAGATGGCAAGAATATGAGAGTTCTGGAGAATGCTAGTGAATGTTTTCCTTTCCCTTTTCCGCCAAAAAAAACTACACTCTCTTTTCTTGGCTGTTAAGCTGATGATTCCCTTGGCTCTCAAGAGTTTTGGAAAGCAAAGCCATACCTGAAGCAAATGCCTTTCCTACGAGCTGTACTGACAGAGCCAGAGGTTTCACAATGTTCTTGTTCCGGGATGGGTCTTGTGTTCCGCTTAAGTTAACAGCAGCAGAAGATGATTTTGCTGGACTGTACACTGAAGAATCTGAGAACAGAAGTTGTTTGATTAATGATCAAAATTTATATATATATATATACATATATATAATTTTTATCATATACACATTTATCAAAACTCATCTCTGCAAAACTGCAAACAATTTTTTTACACTCCTAAGAAATTACCATGTATCTTTCAGGAGTTTTAACAAACATTAAATTGGGCATTTCTATAGAATTTTATCATCTACTGAACCCATGATTGATCTCTTCCACAACATTTTGCACTCACACACACTCAAAAAATATTTTAACTGTAGAAAAGGCTATCTCATTGCTCCTCAAAATAGCCTCATGGGACAGGCAAGTAAATGCAGTTATCTCATGGTTCACATGAGGAAGCTAAGACAAAGAGCTTGTGAAACTTGCAGCCAGCAAGAATAGGGAATAAGCACTGGAATAAGTTGCCTAAAGAGGCTGTGGAATCTCCATCACCTGGGATTTTCAACAACAAGCTACTGAATCTGTCAGACACAGCTAAGCTTGACTAAGGGCAGAAAAAAACAAACCCAAAAACATAGCCTCCTTACAGCACTACTGTCTATAAAACTATAAAAAGCATATGCCCATTTATAAATCTGGGTAAAAAATTAAGGACATTTGAGCCCAAACTCTTTGCATGAATTAACAAATTTCTTAGAGCACTTTACCAAGGCTAAAACTTATAAATCCTATTTTATAGAAAGATAAACTGAATAAAAAGCAAATTTTAATATTTGCCCAGTATAAGACTGATTCCAAACTTCTAAGCATCTAAGTCCTTTTAACATCAGGCATTTCGTAGTTGCAATTTACTTCAAGAAAAAAATTGGCATTCGGATGCTGATACACTGGCAAATCCAAATTCTTACAACCAGAGTGAAAGAATATTAACTCAGCATCAGCCCAGAAAGTAGCTTGCAACAAGTAGGCAAGGGAGGCTAAGTTCACCTACAGATGTCCTGGTAAAACAGCCAGCTAAAGAAAACAGAAGACAAAGACCAACTTGATCTGCCAAACACATTCACCCTCAGGCCACACACCATTTGGTGAAGGAGGGTGGGAGGAAGCTCTGCTTTGCCAGACAGAGTAACTGACATGAAGAACAAACACAGAAGCCTCTGCTGCTGCTGCCCCACTAGAAAATCTTGTCCATGTTCACAGGAAATACGCTGAATGGCTAACAAACAGACCCCCATGTCAGGGCCCTTGGAGGGAGATGCTGGTCTCTCATTAAATATGATGTAGCAAATATGTAGTGTTAAAGTTTCTCCAAAGTAAACTGTCTAGAAGCTTCAGGGATTTTTTTTTTTTTTCCCCTTCTCTAGTTGTAATACATTTTCTTGAAATTTTATCTGTGAAAGTGGATGTGGCTGGTATATGTTCAAACACCACTCTGTTACCTGAGTAGAATTTAGTTATTAAAATACCAGTTATTAAAAGTCTTCATCCTTCTCTTGTAAAGCCTTGTTTCTAGTTGTTTAACACATGAATTGAATTTCCCCTCTCAAGTGTCTGCCCAAAACCATATTTTTGATGCTGTATGCTCATAACTACCTACTTAGAACCTTATCTTATAGAACTCAGAGACTGAACTGCTCACCAGAAATATTTACGCAACTTTTAAAGAAAAAAAAGTGGTATGAGTTGATGATGAACTGAAAACAATTTCAGCAAACAACCTGCTAATAAGTAGTCCTGTTTTAAAAGAACCGAGAAGCAAACTTCAGTAGAAAGAGCTATGCAGAATCTAGAAGAGAAAAAGCCAGAAAAGCTCTCCATCATAGGTGACACATCAGAATTTATGCCACTGAATAGAAGGTGCTCTCCCCCCTTCTTCCAGTCACAGGGGATTCATGTATATATATATGTGGCATTATCTTCACTAGAAGATAACAGTAGAAGGAGATGAAAAGGTTTTGACAAGCATGACCTAGGAGTACAAACAGTGACACACAGAAACACCAAGCAGACTGAAAATGGCAGGGAGTGATAAGGAGAAAGCCATATATAAAAGGTGTATCTATTAACTTGGCAGATACAATAGAAGACAAAGCTGTGTAAATATTAGAATTCTTGCTGTTCCAAATAAACAGGTTCTCATGCATCTGCACAGTTCTCATGCCTGGATCTCGCAGCCAAGAGATCATGCAGTGAAATGCAGATGTGTTTAAACCACACTTTCATTTAATTTTATCCAAAGCCTCAAGCATTTTGCTTCCATAACAGAGACAGGGGCAACCACCTGAGGGAAGTGCATCTGAAAATACTAGCCAGTGATTATAATTTCATATGAATGCCCATCTTCAGGTTTTGTTTGTTACTCCTTTTAACAAACTTTCTAGGTGTAAAAAGTATTTTAACCATCCTGCTTTGTATCTGCAATTCATACTCCTTTAAAGAAACATATGTTTTTGGACATTCATATAAATTAATAACAACAATTAACAGGCCATGTTATTTTGTTTTTAATTTTTCAGGAAATAGCACAAACAGACACAAAAAACATACAACAGCATAGATGAAGCTGCAATAAAGCAATGAGGAAGAAAGCTAAAAACAAAAGCACTTTTTCTAATTGCAATAAATAGATACATGACATTAAGATGCTGCTTCTTTGTCAGTCAATGTCTATTTGATGTTTATATTTTCTCCTTATTTAAGGAGATCATTTATAGCTTTCTAGAATACTTGTGAGAGGCCTGTTAGCTCACATAACACAAACCCACTGTATGCATATGGGGAAATTGCAATTGTAATTATACCTTTGTGTGCAATAAAATTTAAATAAATAAGGAAATAAACAAATAAATAAAATAAAATCTGTCCTCTTTTCCCTAAAAGGATAATATTTTCCTTTTCCAGACAAATAGCCTAGTTTATATACTAAGTAAACCCTTCCCTACAAATGTGTAATTGAATTTTTTTGAGATGCACAAAAAAAATAATGAAACAAAGACAGGGAGGCACAGAATCAAATAAATTAATCAAAAGATCATTTAATGCTTTTACATCAACTGTTGTTTTGAGACTAATCTAACCTTCAGCCTCACCTGAGTCTTAATCTTTGCCAAAGCAAATTTTGAAAGGTATCCTCTCTCTCAGTGTAATCTATCCATGGCTCAAGGTAAATACCCAGTTGTTTACAGCATCCCTGACCCACCAGTGTCTGAGGTAACTTACCACCCCCAATGGTTATCTTTACAGCACTTTCAGCTCCTACCTGTCTGAGTGAACCCTGATTTGTATCCATTAGCTGATCCACCCTCTGGGGTCGTGGACGGTGACACCGAAGGATTTGGTTTAGCAGAGAGGCTAGCAGCAGATGATTGCCTGCTTCTACATTCTGCAAACGAAGCAGCTACAGTACATATTAACAAGGCCTGCCTTCCAGCAGCAAAGTTCAGCAACACGGCAAAAGGTGACAAAATGTTAAGAGCATACATAGAGCACGTACAACAAACAGCGGCAAATGGCAGCATTCAACGAAAATAGGGATTCACAGTTTAGTCAACTTTGTCCTCTAATTAAGAAAACCTCCCTGGGGGCCACTCAGGGGGCCAGGCAAATACAGACCAGATGCTGCAAAATGGCAAGAGCCCTCAGATCACAGCTTCCAAGAGATTTGAAGGTATTGGACATGTCCCAGAAAACACTCAGTAACTTCTGCGGCATAACCTGTATACAAACCGTCATATGTTGCCCTTTAAAAGAAGAAATTGTGCTGAAACCCAGATTTTTTTAAAAAATATGCTTCCACAAACCTTCAGGGAGATCTCAGCGCTGTTAGTGTCTGCCTGGATGAAAACTGAGTCGATAGAGGACAAAGTCACCTTGAAAATCACATATTAATCCATTTTTAAAACTGAGATCTAATCAGGATTTGTTTTAAGAGAAGGACTTAAGTGTTTAAAAGCACTTTTCTTCTAATTGGACTTACAATGTAAGTGAAGAGTGAAAGGTTACCAGATGGATGGCAGCAATATGGGGATAGAACCTATCAAAGTAATGCTCATGAGGCTGACTCTTGAGGCTGACTCAGCTTTTGGTTGATTTTCTAAACTTTCATGGGAGCTCAGAACACTTGCAATTAGCATATAACAAAAGTGAAATCAGTATCTTCCACATGTGCATTACTCCTGACTGCATTTACCAGGACACATACCAACTCCAACAGCATGAGCATCAGGGAGGGGTTTCAGAAAAAAAGATTCCAAAAGTAAAATAAGACTTCCTTTGTCTCTATTTGGAATTTCACTAACAAATTAACGATTTGTGTCATTTTTGTGAAAAATGCTGTTAGAAAGCCACTTGCACTCTAAAGCAGTAGTTAATTATCCTTGTAACGGAGAAAAGCAGCTGAAGCCAGGATCCTTTTGAACCACTAACTGATACAAACTATAATCACTCATACAGCTCGGAGATAACCATCTCTTTCTGGTGTCATGCTGCTATTCACATGAGGATGTGACTTTTCAGATGTCTGTCAGTCCTCCTGCAGAGCTTCCCCTCTCCTCACATCAACCTTCTGGAACAACAGGGACCAGATCAAACTCTGTACTCAGTGAGTGAAACCTCAGATGAAAAGGCCAGGGAGTCTGCACATAAACCAACATGGTACACTGTGAGTTGGTAAACCTACTAAACTCTTTCCTGGAGTCTTTGCACGGTTCTAGCTCCAAAAATCTGCATCCTCCAATAAGAGACACCATGGCTACCTTGCTTTGGGGTCACAAATGTACCCTCTTGTAGCAAGTAATATCGCACAGGCTGCTCTGGTAGAGGGTAAAGACCAAGTGTAAAACACTGCAAATGGCAGGAGCATCCAAGTCTGTTCTTTCCCTGAGATCAATGACTTGAGCTTTCTTAATCTTACGGCATGCTAGCTATCCTCAGGCATGAGACAGATTGGATTGCACCTGCAAAGATGAATATCAGTGGAAAACCAATGTTGCAGCCCTGGCTGTGAGTCACCTTGCTTCAGGCACATGAAAGAATTCATCAGACTGAGTAACCTCCTCTATCAAGATGAGTGCACACTCTAAGATGGGCAGACCTAGGGCTGCCACCAAAAGTATGGGGAGATGAAAGAAGAGTGTTGACAATCACATGGTTATTATTAAGACTTAAACTTCTTTAGCAAAATCCACACTTCAGTGAAATCAGTGAGAATTTTCCCTTCAAGCAGTTTCTTTTGAATGCATACATTTTCAACAGCAACTTTCAATCTTTCATTCAACATCACCCTTAACAGCATAAAACATGTCTAACTGAATGGGCACCTTTATTACCTTTCCAGCAAATAAGGGGTCCCTTTGACAGTACACCTTGGGAGCTTCTTACTAGGTAGTACTTTAAGTGCTTCTGCTTCTTTGGCTGAGTGGTTAATTTCAGGTTGATATGATTGGAAAACTCTGTGAAGTACCGAAATCCTCTTTCTCCACAGCCTATACAATTCCCAGAAAATCCTGGAAGAATGAAGCAGAAGAAACACAAACAGATTAAATGTCTTGTACTATCTGCTAGGAATAAGGCCATCTAAACCTACCTGCACATCCAGTTCCAAGGGACTGGAGGCCTCCAACCAGCCAGCTTCTGTAGACACAGCACATGTGTGTCAGTCTTAGCTTTTCTGAAACTCCTACAGCTTTTTGGGGTGTACTGACTCATGCCAAAATCCTACCACAAATTTTACACTCTATACAGTGCAGAGAAGAATAACTACTTGGCAGGGGGAAAACTATATTGCCATGCTAGGAAATTTCCATGAGGAAAAAAAAACCCCAACATTTTTTCTACATTAAAAAACCATGGGTTCCAAACTGCAGACTAATAATAGTAATAACTATTTCATTATTAATAATAATAATTAATAACTCTGGCTAATCCATCAGAGCAACTTCATAGGACTGAAATTAAGATCAAATAAATTTTCCCTGAGGCTTCTTATACAAAATACTTCCCAAGTAAGCTGAACCTTACTTTTTATTAAAGTCTTGAAAGCAATCACTTGATGTCAAGATTTGCATGGCCAAAGCTAGGAGTGCTTCAGAATAGTTTCAAAAACCTACAGCTTCTCATGAAAGTAACAAATTTAGGGACAAAGGCTGTTTTTCCTGCAATGTTCCCAACAAGGTTTCACAGAAAGGGTTGAAATTTTGAGTTGAGGTCTGGAGGATACAATCCAGACTAAGAATTATAAGCAGCCTTGATTTCCAGTGCCATTCACAGCTATGTTAATGGGAATCTGGCATAATGATAGCACCAGTCTAACATTTCAGAGAACAAAGCATAGGGCATGTTCTGAAATGGGTCTGCCTTAAAATCTTTGTTGTTTGAATCAGACCTCTATTATGTAATGCTGAACAATTAAGACCCCTCGTCTTAACTGTCATGCCACTTATGTTTGAATTGCTTTCAACCCCTAATAAAACAGATTTTCTATGGAATATCAATAATTATTTATAAAAGTGCTAGCAGATTAATACCTAGTGGAAACGCTTTATTTTTGTTTCTTTGGGTTTTTTTCCATTTACTAATCAGTTCAAGATCTGTAAGAGAATCAATTTTTCGTTCTCGCTACCGCTACCTTTATTTTATCATTTTCCACAATGACAGACACCTTGGAGGATGGTGGTTCCTACACTCACCTGCCAACCAGTTTAATAGGTTTATGACAAAGATATTCTGTGTTTTTGACAAAATTCTTTATCCATAAAACTCTCAATAATTAGGCCATTGTCTTTAGCCTTACTGTGCCTCATTATCAGCTTGGAACAAGGATGCCAAGATGCAAATTTCTTCATCCTGTTTTTCCTGGAACTGAATCATTCTTTCTTTACTCCCTTGCAGCCCACAGGATCTACTGGTACATCTCCACAGTTTTCAGAAAGATTAACCAGGGTCTCACAGAGCTACTGAGTCAGTTCTTGGCTCATAGGTGCCAGTTACAGGGGCCTCGAGGCACTTCAACACATCAGCAGTGCCAGAGACGTGAGTCACCAGGCTCATTATCAAATGAGACCAGAGATGATGGATGGATGAATACAAAGCTGGGATGGGGGGGAGGCTTACCAACAAAGACAAGCAGAACCACATTTGACCAGGTTTAAACACCATCTGCCTGCCTATCAGATAGTTCTCACTGGTCAGCTCCTGACACTTCCCCTGCATAGCAGGGGAGAAGCTCCACTGAATCCTGAAGTGTACAACAGAGTACCCCCTTACCCCACATGCCCAGTCATACCCAGGGAGGGCACATCACACCACAGCCTCTATCTAACTCAGGACAGCAGCATTTCTGCCTTAGGCACAAAGGTTTGCAGTGTGCAGTAGTATATCAAATAATGGAGAGGTAACATTAAAGCACGAAACAAAGCTGTTTCAAATAGTTACACAAAATATTTCTGGTCTGGATCAGAATTTGAGCAATGCAATTAAATCAGGGTATTTATCCCTTGTTGTAATTTCTTTCCTGTTGAAAGGTCTTTCTGAATATATCCTAGGCAGAACAGTGACTGGAAGGAGAAATGAGAGAGAAAATTCAAAACAGGCTAAAGGAGCCAAAATACATTAAATCACTTCTACTAGCTTGTTAGAAAGTGTAGCAATAGTGACCCAGGCAGGAAATTTAGGTGCACATAGGCCTGTCTTCAATTACCAAGAGGCATTGTTGTATTAAAATTTTAAACTTCATAAATGTAACAGATTATGACATAATTGGGAAAGGTGGGGAGGGTGTCCCTATGTATTGGGTTTTGAGAAGCAAATTGCTCCAAGAACTTCTGCTGAGAACAGTGATCCTGGTGAAGCCAAGGGCAGAAATCATCCATTAATAAAAAAAAATAAAAATAATTATATATTCAATTTTCAGTACTTGCATGAGCATATTTCTCCTTAAATGAAAACACTGTAAGCTCCAGCAGAGATAAAGAGTATATGGATAGTTCACATTTAGAATGCCAGGGCTGCAATTTACTTCTGCCCACACAGAAATCTAGGAGATTCAATTGTGGTTAATTGTGGAATCAGGGACTTGTTTTAAAATGGGCTTTTAAGGCAGGTTCATCTACAGATTTGATTTAATGAAATCAGTCCTCTCCTCAACATATTTCTAATAGAAGGTTATTAGCTGAAATGACATTAGATAATTTTCAACTGGCTTTTTTTCCTCTGAATTATTATGGCACAAAGGAAAAAAGACCTCTTACCTAAAAGTGCATTTTTTCCATGATCATCCGGCAAAAACCGCTTGTCAACAGCGCAGACCAGAATGTGCTCAGGAAGGTTGGGAGATTTGGCTCCTACTAACAGGAAGCCTGCTGGGATATCAATTTGCTCCATGCACAGAGATACTAACCGTAAATCCTTGCCTGCTTGACAAAAACCTACAAAATGAAGCAAAACAAATGATAACTCTTCAAAAGAATTAGTTTAGTTTTCTTTGTTTCATCAGTTACAAAAGCAAATGGGATTCACAGCTTGATGTTTTAACGCGAGTTTTAATATATCTTTTTTAAGGGAAATAGAGGAAATTGAGATAGCATCAGAATCACTAGCGGAGGGTTTCAGAGGCAATAGACAACATTATTTTAAATATGCTGAACACATACAGGCACAAAAGAAATTTAAGTGTCCAAACATTAGACATCAAATGGCTCCAAAACCAATTTTTTTCAAAAACAATCAAAATAAGAGGATAAGCTTGTGATTTATTAACAGAAAACAGCTCTTAAAACATGCCAAAGATTATTTTTTCTTTGCCAAACTTTAGTTTACAGTTTTCTCAAGAGAAACAATTTTGTCTTTGCTGCTTGTAGAAGGCTAGCATTGATACATAAACAGCATTAAGTAACACAAAAGAATAATAAAAATTGATGACTGAAGATTAGTAGCGGCTACTAAAAATTCTATTACGGCATTAAAATAATTAAATATCTTAATTTTTAAATTCTCTACACATTTTAGAAATTCCAGCAAATAAATCTTGGACATGTGAATCATGTTTTCACCGAGTCTCCAGTTGAGTCTCTTGAAGTCTCAGTGGACTGCAAGACTTTCAAGTCTCCAGTTTTTTCCCCACTCCGACACACACATGCACACAAAATGAGGTCACAACATTGCTTCTAATCAGTGTAGACCTAAAGCAGCAGAAGTGGGCAAAAATGGGGACCTGAGAGAGTTTCTGCTGTTCTATGCCCTGAAGTGTGCAGGTAGCAGGCTGGATCACACAAAAAGCACAGCAAGGCAACCCAGAGCAGTCTCCAGGCTAAATAAACAATAAATAAAGAAAATTATAATCACAAGAATCAAGATTACTATTAAATTTGAAATTACTGCAATACCTATTAAGACTTCAGCTATCAATACCTATTACTAACACTTGATTTTAAATATTATTCATGTAGTCCTTAATTGTCAGAGAAATTTTAAGGAATTAAAAATATCCTGGAGAAAGACATTGTCTAAGCATCTGGTAACACAATATGATCACAACTTAACCAAAAGCCACCTCAGCTATTATTGATACACATGTCTGTGCTCTTAGCTCCTGTGCCAAAACCTACAGAAACTTCAGCAAAAATTATGGAAGTGAATGGGTTTTGGTTTTATCTCAGAATTTTAGCAGGCAGAGAGCATGTGCAAAGAGAATCAGCCTGCATGAATTTCCTGGCAAGCAGCAGCTTGCTGAAAACAGGGTGCAATACAGGTTCAGCCTTGTGCCTACCCTCACAATCTGCTGAACCAGTTCTTGGTCGAACGCTTTCTTTAGTCCTTCAATTAGCTCAGTTCCAGCAGCAGCTCATGGAAAGCCAGCTTGGATTCACCCCTCACACACACCGTTCTCCAGGCAATGGATTGAAATGAAGCACCTGAATTTTTCATGTATGAATCACTGGATTATATCAATAACTTACCAATAAAAACTTTTATATGTTTTAAGAGGGAAGTATCAAATCTGCATATTTTAAGCACAATTAGTTATTTTCTGATTAGGTGTCATTTGATTTTAATCTGTTAAATTCTTCTTAAGGCATGTTCTCTAAAAACATGTTGTTCCTACTCAAATAAAAAGCCAGTTGCAAGGCTAAGTATTATCTAGACTTTTTGATGTAATTTAGAAAGAAACAGTCACAGATAAACCCAGGGGAGAAGTCCCTTACATTCAAGATAAAATTTGTTTATTCAAATGTTTATGCCACTTGGGTATCATATCCTGAATTTTCAAAACTGACCTTAAATATTTGGGCATTCAGTGAAACCTGAGCAGTTGACATGCTTAGAAAATACGATTTTACATCTAGAATAGAAAATTTACCCACTGACAATGTGGGCAAACAGGAAATCTGTAGATAAGGATTATGAAACAGCAAGTGCAGTAAGATTTCAACCCGTGCTTTTATACAATTAGCTTCTAGCCCGGTCTCTACCTAAAAATGTTTCGGAAATGCCTCTAGAAGCACAAATGGTAACCAACAGCAGGCTTTTGAAGGATTTTTTATTTTCTAAGGAATTGCAGAAAAAAAAGTTGTCAGTGTTGCGTGTCAATACAGACTTGCTTTCTGAAGGGGCACACAACATTGAGAAGGGTGAATATCACATGAGAAGCTTTGAGCTCCTGGGAGTGCTTGAGGGTTTTGATGTCCCAGTGAAGTGAAGTGAAGCAGTGCTCCATGACATCCCAGGTGAAAGAAAAGATTCAGCTTTATCCAGGCTACGAGCAAAACAACTTCAGCTACGCTTTGAGCAGCTGTGTGTCACCATTCTGCACCAGTCCACAGGGGAGAAGCTACAGGAGAACCCTAAGAAACATCTTAACAAGTTTACAAGCACAATCCAGTAAAAGCCTACTGTCATGGGAACCTGGTATTTGCAGCCTCTTACCTGAGAGGCTGTGGATCTTACTATACTTAATATTTCCCATCATTTAGGATATGCAGGACTGGACAGTAGAAATGCTGCATCCTACCTAATCTCTAAACAATACTTGCCATTTACCTCCAGTATCATCTCTTACTTATCCAGTGCTCCCTGACCCCTTGCACGCTCCCCTTTCTCCCTCCTTTCACAATCTCCTTTGGCATCCTCCTCTGCTTTGGCTGGCAGACATCTCTGGATCAGAGAGGTATGCATGTGCAGACTGGCTGACCAGCACATGCCTCTGTGATGTTCAGCCCCTGAGAGAGCTATAATTACTTTGCTGCCCCAGGGGACTTAAGTTTGGGGACACCGATGTCATCCAACCAACTCCTGAACTTTACAAATCTTGCTGAAATTCACTACCTTTATAATCTCTACCCCCCTGCCTGCAATGGCAGAAAGCAGCTCAGAGCTCACAGGCAGCTGCCAAAACCTCATTTTCTGAGGTGGTGAGACAATAAACAGGGCTGATACCAAATGGTTTCCTCTGGCTCTCCTTCTGCAGAGGGAAAGGGATCCTGATGGGTGGGCATTGAGAGAGGCAGCACAGACAGATCCTCAGAGCCTCCATGAGCTTTTCTCTTGCTCATTGAACAGCTGCCACAAGAAAATCTGGGAGGGCTGCAGGGCTTGGCCAGGTATAACTGGGACTTACTTCCATCAGAAGATATGGAGAGGATGCAAATTTACTTCTATGCAGTAAAAGGTTTGAATTTTCCTTCAAAGACATGCAGATGGTATACTTCAAGAGCCCTTCATTATCCTTCTCTCCCTTGACTTTTAGGGCTGAATAGCAGTCTTTTAAGTTTCTGCTGCTTTTTGAAACTGAATGAGGAAATTCCACCCAAAACACATTGATTTGGAAGCAAGTAACTGACTGTGGGGAGATGAAGGGGGGAATTAACCCTCTATTATATTGTCTTTTTCTAACTAGCAACCACCACAGAGACCCCCAACCTTATTTTGTTTTCTGTTTTACATGATTTTTGCATTGGTAATTAATTATCTGTTAGAAATAATAATTTCCACATTAGGAAAGACAAGACATAATGTTTCAGTACTAGATGAACTTGTGTTGTCAGTGTCTAAGACTTAGAACATTTAAAATTAATTTACATTTCATAGCTATTAATTTATAATTGTGCTGGCACCTACATTTCTATGTCCAACAGCAGTAAAACATTTCCTCTAAAGAAGAAAGAATGGCACTTTAATTTACCTGTGTACCTTTTATGAAAATCTAAGCACAAAGATAACATGAGTCAGTAAACAAAATCAAGTTCTCTTTGTGAAATCTTTTATCGACATGTAATTATAAAAAGCAAAAAGCAAAAGTCCAAAGCTGAACTGCTGAACTACTTTTAAAAAAGCTCAATATGTTCTCACAGGATCTCAGCTTTGTTTCAAATAAGGAACAAACGCTTATATTTTGATTAAAGATTTGCAAATATCAGGAGCAGTCACCAAAAAATTAAAATACTAACAGCTTTTACATCTTCCTTTCTTTAAAAGAAAATTCACCAGTTTTTGCTTCTGAGAAGAACATTTGCATTCTCTAACATCACTACAATTTAAAGTAACCCACTCCCATCTTCCTGAAAATGTATCCCCACAAATGCTAGAATCTTCTTAAAAATGAAATGTCTAGCTATCTATCTTCCCTTTCCCCACTGTAAGAAGTAGTTTCCATGTGGGGTACCAGCCCCTTGCTGCACTGTAATAAATGGGGTATTTGCATAAGGAATTAGCTTCCAGGAATTACATATGAATTAGGGGTCACTGTCACTCTCTATTGTAACCTCACAGTAACTGATCAAGTGTTAAGTACCTGCTTACCTAATTGCTTCTGAAACTACCTTGGCCTTTCTTTAAGCATCAGGTAAATTGAGGATTTGCTAACAAAAGAAAGGTGATACTATTGTGTTTCCCACAGCTTGCATAGAATGTTATTCCACAAATTAGAAGCAGACTCTTTTAAAGCTACAGCGAGCAAGCAAGTGGTTCAGAACAGCTTCTTGCTAATGCAAGAATTTTGTTGCTTATTTGAGGTACCTGTGTGAAAACAAATAAATTAGTTTTCTTGTATTCATAGAAGCTTTAGTTACAAAAATTTGTGTTGAGCAGGAAAAAAAAAAGCCCCCCCAAAGCCCCTGAAAATAAGTGAATTACTTTCATGACTAATAAATAGCAAGGCTCAGTGGCAACTGCAGTTGCTCTTTCCAATGGGTTAAGGAGAGTTAAGAGATCTAATACTACAACCAGCTGAGAAAGAACCTCCAACAATCTCACTTGTGAGCCACTTATTTTTTTTAGCTGACAACTAAAGGCATTAAGATTTACTTTCTGCATCCCTGTAACTGGCAAATGCATCTGAACAAAAGAACAAGTCATAACAGAAAATAATATGATGGTTATGGCACACATCCTGAATTCAGGAAAAGTAAACAGCACAAACACCTTAAAAGGAAAAAGGTACCCCCTTAAAGGGAAAAAGATTTCATCCCACCTGTTCCAAAAGGTGGGAAACAGGTTTTACAGCAAGCAGGGCTATGAACTGCAGGTTTTAGTACCAATATTTTGCTCTTGGATAAACAATCGAATACATGCTTAATTTAAAGTATCCAAACACAGTGAGTCCAAGTGGTCTATCAGTATTGTTTAACATCTTCATAATGTTATTTACCTTTGCAATTAAATAACTAAGATAAGGGATGCAAAGATCCTGTCCTACATCTCTGGAAGGCATACTCATGAGATGAAAGATGAGCTATCAGATTAATATCTTGAGATATGGTCTGCAATGTGAATGTTTGGGAACCAGGGCATTTTAAACAATTATGTAAAACTGTCCTAACAGATCACCAGAAGTATTTGGAAAAAAATGTTTTCCTTTCCTTTTCCAGATACAAAGACACTGCTGTCTTAAATCAGTTCCCTGAGAACATCTAAAAAAGTAAGGCAGATTTTGTAAACTCAGAATGGTAAACTTAAAAATGAGTAATGAACAACCCTAAAATTCTGCAGATGTAACATACAAAACTTTCTTTTAGAGTGCTTTGATCATAAAAGTCTTATAGATAAAAATCAAAACACAGAATTGCCCCTGAAAGGTCAAATTTTTCTGGGACATACTAAGAAATTTAATATTACATACATATAATATATGAAGTGAAAAAGGTACTGCTCCTGCTCTCCACAGGAGATTTTGCAGGCTTTATTGACACTTCATGGACACTACTCAGTCCTCAACTGAGAACACCTTCCAAGGAATACATAATTTCATACTTTTTCCTTCTGTCCTCCTTCAAATTTACAAGCCTTCGAAGAACAGAAAACCACACTTCTGTGTGAATAACAAATTCTCCCAACAATATTCCCCATCTTTTCACAGTAGCCAGCCAGCCCCTCTGTTCTTTGTGCTACAGGGAATGGGCAGTACACTGTCACAGAGGGTAAACATGCTTGTGTGAGCTGCATTTGGAAGTGGAAAAGGCAAAGATGACAACACATGCCACTAATGTCCCCCAGAAATGTCAAAGAATTACCAGCACTGGTCCTTAATTCTATCATTTCATACAACCAGATACTTCAGTGAGGTAAAAAATCATTTTACAAATTACATTTTTTGATGAACAAGGAATTCCATGATTCAGGGGGATATTGAATAGAATATCAAGAAGGGCATTTAGACCTGGTGGGAACAGTTTTTGTTTTCAGGTGTCTGAAGTCAGAAGGGTGATGTTTTAACAAGAAGCACAGCTAATAAATATGAATAGATCTTCCTTTTTTGAGGAAGTTAAACCTTCAGAATAGAACAACTTTGGGATAAGATTAAGCAATCACATCATTTTTTCTTTGGCCAAGTAGGTACATGCATGACCTGGTTCTAACTTTATTAAACCCAAACAAATATAGTATGGTCAACAATTTTGCTCATCTTGAGCAACAACAAATCAGGACAGCTCAGGGTAAGGAAGCAATGGCCAGCAGGGACATGGGGACAAAACAAACAAGCTTCTACTACCAACCTTCTTATCACCTCAGAAGCAGAAAGTACACTAAGTGTCCTCCCATTCTCTTTTTCCAAACTCTTCCTTCTGTCCATGGAACCAACTAAATCCAGCTTTGCTGATGTTTCTGAGAATCATTTAGGGATAGACTGAGAACCAGCCATACTGATGCCATCTCAGGTAACCTCTTTGAGGACAGTGAATCAATTAGAACCACAGACAAAAAAGGGCTTTCAGAAACTCATGAAGTGCCACAGCCAGTCCTCGACATTGCTTTCAAATGATACATTAAGCTTTATGTCCTCAAACAAGTTCTTCTAATCTATATTTTGCCAGATCTATGGATTCGACTAAAAACTGTATTTTCAGACCTTCTAGCTCAAGAATTTGTAACTGTAGAGAGGGCACATTATCATTAGAATCAGTTGTGGAGATCATACAGTTAAAAAAAAGGACACAAACCATCAGTAGTGCAAGAGCCTTCAGGGGCAGGTTTTTGCGAGTATGGGATTGGTGGACTACTTGAATCTGACATGTCTTCATCCTCGTCTTCATCTTCCATTTCATTAACAGTTTGGTTGGTAGGAAAGTCCAGGTTTCCATTTTGTGAATAGCGATGTACTAACTCTTTATCCAACTCTTCTACCTTTGGCTTCACATCTGAAGAATAAAAATAGAAAAAATAATAAAATATAATAAAAATAAAATAACACAAAAATAATTTTTTTCAACAGTATCTGCTTTTAATACAACATCTATCTCCCTTTAAGATAACCAGCATGCCATTCTTTCCCCTTAATGATGCCCAAAATTCAGATTTGGTCACACAATGAACTGCTGTGCAGTTTTGTGGGGCTTTTTTGGTTTTTTTTTATTTGGTTTGGTTTTTTGGGGTTCTTTTTTGGTTTTTTGGTTTTTGTTTGTTTGGTTGTTTTTTGTTTGTTTGTTTGTTTGTTTAAAGGAAACACACCCCACCCTTTTCACACAGAGAAAAACAACTGAAACGTGCCATACTTTCACGGTTACCTTCCGGCAGGAAAGGAGGCTGGTCAGGATCCAGGTACAGCTGTGAGAAGATTGGCCGCGGAACAACGCTGCTACATCGCAGAGAAGCTTCTATGGAGTTATGAAGAGCTTCCTCGAAACGAGCAGATTTTAGTTGCCCTGCATATGAATTCCCCATGATCTAAAAACACAAAGGAAACAGCTGATAAGGGGATGGGAACGTCCATGCACAGAGAATTTACAAATGAAGACAGAGGTCTCACTATCATCCATGACAGTGATATAAAGCTAGCAAGAAAATATGCTGTGGAAACAGCATCTCTAACTAGCACTGCATGCTCATGTTTCTCTCTCAGTCTGGCAGACTGCATCCTTCTGTTCCACTAAGCTTTTAGCATGTTTCCAGCACACTGCTCTGTGTCTTCTGCATATGTGGCCTCTCATGAGCCTCAAGAATCTGCTTGGCATAAAAAATTAATAGAGGGCAGATAAAACCATTATTATTTGGGGCTTTTTAGGATATTCAGGACAGAATACAGAAGGGTATATAACAAAATAAAATTAAAATATCAAGTAGGGCTTCATCAGTTTTTGTCAAAGTGTGTGTTTACAGGATTTTTCACTTGTCAGTATGCCATATTTAGAGAAAAGCCTTACACAAAGACATCCAATAACCTGCATTTTTGCTCTTGCTCATATTAATGAAAATTACATGGAAGGTCAGTTTCTCTGTCTTTTCATTATTTCTTCATCTCCTGTCTTCTATGTAGTACATGTGATTTACATGTAATTATACTCTTATAATAAAAGATATACAAAAAGAAGAGAGAAATAAATAACTTCTAAGCCACATTCAGCAAATGCGTGAGATGTCTTTATTTGAAATTATGCTTTACACTCATAGAGTGATAATAATCATTTAAATATCTGCTTTAACAATAAATTTTTTTTGTTTGTGTCTATGACAAATGTAGGAGCTTAATCCAATATTCAAACACAAACAGGCTATTTCTTCTCCTTGGATGGCATCACACAGCCCATAGACCGTTACATTAGGATATGGACTAGGATATGGACCCTCAAATTTAAACATTTAGTTAACAGAGTAGCCATGGAAGGTTTTAAAATGAGCTAAGGGAGACTCACTGAAATATTAAATTTTCCACTTTGCCAAATGGCATCTGTTACAAAGAAACAGCAATCTAATATTTTCCAATATTCAGAACACAAGGCTGAACTTTCAGAGAAATTTATTTCAATAGAGAAGAGTTTTCCCCAGTTAAATCAACAGACACAAAAGTATAAAACCTTATAATATTATCTTTGTTCTTCCCCTCACTAGATGTCACCTAGTCCTACAAACAGGAAAAGACCTTGGTCAAGAAGATAAGTTGGCATTTTGAAAACCTACAGTTCCACTCCTGCTTTATCATTGGGTTGCTCAAGGTCCTCAGGGCCACCTGTAAAAGGGCAATAATCATGAGAGCCACTTCCAGCAGCCTTTGAAGTCTGCTGGTGTAGACAAATATCTAAGAGCTGATTATTACTACACTACTGGATACATAGGTGTGAAACAAATCAAATTACTCACCTCTAACCTGGGAGAGAGGGTCAGTTTTCTGTTCAGAGACTTTCTGCAGCTTTGGGAAAGTAATTCCCTATCTCTGACTTAGACTGGCTTTTAATTATTTTTGTGGCAACTGCACTTCTCTACTGAAACCATTTTCATTAAATTTGGAAATGGTAGGGACTATGTACAAACCCACAGCTACAAAGTGTGTTAGGGAAAAAAATTACACTGAAGCAGGTTGCAGTAAGCTAAAGCCTGTGAGGTGCCTTTAAAAAAAAGAATTAATGGATATCAGCTAAGTGATTGAAATATTTACTGAAACCAGTGATGATACTTCCATAAATATAAGTGAAATCATGACAGACTATTATTAAATTTCATGCAATAAAATTTAATTTTTCTGCTATGTCAGTTATGGTGTGTTTAAAGTAAGATTTCAGGAATATATTCAAATGAAAAGACTTTAATCAAAACACCATAATGAAAATGAATCAACCTTCATGAATCAGAAAATTTTCAATTCCCACAGCACAACATCTGCGTGAAATCTGTTCATTCTCCATATTTTCTACAGCTTACCTGTTGTATAAAATCTATGACAACTATTTTAATTTTGATGGGAAGCTATTAATGAAGCATAGCACACACACAGCAAAAATGCTGGCAGTTAGGTTTGCTTCCGTGGCATCTGTACAAGGAGACTTGCCTGTGGATGGAGACTGTCACAGCTATACCTGAGAAAGGTGGTTAATGTTACCAGAGGATGTTTTTAGCTTGCCAAGAGAAAACAAGATTGCTGGTGGAAACGCCAAGCAAAGAAAAGCTGAGGAAGCACAGGTGGTGAGAGTTCTGGTCCCTGCAGGGTGGAAGCAGAGCAGGGATGCGCCTGTGCAAGATGGGGCAGGCAGAGGTACCGGGGGCAGAGTGGCCATGGGTCCTGCCGGGCTGAGGAAGCTGGGAGCCCTGGAGAACAGCACGGGCAGCTGATTTCCTAACACTGCCTGAGGCCATTAGGGCAGCTGGGCCTCATTTGGAGTTCAACAGAGCAGGGGCTTTTCCTTCTGCAGGGGAGAGGAGGTGGCAGGAGCCTCAAACAGTGGGCTACAGCCTGGTTCAGGTTGTGCCGTCCTGATCCAGCCTCCCCAAAAGCCAGGAGCACCAATTCAAGGCAGTAACTCCTTAGTGCTCCTGCACTTGATTCTACCCTTAAGTGCCTGGTGCAATTAGGCAATGGTTAATTTTCCTACTCGCAGTGTAAATGGGAGGCAGGCTCCAGTGAGCACACCTCAGCAGCAGCAGAGGAGACAGGAGAATGTGCTTTAAATGGGCTCAAGTGTGCTGAGGGGGCTTGAGGAGGCAGCACAGCCTGGAGGAAAAATAAAGTGATGGAATTTAAAGGGAAGCAAAAAAAACCAAACCGAAACACGAAAACCAAAGAACATTTCTCTTATTAAGACACGTGGCTGCCATGTCTGCATTTAAATATGACCAAAGCCAATGATTTAACATAACTAAATTAATGCTCATAGTTAAAAATGTTACCCAAATAATATGTCTATCCAGCATTCATTTACCAAATGAGGTCATTTGGTAAAAATAAAACAAACCAGCCCCTTTTTCTTTCTATTGTGAAATTAAGAAAAGATTTCCTTAAAATTCTGCCCATCTGATGCATCAGTGAGCTTGGGAGGATGTGGGAAAGACATTCCATTGTTGAGTTCATCTGAGCCGATCTGACACAGCAACTGAGAGAAAACAGAGCTGGACTTGACTCAGGAGCTCCTCCCCGATCTCACAAACCTGTTTTTATGCTGCCAGCTCTGGCACATCGGGGCTCACCCTCGTGTCCATTGTTCCCCACCCAGCAACATGTCACGGAACTCTGCTGGAGGTGCACCGAGAGATTTGCACTGGGCAGGAGCTTTGATGAGAGGGTAAATAATTATTTCCACATCTACATGCACACTAATTGTAGCTAGTTCAGCACAGAGCTGGTTGGATTCCCAGCAATGAGCAACCTAATCTGCACATCTCTAATTCAGTATTCCAGCCCTCACCTTTATTTTTACCTGAACCACTGGATGGATACCAGTGTAATCCTTAAATTGCCTACTTCTCGTGGCAACCTTTTAGGGTCTGTTTTGGATTGAACTCTACAGAACGTTAGTATGTGCAAAGTGTATGTGTATTTAGCTGCTATACTTTTTCCTTCCCCACCACCCTACCAAGGAAGGAGGTTAAATTTGGCCAGAGTCCTTCTAAGGCTTCCCCTCTACCTCAACAACTCTCCCACTGTACCCAGATGAATTTTATTTCATTTTCTTAAAACTTACTAGAAGACATTATCAGAATTGAATAATTTCAAAATTAAAACTGAAAGAAAACATGAAATAAAAGGGGAATTTCCTAAAATTTAGATCATCCCCACCTCCAGGCTCTATCACTCTCAGCGTTCTTCTCTGAAAAGATTCAGATACTAAGGCACCACCCAGCACATCTTCATTGTTGCTGTGCTTCTTCAAAGCAAATTTACTAAACCCACTTCAAGTCGCCTTTGCAGTGGCCCATCATCGAACTAGAGGATTAACCATGAGATTTGCTGGAGAGAGAACTGCCTAACAACAGAGCTGGAAGGCAGGCCTCACATTTCAATCTGTCTCCTTACAAAGATACATGAACAAGGCAATTGTGCAATTCCTCTAACCTGACCACAGGTAAAGGAGGATTATTACTACAGCTTTTAATAAAACAATTAATATGGGCATTCATTGCAGAAAGCAAAACTACAATTAACATGAGCTTCTATCAAAGCAGACAGAAATGGAAATAACAAAAGCAAAATTTCAAAGAGAATTGATTTTAACACTGCATCACTTAACTGTGTGGTGAAGGACTCAGGGAAATTCTAGTCACTCCTTCAAACCCAGAAGCTGAATTTACAAAAAGACCTTGTCAATTCAAGCAAATAATCTTGTTCCATATGGTCACCCAGATTTCAAAAGATCTCTGCAGAAACATGACATGGGATGTTTGAGAAAAACCAGAGCCCAGGTCCAGCAGTGTGTAAGTACAGTAAACACTACTCACTTTTAGATTAAAAAAAAATAGGTGACTATGCTTCTTTACATTAAAAAAACACCCAAAAAAATAAACAAGTCACCTCTGAAAAGTGGATCATTACTCAATAACTCTTGGGAGCCAGAACTGCACATTGAGTTGAAGGCTCTGCTAGTAAAAATATAATCAGATCATTCAGTACACCAGATACCACATATTTGGCCTCCAGGTGGGTCATGACCCCAGGGACTTTAAAGGAGAGGAACCGAACTGGAGGATGAGGGTGGGGGTGAGTGTTGTTGTTATGGCTTAAAGCAATTTCACAATTACCTGATAGCGAATGATGAATCTGATGCAAACACCCTCCATTAAGTCAGCTCTATCAAGTCCTTACTTTGTGTTTAACCTAATAATGTAATTGTGTTCTCCAAAACACATAATCTGGCTTCTGATCTGGCCTACCCCACAGAAAAGTTTCTCTTCAAAGGAAAAGAAAGCAAGTTCCTCCACAAAGGCATTGCCAGGCCCAGCACAGCTTCTGTATCTCAAAGGGTTATCTCAGGCAAAGAGAGACCAGGCATCTATTTGTGTTGCAGAATAACTGAACTGGTTGTTTCAGGTACAGTTAGTGTTTTTGATTGTTTACATCATTACATTAGTCATGTTCTGGGAGTATTATTTTTTTCCCATTAGAGCATCACTAGGATGTATCCTGAACATGAATACAGCAGAAAGAATGTCAGGTAATAATGACAATAATAAGTATATACACACATTAAAAGTGAAGACTTCAAAAGTACAGCATCAATTGTAGCATTCAGTGAGGAAGACTTATGTGTGACTCAAAACAAGACTGTGAGGTGGAACAGAAGTCTTACTTCATAACCACAACCCTTTTTCCCCCCTCACAGTCTTTTCAAGGTCTTGAGATTCTTACCCTGTTTTGTCTTCATTAGGGATATTCAAACTCAACTGTAAAAGAGTTTACAATCTTATGTAGCAAGTGACAGATAAATAACTCATTCACAATGTCTTTCAATAAAAAATAATTATTAGTTTGGATTTACCCTATTTACAGTGCAGTTTCCTCTCATCTTTACTTTTCCTTTTATTTTTAAGAAAATATTTTTTGCATCCAGTACCATTTAGAGTCTCATCTTTCAGTCTAATGTTGCCACTACTGTGTAAGAGTAATGGGAAGGATCAAGAACAATTTTTTTTTCCCCTGATGAGGTTATTTCTCTTATTGCTCAATTAATGGCATCTGTACTTGAAGCATTGCATCAGATTATCTGGGATTTGGGCAATTCCTTGGACAGAGACAGAAAAATGCATATACCACAGAGTCACATGCAGGTTGGTTGTCTTGGTTTAGGGCAAATTTGGGAGAAAGCCTAATACAGAGTAATTTCCACTTAAATACAATCAGTGCAATGGTGGAAGAAGGCAGCTGTTTCCCCACAACATCAAACAGAAAGCAAATCACAAGTGGTCTTAATACAGAGACTGCCATGCCCTTACTGCTCCATCCCTTCCACCCCAAGACTATTCCTACAGTCCTCAGGATCAGCCTACAAACCAATAAACACACTAAAGGTAAAATTAACACCTGGATACAGCATGCTGTTACTAAGTTGAACTTACATGCATGAAGCTACCAACTTCAAATCATCCCCAAGTGCTGCAAAAATTAGGTCTGAATTACATTTGTGGAAATTCGATGACCTGGGAGTTTTCAGCTTCACAGAATGAACCAGCAGTGATGTAACACTGAGGCTGGCAAAAACGACCCAGAAACAGCAACTGAAACACCAGCTCATCTCTTTTACCTCAAGTTTGAAATGTCTCTTTACTTCTTTTTAGCAGTGTTACCCACAGAGCTGTGCGCACAAAGAGCAGTTTACAACCACGATCAAACACAGAATACATGGAGAGACACAATGGTACAGGAGTCACTGCAAGCTGAGCTAAAGTCAACTTTTACAAAATGGCACTGGCTTTACTGTTCTCCAGGTTATGGCTCCCACTCAGGGAAAAAAAATGCTGCATTCTAGAGAGGTTAAACTCCTACAATACAGTGAGAGGAAAACTGGTGCAGACAGTGCACTTCCTCTAGTGAGGACTGAGGTGATTTAAGATTAAGCATGTTCCAGGCTTCATTTGATGCCATTTCCTCAAAAAGCACATGCAATAAGCAGATGAAGGAAAACATATAAAAGCTTTCAGGAGTTAATATTGTGGATTTAACCTACTCCAACGGTAAAGCTTTTTTTTTAAGTTACTGTGGAGGTTTTTTAGGGTTTCCTAAATAAATTTGTAGAATATGGACTTAATTCTTTTAGGCTGCAGGGACCTTTCACAGTATGCATAGGAAAAGGAACATTACTATGCACCCTTAAGAGAAGGGATACACTTCTCTTTCAATAGAAAAGCCTAGGAAAAAGCTGGAGAGGGACTTTTGACAAGGGCAAGGAGTGATAGAACAAGGGGAAATGGCTTTAAAGATAGATTCACAGTAAGAAATAGGAAGAAATTCTTCACTATGAGGGCAGTGAGGCATTGGGGTTGGAACTAGATGGTCTTGAAGGTCCCTTCCAGTTCAACCCATGCTATGATTCTATGAATTCATTTAGCTACCACTCTTAATAACACAGCAGATAAAATTAATATAGTATGTAAGCAATTAATACAATAAAATAAGGACAAATTTGTTCCTCAAATAATGTATTCAAAAGCAGTAACTGTTCCCAAAGCCAATATATTTTAATAGCAACTTTGTTATTTTTATATAGTTTTCTTATACATAAGTGTTCAGTCATTCACTAACAACATATAGTCTGTTAATACACAGATCTTATACTAAGTTATTAGCTAACAACTATATTTGGTAATTACCGATTAAACTATTCAGAAGCATTAGAGATTTAAAATCTATTTATGTAGTTTACAAAAACCTATGCAGTAAACTATCTTCTCAGAAGCACCTGTTAATTTAAAGCTTTGTTTGTAATGAAGATTTAATGTTCATTTCAACAGAACACTGTGTAATGTATTTCACCATAAAAAAAAAAATAAATTCCATGACTGGGAAGCTCAGTGAATGGTCTTTCTGAATAAACACAAGTCTGTGTTTTAATGCTGATAATTATCACTAATTGCTGACTTCTATGAATTATGTTTTTGTTTGTTTGTTTTTTTCCAGTTGCTTCTATCTTGAGAAACTGAAAGACAAAGTCACCAGTGTTTCAAAAGAGCCATGTAATGCCATAAAAAGAAACACTGCTCATGAAAATGAAAGGGGTGATCATCTAACAAACACTTTAGGACTGGGCACCTGGAAGCTGAGCACTTCACCTACAATCCCAGGCATACTTGGAATGCCTTATCAATTGATTTTGTGACCAACTCTTCAACACAACTGGACTAACAAAGATCACTATATGAAGCTAATGATATTGAAGTGATTTCCAACTGCTGAATTTGTTCAGCTTGTTTGTGTTTCTTTTTTTTCCTGCAAGTTGTCTCTACACCAGTTCTCCTGAACTGCTTTCAGAACTCAGTATTGTAAGCACATATTCACCTGCCTGGTGTTGCCTTCAACAGGACAACAATGGAGTAGGACTGTGCACTATGGCTTAGCATACATTTATATAGTATACATTTTATGTATGTAAACTATTGTAAATCCTTAAGCCACTGGGCTGCAAAATTTTAAGTTTTAAATGTCACAGTTCATGCTAATTAGTTACTGTACGCAGAAGGCACCATTTGTATAGGAACTTATGCTTGACATTTTTAAAGACTACTCACCAAGATGACAGTACTTGATATGAAAACAGCAAAAAATTTCACTATTAAGATACAGAAAATAAAGGCTAAAATGCAATCCATTTACATGGATTCATGACAACATCAGACTCAGCAGCATTAAAACATCAGACTGTACAGCATTAAAAAGAAAATCCTTTATAAAGATCATTTTGGATATGTATATCTACAATAAAAATGTTTTCCCCCATGTTATTTTCTTTTTTTAAAGTTTTCTCATATGAAAGTGCTGCAAAATAAGAAAGGCAAAGATATTTTTATTGCCAAGCAATATAAACAGATCGTTATTCATTTAGCAGAGACTTTAGTGGTTCTGAAAGTTCTCAGTTCTTGAAACACATACAAACTGACACTAATAAAAATAAAACTTTCTGAATAATAGGCATAATGGTAATACAGATTACATTGGCTCTTAAAACTTTCCAAACAAAGATGACCCAGTTCTTCACAAATACCCACTTAATACTTTCTTTTTCCACCGTATTCATCTTATCTGATGCATGTTCTGGTTTCTGACAGCTGCAACAGGCTAAAAATAAAGCACTGGAGTAAAACTTTGTTGACTTCAACCTTTCCTTTGATGCAATCAAACTTTTTTCTCCCCTGAAGTTGGTAGAAGTGGGGATATACCATGGCACTTCTTCAAATATGCAACTTGAAAGTAATTTCAGGGTTACTAATTAAAAAAAAAAAAATTTTTTTTTTTTTTTGCAGCCAAAGTGTGTGTTTGACTCTCTACAAAGGATAACACCCTGCATCCAAGTGACTCACACATGGCATTTCCCCCTTCTCCTTCACTTGTAAAACACTTAATTGTGCCAAAAGCACTATCAAGTTTTGTTCCTCTCCCTCTTTAGATAGATCATTAAAACAATCCCTAACACAGATTTATAGATTAAAAAATAAAATTTAATCAAGAAGAAATAAAGTCAGCCTTAAGTAATTAAACTAGCCTTCACTAATGCACTTGGATAGAAGGTTAGGTAAGTTGTTGGTTCCTCACATCCTCTGAAAAAGGAATGTTTTTCTCTATAGAGCCCAGTTTGAAAACAGGCAAGCCTGAACAAGAGTTCTCCTTGGTTTTACAAGGCTTAGTCATCCCTAAAAAGGAACCAGCAAAGGTGGAAATGAGCCCCTCTTCTTTCACAGAGGGTTGTGTCAAAATGTTTGTCAAGTTCCGTCACAGCAAGTACCTGCACAGCTCTTCCAAAAGTACCATTTTCAAATAAGTCAAAATGATCATGCTTCTGCTCTTTTTGACTCAAAATATGTTTTAGAAGATTTTTCTTATCTGAAGCTCCCATGTAGTCACTAGATAGAGAGGGATATCTAACATTTCTGCAGTCACTTTTAGCCCATGATGCAGAGACAAGAAAAGACCAGCACAGCAAAGCCAGCTGCTTTCATGGCCATTTCTACACAAAAAACAATGCTCTGAACGGAAAAGAAAACCCTCTATAGGTCAAAACCATATCAATCAGCTTAAATCCACAAGTTATGCCAATTTAATACCATTCAGACACTTTTTGGAACTTCCCTGCTGGTGGAAAACTGTCCAAATTTCTCAAAGATAATTTTAGTGGAAATGAACTTCCAAGTGCAGAGTGCTTTGTAGAGTTCTTCCTTCTCCTTTTCCACATGTGTTTGTCATGTGTCAAAGCTGACTCCACCTTCTCCCCTCCCCAGAATACCACAAATTCTTCTGTAAAATAAACAAAGTTCTGTCCAGAATCTCTGAAATTACCAGAGCCAACCCTTTTTGAGATCAACCTTTTTGAGAACATCACTGTTGGTCCATCTGCAATATCCCATATTTTAGTTAGGATGAAATTTGCAAGAAACAGGCAATCAACAGAACATTTGACCACCATATCCAGGGATATGGCTAAAAAATAAGAGTTTTGACACTCAAGCTACCTTTTCTAGATATTTAGGAATCTCAAAAGTTATTTGTGGGATAAATGTCCACAAATGACATTTATATAATGCCATTCTGGTCTAGAAAAAAAATCCACCTTTATCTTTATTCAAGACAGAAATCCAAAAATTAAAAATCACATACTATTAATACTTAATAGGAGAAGGAAATAATTTTCAATTTCTAATCTTTATATTGTTCTGTAATGCAACTCATCAGCCACTATGACAAATTTGGGGGAGGGGGGGGTGTAATAGGGGGTTATGCCTTACATGAAGAAAAAACTGTAATAAAATATTTGACTTGTTGGAGGCATTAGATGTGCTTCTCTATTTTTCTCCCTGAAATCTTAATGATGTTTACAGGCTGGACTTAATTTACGTGCAACGTAAACATGCTAGCACAGGCAATCTTGATTCCCAAAGCTGCTATTATGGTTTAATGAGTCAGCAATACAGAATATTTACAAGGTACTATGCATTCTTAATGGCATGCATATAAAATTTCCAGTAAATCCTGGCACTCAAGAAACTAGTGCTCAAAATATTTTTCTGTGACTGTCGCCACAGTAGAATACAAATGCTATGCATAAAATTCTCACTGTGAGCTAAAATAGCCTTAAAAAAAACCAAAAACCCCAAACACCTGATAAATACACAGTTTATAAATACTGAACAATTTTCTCCAGTAGACAAGGAAAAAAAAAGTATATTAACACATCTAAACCTATTTTACATATTCTGAGTAGTTAAATCCTGAAGTTTCAAACAAAATTAAGCATTACAGCTCAAGTATGTACTCTTCTAAGCAGATTAATTATACAGATATAGCACTTAATTCCACATGGATGCATATGTAAAATGTGATAGTTATTGTCTGTAGGCATAAAGCTGAAAAATAGTCTAAGACCTGTCATTGAATTCCTACAGCAAAAGCCAGACCAGTATCATTGATAAATAAATCACTTAATCCTTTCTTCATTTGCCACCACCCTATTGCAAAAGCATGAAGCTGAAGCCTAGAAAGTCAAAGCTAAGGCCTGACCTTCCATCCCTATCCTCTCTGGCTGCTCCCTTGTGTACCCCTCAAACACATGCCATCATTTCCTGATGAGTTTAGAAGGGGTTATCAGGAGAATTTCAGGACATGTGTCAGTTTTGTGGCAACCTGAATGCTATACAAACATCTTCCGTGTTTAATAGGCGATTTGTATTTTAGTAGGTTTATCCATTCCCAACTTTATTTGTTTAAAGGTGCCTTAACCTTGACATAAATCAATGCTAAGCATCTGTATGGAGTACTTTTGAAGAGTTTAAAAATTAAACTCTACAAAGAGCTCTATTTTGCAAGGAGGTTTCTTTCAAAAATAAACCAAATCAACTTGTCGACTTCTTTGTTTACTTTCCCCCCCACTTTGAAAATTATGCAGTTTATTATTTTTCACTCTTCTTATAGAGTTCTTCTAAAGATCATGATGAAACACCAGGCTGACCACTATAAAAACACCACCACCACTGGCTCCCAAGTACCTTTTTCTATCTAACACAACCACGAGTGTTTGCGTAAAACAGTAGGGCCAATGAGTCAGAGGCCCTGGGTCATGCCTTGCAGCAACCCCCCCTTCCAAAGGAAAACAAAAAGCACTGAACCTTTTCTGCCACATGCCCAGTCCTTCCCCCACCACCTCTGTGGTGAAGACAGCCATTATTACATTTCCTTTCGGGTTATTTACAAGGTCTTGGCTCTGACATTGATTTCTTATCTGTTTCTATGACAAATGTTAAGTGTTAATAAGCTGTCCTTTTAAAGAAAGATAATGCTAAACAAATTATAGGAATTAATTACCCCAAACCTATTCTTTATTTTTTTTTCTCATGAGCATTAAAAAAAGAACACTAAAAATCACTCAGGACCAGGAAAAAAACCCACATTTTCTTTTTCAGCCAATTAATAAGTGTTAGCAGATTAAAGGAAGTTACATTTTAAGCCAGGCAGCACCCTGAAAATCTAAAGCAAACTTGTCAGGGAATATAGAATAACCAGGCAGGCACAGCTCCCTTATGAACAGATTTTTAAATTATAAGTGAAGAGTTACTTAGCGCTTTTTCAGATATTTTGTTCATGGTTTAAATTTTAGGATAAAGGGTGAAAGTTTCAGAAATCTTTTCAGTTACAGAACCATTAAAATGATAAACATTTGAGATCCCAAAGTACACTTCTACTCTAACTGTCCTTTCAGACCTGCATTGACTGCACTATAATAGCTGCCAACATTTGGTAAGGATTAGCCTTTCATTTAGACAAAAGCAAGCATTCCTTAGCTAAATCAGCACTTTTTGCCATCAGACTCATAAAACCTTTTCACAACACAGTTTTTCAAGAGAATCCTTTAGGGTTTTAGGATGCTGCTCCTTTTACTAAGTAACAAAATACACCCCAGGGTGTCTCATTGACCGCACTCAGCTGTCCTTTGACCTCTGCAATTGTTTAGCCTAACTTCAGGGCCACAGAATCTACCTCCCCCCCATCAAAAAGGCTAATGTTGCTTCCTCCTAGCACCTGGCGAAGCAAAATCCTAGAGGTTCCCCCCTCTTCCAGATTATACCATGTTCCAGATGTTGCCAAGCAAAATGTTCCTGCAGGCAGGTTTTGGGAGCCCACAAGCGCCACACAGAACCCGGGCTGTGGCCATGACCCCCTTGCTCTGCTCAGGGCTGCCCTTGCCCCCAGGGATACAACAGGTCATAAAGCAGGAATAGATCTTCAGCCTTCTGGGGACACTGGCTATTTAAATGCAACAAGAAACTATGTGAGCCCAATATTGTGTACTGAGGCAAGCCTCCCCCCTCTCAGAAGTCAGGAAAAAAAAGATGTGTGAGAATCTCAGTTGGAAGCACAAATCTATCCCAATCATTACAAAGATCTGCATTCTTCTTCCCATTTGTTTTAAACCCTTTGAGAGGACAAATAAACAAACAAACATTCACCCTTCAAGTGCATAAAACATATATTTAGCTAGTTGCTTAGGTATTTGCAGAGCCTCTAAGTAAAACAGCAGAAGAAGATTGTTACAGCTTCAAAAGAACTGTCATTAAATAATGAAGTTGACCTCATTGTGGGTATATAAGAAAAAAATGGAAGCACAAATCAGCCCTCTGTTGAAGGCTTTTTGATTATCTGAACTGGATTTCATGATTTTTTTTTTTAAAGAACTTGGACATTTTACATGCCTGAAGCAAAAATAAAATTGTTATTACAGTCCACACTGCTCCTAAAATGCAGACAATGGAAATGAAAGCAGAGATGCTAATCACAAACATACAATGTATTGTCCATTAGGAAAAGCAAGAACAGTACCTTCTCAGATTCCTTTTAACCAATTTGAAATGCAGTCATGATTAAAGGATGTAGCTAAGAGTTTGTGAAGCTTTGCTGCAAAGTTGTTTAAAACTTCTGAACACCTGAAAAATAAAAAGGGAGAAAAAAATCAGAATGACTCATGCCAGCATATAGTTTATAACAAGACAAAAAACCCTCCCTGTGGAAACCCAGTCTAGGGAGAAAAAAGGAGGGCAAATGACTTAAAAAATTTAAAGGAATACTTGTTTGAAAGTGCTTGGTTGCTTCTCTATATTCTACCAGAAGTACAAACTTCGAATTTGCACATTTTTGGCGCTGTGGCCAAAAAACAGTGACGCTGTCACTATATGACAGATTAGGAATTCATCACATTAATATGATAAAATTAACTGTTGCAGAAACATTAAAAAAAAGAAAGATATGATAATGCAGAAGTAATTCTTTCACTATTTATAAAGAAACAAACTAAATGGGTGCAGCAGTTCAAAATGAAATCAGTTTGCTGTCCTATCTGGCTTTTGGTAAAAATATTGAAGTGAAAACTTTATTAATAGAAATTGCATTTTATAAGAGGAAATACACCTGAAACACCCCAAGGAATGGCAAAAATGGTGTAGCAAGCAGCAAGCAAAAGAATAACTCCTAAAATACCTAGGGCTGTACAGAAAACCAATTAACATCAGGAAAAGCTTTAAATTAAGTTATCATTGAGTGGACTTTGACAAGACTTTCTTAGGCAGACAAACTGGTTTGGTTTCTCAATAGCAACAGACCATATTTTGCCAAAAGATTTAAAGGAATTTTCCCAGGTGCTTGCAATGGGATTTTAAGGCTTAAAGCTTGGACTACAGGCACAGGCCTGCTGGCAAAACCAGAACGCAGCAGTACACCCAGAATTGAAACTCCAGGTTCTAAAATTAAAGGCCTTAAAGCTTCCTTCCCCTCCACTCAATTATAAAAATCAGCCTGTTTAAGAGAGCAGCTGTAACCCTCGGCTCCAGCTCAGGAAAGGTTTTGGGCAGGATTGTTGTGCTGTGAAGAAAGGCACTAAACAACTCTATTGCCAGGGACCACCGATGCTGCCCCGCACGGCGCATCCCCACCACGCTGGCAGCGGCTCCGGCGCGGATGGACAGCAGGGATAACGCACACATCTCCCGACCAAACTGTAGGGCTCTGCAGTGATTGCAGAACGTCAGTAATCCAATTCCAGCTGCTCCTGGCTCTGAAATTGCTATTTTTCAGACACGTGCTGAACATTTCACCTGCTAGTAATGACATTTTTGTATTTTCTTCTAATTACACTCAAAGCTAAGACCTTTGGCCCTAGGCCACAGACCTCTATTCAGGCTGCACACATTCTCTTAAAGGCCCTGAGCCTTTGTTGTCACTCTTGGTCTTTCATCTATTATTTACATCCATTGAGAAGAGAGATACTCCACCATTTGTGAAGCTTTAAAGCTTCTAATCATCTTAATTTCTTCGCCTTTCAACCAGTGCTTCCCCTTATGGACCAATGCCAACAGTGTGACAAAATAATTTTTCAAGCCAAGATCCTCCTGGACCCTTCCCAAACCTTGACACACACTGGGCTATAAGTGCCTTTTGTCCTTTGCTGGCTGCTTTTGCAAACACAGACCTTTGCTCAGCTTGGGGGTGGGGGGTATGGATCTGCTTGTCAGTGCATTCGAGGGAGTTTTCTTGGGGTTTATGTGTTTTTGCACCACTTTCTCTCCGTTAAAAAAGTCTAACTCAATTAGTCCACCTAAATCAGGGATGCTGGAGGGAACCTTACCTCTTTTAAAACTATTAAGTACCTTCTGAAATACTATCAACTATGAATTTTAAGTTTCCACTTTTTTTTTTTTTTTCCTGAAAGGAAATATGCTGATATGCTGCTTTGGTTTTTATACTGTTATGTATGCTCACTCAGAACTGACGGATTGTCACACAATGTTTAAGACACACTGTTAACCCTTTTCCTGATTATTGGCAACATTAATTTGACCTGACCATATAACATAATGTGACAAAAAAATTTTTTTCAGCTTATGATCAGGTCATCTCCTTCTTATCCTCCATTATTTGCAAACAAAATAGGAAACAAATCAACAGCATTTTTTCCAACATGCACAAGATCTCTTCAGAATTCATCAGCCACCACCAATCATCATTACCAAGACCTGTGAGGTCTGCTAACGTGATCCACATCTTGGCTCTTTCCTCCACTATGGTCTGGCTTACTTTTGATTTTTAACAGTGCTTCCTTGTTGTCTGTCCCCTCTGAAAACCCCCAACCCCCATGTCTTTTCTTATTTTTACCATTTGCTTCAACTAGCAGTTCACTTGAGACTCATCCATCTTACAATGCCTAAAGTGACAGATGCTCTCAGGAATGACCATACTGTTGAGTGAACAAAAGATAACATCACCTCTAGGAACTCTGGGGAGAAATACAACTTCAACCCTGAGACACGGTTATTCTGGCAGACACAGCACCATAAACCTCTCTCAAGTGAAAAAAACCCCAACCAACAACTGTGGGGAAAAGGAATCTGGCATAATTACAAGCCAAAAAGAGTATTCTTTCTATGGTAAGCTGTATTTAGTGGTGTTGATGACCTTTTTATTTTCTTCTTTTTTTTTTCCCTAATACCCCATTGAAGAATTTTGTAGAATTTACCTGCGATAAAATCAAGAGGAGAAGAGAGAATGGAGACATTTCACACAAATACTCTTTCAGGACCCCTACAGACTTGAATGGAGGAGGAGGGCACTTTGGAACAGCTTCAGCAGAAGGTCACACAAGTCCTTTGCCAAAACACAGACGTTACCTTGTTAAAATCTGCACATCCTACAGACCAGCTGTTGCTCAGTTAAATTCCACAGGAATTCAGAATCATTGTGCAAGCCTGTGCCCTTGACAAATGCATACTGTAACCAGAGTAAGATTACTTTAATGTCACAGCTGCTTGATAAATCTGTAATCTGCAAGTAACAGCCCCTCAATGTTTTAACATTTGAGCATGCACCACTTAAAAAAAAAAAAAAATTAAATTAGAATGATTGATTTTCCAGCCAACACCCACATATCCAGCTATAGAATGATGATTGTTTCTAAACAAAAATGCCCTCTGTGTCTGTAAGACTGAACTAGAAACTGTTGATTTGAAATACACCCAAAATTCTCCATCCAGTCAGTGAAACGGGACTTGCTGAAGAGTCCTGGGTGGTAGAAAATATTACTTACAAAAAGGAAAGGTCATATTAACTTCTCTTGGTGACAGATTTGCAAAAAGTGACACCACAAATGCTGAGAACCCCTTCTCTGCAGTGAGATACAAAGAATTTCCCTGTCTCTCAGGGATGCTTTAAACAGCATCTCATGTTCAGTTTTCAAACACTACATGAAATAACCTTCATTACAGTACATAAGAATGAGAACATGTGAGTTTTACAGATGTAAAGTTAAAGTTGTAAAATAAAAGACTAGGATAGGGGGCCTGATAACCAAACATCTCCTGTCCAATGTAAAGTCAGGGAAAAATCACAGCATGGACTTCTTAAGATTTATTTATTGATTGTATTTAGCCATAGTTATAAATTTGTGATGAGTTATAATTTCAGGTCCCTATTCTGATGTAGAATGTTTCTGCTGTGCTCTCGTAGCAGACTACATCAAACCAACAGACTGTAAATACAGAAGTAATGTATAAATACACCATTTTTTAAGATGGGCCACTTTCCCATAGTGTGCCATTCTGCAGTGTCATTTTGGACACACAACACACAGAAATTAAACTAACAACCAGTTTGGTACTTCCTAAAGAGGATTCCAGTTCTGGGCCTCTGACCACCTCCGGAGTTCCTCTCCCATTTTGACACTGAAATCTTTTATAAAATCCACGAACACGAACAGGGAAATCTACAGAAGCCCATTACTGGTAAATGACTGAAAAAGTTTTATGCAAGACTCTTCATTCCACCTCATATCTCAGCAACTGGCAGGGTTCAAGGCATACTGCAACTACGAAGAAAAGAAATGAGAAAATTGTCTCTGGGGATGTACTGGCACATTCTGCTGGTATCTGACTCCACTAGTTCCACTATACCCTGAGTGTCACCATGTCCAAAACAACTTTCTGAAGCTCCTTCCAACCCAAATAAATCAGAGAAGCATATAATGAAGTCTGCACTTAACATCCCCACAGGATGAAAATATATAGTACTTTCACCCAAAATACTTGAAGATCTTGGCACCAGATGTGGATGAAAAAGTAGTGAACTGTATCCTGCATAATAAAATCTGTACTCTGCACTCAGATGGGAATCCTATCAAACACTCAGCCCTTACACATTTTATCTCCAAATATTTATCACAGTAGGGAGAAGTGTTTATAGTTAATATGCAATCCATCTTCTGCATGCTGCTGCTTTTAAACAAGACAAAATGTGACGTAAAAAGGTCAAAACTACTAGAAAGAGCCTTGAATAAAAACTCTGATGCTACAACCATTTTGCTGGAAGAGACAAGGTGTAAAATAGAATTACTGGAGCCAAACTCCATATGGAATAGGGCAGGTAAAAGGTACTGATCCAAACAGCAGTGAACAGTATCAGAATTGCCAGTATTAATGTGTTTGGTAACTGCAGACTGAATTAGGAAATGAAAATCTTCCATTTAATGAGATTCACATTTTCCAATTGAAGCTGAACATTTTTACATGCATGCATGTAAAATTAGTTCTCATTCAACACAATTTTAACATGGAATGATTGAAAAATTGATAACAAACTTACAGGTAACTTCTGTCATTACCATTAAGTTATTGACACTGAAACATGACCTTGAAATGACAGCTTCATTAATGCAAGTTTTACCAGGGAAGGTTTCAAAAAGCCCTGATTAAATTAACTACTTTTAAACACAATAAGATCAATATGTATGCAGAGAATGTACACCCCCATGGCAAGTTCTGCTTGCTTGATTGATCAAAAACAAAAAAATCCTGTGGCTTTCCAGATCTCAGCTGGTGCCAGAAATCCACATAGAAAAAAAAAAAAATCCATCTAAATGAAACTCTGAAAAGGTTTACCCTTCACCAGTCTATTTGCACTTCAAAAACTCCTTAAGTCCTTCAGCTAAACCCCAGGGTTGAACCATTTCAAAAATGAGAGGGGGATGGCCATGATTTATCTTCCTTCTGTGCTCTGGACAGAGCTGTAAAATCTGCCTGCTGGTGTGCCTGTGTGCTACAGGCTTCTTTTCATGAACCTTGGATATTTACCCATCTTAGAAATAACTCTGCTCAATTCCTTACCGCCCTTCATTTCCTTCAATCAGAAACAAGAACCATTTATGAAGCAAAATTCTGATTTTTGGGCACTGGCATGCAAGCTGAGGAAGCTGAATCAGCAAAATGGCCAAGCATCTGAAATTAGCATTTTAAAGGAAAATATAGCAGATATTATTCATACCTGTAAGGATTGGCTGTTGCCTTAGTGAATTTGTGCTCAGGGAACACTTGTTCAACAACATCATTTAAGCCTATCCCTTATATTTACTAGTATCAAACACATTTTTAGCAATGAGCTTAAATAATTTTCTGTTTGTAGATAATCAATGTGTTAGGTCATCCAGGATGCATTTTCCAGGCTTCTGTAGTTCAAGATACATTACCAATAGAAGGAAAATGGAGATTTCATGGGTCACAAACTTCTGCATCACGAGGACCTTCAGTGCTGCTGTCAGCCTAGTAAAACTCAATCGATACACTCTTGTTTTATTTGTTCACTATTAAAACCCCTGCACCCGAATTTCTACAGGGTTTGGGTTTTTTTTCCTTTAGTGAAAATACCACTTCAACAACTATACTGACAATCCTTGAACAAAATTTAATGCTGTGATATTCACTTTGTATATTAAAAACATAAACACACACATGTAATATAAACATAAATCCTACAGCGCTGACACCAAAGAAGAGCACAAAGCAAGGGCACTGAAACATGTTTGTGTGCTTCAACTTTTCTAAAGCTTCCTTCTTCTCTTAAGACCCAGCCCTATAAACCACATGTCAGTGGCACAACTCCTACCAGTCTAAATTCTTCAGACTTGAGTAAACAGATAACTTGCTCTCAAGGTAAACAACAATAAGAATAGATTCAATATTAACTATTTTTGCATGGAAAGGGCCCATTTATTTCCAAAGTCTTATTCAAAATTTGTTTTTATCACAGATTTTTTTTCCTCTTCCATTCTTAAACAACAGATGAAAAATATTTTATGAAAATATAAAAAATTTCACATCCTGACACTGTAGGTTGAGTCTTAATTAGACTAGAGTGAAGCTTTAAGAACTTTGACTTTGTGCTTGTTTTTGTGCAAGCCAAATACTGGCCTTAACAAAACTGCAGGACTAATCTGGAAAAAAAACTCCAACCAACCCTAATCACTCTATTAATCCCCACTCAAATCCACAAGGATACTTAAGTAAGAGGTTGTGGATATAAGAAGGAATGGCATCTTACTCAGTATCTGACATGCTATTCAACTTAACTCCTCAGAGTCTGAAACTCTCATTTGCTCCACAAAAAGAGTTGAAGATGTTTTAAGAATATGTCCTCTTTTGTGCATATGCTTTTCATATTAAATAACCATCTCCGAACTTGTTTTTCTGCAAAAACTGTAATAGAATATTTCTTTGACTATGTCCTTTACTGGCCCACATTTGTAAGACTGCACTTAGTGTGTTTACAAACTTGCATCTTCTCCTGGTGTGCTTGCAAAAATTTATGATTCCAGCAACCTCATTAGCAAAACACTTCAACTTCCCTGCATGAGCCAACATTTGCTATTTTAATAGTTAGAGTTTTCATGAAGATGGAAGTTTGTCAACAAGCTTTGTATAATATGTATTGTAAGAAAAAAGTTTTGAGTCTTTGTGCAGCCATCTATTTTTTCCATACTTATTTACAGTTCCTGAGAAAACCCCAAATGGACACACTGACCAATAGGATTTGGTACTTCTATTTCAAGCAAAGTGAATGTCACCTCACCACAGCCAGGTAAGCCAACTTTAGAAACTGAAGTCCAATCAGACAGAAGAAAAATACCATAAAACAGAAAAAAGAATCTGTAAAAACAAAACACCAATAAGAAATACCCTGTGGATTCATTAGCCACCAGGGTGGCAGGCTTTCCTCTAATTCCCTTTAAAAACCCATGACTACCTGCAGAGCCTGGGAGTGCAAATCACATTAGTGGAGCCACCAGATGACCAAAGAAAGCACTGGAGGCCTGGAGAAACCAGTAAACAAAAGGCAGCATTCCAACTGAATGCCGCTGCTAGAGTCAGCATTGTAAGATGCTTGGATCTGATAACCCAAAAACCAGATTAGCTGCAGGCAACAAAAGAGTAAAATGAGAAACAAAGGGGTCATTTTGACACATGAAGAAATCATTTCCATTAAACCATCTTGAGTTTACTTGTGTAGTTATAAAAACTGCTCCTACTTGAAGTGACATTTGAAGCAATGAAGCTGTGACAGTGCAGTGTCTTGGAAAAGCTCCTGAAATAACACATCCTTGAACACCATATAATTTAAAGAGGCAAACTGGCCTCTTTGTCTTTGAATCTTTATGACATTTTAAAAGTCTAATAATGATTTCTAAATCTGTTGTACAGATTTCAGTTAGAAGACTTAACACGTATGGCTAGGGTTGAGGAAAAGATTCATTAGTATTATCTGTATTTAAAAGTCTCCCATAGAAAATGCACATACCACAATATTCTCATGTAATTACACAAGAAGGCTGCCTTCTCTCCCCAGTCCCCATCTCCTCACATGTGTGTCTCACTTACTGGCAACACAGGAAAGAATCATATTATATTCTTTATCAGAAGCTTAAAACAGGATCTTTATCCTGAAAAAAACCCAGGCACACTATAATCACAAGGACCAAACAGCAAAACTCAAACACAAATGTCTGTAGGAATATGTGGACACCAGAGAGAGAGAAGTCAGAATTTTCCAGGGAGAAATTGGAAAATTTGCCACAATTTTGTCTTATACAATTAAGAATTCTATATACTCAAAGCCAAAACAAGTCTTTTTCTTCACAAGACAGTAAATTTTCCTGCTATGAAATATTCACAAGCCAGAAGAAATTTCTGAGGAACACTGTGGTTTACAGAGGACATTTCAGCTTGTTAGCTTTGCTCTGCATCTCTTGTCACTAGCACACAACACAGAAACTTGACACAGGGTGAGGGAACAAGCCTTCCTGGAACACCACATTTCTTCCCTGGGTTTTGTACACACACAGCAACTAAACCTGTTAGCATCAGTAAGGATGGGATCTCACATATGAAGCATATCTATCCAGAGCCAACTGATTTCCCTCAGTGACAAATGCAGAGAAAACAGACCCAGAGAAACATCTCAGCAGAGTCTGGTGAGGACAGCGTAAAAGGACAACCTGCAGCTGTGTCCAGACACAAATATATGGCATGCATTGACCTGGAAATCCTGCTACCGAGGCTCAGTGAAAGGCTTGTCAGAAAAAACTTTGCAAACACCTTCTTCTACTTGGTGAATTTTTCAAAATACATAGCCATTAAACACATCTGAAAGGGGAAAGACATAATGCAGGCCTCTAATTACAGAATATGGCCATCTCTGGGGACGTCTGTGCCAACATATATCAGAGCCCAAAAGACCAATGGTATGGAGTAGATACTGTGCACATATGGTTTTTCCCTGGTTTCAAACCATTCTGCTCTGGAGTACTACCATGGTATCCACACTACTTCTAGTATTTTTGCCGTATACATGACCTGAGAGAAAAAGGTGGAAGGGCAGAAGACAGAGTAGAAGCCCCTGCTCTCTTATTGCTCTTTTAAAGATATCTACCTATCCAAAACAGCATAAAACGAGCATAAACACGCCTTTATAAATCCACAGAAGGAAACCGTGAAAGGTGTGAAGAACAGAGTCAAGAAGAAAGGAGATTTCAAAAAAGAAATATGACTTGTGGCCAAAATGTGCACATATATGTGCAGTAGAAATCTAGGTGGAGGGGAAACACAAGATACTGTTGTCTATCTGGCTCATCTTGACCCCTTATATTGAGGAGATTCAGCCCATCAGCCATTCAAAGAAACTCGTGTTTGTATTTATAGCAATCAGCCAGTCTGAATACAAAGATGGATGCAGCTAGTAATCACATAAAATCATCCACTTTAATGCAGTTGGCCTCTGTACTGCAAAGAGAAAACAGCATGCTTGGTCATGAACAGCTAGATTACAATTAGTGATTTTACACAGTATCTTTCGAATAATGTGTCAGAGCAGTCTAAACAAAGAAGCAGATCAGAATATATATATAAAAAACACTTTAATACAAGCAGACCCCATAGTTCAATTACAAACCGCTTTCCCAAGCAAGGCTCTTTATTTCAAGTTGTGTTGCACAAGTTCTCCCATCATTAAGATATTCCAGAAAGACAGAAACTCTGTCAGGGCTTGCTGTTTAGATGCTGTTTCTTGTGCAGAAACACTGAGTATAGCCAGACCTTCCTAAAAATGCTAATGTTAACAGGTTTCCTCTCTTTGAGGAATTCTAGGTATTTCTACATAGGGGCAAGCACCTGACTCACAGGTCTTCTCCTAGCTGGGAATGCCATGGACCCAGGTCTGGGCAGCTGACTGAACACCTGGGAGACAGAAGAAACTGGTTTCTTGTTCCTAAGGTCATTCAGCAGAGCTGACACAAGGCCTCTAGAAAGACCCAGAAAAATACACAGAAAAATTGACAGGCTCCTTATAGACCCGATAGGAAAACCACAAACAGACCAGGGCATCTTCACTACCCATGCTGACCTACATCCTCTATGACTGCAGTTTGAGTCTACATCTTTTCTCACATCAAATCTGCTTTTGTTGAGAAGCTCTCTGTATGAAGACTTGCACAACACACAGAGAGTTTACTTACTTTACTTACTTACACATATTTGGACCACAAATATCAGGCATTAGAATAGTTATCCCAGTTGAGTAGAAACCATTCATAGAGAAATTATGTCTAATCCAGACACTGCTTGCCATGCTAGAAGTCCAGGAATATTTACAAAGTGTCTATTGAAGCATTCTATCTCAAGGCAGGAAGAGAAACCAAGCTGCTCTTTGAACAATTAATACAGAAGCCCAGCATAGAGAAACAGACATGTGAAAGATGAAGGACTGGGAAGGAATACAGCTCTGCATTCACAAGGATAAGACAGTTGCTAGTGCTTTTACTCAGTCCTTCCACATTTCCAGTGCTCTGGCATGAAGAGAAAGGAAAAAAATGGCCAAGGGAAAAAAAAAAAAGGCCTTTCAGAAAAAAGAATTTAATAAGAAAAGTAAATAGAAAGAGAATACCTTGTCCTCTCTCACATACACTGAAGTAGAGAGATCTCATGAAGATTCAGGAACAAAGATCATTCTACTTTTGAAGTACAGGAAAGGGCAACAGATGGAAATAGTGCTAAGGAACTCTCTCTGCTTGTGATTACAAACCTGAGAGTCTGATAAAGGTGGGCTAAGAAGGATAATGGCATTTTCTTCTCACGACATCATAACCAACTTACACTGAGTTTTTCTCAATGGAGCTGACTTTCCTATAAACTGGTACAGTGCTCTACTTCTTCAGCACTTCTTTAGAAACTACCTTGAAATGAAAATCACATACAGAAAGATACTAAAAAAAACATTCATACTCCCACCACTTGATTATAACACAATGATCACAAATTTGTAACAAAATATGTATTAAAATAATCTAATCATCTCTACAGCTCTGATTTGCTCTGAAATGGAAGTCCCCCGTTTGCCCTTCTCTTCTTTCAAAGGAAAAGTCTCCATTTCTTCTAAATGTATTGGTTTTCAAGGCCGCACCCACACTCCCATCTATAAAGAAAACAAAATGCTTTGATGGAGTGAAAAAGAATCTTTCCACAGCATTCAAAAGGAAGACAATTTTTTGCTCCTCACTTAAATCTACTGTTATTGTACAGGCATTTTCAGAGCGCAGGTAGTATAAAAGCTATACAGACAAAATAAATTAATAAATAAATACTGGCTTCAATGCCTGTCACCCTTGAAATTCCTAACGTGACAACAAGCAGTACTTCCCCACCATATCCTACACGCCTCTGGTGCCTTCCAGAAAGCCTTTTTATCTGATGCTGTGAACAGACTCCTGCTGCATATCTGAATGCCAAGGACTGAAAGTACTGCACAAATGACAGAGAGTTGGGGAAAATGAGTGTTTGAGTATAGAAAGAAACAGGAAATCAATTCTCAGAAATGCTATCTTTGCATTAGCCCTTCTGTTTGGCCTCCTCCTCCTCCCACACTTGCTCTCCGTCCCTCACCAGCTTCCTTTTTTACCAGCTCTTTTCCTTGCTACCCACTAGTGAAGGAAGCAAAATTTACCAAGATCATCTTTCCTCTGCTGGTGCATTATGTGACTGTCTTAAGAGTACTGTCTGGTTTACCCCAGCCTGGGTTAAGCTGTGATCTAAAAAACACAGCAATTCTTTCTTTCAGCCTTTTCTGCTTCCCCAAGTATCAATTCTCATCCCATCTAATGACAGGGTTTGAGAGAAGCACATTTTTCTCACGGAAACTCTGAGAAAGCAACAGAAGGATGAAAATTACAGTGTATGAAGAACAAACAGACATTTTTTTATTTTTTTTTAAAGAGCAGGGGCCAGCTGGATAACAATTCCAGATAAGATTTAAATAAACATACGTGGGAGGTAGCAGGAAAGGCAGTTGGTTCCTCATGCTCAGACGCACACAGGTAATGACCTCTGTCTCTTGCTCTCCCAAAGCTAACAATGCTGGTTATTGCACTCCTCTAGTGAGCTCTGGAAAGGATCCAGTGCACTACTGATTACATTTCATCCACAGTTAGTTTAACCTTTGAAACATGACAGTCAGTGGCAGTGAGCAGGCCAGCACATAAGGTCAGCTCAACCTTGTTGGTCCCAGCATTCTCCCAGTGTTTGCACAGAAAACAACCTGGTGATCAGGGATTCCTACCCTGTAAGTACAAAAGACCTAACAGGGACTGTGCCAGAACGCTGATTTTATTGCAAGGTGTCATTCATGGCCATTAATCTGTCAAGACAGAAAAATACAGGTTCTCCTCCTTCAAAAAACCAAAATAGAATCAGACAGGAATAGTCTCATTTAGGAAGGCAGAGATGTGACTGATCTACTGTCAGGTACCAGGCAAATGTTGCACATTACTTCTCCAAGAATAGAAAGAAAAAAAATACCAAAGAGAAAATAAGTACGCTCTGAAATAATGGTGAGACAACTAGGTCAGCAAATGCAACAGGAACAATTTGTGCTCAAAGGAAAGCTAAAAAACCAATTCCTGTTCAATTGCCCATTTTTTCTCAAGTTCCTTCCTTTCCAGAACAGCCTCTTTTGAAGCTCACTTTTTATCTGCTGTACACCAAATTTTAAAATGAAAAAACAGCATCTTCAATTACCTTGAATTTCTACAGAAAAGTACGGGACTTAGCAAGATCAGATACCTTATCTCTTTCTAAATATTATTTCTACGTTTTAACAAAGCCCTTAGTCTTGGGAAAACATATGCAAAGGGAGAACAACAAAGACATTCCTGGCTTCCAAAAGCTTCTAGTTAGTTATTTGGAACTTATCACATTTTCCTTAGGGATAGCTTTAAAAGCATTTTTAAGGTATTGAACTGGAAAAAAAAAATCCTCAGAAACAATAGCCCTCTAACATAAAAACAGCGATGAGGATTTTTTTTAGACATGCTTGACTATTCCTTGGAGCATGTGCACTTAGATTTTTCATTATTTGTATGTTTGTGTGGACAGCTCAGGGAGCACAGGCTTTTCAAGAGCCAGTAAGAGGTGAAGAAAAGGTAATTTCAGCAGAATTCACATTCTCTTAAATGCTCAGAGAAATGCTGCTAAAAAGAGACAACAACAAACACATCACCTCTTCCTCTTGCTATTAGCATTTCCTAAGGTTCTCTCAGCTATAACAGAGCAGTATCTCTGGTTATACCCTATCACCTTTTCATCCTCTCCTAACATGAGTTTTAACACAAATGCTGGCAACAGACCTGTTAAGAGCAGGAGCTGGACTAGACCTCCAGACTGCCCCTTCCAGCAGCGCTTCAGCACTGCCATGAGCAATCCTCTCACCCATGAGCTGCATTTGTTGCTGCTCCAGAGGCAAGGCCTCCCCTCTGCTTCCATTCACACTGCTGCAAATCCCCACCATTAGTCACAAACTGGAAACCTTGCCCCTGGATTTTCCTGGGGGCAAATCCAGGGTCCTTCAAAGCCGGCAGAAAACTATGTGGGCTCGCATAAGGAAACAGCTGTGCATCAAAGTTTACTGTGCTGAAGTAATGGTAATTCTTGTATTTAGAGTTGGAAAGAGGATGATGCTTTAAAAGCCCAAAAACAAAACAGCCTTTGGAAAATCCCAAGTGTTGCTCTTTCAACTTGTTCCCTCCCAACTCTTCACACCTCCCCACCCCCACGAGTCCCTAAAGTGGCCTGCACCAAAGTATGAGGTAAAGCACAATATACTTCTCCAATAGTTTGTGTTGCCTTGGAGCTGGCAGTATCTGTACTGGGAAAGATGCTGCCCTAACCTACAGATTGGCTGCTTTCCTAAGCATCCACATGAGACAACAGGTCACACAAAGGAATACAGTTACCCCCAGTACACAGAGAAGTGGATGCTGGAATATACTGGATAACAGGAAAATCCAATTCCAGAGAGTGGGACCACAGAGCAGAGATGTTTAAGCTGCTCTCCTGACAGAAGCAAGGTCAGATCAGACACAGGGTGAAAAAAAAAACCCTTCCCAGAGCAGCGCTGACGCTGACACAGAAACTGGCCACCTCTGGCTTGGAGAAGGTTCTTCCATCCTGGCTCAGGAGCTGTCTGGGCAGGCTCCATGTGGGCACACTTCCATTCCTGCAGCCAAAATGTCTCAGCAAATACAAAAGCACCACACAAGTGAGATGGTGCCAAGGAGTGGGGACCCAACAAGGCTCACCAGTGCTGGGCTGGCCCTGGATCAAGGTCAGCTGCCCCATTAGGCACCAGGGGGGACACCTCAATAACAAGGAGGCACAAGTGGAAGATAATGGAGAGAAAAAACCCTCACTGTCTGGGATTTTTTTGAGGGCCTTGAAAGAAAAGATAAAGACCTTAGGTCTAACATTATACAGACCAAAATAAAAAAAAAAAACAAAAACAACTGGCAGAGAAGTGCAAAAAGAAAGGTAACACAATCGAGGTGACACCCAGAAAACAACTGTCACACAGATCAAGCATAAGGAGACATCTGCCCAGTGCTATGAACATGATGTGGTGAAGGTGGAAGCTTGGACCGTGGTATTTCCCTCTCCAGATGAAAAGGCAATACTGCTAGGTCAGAGACCTTACACAGGACACAGCCATGGTATGGGTGGCCCATGCACAGTGGCAGAGAAAAGACACATGACAGTGGATCAGGAGCTAACCATCCTGGAGGAGATGCCAGGGAGAGAGGCCAAGCTATCAGCTCCAGCCCAGGGAGACCAATGATTCACTTTATGGCCTGAAAGCACTTCCCGCCAAAGTTCACACAGGAAGACAATGTCCCCCTCAAATGAATTTATGCAGATGGCAGTTCATTTGTCAGAGGTTAAAAAGAGCCACCTCCATTTTAAAATGAGAACACTCAAGGTCCTCAGCAGACAAGAGCAAACAGAAAACCAGTATCTATATGTGAGCAGTTTCTGCTCATGCCTGTTGTCTGATTTTACTGGGAGTTTACACCACCAGACCTATGCAGGACTGCTGGTCCAAAAAGGCACATGATTGTATCCCATTAAATCTCATACCAAGTCCATATTTCTCAAAAGATGCCAATGAAAAGCCCATGAATTGCGCAGGCAGATGTTCCTGCAACTTCTGAATTAAAAACAAATACTGAAAGATGGGCATCTGCTAAAATAATGTGAACCCAGATGCTTCAAGAAAAAAGCACTTGTGAGGCAAATAATTTTTTTCTCTTGATTTAAACCCCCACTTTACTGATGCTCAGCTTCAGTAAGACTTAAAAAAAAAGACTGCTTCAGAAAGTATTCCTTGCCCAGTCAGTTTCCTGTGCCTTTCTCACATGAACTTGTAATCCTTGATAAGGTTTACACACACAAAAATAAAGTTTAAAGGCGAAAATCACCATTACCTCTACACAAAAACACTGTATCATGTCAGGTGTCTGATACAGCAGACCAAGCAGAGCAGCAGAAGGATGTAAAACATTCCATTTAACTACATCTGAAATAGCTACTGAAACTTGTTCATTGACTTTCCTTCATTAAAAAATAACTGATTGTAAAAGAAGCGTTGCTTGGCAGGATCAAAGCCTATCCTACAGGAAACACACACACAAAGCATTTGGAAATGAGGGTTAATTTGGCATGCAATTTAACAGCATTAGCTTTTATCAGCAGCATTTCAAGGTCAGGCACAGCCATGTTTAAAATGTTTGGTTTTGTTACAGTTTCAACTACAGCCTATTAGAGTTCAAAACATCCTAAACCAAAACTAAAAAAGTGAGTGGCTCTTTAACTCTCCCTTTTATTAATTCAAGACTTGGAATTTTCAAGAAAAAAACCCCAAACTGTATCAAATGCAGTTCACAAAAATCGCTCTTCTTCATCTGAGCATGGGATTAAGTGAGACAGATTAGGCCAGATGGAAGGAGTCCTTTTACTGACAAGATGGTTCAAAATTTAAAGAGCTTTTGAAGATACTCTTTTAATATACCAAGGGACTTAGTAAAAATGACCTCATATTTGAAGCAGTGAATTTATTCAAGTCTACAATTTAGATTTATTCTAAGAAAAAACCCCACTTTTTCTTTTTTACCAAAATCTAATCTGCTCAGAATTAAAGCTAGCAGATCTTATTTATTCCCAAAAAAGATTAATTCAAAATATAAGATCATTCATTTTTTATTATACTTTCAATTTAATTTATTCAAAAACATACAAAAGGATGATGGATAAAAGAAAACACAATGCAGATTTGCCCGACTCCAATATGAAATACTCCAAACACTTACTGGAGGTTTTCCCTTTCATTGATTTATAAACTCCAAAAACTAGTGAGCGGTTGTGCGTATTCACATTATGCTGTGGAAAAGTTTTCTGCATATTTTTGTTGAAAGCTTGTTCTATATAAAGAGGCCCAACTACCCATAATGTTGACAGACTTTAACAGCGGTTGGCACCAAATGTTTCACGAGATCAAGTCCATACAGCGCTCGAAACAAACACTTTGATTAATCAATTACTGGCAGAACTTCACAGCACTGTGGATGTGTGCCTAAGAGCTTTACAAACGCTTACAGGACAGTGATGTTAGGGGGCTGAAATCTCTTAAGCCTCTTTCTTGGCAATTCTCTGCCATGGTTCAGAAGAATGCCACCCCATTACACCAAAACCGGCATGGAAAAAAGCCACTCTCGCCTCTTGCGTGAGCATAATTAATCTTCTGACACCTTGACAAAGCAGCTTGTTGATAGTTAAAGAAAGGATTTTTCTGATTTCCTCCCAAGACAGGAGATGGTCTTTATCCATCATCCCTTCTTCCTGATCTCTTCTTCCGGAGTCCCCACATCAGCAGAACTGTCTATCAGAGCAGACAGCAGGAGGGAGAGGTCTGACTGATTGATAGGGCACCAGTGCTCGACAGTGCTATTTAAGTGTAGGAACCTATTGTTAGAATCTTACTTTACAGCAGTTAAACAAATATAATGGCAACCAATTCAACCATTGTGCCTCTAGAGTCAGCTCAAGCTAATAAGTAAAGTTAGCTAATTATGCTGATCTGATTTAAAATCCAGACAAATTGTAGAGACAGTCAGCATTACCTTGCACTGAAAGAGTAAAAATTGTAAAGAAAAGAAGTTTTGTACAGATTATGCTTTCTGAATTGAATTATGGTTCCTTCTCATTCTCCCTTGTGGGCAGGATCATACACTTTCCTTCTCTCCCTGGGCCTGCTAGGTATTCCTAATTAATCAAAATCATTTTCCTTATAATGCAGTTTAAATTTCCTCCCTTACTTACCCCTGTTAAGAATGTAAAGAATTCTGTTTTTTGAGGGGAAAACATTATACAATGGCTCCTAGAAGGGGGATAGCACATACTACAAAATACACCAAACACCACACTAGGAATGTATCCTTGAGGATACTGATTTGGTGTAACCAAAGTACATGTGTCCTGATGTAAAGAAGATTCTGCACGCTTCTCACAAACTTAATATAAAAATCACTGGGTTTGCCTGTAGGAATACGTATTTTTCTTATATACACATTATATATATATATATGTTTTGTAGTTTCTCTCTACATCTCCCTCATCTTCCCAAAAAGATTAGCAAAATATGTGGGCATAATTATATGTTCACTTAATTATTTTCTATATTTACATAAAGAGTGGATCATGTGTTAATCATACCTTTTAAAAACTCTTCATTCTTTGATAATTGTCTCAGAGGAAACCAGTCCAGGTCAGAGAGTACCAGGGCATGGCACTCTGTGAACAGTTGCCAGCCAGGACAAGTCCAACTCAGCTCTTGGTGATCTATTTCAAATATAAATCAGACCACAATCTGTGTCTCACCAATGTAACAACCTAGGCAGAGGTACACAAGAGCCAGTGTTTTCTTACTGAAGCTGCCAAGAAAAAGAACTTCATCTGGGTCAGAGGAACTTGGTAACTCCTGGCTTTAGCTATGCCACTCTGACCTTGACTGTTTCATTCAGGACTTACCGTTCCATAAAAATAGCTGCCTGTGCTGTCTGGCCCAGACCGGTTCTCCAAGCAGTCTTCTTTCATTCATTTACACCAGGACAACTACCACTACTTATCTCTGTGAGTAAATTTAGCAATTCAAAAAGTGAACATGATGTTCTTGCCATGAACTACATGAAATTTCAAGAGATACCAACCAGGCTGGAGCAGTTAAATATTGTTGTTTATGTCAGAGCAAGTGTAAAAAATTACATGTTCTTTCCCTCAAGAACACTGTAAGCCACAACCCAGAGGAAGAGCTCCCTGTCTCTTCACTGGCATTTTATGCTTTCAGGTGTTTAGGCAACAATAGGAACAGCCGCCTGCAGTCTCCTACTTTTCCCCATCTGGGTTCAGGAATCAACAGACCTCTAAGTCCTTGTGCCAACAGGATAGATGAAGCAGAGATTGGGAATATTGGCATGAGTGAAGAGACCATCCAAATCCAAAGACCTATGATTAAACGCACGGAGGATGAAATTGGGAGACAAAAGGGACGTACCTAAGTGGAAAAAGCAAGGTGGTCTCTGCTGCATGTTGCTAAAGAAAAAGGGGAATTTCTACACTGGAAGGGACTAGGTTGGAATTGATGTCACACAGAGCAGCAAGGCAATCTGAGTCCAGAGGAAAGGTAAACATGAACAAAGGGCTGTGAAACACAAAGCTACGGAAAACAAAAGGAATATTGGAACTTCAGGGTAAGCAAAATTTGAAGTTATTCTCTGATCCAAGTATCAAATGCTACTAATGCAGATATAAGGGATGTGAATATACAGGTAAGACTATCTAATTTCTTCCCCATCCCACCTAGTATGGACTGCCAAAAAAGCTGCCTTCCTTCATACCCAAGCCATCTTTTTTGCCTCAGAAATAATGATGCTTTTTTCTGGATTGCAGTCCCACCTATTTTCTTAAAACTCAGAACACTGAGTGAAACTAGAGGGAGGGAAAAAACGTAGATCAATAAATGGTAAGTTGCAGCTTTAAAAATGCCCAAGCCAGGCAAAGGTGAATTCCCCAGAGTAGAAGAGATCACAGAGCTTTCTGTCCATAAAAGCTCTCTGCACCTCAGCTGAACACTTCCTCTTTCTGTTGTCAAGTCAGTGGCAAAAATTTATCAAGTGCTTACTGCCACAGTATAGAGTATTACTGGATCACAGGAACTGGACAAAGGCATTAAATCTCACCAGAAAACTGCAAAGAATTATTTCAAGACTCCAACTATGCAAGAATCACTAGCATACATCTGTTGTACATCTAACAGGTCTGTATTCCCCTTCCTATTTGCAAAGCCCAAAAGCAAGCTGAATGGCCATCAGTCAGAGGTGAAGTTTGACAATTCAAAAATTAATTTTGCATTATATGCCTGAAAGCAAAGGATTAGCTCTCCCCCGGTGGTGGAATGGTAGAGCACTGGGACCTGCAGTAGCTCCTGCAAAGATAAGACATGCCTTTGAGTCTGCTTCTCCTGTTAAGAAGTACAGAGCTGACATGCAGCCCTGACTCGGCTGTATCTTCCCAGCACATGCAGAGCAAAGATATCTGGAGGGAGGAGGCAGCTCAAGAAGCAGAAAGAGCCCACCCACAGCTGCAGGCAGCTTTGTGGGCATCATGTTCTGAGCAGTGGACTGGATAGCTCACATGGAGCTCTTTGCTGTCCTGGGGTCAGTGTCTATCCAAGTCCAACCTTTCTCTAAACAGTCATGCTTGGGTGCCTTTGCACTGCACTGAAAAAACACATGAAGAAAGTTTCCGGGTTTTCCGTACAATTGAATGGATCAGGACATTTATAAACTGTAAATTCCTTATAGTAAATTGCTTCTTTAAAATAAGGCAGTACATTTGTTACTGGTGTTATTTCCCTCTATATATTAAGCAGAAGATTGTTAGCATATGCACATTCATTTAAAGCAAATTCATGGAATGGAGTTGCGGATGCTTTTGTGTTGGAAGTAATAGTCACAACAGTGAGTACAAAACATTTTCCTCCCCATGCTAAACACCTCCTGGGCACTTAGGTACCAGCTAGCAGAGTTTGAAAGCGAGGAAATAAACACAGAATTCCTTTGGAAAGATGAGGCCAAAGGGCACTCGGGCAATGAAGTCATTCTGTTGAAGAAAATGCTATGGATAAAGACTTGGTTTGCTGCTTTACTAACAACCTCCACTAGTAGCTTCTAGCTCACTTAAGGTTCTAAGTCAATTTACAGCACCATGATGAGCTTTAACTAGATCAAATGCTTCTTCCCATCCTGATGAATGAATTGCAGATAGAGGGAGGTGCAGTCCTATTAACACCGGGAGCTATAGGTGTAATGTCAGTCTCTGAAGGAACATTGAAGGGAAGGCTGACTTCAGCAGTGAAGCTCTATCCTGAAGCTGAATGACTCCTCAGAGCATTGAAAAATAATATTCTGACTGACATCTTCTCCATGCTGATCCTCTGAGGGGGGTTTCACCAGTCAGCTTTTTGTAGGATACTATCATTTCCCTTCATAGAGCAAAGAACATGACTTTTCTTCCCTATAAGGATGGACAAGAAGCTGTTTTATCTGCTTTATCCAAGCAGAGAATTTTATTGAGCTTATGATTAAATTCTGATGCATAAATATAAAAGTCAGGTCTCTGAGCACTAAACATGCAAATACTTGCTAGTCTGCATTTTTGGAAACAGAATGTATTTCTGTACTAGAGGCGACTGATGGTGAAGTTCCATGACAGGTTGTGCAACTTTTTTCTTTGCCAACTCATTTATATGCCAGGAGTTTTGACTTTCCACAAAATGAAAGTAAGGAAACTACAAGTTACTAAACAACAAACATATAACACTTGTTTCAGATAGAGCAGAAAGCAACACAGAAAAAAACACAAGCTGTAGAATAAACAGATAAAAGCCCAGTACATACAACAAGTTTAGTTGATATTTATTTAACAGCACTAAGTAGCAAGGAATAAACTGGAAGATTAAAAGAGTTCCTCTGACTTTTTGCTTGGAGCCACAGCTGTACCTGCTGGCAATGCAGAACCCGGCACCTGCAGAAGGAAGCTCAGTGGACTGCTCTTCTGTGGTACACAGCTAGCAAAGATTAAATGAAATCTGCCCTTTTGGAACTCAAAGCAGTAAGGAATTATCATTTACAGCAGAATCCTCTGTTCAAACATTCAGCTTCAATGAAAAAAACCCAATGCTTTTTAGACTACAGTAAAATAAGACTTTCACCAACAGTAGTAAAGTATAATTATTTTTGGAGATGACACAACTTTGTTAAGTCATCTATTTAATTTCTTTTTCCACAAAAAAACTCAAAAAACAACCCCGCACTAGAATTACCAATGAAAACACAATACCTCTCAATTACAAGAATCTCTCTCACCTATGCTCTAAAAGACAAACAGCAATGAAAATGTTTTTGAAAGTTCTCTATAAGCTATTGATCTATAATTTAAGATTATTAGTATAAACTATATAGATGAAGAAACTCCAAATCATATACAAGGCTTTCATAGGACTACTTTTAGCCATACATGGTTTTAATAATCCAGGTCAATATTTTTCAGTGAGGTCTGCATTTCCATGAGGCTCTGCCAAGGGTTACTGCAAAGGCAATGAAAGAATTGGGTATCATTGCTAAAATACTTCATGAACCTGCCATTCATGAATCTCTTTTATAATCAGCTCTTACATTTAGATATTAACAGTGTGAGGCAGATAATAAGATAAAAATACAAGTTAAATAAGTTTGAAAACTCTTTAAGCAATTGTAACTTTATCAAAATTCTGTCAACATGTTATTGTAATTGCCCTTGTTTTGAAATCCCCCGACTGACAGATCTTCCAGCAACACTCACCAGCACTATTCAAAACCAGCATTGTTCCAACCTTACAAACAATTACATTACAGCTCTTACATTGCAGCTCTGTGACTATCAAGATTTAGATGCTCATTTAGCTGCAGCAAAATGTCAGGATCTCCAGATGTGAGATTTTTAATGCCACCACCAAGAGCAAAAGCCACAACTGCAAGTATAGATGTTTGTCATTTTCAGAGACAAGGCTGGTTTAGAAGAGCAAAGACGAGGAACAGTTCATTCCAGAATATTATTCAGCTCAGACTTGGGCCAGTCACTTCCTATCAACAGCTGTTTGATGTACAATAAGAATACAAATTCTAAAAGCAGAATGTAGAAAAAAAGAAGTTCTATGTATTTTTAGATTGTTACTTCAACCAGATTTTGAGTCACTTAAATTCAATATGTGCAATTTAGAGAGGTGCCTGAATGGTTTGTGCTTGTCCTGTGCATGTTGTTCTCATCATTTAGAACATTTCTTATCTTCAAAAAGTACATTTTGTTCTCTGCCACTCAAGCATGTACACCAAACCCTAAGTTACAAAGAAAAGCAGACACACAGAAATGAATTATGCTTGGTTTTCACTGAATTGAATAGACAAACCAATTATATTTTTTCCTTCCCTTTTTCCACCCATATCCTTACACGTACCCAAGGTAAAGGACACAGTTTACTCCTTGCCTTCTAACAAGTGAGATAATATGTTTGTGCTCAGAAGATACTGCTTCAACTACTTCTACTTTCCAATATTAAACAGATTTAAAGCTGCACCTATTCTTCACACCATCTCCCATTACTCAATTAACCAATTAACATCAGTTTCCAAAGGAAACACAGATTAATCACTGACTGTGGTGGCTCCACTTGAACACTTATAGGACAACTTTTAGCCCAGAACATGAATTCACATATAATCTAGTGTTCTGCAAGGCTGGTAACTAGTTTTTTTTGTTGTTATTTTATGTGAGACATCTCACACATTTATCAGAACTCTTATTTTGAAAGTACCTGCAGTGTGCCATGAGAAAGCAGGTAAAGTTAAGAACAGAATGCTTGATAATACTGATTTTGGAAAGGACAGCTGAAAAGGTTCTTTTTTGAGGAAAGTGCTTTTTCATTTAGAAAGGAATTCTGCATTATACTAGGCCCATTTTAGAGCAAATATGATCAGAGGTTTGAAAGTCTTCACTTGTTTTCTTTTGACATCCAGTGTGTGTTTACACTAGAAACATCTGAAGACCAATTCTATAAATCTTAGCAATGGAAGTAGACAATGCAAAGTGTTTTTTGTCAGTCATCTGCATGCAGCCTGGTAGCTTGTTTAGAGATGTATCCAACACAGCTTCCCGAAAAAGAGAAAAAAATGGAAACCGCACAGGTTTCATCTGCAGATTTTATTCTTCACTTCCATTGTTTGCATCATGATTTGAAACTAAAAATTTGTAAATCACATTACAATAAGAAAGAAAAGAGCAAAGTTATAATCTCCAGAAGCAGACAAATAATGTAAGAGAATAGTCTACAGATGTGCTCTTACACAGAGAAAATGATTACAAGTTCTCTGGAATAGGTGCATGTTACATCAATTGTTTCATACAGTGCTTTAATGAAAAATCAATTTATATCCATTTAATAGCAAACCTAATTACAGTAATAGCTATCAAAGTGACTTGTGAAACTCCACGCTTTTTTCTTACCAATGTAGCCTCATTTTTGCTAGCATATTATCTTGTATTGGACTCTCTGAAAATGAAGAACTCAAACAAATTTTAACACTATCATTTAAAAAGATGAAAATTTTAGTTACTGCATAGCTATAAACATTTGCATTATTCAAAGACTGTCAAGCCAATGACATTTAAGCCACTTTTACAAACAACAAAACTGCAATATGCTTCTCAATTGAAACAAGTTATCTTACTTGGCACAGGGATGTATCAATTTTCTCCTCTTGGCAATTTAAAAATAATCATATGTTGTAGGATTGTATCTGCCCATGATCTACCTTGCTTACATTTTGTTTTGCCCAGTGATTCATGAAGCAACATACAGAAATGGATTGTATGAGCACTGTAGACACTAAAAAGATGGTTTTTATTTCGATTCAGTCTAGTCCAGCCAGCCAGAAACTGAACAGATTCAGAGGGTCTCCTCTAATACTTCACACAGCAAAATAAAACAACGCCACAATAATACAAATATTTCAGTCACCTGCTAAATATTACATAGAATTTATTTGCATATAGATTTTCCTGTGTATTAAGTGAAAATATCCCAAAAAGCTTGGCAACAAAGAGACTACTGACATATAAATATCATATGTGATTTTTTCAAGAACATGGCAACAAATAGGCAGAATGTGAGCAAAACCTCCACATAGTGTAAGCCCCTCACTCTCCCTACCAAAGAACAGGCACAAAAGCTAATACAGCATAACAAAAAATGGGTTTAGAGACCTAATCTTAAGAGCAAGGTAACGAACAGACTTCACATCTTTTGCTCCCCTACTACAGCAAATGCTATATTGCCATGTATTCACACCAGAGTGAAAAGATGACATCTTCAAAATCAGCTTCATGTTTAAATGCTGTTCTTCCTGCTCTGTCTTTTCTGGTGATAAATACTTGGAAATCAATGAGGAAACATCATTTGAAGTGAGCCATTCATCATGTACCGAAAAGGGTAAGTACCCCATAAATTGCAGTGATCCATTTCCTATTAGAATCACACAACAGAAGGCAACAGCGTTTCCATTAGCAAATTTTATGACCTCTGTAGGTAGAGGATAAGGCTAGGAAGTGGCTTATTTTTGTCAGCTATAAAGCAGTTGTTGGGTGGGGAAGGAACAAAATTTTCAAGAGAATCAGTTATTACTAAATCAAAGGGGAGGGGGCAGGGGGAGATACAACAAATTATGACTCCAACTGCATGCCTTCATACTTAGGAAATTTGTGGATTGGCAGTTTTCCTAATACTAAATATTTTAGTAAAATTTACTGTCATTAGAACCTTATTATACTGTGTGTAGGCTCAAAAAAAAACAACTACTATCACTACCTATGACTGCTGCCTAATAAACAGCACTTCTCTACAACCTAGAAAATGGATTCACTATTTTGAATGTTCCTCTAAAGCCAGTGCTATAAAAGGCATGAAATAAAAATTCAGGCTTTAAAATAGAAAAATTAATTTTATTAAATTAAGCACTGTAGTTTTCTCTGTCCCTATTCCCTTCTCCATCACATCTTGTGCAACACTCTACACTCTCTGCACCAAAACCAGGCAGGTTTTGATAGGTACACACTAGGTAGAAAAAATAAATAAAAAATTTAAGTTTGGATGTGCCCCTTTACAATTGACAATATGACTGCCCTCCCAAAATACCACTCCTAAAAGAAGAATGAAGCTTTACAAATGAATAGGCTTTTCCTAGAGTTCAGGGAGTGGAGTTGGGAGGACTCCACTCCCTGAACTCTAGGAAAAGAAAATAAGAAATAGTTTTATTTTCAAATATTCTTTCAATTAATTTAACTGTACTTAACACAGAAATGCTTCTCATATTCAATTTGATATACCAGCAAGAAATTACATTTTTAAGGCAATCTCACCCTAAACCCACAAAAGCAGCCATACACCAAAACACCATCTAGTCCTGTGAACAAAATTGTAGGAAAGCACCTTGTGTGTACCTCGAAAGGTAAAAAAACCCAGGCAAACAAATAGCCAATGACAATTTTTTAATTTAAGGGACAGAAAACCAAATTAAATCAAATAAAATTGTTTATGAATCTCCTGTGTCCCAAGAAGAGCATGAAAAGCACTGGGAAAATCCTCTGACCTGTGTTATACACTAAGACAGTCTGAAGGAACATCAAGTCACTTCTGTCTCTACTTTCTCCCCTTCTACATGCAGAGCACTGAATTAACATTGAATCTTTCAACAGAATTCCTCACATCTTAAAAACTAATATATCAATAAATTGGTATTTATTTCTACAAGTTTTTAAGCTTAATTCTACCTGAGTTTCCACCTTACAGAAGGCAGTGCAAGACAACTGATTTGTTTGAGCCAAAATCCCATAGAAATCCAGATTCAAATCCCACACTTACTCCATCCTGGCTACACCGGAGTCACAGGTACAGGACTCAAATCCACTGAGTGTGCTAGTGGTGGTAAAAATATGACAGCCTAGGTAGTTAGCTATGAGCTTTCCCCTCAGGAATAATTGGTATTACCTCACATGCCACCCACAGATGAGCCCATCCTACACTAATTGCTAAGCTACTTTATGTTGCCAGCAGCCAGGAGTAAATGAATGTTATTACAGTCATGAAAATGAGGGGCTAGTTAGCCTTCATGAGATTGGTTTCACCTATGTGAAACCTCACTAATTACTTTTTCATCTTTTAACATTTCAGACCAGCTTTCACACACGCCTCCCTCTTTTCCTCAATGAAAAGTTAATAATTCTAATTTTCTGAAACAGTCAAGTGTATAATTGAAATAATTTATGGCTTTAGCTTCTCCCAGAGAACTGATTTTACTCTTCTAATGGTGTTCTCAGGATCTTTTTCAAAAGCCTTTGTAAAATCAAAGTTCAGAATGTGATTTCACCAAAAAAGTATTTTGTTTCTGTCGGTGCCAGTGTACCTGCCATACCTGGGACAAAACAAGGAAACCACCACACATTACAACACATTTGTGGCACACTCTCCTTACAGCATGAAGCCTAGGCATCTGCAGTAAGTTAGGAAAAAACATCACTACCTTCCCCTATACAACCGTGCTTTGATTCAACTTTTCTTATGAAAGGAGTCCCCCATTGTGCTGCCCCACCTGAGAGCTGCCCCAAATCCCACCACACCATCAGAAAGTGGTAGATACGTCTTCTCAGAAGGTTTTCTGTGAGCTTGCCAATTTTCCTAAAACTATGTTTTATGCTGCAATTTCTACATTTAATCCCTGATACTACTTTCTGATACTCTGGGACTCATTCCCAGCAATCTTGCTTCACCAGCCTCCTTTTTCAGCATTCCTGTGTTCTGGTGTGGAGTTCAAGTCCAGCCTCTGCCTCAGCCCAGACTCTGGGCTTTGATGCTTACTCTGCCACATCAGCACTTCCCACATTCCACATCACAGCCAGGCATCCACACTCCTTCCTTGCCCTCAGAATTAATGGGTTTGTACTTCTTTGGTCTCTGACCTTGGGTTTTCCCGACCCTGACTGTGACCTCCTCTCTATCCCAGCCACAGCCTGACCCAACAATTAAGCCAAACCCACCACTGTCCTGACTCCAGCAGTGTGTGATCAGACTGCTGTGAGTATCTGTGGGGGTAATTAATCCCCAAATAGGGGAGGAGATGGTCAACCATTAGTTGATGGTCTGTTTTCATGAAGACAAGCAGAAGTCAAGTAGCACTGCCAGTATTCCTACAGATCAGCGAGAACACTGCGGTGCTCACTTCTCCCATGTCTGCCGGGCAAATGGCAGCAGCAAAGCTCTCTGGAGTTCTTCTCCTTGAGTCTTCATGTGGAACACCAGTAATAAGACAAGACCCTGTCAGCAAAAAGATTTATGATATTTACTGACAGTATGTATTAGGGTTGTGTGGAAAGGTTATGGGGGTGGAAGGGTACAAGGATGACTTCCATGAGAAGCTGCTAGAAGGTTCCTGTGTCCAACAGAGCCAATGCCAGTGGAGTCCAAGATGGACATGCTGCAGAAGAAGGCCGAGCCCATCAGTGACCATGGTAGCACCTCTGGCATAACAGAGCTAAGAAGAGGAAAAAGTTGATGCGCAGCTGCAACTGCAGCTGGAAAGAAGGGTGAGAATATGTGAAAAAACTCAGCAGACACCAAGGTAATGGAAGAAGGAGGAGAAGGAGCTGCTCCAGGCTCAGGAAGAGAGATTTCCCTGCAGGGCCTGGTGCAGACCATGGTGAGGCAGGATGTGCCCCTGCAGACAATGGAGGGACATGGTGGAGCAGAGATCCACCTGCAGCCCATGGAGGACCCAAAATCCTGCTCAAAGGAGGCTGTGACCCCTTGGGAAACCCACACTGGAGCAGGCTTGTGGCAGGACCTGTGGACCCATGGAAAGAGAAACCCAGGCTGGAGCAGATTTTCTGGAGGACCTGTGAACCCTGTGACACTGGAGAAGTCTGTTCCTGAAGGACTGTACCCTGTGGAAAGGGGACCCTCTGGTGAAGAAGGGGAAGAGTGTGAGAAGTCCTCCCCCTGAGGAGGATGGAATGGCAGAGACAACATGGGATGAACTGATAGTGCTGCTGGGGGGAAACAGGGAGACAAATATCACAGAATATTCTGAGTGGGAAGGGACCCACAATGTTGAGCCCAGGAAAAAGGGAGGAGTGAGGGAAAGGTGTTTGAAGGTGTTTGGTTTATTTCTTGTTACCCTACCATGACTTGATTGGTAATAAATTAAATATAATTTCCCCAAGTCAAGTCTATTTTGCCCTTGATGGTTATGGGTGAGTGATCTCTTCTTGTCCTTATCTCCACCCACAAGCCTTTTGCTGTATTTTCTCTCCCCATCCAGCTCAAGAAGGGAGTGATAGAGTGATTTTGGCGGGTATCTGGTGCCCAGCCAGGGTCAGACCCAAACACAGCAGAAAAGTGACAAAAAAAAAAAAATCCTTTTTTAGGGATTACAATGGATAAATTTCTGTGGAAACATATTACTCTGATATAACCCTACTGTTTCCTCTCCCAACTAGCTTGTCAAACTCCAGACCAGTCCCTTCTCCTAGTTTACGAAGCCACACTGTGCCAGTTCTTATCATCCCAGAGGATTTTCATCCCACTCCTAAAGTTTAATCCCAGTTCACCAACTCTCTCCCATCATCCAAAAACTCATCACAAATGACATGGCCTATTTGTATATGAATTTGTCAGAAACACTTGGTTTCAGTACACTTTCCCCTTCATCTCAGCAGTTCTCAGGCTCCTTGTCAACATATTCTCAGTGTTATTGCCCAGCTTTGCCTTCAACACCCCTTCACTTCCCTTTCTGATTCTAAAACACTTCCTCCTCATCAAGCCAATCTTGATTTAACATGTGCTTTCCCTTTAGTCTCCAAGCCCTCAGATTCTATTATGGCCAGCCAAATCTGCTTCTCAATTTGTTCTACATCCTTCACTCCAAGCTTCCCTAACTTTTTCAGCCTCCTTGTTTACTGCCCACCATGATTATTTCCATTTCCCCACCATCTTCCACCTGCACACTCCAACCAGTAAAGTCATACAGTCACACACGCACAACAGCCACCCTTAAAAGCATTCTTAGTTTCAGTACCTGATCTTCAGAGGGGTTGTAAGGATCAGGGGGTGCAACTAAAGGTTGTACAGCTGCAGGCTGTAACAGAACCATGGGGGAGGCAGAATTTTAGCAGTGCAGCACTAGCAAGTTTCTGAGCATGAATAAACTAGAAGTTTTGGCTCTAAACTCAAATAGCTTTGGCTAATTTCTGAAGGGACAGCAAAGATGTAAACTCAAGATTAAATCTACTCCTGCCAAGTACAAAGTAATTAGACAGCAAGGATTTAAAAAAAAAAAAAAAAAGAAAAACAAGCAAGAACAATGTTTTTACAGTATTTTCCCTTCTGCAAAAAAGCAATTGTTCCAGCTGTCTGCCTGATGCCAAAAACTGCCAACAACTGAACTAAGGGGACAGAGTAGTCTTCAACAGCTGTTCAACAAGCCCAAGTTTCACACAAATGACTGACATCTGGTAAAGCACTGGGATACTAAATTGTGCCACAGAAACCGCTTGTAAATCTCAGCAGATTTTAAGTTTCACCTATAGTTACTTTAAACAAATAATATAATTTGTCTAAAAGTATTTGTTGTTTCTTGTAATTTGTTTCTAAAAGTGAGTCTTCCTTCACTGGTTTTAACCTTGGCAAGGCTTTTAACCTTCACTTTGCCACCACTACCCTCCAGCTCCCAAGGGGATGCAAACAAGAATTTTTAAGCTTACACTCAACTGTTGCATTGATACATCTGGCTTTAGATCAGAAAAAATTCATATGGATTTGCTATTACCAAACACACAGTCATTGATTGCATAATTTCCAGCCTCATTTCAAAGATTCTCATCATAAAGCCATTTTTGTGGCTTTTTAATAATTAATCCTCTTTTTAGTAATTAATCAATTGGTTTGTAAACTGATAAAATTAATTTCTAGTATCACATCTACCATACTCGTACTGTACCTGCATCAGAAGGCCATAAATTCAGGCAAGGTTCAAACTAACCAGCTGTTTATTGATGAAACTTTCCTGTGTAAAGAGAAAGAAAAGAAGAAAAAAATATGACCTCCACATTTAGTTTTGGCAACCAGGAAAATAAAGTCACAAGAGCAAAAATTTCACAGGAAAAGGATTAGGTCATCTAATATCCCTTGTCTTCTCAGGCTGTTAAGAAAGATACTTCCTAGTGCTGTGTCCACTCCAGCTGTGACTCAACTTCCTGATGTGTGACCTGCCCTCTCTCAAAATACTAGCCTAGTATTTTATTACTCCAGAAATCACTCAGTGCCATAATTGGAAAGTATGGTTTCCAAAGAAACAAATAATAGCCTTCATGTCTCCAAATTTTTAATCACTGTAAGGGGTAACTAAACGCACTGCAGTGCATACTTCCAGCATCCCACAGATGTAAGCTCACTGTATTACAGAGGACTTAATTCAGAATCAATTTTAAGCTCATGGACACTCAGTTTTGAACACCTGAGCAGGGAAAGAGAAGATACAACCCATGACCATTTGTCCTACAGCTGCAATTCCCTCCAAAGACATTATGTCTGTTAAAAAACCAAAAATACACATTCACATATTTTCAGCCATAGGGAAGTAAATAAGTTTATTATTTTATTATAAAGAACATCCTGGGCTTAGCTCAAAGATGTCAATACTCAAATTTGTTTAAAAAGCCTCATTTTTCAAAAGTACACTACAGTCACCATTGGCACTTACAATCTGTAAGTAAGTACAAAACCACCAATTTTTTTCTCCATTTAAGTTTAAACTAGAAGTTAGAAGGAAAGTTATCTCAAAAATATAAAAAATATTTTAAGAAGTTGATTTTCTTTTCTCTTTGAAAGATGATAATAATATTGCTAATCAAGTAGCACCTCACAGAAAAATAAACCTAGTGAACCAGTTGCTCTTGTTTTTCATGGGAATATGAAGGGAAACTATCCAAGGCTAAACTCACTTAAATTGGAACAGCTCAGAAGCCAGGCAGTTGCTTTGATTCCCTCACCCCTCACAAAGCAGGGAAGATAAGTCAATAAACTGACCCTTTAAGAACTGTCTAGCTCAGTAATTGTCATCAGTGTCCAGTTGGCATTAAAAAAAAGTAGTCATGATCGTGACCTTTGCATTTCTGCAAACATTAGCCATTGTGATGAGGAAGAGCCCTTTGGCCTCATAATTCACATGCTGTTAACAACCAGCAAGAACACAGCATGTGTGTCAGTTACTAAATAATGTAAGAAAAATAGGATGTCACACTCATACCCCACTGTTCCTGCTCACAACCATGAGCATTGAACTAGCCTGTATTACACTCAAAACTTTAGAAAGATTAACATTAATATATTTTTGACATTCACGTGACTTTTTCAACTATATTATTACTACTTTGGGGCAAGACGAAGGATTATTTGGTTTATTTGTATTATTTCTGTTTATTTCATACTATTTCTGTTTGCCTGGCTTCCAAGAGAAACATGGCTCATATTACATGTTTTCTGTCAAGTTTTCTGTTTTCATATCACAAGTTTTCTGTGGGCTCTTAAACCCACAATTCCATGCAAATGAAACAAAGGAATAGAGCTCTGAAAAATATTTCAGGTTCTCAATATTCATGAGGAAACAGCCAGTTAGGCAGGACATTTGACTGTGTAATGGTAGTACAACAGGAAGCCATTGGAAGGGCTGATCATAACCACATCCTAAATACAGAAAGCATTTTAAGTTTAATTTTTTTTTTAACAAAGTTTAAATTTCTTTAACAAAGAAAAAGACAAAGCTTTAGGAAACTAGCTTCTTCAGTTCTGGCACTCCTGGAATTGCTTGTTAATACTTAATGTTATTACCTATAAAACCAACATGGTGCAGACAAGACACCTGTATGCTGCTTTCATCTGGCTCACTGCCTGCAGAAAATGCACTGTGAGCAAAGGGCAGACCTGGAACGCTTCCTGCAGCCCACCTCACCCAAAAGTGTTTTCACATAGTGACCCACACTAATCAAAGAAAAACAATGGAGTGGTCAGATCAACCTAAAAGCAGACACACCTGAAAGTAAGACCACAGGCTGCTTTCCCTAAGTCACACAGTGGCCAACAGCAGATACTCAGAGAAGAACACAAACTCTGCGATGTTCCTGGAATCGTATCTGAAATATTCTCCCAACCTACACTGATCTGCAGCTCAAAGCCCATTTAACAGGAACCATAAATTTATCCAGTCGCTTTAGAAAGCACCATGCCTGAGACTTGAGAAAGGAGTGCCATAACCCACCTCACACTGGTATTTATCACCTTTTGTTTGCATTCAGCATGGCCCTTGCTAATTTCATTTGATGCTCCTCAGTTTTTTCCCTCCAGAAGACACGAACAGCTCTCACCTTCTGCCCCACAGTATATTATGGACCTCAGCTGTCTGACTTGCAGGGCTGAAGTCCAGTAAATGTAGCTGTTCCTTACATAATAGTAGTTGTTCTATACTTGGATAAATCTTATTTCTTTCTCTGTATTTTTTTCCAATCTTAGTATGTGTTATCACAGAAGAAAGAGGAAGGAAACAAATTGCATGTGACCTTCAAGATATAGGTATCCTAAAGATGCATGTGCATGGCAGATTTTTTTTTTTGCTTTCATTTCCTTTTTTTTTCCCACTAATGCCTCAACATTTGCCTGTCTTTGTCTTTTCCCCACTACCATTACAGACCATTAAGCTAGCACGTTAATAGCACCCTCCATTACAACCCCAAGACTTTTTTTCTGAGCAGTAGCCCTTTCACAGCATCTATACAAAACTGACAAGCATCCATGCACTTTCTAAGATATATATATATATAGAGGTACTACCAAAAGGGAACATTGTCTATTCCCTGAACTGCTATTCCAGTACATCACCAGGATGGAAAAACAGCAGGACAACTGGAATTCAGCTCTATCCTTCCTCTTCTGTTATTACAGTATGATTTATTGTTGCAGTGGTTTGCAGTGAGAAGGAAGATATTGCATGTGAAAGAGAGATAATAAACCATAGGTGAACTTAAGCAGACTAGAAATTCTGCACATGGCAGCTGAACAGCCCAACAACACTAAAATCTTTTTTCTCAGCTCATTCTGAAATTTCATACAAACCTGTGTTGCAATCAACTATAACAAGTATGTACTAGGCAAGAGGTTTCATTAGAGAAATTTCAGTACGAAAGAGGATTAAATCATCACTGTGTGAAAACCAAAAGATAAGGTGGATTTCTCCTCTCTCTTCTCCTGGAGGCTGGCAAAGATCAGTGAAATTAAACACTGCCCAAGGCAATTGTTAAAAGCAGTTTGGCCATTAAAGTCATGTCATCTGGTGACCCAACTGACCTACATTAAACCCAGGCTAAAGGGCAATGTCATCTTTCTTTTCCTATAGATAGCATGACTTTGCATCTTCAGCACAGATGGAAGACAAACTCCTTGGCCTTCTGGTTTCCACCAGTTTCCTTGCTTCAAACCAAAGTTAGTTGCAACCAATCTTTTGTACTTGTTTGGCCTCAGGAGTTACTTTAGTTTTGTGAAACAGAGCTGAAAACCACCAAATTTCCTCCCATAAGGTCATTCAACCAATACCTATCTAACCAGAGGCTGTAGCACTACATACACTTAATGTAAGAAAAATATTAATAGGCTAATGCAAATATTACAAAAATTGTCTGGATTAACACTGGATACTTTCAGTTTAGATAGTCTGAATAAATGAGATCTGATAATATTTTTTCTATTTTAACACTAAGTGTCAGATGAAGAGGTTACTCAATGAATAATTAACTTTAGCTCTACTGCATGATCAACAGCTTTTCCACCCAGATTTGAGAGCTACCATGTCAAAAATGGGACATTATTTAAGAATTTTGTGTGGAAATTCCACGAAGTCAGTTTATAGGAAAAAAATAGGATGAGAAAAGAATAGGTTTGTACTGCTTTTTATCAATCTCTCTTTTATGCAATTATTGAGGAGAGCCCCCCAATTTATTCTGTCACTGTTTCTTTTATAGCAAATGGTGTTCAGCACATGCTGCTTGAAAAAGATGTAAAGTAGTTAAATCGTGCACCCTTAAAAGGGTTCTTGAATTATTTCTATGTTCTGTTCTCCCAGAGAAAACCACTTCATCAAAACCCAAAGAATATTCTGACATTTCATTCCATCTCTCTTCACTGTGGGCTGCAAAATACAGCACTTCTTTACATTGCAAGAACTTTCTTGTTTGCCAAAAAAAGACACTTTGAGGAGCTTCCAGTGTGCCAGAAATTAAATATATAGCTTGATCCTGCAATGTCTGTACCTCTTCATCAGCCATCACTGTCAATGGGAATAAACTGGTAGGCTGCCTAATGGCTCAGGAGAACAAAATTTGCATCTTCTGCAGATAATGCAAATTTATAACTCATTTATGCTTCATACTATGCTATTCGTCTAGAAATTATATGTCTGCTAAAACATTAAGTTGTTTTAATCCACAAGCAATAAAAGCCATTCCCTTGTTTGAGCCAGGAGCACACTAAATATTCCAGCAACTTATTCATCTTGCAGGTTTTACCCACACTTTCAGTCTTCAAAATTTTTTAAGACAACTGCAGAAACGCATGCCATATGTAAGAATGCAAGCAGCTAGGTCAACTCAGAGTTTAACTTCAATCCAAATCACGCAGAAAAAAAAAACCCTCCTGTTTTTTCTGGTGCTCAACCACAGTTGGTTCTTACTAAGGTAAATACCCTTTACCTCACTGAAGGGTAATAACTTACTGCTGAAATATCTAGAGGTAAGTAAGAAGTAAATCCTTCTGGCTCCTATTTAAAATTAAGGACATTCAAACGTCTTTCACTAAAAACAAAACAAAACCAACCAACCAACCAAACAAAAAAAAACCAAATAAACCCCCAGAACAACAAATGCAATGATCTAAAAAAAAAATTAAATCAAGTTTACCAAACTCTGATCTCAAATTCATTGTCAAGGCTGGCACTCTTACTTATGAAGCACCCAGCAGAATCTCCTAGAATCTAATCAGTGACCAGCACGTTGCAGAGAAGAACATGTACCTAATAACTCATTAAAGTTTAACCTCCATATAATTTTATTAACATCTTTCAGTTTGTCTGAAATAATTATGTTAAAGAGAAAGAAGCCTACTCAACAGAAACCTTTCTTAAGATTATCATGAAAGAGAAGTTTTCACCTTAAATTAGGATTAAAGGAATTAAAAATGGAATTTAAAAAGTTGACCAAAAAGGGATAAAAATCATGCTTAAAAAAAACAAAAGAGGTAATTTTTTTTCACTGATGAAAAAAATGGGTTGAAAAACATGTTTTTGTGCAAGACTTGCTCCTGCCTTTCAGATGGGGGACCAAAAGAAGGAAGGAGCAAGGCTGATTTTCATTAGCAAAGTAGAAGGATCCTTTGAGGCCCATGCAAATACTTTTAAGTAATATTTGGTTAGATTTGGAATGCCAAAGCATGCACAAAGCACCCTGATATCCTCCCTGCTTCCTAAACTGGAGGCCTCCCCCTAACTCCTCTGAAACGCTCCATATACCAGAGATGGGTGGATGTCCATCCCTGCTCCTGCAGGGAAGGAAGATGCTTATTAGAGGATAGAAAAATTCTGCCAGAGGGTGCTACAGCCTCCTGCCACATTAGCTTTCACTGATTATCCCAAGTTTGGCAAACACCAGTATTGACTTTTCTATTTTATTTATTTTTTAAAAAACAAGTTCTTGTGGATCCTTCTGCGTTCAAGTCTGTCCTTAAAAACCTTACACTGCAGAGACTTTTTTGTCCCAACTAAGGAATTTACAAGCCCTCCCAGTAACCTTACAACTGACACATGTTGAATACTGGTAGCTTTGAATCTCAAAAGCTTCACAAAGCACTAATTATAAATTTGTTTTCCCCTCTGGTTCTACAACTTTCAAAAAGCTTAAAAGAAGTGCTGAAAGTATGACAACAGGTTTAAACAAGTTTTAAAAACTTAAAACATAAAAACAAAATAAAAAACTGATAAACAATTGTAATTATATGGTGCACTGCATGTTTTTTTTTTTGAGTTGCACACCTTAATTCTCTTATGCATTATACACATTTTTAAGTGAGATGGAAGGAAGATGACCTTTCCTTCAGTAATCTCACAGAAGTATACCTATTTTCATAGATACATATACATTCATTAATTCAGCTTTTTGTATGGACCAGAAAAAAATAAATCTTGTTATATATAAATGGCTTAGTATAAAGCTCAATGTTAACAGCCATTTTGATGTCAAATCACACCTTTTTCCAGGGCAATGTAACAACCACAAGTAGAAAACTACTAAGGAAATAACCTAATCAAATTAAAGGCTTCCCTACAAACACTTTAAAATGATAACTTGTGAGAGCTGCGTGCCAAGCACCTTCTGTCCTTGGCTGCAAGGACTAATTCAGTCTGCATTCGGCTTCACCCCTCTGGCGTCAGCCACCCATCTGTCACCTCCCTTTTTCTGGGGTAATCTGCTCTGTACTTTTCTGAACACTAGACTCCTCAGTCTTGTCTACCTCAAGAAAGTTACCTCTTGCTGATAATGGGGGTAAAGATGGTTGAGACCAAAGATGTGCCTGGCTGAGCACAAACCACCGTCAGCAGCATCTGTAAAAACTGTAATAAAACGGTGCTCAACAGGCCCCCCCCTCCACCACCACTTATGCTTCCAAGGAAACTATACTGAGCTGCAAATAAGCAGCAATAAAGTTGTTTCATATAACCCACCTTTATTAAAAAAGCAGTCTAAGGGCATACTCTGAGTCTTGCCCAGATGAAGACAGCATGGACACTGGTGATTCACTTCAGCAGCATGGGGATCGCACCCACTGCATGGCTTTGTCCAATAAAGGGCTCTTGAGTCTATGGCAAAAAACTCATTTCAAGGACACTCAGGGAGAACAGTACCTGTATTTTCACAGTCTAGCAGGATTCTTCTCAACTAGAAACATTTTATTTCTGTCAGGTGAAGTGGAATCATTACACACCATACCTCAGCTGCATAGCACAAATTATCATGGTGTAAAGATTTCACTGCTTTCATTAATTTTTTTTTAAAAATAGTTCTCCTAACAAGATGCTAAAGATTTTTGCTGCAGTAACGCACTAATTTTCAAGAAGTCAGCAGGTACTAAATCAATTTAAATATCATATTCTTGAAGATACAAGCCTGACCATCTCATCTATAATCCATTTTTCCAGTGAAGATGTGAACTGCATACTTCTGCTCGATCTGAATGGACACAGAGGAACATGAATAAAGTGTGTTCAAGTACAAGAGTTCTGCATATAGTTAAGCTTTGTTAGAAAAAAAGTAACTTTTTTTCCAGCTGCTTAATTTTTCAAGTATGATTTCACAGATGCAGTAGGTAACACAGCTTACAAAATTTGGGTAACTGTCTCAGATGTACTACAAGCAGAGAGGCAATACCCTGACACAAACACCAACTTCAGTTTCTTCACAGTTCTGTTGTCAAAAAAGGCACTAAGTCACATTTGGTACTCCTCACATCTGTACCCAGAGTTCTGTAATTAACATGCTTTGAAAAAAAAAAAAGCATTCTCTTGTGCTTAAAATCCCTACACTAAACCAGTGTGACATTTTGTACATAGCTTCTGAGATGTAGCACTGAAAATTTAAACAGGGGAAGGTAATTGATTCATTACATCTATTTCTACTATATTTCTTTTTGTATTTTTTTGGTCGCCATTTCAAAAGGCATTGTTTAAATTGCCCTAATCTGCAAACAGCAACAATAAGTGTAGCAAATACTTGACAATGAAGATGTAAAGCCTCTAAAAACCTGTTACCTTAGTAACCATGGGAATGCAGGAGAATAAGAATACATGCAGTGTCAGGACATCATTTCGGATTCCACAGGGTTTGGGTTGAAATACAGTCAGCTTTCATTAGCTTTTTGTTTTTCCCAGTAGGTCCTTGGACTTTGAAACAAAACCTGAATGACAGCTATGAGCAATTCCAGCCTCACTCCTCATCAGCCATACCAAACAAAACAGCTCTTCACTGTGAATCCCCCCTCCTTTATACCGAACATGCCTCGACACAAACATTATTTATACTGCTGACCCCTCTGGATATCACTAATAAATTGCATTCCAAAAAGAAGAGTAAAACAAAGACCCACTTTCATGGTTATTAGATAATTCACTTTAAGCAAATGTACTGCAAGAAAAATAAAAAGTCAGCACACCCTCCTAGGACATTTCTGTAACCTCACAGTTTATTACAGGCTATACAGTGTATGTTAATTCAACACCAACACTAGGAAGAATTTAGCTGCTCACTATATAAATAAAGTAACACTTTATTTCCATTTTGCTCATGAAAGGGGAAAGGAAAATTAATAAAATAAAGAATTGAGATCCATGACCCTACCCCCACCAATGTCTATTGGGAAGCTTGTGGTCAAGACCAAACAGAACAAAGATCTCCCAGCTGCTGGCTTTAGCTGGTTTAATTTCAGTTCTGTCCCCTTACTCTTTGCTGCTATCTAGTCACTTAAGAAAACAATCTGAAAAAAAAACATCCAGGCAAAACCATTGGAAAAATGTGCAAGAAATTCTACCTCATGTGAACACTGGTGGGGAAGGAATGAACTTATCTTTGCTCAGTGAAGGAAAAAACCTGAAAACATGAAAATATTGGTCTGCTTGGTCATCATGTGATGACAAAAATCAGTGCATCAAAAAGCTTGGAAAGTAACAGTAGTTCAGAGACACTGGCCTTGCCTTGTCTTACATTGGTTCAATTCTCTTTCAACTGATAAGGTATTTATTTTCCATTCACCGAAACTGCCATTCCAGGATAACATTGACACATGTAGGAGTTACATCCTCCACTTATTTTCAGTCTTCTGCAGTCCTTCACCCACATTCGTAAAGCAATAACAGACAGAGGCAACACTTGTTTAACATGCAATAGTCCAGATTGTCTGTTTTTACACTACATTATATGAAATGTCTGGATCATGTTAAAAATTATTAGTAAACACCAAAGTTACACTTTCAAAGCACTGCTCATAGAGCAAAACAGCAGTGTATCGCCAAGCAACTGCGACTTTAAAGTTAAATCAAGAAGATCTAGATTAAATCAAATCAGTTATTACATATAGAAGAATACTTTCTGATCCACTCACATGTGTTTTAGATAAATATGGGAGTGGTTATTCCCCACTCCTGAGTAAGAAATGGACTCATCTCTACAAAGGAAAGCACACTCATAAAAACATTGAGCCAGCAGGTTACAAAAGAGCATATTTCATTCAGAAATATGCAGAAGATAGATTTTGAGACATTACCTTAGGCCTCAGAACATTAAGCAAATATTAGAAGATGAGCACAGCCCAGTATGCCCAAGGCCTGGAGCTCTTTAAAAGGTAAGTGTTCACCCACGCGGTAAGTTCTAACACAGAACAGGGCTGTGCTAGACTAGGAAGTAATTGGCCATGTAACTCCACTGAAGAACACGGGGTTTTTCCTTTCCAAAGTTAAGTTTCAATTTTGTAGTTTCAGAAAGCTATTTGCTGGAAGCAAAAAGCTCTCTAAAAGCCTTTTCTTTGTTGCTTTCTCCTTAAAAAGTGGTGCTGATGACCTGACTTCCTAGAAGGGAAGCTTGGCCCTTGCACCTTTGATGCACATTTTGGAGCTGGGGAATTTGGCTGGACAGGAAAGGGTTGCATCAATCTTATCTTTACAGCATAAAGTCATTGCTACAGTGCCCAAACTCTGTCCTGCAAACCACAAATAGGCCTTTTTATCACAAGAGAGGAAGATTTCTCAAACTCGTATTAAGGACGGCACTGCTGTCAGTTCTGTACAAGGCTGCTGAGTCAGAACTGCAATAGGGACATTGTAACTATGGCATCCCCCAGGCACACCCATGAACTCACCCAGCAAGGAGAAACAGCTCATCATGACCCTAACTCTGTGCTCCCCCTCCCAAAAGCAAACCACTGCCAAACACCCTGACACTGAATAGCAGTTCTTCAGACTCTGGTTGACTGCATTCAAATGGGAAAAAAATGTACATAAATAATTCCATCCTTGGAAAAGGAACATGAGAAGGTGAATGCAAGCAGATGCCAGTCTTCTACTGACTTCCCTTTCTAGAATTACTGCCCTCCTGTCCATAGGGCAAGCCACAGGTGCTGTGCCTTCTCACTGGCGGATCTGGAGATGCTTTTATCTGGGAGCAAAGGGCACACCAGATCAGTTCTAAGGGGAGAAGTGCAGTACAACCCAGGCAGAGAAAGCACAAAGACAAGTTCAGGACTGTATTCTAATTGCTATGTCATCTGCACAGGCCATACAGACTCAGCTGCTTGCCTCAAATGCCAGAAGAACTGGACTTTTTGTCAGTTCCCTACAATTTGAGTCATACAGCTTAGTAATGCTCTTTAAAGGGTTCCGAGAAAACCTGGATCAGAACAACCACTCATCATCTTCTCTAGGTCAGACACAAAAATTATGTTCCAAATATCTAGAACAGGGCTTCTATTTTCATTTATTTCAACCCCGAAATAAAATTTCCAGGGTTTGGGTTTTTTTTTTTCCCCTCACAAAACTAATTCAGCAGGAAGAAATAAAATTTAATCAGTTCTTAAAACAGTTCAGAACAGTTCCTTCACTGCCAAGTTTAAACTCTCAGGTCAACATTGACCTAGTCGGCACAAGTCCTACAAGTGATTTTTTTGATCTCAGTATAATTTCAAGACAGACTGAAAATACCCAAAAGGCACGTTGGTGGTACCTATCACTTTCTGACCAAAAAAAAAAAGACAAAAAGCAGCACATACACATGTTCAAATAATTTTTACACCTGTCCAATGTAAAATCCAAAAGTAGGATTTCTCAACCTAAAAGAGAATGCATGTTTAAAAAAAACACTTCACAGTACATTTGGCACTAGTGGTTTGTGGAAAAAAACAAAACAACAAACTACTCAGTACTGGTCACTTCCACCCCATTGTGTTACGCCACACCAGTCAGGCTTGGCATGCCACTCAGCAGGTAAACTGGATCAAGGAATTCATCCACCTGAAAAGTAACCTGGAAAACTGTGTTGTTTTTCAAGTGGGTTGTTCTGGCAGTTATTCTGCCAGATCCCAGCATGCTCATAACAAACAGCAGCAAAACAGGGAAAGGCTGAGACAGGAGTGAGGAAATGGGCAACCAACAAGGAGCAAGGGCTGATGGACCACCAGCCACAGGCTCACTCACATGGTCTGATATGAACCTTCCTTAATGAGCCAAATCACAGATGCAACTTTCTTTTAAAAGGATGGAAATCTCACAAGTATCCCTGACCCAACACTCACTAAATCACTGTTCAGTAGGCATACTGCCACTGGCTTCCAAAAGAGCTGAACCCACATGCATCCAGGACCATGCTGAAAGCTGCAGACAATAGATCTCCTACTTGTGGAAAGCAATCTGGAAAGCATGTGGGAAAAATAGAAGAGAAAGGGAAATTAACTTTTCTAACACCTCCAAGTCTGTGAAGTGACCTTCGGGAATTGCCTCCAAATTTCATCTATTGAGTGACAAGTAGGCTAAACTCAAATAAGCAAAGACCTGTAAGATGCCAAGACATTTATATTGAAAGTCTTTCTTTCTCACCTTCCTCTGTGACACAATATCATGGAAATACTCCAGGAAAGAGTTTCAATGACTGAAGGAAATAACAGTGGCTATCATTTTCCTACTGCACTGGGGGACTTCATCAGTTTTTTTGCAGGTAATACCTGTCTCTTTTGTCACACATGCCTTAGTTCCCCTTCAGCAGATACCAGGAACTATGAAATTCTTCTCTGAATGCTGAAATTCGGGGCAGGGAAGAAAATGGTATTGGAATGCATTTAAATAATCACAGCTACAAAGGACACACACATTGGTATATGCGTGGGCCTTGTACCCTACATGCATAAAACTAAAGGAAAAATATGGGCTTCTGCAATATAAATAAAACAGATGACTTAAAAATAACTTGAGTTCAAATCTATCCAGCACGCTACTACTAAGCAAACATCAGGAGGTGGGCAAACAGAGAATGATTTTCTGACAATTAAGCAAGAACAATAGCAAATATTCCATTTGCAATTAAGAATCTGGGTTTTGTTTTCACAGAAACAGTGGGGATTTCTTCAATAGTGACTTCAATTAACTTCTGCTCCCCCCCACTGACAAAAGGCTTCATGGGCCCAAAACCATGGCTGCTTTTCCCCAACCATTTCAGACTGAAAAAACAATTTATTACATCTTCTCTAAAAAGGTTTCAATTACATTTGCCTACTGTACTGCAGGCATTCCCAGAGCTAAAACCCAAAAAACCAAAACCACAACACAGATAAATAAATCCCAGTCAAACCAAGGCAGTAGCCTCTGAAAAACCGAAATCCCTTTAACATTAACAAAATTATTAAAATTAATAGGTCTGTTTTGTAGTTGTCACAAGGCAACCTGCTGATTCAGGGCAATGTCACCAACAGTATTCTTATCTGTAAAGGGTAAGAATCAATTGTTTGACAGAAACAAAGGAGAGCTCAACAGGAAATCAACCAGCTTGGGACAGATGGTCACTGAATCAAGTTTCACCCCTCCCCTCTCCAAAAATAGGCTTAAGAGGCATTTTCTGTTACCAAGCAACAGCCCAAAGGAAGGCATAAATCTTTTCCTACGTGTTATTCCCCTCCTCCCCGACACACATACATTTCAAGCTACTAGGGCGGTATGTTTGTGGGTTTGTTTATTTTCCACAGAGCAGGTAGGAGGGTTTATTCCATGCAAGGACAACGCCTTACCGCATGCCTACTAACCATGTTTCCTCTTTTTTAAGGCAAGAAGGAGGTTAACTGTATCCATGCTACGGGATCTACCACGAAGATGGGTTACAAGCAGGGATGCAATGCTAGTTAGTAACCCCTCCTTGTTCCGCCAAGGTGACCTGAGAAATTGCTCCCTACAGAGGAGAGTTCCTAATCACTATTTTACATAAAATCAAGATGACCCTCATCACACCCTAACAAAAGGTCACCACCTTTTTTTTTTTTTAACTCACCAGAAAACCCTTTACCTGCTTTAACCCATGAAAACCCATAAAATCTAATTCTCAAAAACGCACCATGATATCTTTAATACAACGTACAGAGCAGCAGGCTTTTAAGCCATTTGAATTTTAGGACCATTAATTCTCTAGTACATCAAACACCGTAAGTGAGAACTGGGGTATGGGATGAGCAGGAAAGGATAATCAACATTTACTATTCTGGTGAGCCAGTGGAGGAAAAAAGGGCTGGAGCAGGGGGGGTTGGATGGAGGGGAGAAAGAGACCCGAAGAGGCTGTTTGCAGAGATCAGGGAGTAGGGGGAGGGGAGCAGAGCCCGGGGCTGAAGGACAGCGCCTCTGAAATTCAGATTAGCATCCAGGGAACAAACCGGTTTGTTTGACTCCCCCCCACAATCATATAAACCGGGGACAGACTGGCAGCCAGCAAAAAGAGATGGGAGTTAAATTTAGCCACACAAAGAGTAATCTGCGATAAATTAAAAAAAAAAAAAATTAAAACTAAATAAATAGATAAATAAATAAAAAAATAAATGGGTTTACGATTACAGCCCTCAGAGAAATTAATTAAATGGGGAAGAAAAGGTCTCACTTCAGCAACAAACTGGGTAATCATCCTTTAAAAGCACAGAGCCTGGATTACCGCTGACACATACTTAGACTACTAAAACATATGGCCAATAAAAAAAAAAAAAAAAGAAAAAAAGAGGGGGCTTGGGGGGAGGGGAAAGGTTGTGACAGCATGTGGTCTGCAAGAGCTTTATTTACTCCCTCCTTAACTACTGCTTTCTTTAGCTAGCTGAAGACCTTCTGCAAGACACAGCCTACTTTCACGGGGTATTTCATGTACTCCTCTGACACCAGTGCAGACGCTGGTTACCACCACTATGGTGGGTAAACAGAACCCTGGCCATGGGCTGCTTCACTGACCAAAGGCCTTGGACTTTCAAATCCATTTCACCACAAAGTCATCTCAGTGGAGACGCTGCCCCGGCTCTCTATACATGGCACATGGCAAAGAGTTTTCACAGGCAAACCAGAGTCTGTGATGTCTAAATTCAATTAATTAAAATTAATTTAAATTAAACAGAAGGTTTGAACACAAAAGCCAAATAGCTGCTCGTATGTGTGCGAAGAGCACCATTTGTTCTTTGAGGTCTTAAGCTTTCTGACAGAAGCATGAAGCTTAGCAGCCCAAGGACCTGACGAGGAGACTTGAACTAAGGACCCTCCAGGCTCAGCTATAAAAGACCTTAACAGCAAAACATTACTATCATATGGTGCTTTAAAACAATCCCAGGCCAATAACACCCTCGGTTTAGAGAGAGGGAAACTGAGGCATGTAGAAGCCATGTGCCATCTCTCAGTGGCAGAATTTGGAAATAAAACCACATCTTCTGCAGACCCAAGTCCACACGGTAATATCACCCTGAGTAGGCATGTGAAAGCAAGCAAATTGTTATTTATGCAAATTCATTGCCAACATGAACATTTTTACAGCTATTTTTCCTAGCCTTTTCACAGCTGAGCAAGAAACCTGTAGATTAAATCCAATTCTTTACCAAAATTAGTCTCTCCAATCAGGCAGCCAATGATAGTCATCCCAGAGTTATTCAGGAATGGATATACTTATTTTCCTAACACATTCAGAATTTGGCTAAATAGGACATGAAACTACAACCCTTCTCTAATGCAAGTTAGCAATTTCTCTATAAATATAAAATTAATTATGGACTGCAAGGGTTTTGTTTCTTTTGTACATTGGTGTAAGTGATGCAAAGTATACCATGGCAGCAAAAGCTCCACACTCTTTACCTGCTAATACACAGACCATCATCTGGGAGAAAAACATACATGATAGCTTTGCATAAGCATTTATTATAGTTTTAAAAGAGGTGTTTTCTCTCACATTTAAATCTATGTCCCTTACACCACTCTGCCGTGGTAAGAGAAAGAGAACCAACTAAGAGGGGAAAGAAAGGTTGTTTTTTCTTTTTTCCTCCTAAGTAAACCATTATGATTTTTCTTCAGTGACCAAAGAAATTCCATATTCCCTGGCCAAGGTGCTATCTCCAGACACACTGCATGTTTCTCATTCGAAATGTAAAAGGACACAAGTTTACTTCAAATCTCTGTCAATAATTCTATGATTCTATGAAATGAGGTCTGAGGAAACTGCATTCCAGTATCTTTCCTAGAAAAATCACAACAGATTTTCTTTGGATTCTCCATTTCTCAAACTGCTAGTTTAGAACTCTAGGTCTCCTAATACAGTCCATCTTAATAATTAGTTTAACTTGACTCTTTACCTTGAACTAAGCCATTCAACAGCAAAATAAAGCTTGTATCTGTGAATTACCCAAACAAGTCCCCATCCTTTTTTGCCATAGAACATAATCGCAATAGGCAGTGTTCAAAACATAAGAACATTCCTCAGTCTTATTAAAATCATAATAGCACTACTCTTCATTAAAGGATGGGCAGAAGAATAGACCAGTAAAGAACAGTGATCATCAGTTAAAAGCTCTGTTAAATAAAAATAAGTTTAACCAAAGAAACAGAGAAACAATTACAAAAGGGATAACCTACAGGGATAGGTAAGCCAGTAAAAACTGCAAGTAGATAATTGCAAGCCTCATTTCCAAAACAAAGAACATCAGAACTTGAATATTATCCTTCTTGTGACTACATTGCATTTAACTGTTTACTCCCCAGTTTGACATCAAAGTGTCAAAAGGGGATATTTCTCTTAAAACAATTTTCTGCCTATATATTCAGTTTGGGGCTATTTTTCCCAGCACCCATAATGACAGAATGGACACAAGATTCACCAGTGCATTCTCTTGTCTCTGTACACTGGCTGAAAGGAGCGCAGTTTATGTAACTTACTCCAGATCAGAAAGGCAATGTGACAACACAGAGAATAGACCACATTTTCAACAAGCATTTCTTAATGAGAAATTTATCAGTCTCTCTCAGCACGAACTGCACTTTAGAACAAGGAGGAGAGAATTGTTTTAATTAATTCATCCCAAGGCCTGCCTCCTTCCAGGCATATGGCCTCAAAATACGCTTGCTTCTGTCTTTGGGGCAAAGGATTAGTTATGAATCATAAAACTCTTCTGATTTCTGGCTCTTGTTAACTTGCCAGTCAACTTCTTCCTGAGGTGGAATTTCTCAAAGAAAATTCAATCTGCAGTTGCAAATTTCTAGTTCTTTCCCCTCCTTGCTATGTTTTTTTACAAAACCTTGATCTCCCACAGTTTATTCAGATAATAATTTGGAGCAGGAAAAGATACCTTATCATCCAGCCTCTGTTCCTCTTTTCATAATTGCAACAAAAAAAGCACAACCCCTTTTTTCCACACTTGGCTGGTTTTCCTCTACATATGGAATGTGTTCAGCCAGAATACGACAGGGAGAAACTGCAACCCACATACTGAATTCATCACATAAGAATCAATATGTCCAGAAAAATAAAACATATGGACACACATACAACTCAACAGAAAGATGATGGAGGGCATGTCTTTGAAAACTGCAGTTCCCAAATCTCACTGATTAACAAAATAAGAAGCGATTGACTGAAATAACAAATATCTCCTTTTTATTCATGCTTTATTTGAGCCCTGAAAAAAGTTTAAAATTAATAGTCCTGGGCTTATTCCAAGTTTCCTCAGAGTAAGATGTTCAATTATGAAGGTGAATCTAGACAGACTGATTTTAGACAATGTAACAATGGCAATCCATCAGGTATCATTATTACCCTTTGATGCTCAATCTTCCATCCCAAACAGGCCAAACAACCTCTTACGGAGTCACTCAAGCTTTGCAGCCTTCCTATTAACACATGCCCAGCAATGCCTCAATCACCAGACCATCTCTGTTGCCATCCACCAAAGTGACAAGACCAGCAGGAAGATACCAGCAGCAGAGCTCACGAAGTCTCTCTGTTGATGCATGTGACTAGATGTGCAACCAGCACATACTTCTGATGATACACAGAAAGCACATCTGGCACATAGCAGAAATATGGCCAGAAAGAAGGCAGTGGAAAGCAGGTTACAAAAACAGTTCAGGCTGCCAGTAACCAGTTCCTTCAGTATCTTTGTAAAGGCCTTGGGCCAGATGAATTGTTTTAGGACGCTGTATCTTACCAATAGGTAATACTGCAAGGTTTTATGGGTTTTGTACGACCCCAGTTTACAACCAACAACAGAATCATTCAGGTCAGAAGGGTCTGAAGGTCAACCAGTCCACACCCACATTCTTGGCAAGACCACATTGGAAATCCCATTAAAACAACTCATAACATATTTTGGTTCATGGCTGATCTGCATTATATATATATATATATATATATATATATATATATATATATATATATATATATATATTTATATATATATATAATTAACATTAATAAAATTAATAGTTTTGACTTATTATCCTGTCAGATCTGTGAGGTTCTCAGTGATTCTCTGCTAGAGTACAATGAATTAAGAACTGAAGGTCCATTTCATAAAAATAAAAAGCCCAAGGCACAAAACAGCTTTTGTTAAAGGAAATTAAATGTTTTATTGATGCAAATACTTCATCTGTTTCCCAACATGCAGTTTTTGCAATTTGGACAAACTGATAGTGACCTATAAAGTAAAGATCCAGTCATGTCAAGGTTATACACTGAGGTTCAAGCTGTTCTTGTTTATATAGTGAATCAGAATAGAGAACATAAGCTTAAAGTATCAGTCTCATCTGACATAAGAAGAATCAAAACTATGCAGCATCTGTTGCATTCCTCTCTCTTTTTCAGCCCTAAACCCCTGAACTCCATGTTACTGACTCAAAGTTGAGCCCATTTTCACAGGAAGATTCAATTAAAAAGCATCTGGAAGAACACTGTCTTTTACTGAAACTAAGTCCCAGATCCAATTCTCATTTATTACACTACTGGGACAGCATCCTTTAAACATGGTAATCAAAAGCAAACATGTTTTTTTTGCTTTCAACCAGACATCAAAGCAACAATGTTAGAATGAATTTTCAACTGTTCTGAATCTACAGGATATATAGATCTGCCTTATCCAGCAGGAGGGACTCTGGCAACACACATGCAACTTCACAAGTTCAACTCAGCAGTTAATCTGTCTGGCTTTAGCACATAATCAGAAATGGATTTACTGCAGTGACAGCAAATGGAGCTGAAAACCTACTCTGCACGGTGTAGGGGAGTGCTTAACTCCTATTGCAAGCGTGGCCTCCCTCTTTCTACACCAAATCCACATGACAGCTGGACTCACTCCAAAGCCAAGCTTTACAGAAAGCCAGTCAGCTGCACTGCAGATGAAAATTGAGCATCTATCTGCACAGACACCAGATACAAGACTTCTCTCAATAAAACAGCCAAACTGGACAGTCAACAAGCAACACTGTTCATTATGTTAGCTGAGAGCAGCCAGAAAAATCCTTTTTTTCCCCCCTTTACTTCTCAGGCTTTTCTGCCACAAGGTCACATCTGCTGTTTAAAATTAATTTTTTTTGTTTGGTTGAGGTTTTTTTCAGATTTTTTGTTTATTTTTTTGTGGTGGTGGCCTTTGTTTAAAAGCTTCCAAAAAATACTGTTTTGAATAACGTTACCAGTGGCACATCTACAACCCACTGAGAACTCACTGGTCTATAAAGGCAAACTGTGAACACAAGAAAACAGCATAAATCATCTCAGCCAGTCAATCATTAAAAAAACTAATCTTCTTTAAAGACACACTGATTTATCAAACTGGTATGATATTAGATCTCAGCATTCCTAATTCATGTCCTTTTCTGTTTCATATATATATATGTATATATATGTATATGTATATATGTACATGCACAACCACACACACTATCCTTTATAGCTTTGAGTACTTTGGAGCAGGCAACTGCCTATGTATTTTCCATGCAGCACTTTAAACACTTTCAGACATACAGTAAGAAAGAAGAATATTACTAAGTTAATGCAGAAAAACAAAACAAAACAAAAATCTGTGTGTTTAGATGCCCTGTCATTTCATAGCTCTTGACACAAGTTTGTGACAGCTAATGTTTTAATCTTTGTGCCCTTGAAATCCAGCTCACCTTCCACATCTGCTTATAATCATGATCCTTACTTCACCTTCTTCCTCCAAGTCCACAGTCTGGCAGGCAAGCTGTCTTCATCCTGCTCAAAAGGCTTGGAAATAGAGTGCTGACACTCCTACTGAAAAAAAAAAAGTGGCAAGCACTAGCTGTCAAAATTCACTGGAACTGCTGCAAAAGGGATTGCGAGGATATGCATATTTTTCACTTTGAATTTCTGCTTTAAATATTCCAACAGTGGTTCTGTGTGTCTACTGGAGACATTAAAGTGTTCTTGGATGGCTTTGCCTTTCCCACCCTTCTCCTCTAGGTTTTCTTCAAAACTGCTGCTCTGTGGGGAGGTACTGATCATTTGGCCAATCCACCTCATTTCTTCTTGCTCTCACAACCAAAAATTTCCCTCTAAGAGGTTAAGATTCAAAAGTGTAACAGCAGTATTTTAACATCGCATCTATACAAATTAATTTTTGGAAGTGTTTTTTTACAAGAATAGGAAACCACCATGTTCTTAAATGTCACATACAACATGACTGGCAGGAAGCTGCTTCCCCCTTGTTTCCCCCTTCTTGATTCAGTGCATTGTAGTTATAAAAATCAAGACCTATTTCCCAGTCTTCCCAAAGGAATCACCTAATTGCACTAAGATTTTGATTCTGTATAAGTGGTTTAAAGAAATTACAAGATTAAGCTTCCTTTATGAAACAGCTGTTCTCAAAGTGGGCTGAAAGAGTAAAAAAGCAGGAGAATAAAGCCACCTGATGCTCCAAAGCAACAGAGTTTGGGAGACCTCCTGGGAAGCCACAGGGAGATGGCCAGAGAGGCAGAACAAAAGCAGTAAAAGTAGATGGTTTGCTCTCCTGAATGGCAGAACTGAGATGCAGTTGTACACTGTGAAACACATTATCACCAAGGAGATAGTAAGTAGAGAACTAATGGCAGTGAAGTACTGTACCAGCAGTAAAAGGACATGGGGCTCAGGACAGGGAACAGAGCACTCGGCTCTCTGCAAATTCTAAATCAAGCCATCAAAAGAAAGTTTTATAACATGCTCTTCATTCTGAGTGTGGGAAGGCAACAGTAATATTTATAAAACTTTGCTGTGAACACCCCTATTTCAGCAGTGATTCCAGTGTAAAGAGGTTGTTGCCCAGATTCCTTACAGCACCAGAAGCAGCTGAACTCAGCTATCTGCGTTTGCTGTTCCTTACCACTACACCATCTCTTTGAAGTGGGTGTGATGGAGAAAGAGCTTGGATCTCACTAAGCCCAGAATGCTGTGCCACACTTCACTTTTTTAATAAGTGATAATTTCCTCTTTATTAGGAAGACTGTGGAGGATTAGGCTCGCAACAGTTTCCAAACACTCTTCTAATTACTCAATTACACCTGAGTGATAACTCAACAAGGGACCATACACACGTCTCCCTGAGCATTGGCATTACAATTGCATGTAACCACCTCTATCTTTTAAAAGACAGCTGGAAATAATGTAGAGGGGGAGGGGGAGTGGTGGCATAAGGGAATTCTACCAAATTAAAAGCAGAATTTAACTATCACACTCCCAGAAAAATTTTACTTAGGTTTCCTTATGCCTACAGACCTGGGAGTCTATAAGAAAGCAAGTTTTGAAGTTGGAGGTGGCATTATAAAAGAAAGAGGATGAGGAAGGACAAATCACAATATCTCTCAAATTTGCAGAATGCTAGATGTAAAATGCTTCATATGCACATTAATAGTTCTTTAAGAAGCCAAACTGAAATTTAGTTAGGTTTTAGAGAAAAACAGTGGCATAAATGGAGCCTTTCGAAAAAGGTTACTGATTTCTCTGAAATTTTGGTGCTGTACACTCCATTCAACAGAGAAATCAGTGCTGCAGAGGGAGGTGCAGCAGAACTTGGTGCAAAAGGACAGGAGTACCAAGAAAAAAGTTCAGCAGCTTAAAACAGCCACCTAAAGAAGCTTCACACAGTAGGTTCTAGGGAAATATTACCAGTTTTGGTGAGACATAAGAGTGTTTCAGGCCACAGTTACATTCAGTAATTAAGTTCTTCACTTGCCTGAAAGTGCTCTGATCAGATCACACCAAGGGTCTTGAAAAGAGCTAATTACAGGCAGTGGTGGAGATAGGAGACAGAGAACAAGAGGATCTCTGCACAGCATTTCACAAAACTAGTCACTCTGGGCTTGCTCATGGAACCAGTACAACAGATGTCTGGTAATCTCTTAAGTAACAGTATCTTAAGTCTGCCCACACTGTTTTCTGTTCACAGCTCCAGCAGTTTGAAAAACTACCTCAAAATAACCTCTCCAAAACCTTACATGAGAAATATTAATCAAATCATATCTTGTCATACTGACTCTGGCTGCTCCCTACCTTCTTACTCTTCTGGTGATTTTATGTCACAAAATATAGTTCTTCCTATCTTTTATATTTTATGAACATTTTATTAGTCAGTGTAGTGTAACTGCTAAAAAAAAATTAAATGCAAATTAACCAAAGCACTTGACAGTATATGATGCAAGATTGTCAGGTCAATTATATGGAGGTTTTTTTTAATAAACATCTGAGGTGCCATGGAACTTAAAATGCTAACTCAATGAGAATAACATTAAATATTCTTCAATGAAAGTAGTAATTTACACAATGCTTTATGGTCTCTCATGTCCCAAAAGAATTTCAGAAGTTGTGACATTATTGTGTGACAGAATGAGACAACAGAAACCATCTCACTAGGCTTCAGCAATCATCCAAACCAAACCTAATTACATTTTAGAATCACAGAATCATAGAATTATTTAGGTCAAAAAAGACCTATATGATCATTGAGTCCAAACATCAATCCAGCATTGCCAAGTTCACCACTAAACCATGTCTCTAAGTGCCATGATTATGCCTCTTTTAAATACCTCTGTGCTGGTTTTGCATTAATGAACATTTGGTGAGCAGGGAAGAAGCCACCCATGGAGATGATTTTTCTGGGAGGGGCTGCTAAAAGCTTCCTCTGTAAAAGCTTCCTTCCTTTGCTTCTTTCTAGCAAAAACCAATAGCTGGTTACCTCTGAGAATTGACAACCTACTGAAACATTTAGAAGCTGGGTCCACCTCTGTGAGATTCACATTTTAAAGATGGGCAAGCCTGGGAAATCTCTCTCTTGGCTTCCAGCTTTGGAAGAGGTAACTGGGTGCTGGCTGGACCAGCCCTATGTGGCCTGGCTGGGATTTCCTGTCCCCTGAGGGGTGATGAACAGGCTGCTGAGCCCCTCACCAGGGTCCTGTCCTGGTGGGCAGCTGGAGCCTCTTCCCAGCGAGGCCAGGCTCCTTCCTGGTAGAGCCCAGAGGTCCCTTTTCCAGCAGCGCTGCTGGGCCATGCCAGCTGGGGGCTATGTTGGCACTGGGAATAGCCATGTGGCCATGACCAACACTGGGAGTGGCCCTGCCATTGGTGCTGGGGATGGTCCTGAGGCCAGGAGAGGCTGGGGGCTGGGACCAGCCACCACCATCTTGTACCAGGAACAGCCATGTGGCCAGGACTGTGAGGCCAGAACCAGCACAACAAGGACAGCTGCACGCAGCTGTGGCTACTTCGGCATGGATCACAATGAACTTTGTTTGTTTAGCCACTTTTAGCCAGCCATGTTGCAGACAGAAGGACAAAAATAGCAGAAGCAGCTTTTCTTGTTTCCAGCACTCCGCATGAAGAAAAATGCTGAGCGGAGCTGGCGGCCCGCATGGCTAGCACAGTGTCGACAGACACCCCGTGAGCAGCAGCGAGAGGCCCGGTGAGCAATCCCCCTGATGCACAGCCTGGATGAGAGCAACCTTTCAGCGCTGTAGAACTCTATAAAAACTGTTTCAGTTGACAAAGCTTGAGAACAGATGAACCTACGAACACCAATTCTCTCCCAAGTCAGGAAAAAGAAAGGGTGAAGACAAGTAAGGAGAACAATGTGGGACACTGAGGTCAGTAAAGAAGGAGTCAAATTCTAGTTAGGAGGGGATTGAGGAGATGTCTTGGTTTTGGGCTGGAATTCTCTTTGTAAGGCTGTGGCAGAGATATATTTTTGATACATCAGAGTTCATTTTTTCCCTGTAATTCATGAAGTGCATGGGGGGATGCAGCATTCACCTGCAGCCCATGAGAAAAGGACACTCATGCTGGAGCGTGTGGATGCTGAAAAGCTGTAATCTAATGAGAAACTTGAACAGAGAGAGATGAGAGACTTTTCCCAGGGATTGAAGGAGAAAAGCCTCAGTTCCCAGAGATGAAAGAAAAGAACTTTTGGGGTTTTATGCTAGAACAACTCATCCTTAAAACAGTCACCATAAGTTGATACAGCCCATGAAAACAGCTCTGGGAAAGCTGCAAGGCATGGGAGGGACTTTCACACTACAAACAGATTTTCCTTTCCTGGATAGCTCATTCGCCATGACATTGAAGCCACAGGAGAACTGTTTCTTGTGGAGAAGTCTCCATGGCATGGCAAGAGAAACTCCTCTCCCTACAAGAACTGATTAAAGACTATTGTAGAGGGGGTAGCTGATTGAAAATCCCAGCTTTTGTCTCTACATTGTCCGTGTGAAAGAGGTTGTGAAAAGAGGAGAAGTGTTCTGAAGGTTTAATTCTGATTCTCATTATTCTTTTAGTTCTGTTAATAAAGTTTTCTTTATACCTTTTAAGTTTTGAGCCTACTTTGCCTTACTCCTAATTCATATCTCACAGCAGGAAATGAGTAAATAATTCTAGTAGGTGCATTAGTGATTTTAGCAAAAGCTAAGCTCACCATATTATTTGGTGCGCTGGCCAGGAAACTCAAATAGGCAAATCTAAACCACTACATGAAATTGGTGTTTCTACCTGGTTTTGAACTGAAACCACCACAATCTCCAAGGCTGGTGACTCAGCAGCTTCCCTGTGCAGGCCCTGTGCTGGACAAACCTTTCCATGCAGAAATCTTTCCCAATATCCAATCTAAAGCTCCCCAGTGGAACCTGAGGACATTTTCTCTTGTCCTATCACTTGTTACATGGCAGAAGAGATCAACACCCATCTAGCAAGGTGGTCCCCTCTGAGCCTCTTTTTCTCCAGGCTAAGCAATTCTGCCTCCCTCAGCTGCTCCCCATAGGATTTATGTTTCAGAACCATCATCAGCTCTGTTGCCTTTCTCTGGACGCTCTCCAGCACCTCAATGCCCTTCCTGAATTGAGGGGCCCAAAATGGAACACAGGATTCAAGGTGCAGCCTCAGCCAGTGCTGAATACAGAGGGACAATCACTACTCTAGTCCTGGTGGCCACAGTATATGATATAAGCCAAAATACCACTGGCCTTCTTGGACTCCTGGGCACATGCTGGCTCATGTTTAACTGGCTGTCAACAAATACCCCTGGGTCCTTTTCCATCAGGTACATTTCCAGCCACTCCTCCCAAGGCTGTAGTGCTGGACAGGGTTATCATGACCCACAAGCAGGACTTGGCACTTTACCTCATGAAACCCTGTACAACTGGCATTGTCCCATCGATCCAACCTGTAATTTCTGTAAGAATGCCATACTTCTGTTTGATACTTCCAGGTCAACAACAACAGAGTACAATATTTGTCTGTCCCTGCTGTGAATAAACACTGTTCTAAATTTCTGTCATCTACAAGTTCCTCCGACGGATATCCCATGTTTTTTTACTTCTGGATTATAAAAACATTAATGAATCTATTTAATTATTAAGAGCCTAATGCTACCGGATACTTCCCCAATACATGCACTTTCAAAGAATGGCTCCTTGGTTTTGGGTCATCTTCACTACCTACCTGCAAATTCAAATCCATTAACAGGGGCTATTGTAGCCTGCTTACAGCTGCAGATAAGTTTTTGCAATAACGTGCTGAAACTTTATTCACTAGATCTCTCCTTATTATGTGAGGACATCTTCAGAGTTCTTAGAAACAAGATGTGTTTAGGTTATACAAGAAATAGAATTGGTCCATGAATATATCTCCACACAGAATACAGCATGAAACAAAACTATCTGGAATTTTTAAAAAATAAAACCTGAAACTACATTAGGCAAAACCATTTTGAACACATATTCTTACAAGCAACACTCTTCTCAACATGGTAAGGAAAGTAATGACAAGACAGAATTTGAGGAAAGTCAACAATTCTGAAAAAAAATGACAACATATTAATTGCAAAAGTTTAGTATTGTTTTATGGCTGCTGCTGTAATCTGTTTCAGGATATTGCAGATATCTTAATTGCTTACTATATCTAATCAACTCCAGTCCACAAGACTCATTCTCTAAGACATGATTGTCAGAATGTCAAGGCTTAATACTCCTTCATTTATTGGTTTTCCCAACAGTTCTCCCCCTCACAATTATGTTTTAGAAACAAAAGAAAATGCATCATTTGCATTATGTGCAAGAAATGACTATGCAAGAATAGGCAAAGCACATACATCTCAAAGAGGCTGTTCTTCAGAGGTATAAAGCCAAATATCTGAAATGCTTTTCTTATGTTATTGATTTCACAATCCTTTTTTGGCAAGAGTCAAAATGTGATGCCTTAATATCATGTCCAAGCTCCAGGTTTTGTTAATTACGTCCTACCTAGCTAAATGCCCCCTGTAGTTTCAATTAGACATGGTATTCTTCCTCACTTCCCGTCTTGATTATTGTGCACTGTTGCTAAGCGCTAGTTAACAGTTGCCACATTTACCCAAAGTTGGCTGCATTTCAGTGGTCATTCAAAGAATTAAATACAAAACATATGGTACAGAGCCATAGCAAAAAAAGCACTTTTAAAAACCATATCCTTAATATAAAAGATACTACAAAACTGGTCACACTACTGAAAATAAAAATCCTATGCCCACTCCAGATTTCCTAGAAACACTGAAAATTAGAGAGAAATGCATTCAATTTTTTTTTTAGCTTTCAGTAAGAGGTTTCCTAGAGCATATTTTTTGACATTATACTGAGTCTAGTTTTACACTGAATAAACAGCCCAGCATTCATAGTGTGATGGCTTCAAGGTACAGACATTTTTCCCTTAAAAAATAGTTTAATTCTCTATATCCCATAGCAATTAATCAGAGTCTCCTGAATTGGACTCCAAATTTTCTTTACCTTGTATCTGCAAAATACTTTGGACATGATTTGTTGAACTGCCAAATATCAATGCCATTAGCTATGTGTTTTGGAAGACCTTGAACCAACTGGTTTTTTTTAATTCTAGACAAACTTTTCACGCAGTCAGATCACCCCTCCTTTCATCTGTGATGTCCTCATGTGATCTTAAGAAACTTCACATAATTTAATTATCCCAGTAAAAACTCAGTAATCAGCTTGCCTATTACTGCTTATTACCTTTAGTATTACATCGTGGACTTAAAAACTGCCTTACCAAAAAATCCTCACTGTTTATGATCGCTACATTATCTACAGCCAAAGCCAACCAATAAAAATTCCTGGTATTTACAAATTGTTTCTTACAGCTATTTTTTTTTTTCCTGTTAAACACCTTAGAAAAAAAATTGTTTCACACAAACACTACCAACAGTAAGCAAAAATAGAAACTTAATTTTTTATCTTTATTTACAGATGTTGAATTAAATCTTCATGGCTCAGAACCAAGTAATTTAAACATGCAGGCACATATTGAGCATTATTTGTTCACTTTCCAGAGCATTTCGTTGGGAATACTGGAGAATATAAAAGAAAGAGTATGCATATTGTAAAATCCACCAATGTTAAAAATTACAAATAACTAAATATTTCTCAGCAGCTCTGACAATACTCTCACAATCCCTATTCGTTTGCAAAGAGGTATTTAACAAGCTAATCCTCCAGCTTCATAAGTACTTTTGTTGTACTCACAAGCAAATTCTACAGCACAATGTTTAAAATGGTTAAAGATCTTTTTAATCCACTAGCACATATGTAATAAGTTTTTCAATCATCGTAAGACCCATCCTTGTTTCTCTTTAGGGTGCAGATCCCTTAATAAAAACCAAACGTAGGTGTGCATTACAGTATTTAAAAGTGATGAAAGCTTTACTTCAGAAACCACATGTATAACTATAACTGCACCTATTCACTTCACCTCTCTACCAAGAGTAATAATTGTAAAAATAAATTAAATAAAATAAAGCTTCAGTAATTCCTAGTCAGGCAATAAGACACAACACTTTATTCTCAGCAGCCTTTTTATTTCCATCTTTTAAAAAGCTCTTTGTAACAAGGTATCAATGAAGTAGGAAGATTATGAAGTATTATTTCTGTAATACTTAAAGTACCATTCAGTGGAAAAGTCTGAAGAAGCACCAGTTCAAAGAAAAGTAAATCGAATAAAGTAAAAAACAAAAAAAGGTCCTATCTTCAGCGTATTCAAAGCAAACATGCTGACAAGCAGCAGACATGGGAACATTTTTCCACGGGGTAACTGAGAGTCTCCCGCACTTCAAACACATCTAACCATTGATAATTCCTAAATTTCAGAATGTGGATAAATATTTGCAGGCTTGGGGCCTAAACAAACAGCAACGCTTGGCCCACCCGCTGAGCTGGCCGAAATCCTATGGTGTACACAAAGTTTCCGTCTTTCGGAGGTTTCGGGGAGCGCTGGGAGGGAAGGGCCGGACCCGGCGGTACCTAAAGACCCCTGTGTACATCTGTCAGCTGCCGCGGGGAGCCGCCGCCGGCTTCATCCCAGCCGCTTTTTTCCCGTTTTACCTGTACTTCCCAACACCAAAGGAACCGTGTCGGCCAGCTGCCCCCGCGGTGGAAGCTTCACAGACGGGCAGCCGGTGACACGGCCCTCGGGACAGCGCGGCCGCCACCGCGCGTCGGGGCCGCCGCGTCTCCTGGGGACACAGCCGTCCCTCCGCCACGGCGACATCCCCTCATCGCCGCGAAGGGGGCCCGGCGCCCTGTCCTCCCCTCCCTCTTCAAACCCGGCCTGCACATGTGCAGAAGTGCCCCCAAACACCCCGTCCCGCGGGCCACCCGCAGCCGGCGCTGCCGCCCTGGGCGCAGCCTCCCGCGGGCGCGGAAGGCGAGGCGCCCGAGCCCCCTCTGCCGGCGGCCGCCCGCCTGGCAGCGCGGGGCGGGGGCGCGCACTCGCCGCCCGCCCGCGCCCCGGCTGAGCCACCTGCACCCCCCGCGCCCGCTTCGTCCCGAGGCTTGGCTGCCGCCCGGCCGCCCGGCCACAGCGGCTGCTTTGCTCCCGCAGCGCCCCCGGCCAAGGTTCTCCCACCCCCGCCTTGCTCCATCCGCTCGGGTTATTCCTCTCGCCCCGATCCAAGACGCCGGTAACAAAGGGCTGGAGCCCACCCAGGGGAGGGCGTCCGCAGCCCGCGGGTGACACGGGCGCTGCCCGCCGTGCCGCGGGCAGCCCGCAGCCCCCGCCGCCGCCGCCGCCCCCGGGCTGCGCTCCGCGGGGTGACAACGTCGAGCGCGACTCCGCGAACGGAGACGCCGCCGCCGCCCGATCCCGCTACCTCTGTAGCCCTCCCAGAAACCGGGGAGAAAGCGAAGCAAAGCCCCGCACCGCTCTCTTACCTTGCTGGGCAGAGAGAGAAAAAGTTGAAGCACTCTCCTTCTACACCTCCCTCACTTCTTTGTTTAAATTTAAATATTTGAAATTCTGGGGCTTTGTCTTTTGTTTTTTAATTTCCCCCTCCCTCCCCTCACGCCGAGCACTGCGCTCAGGCAGCCCCTCCCGGCGCCCTCGGTGCCACCGTCTCTCCCTCTCTCTCTCCCTCCCTCCGGGTCTCGGTCTCTCTCTCTCTCGGCGAGAGGAGGGGAGGGGAGGCGAGGGGAGGAGAATGGGGCGGACCCGCAGGTGCCGCCCCTCCTGCTCTGTCAGCGGGAGGAGAGGGGTCGGGGGCTGGCGGGCGGCGGGAGGGGGCGGTGGCCGCGGGAGTGCCGCGCTCAGGTGCGGAGGTGTCCGGCGGCGGCAACCCCGGCCGTGCCCCAGGGCGGCGGGGCTGGGAAGGGGATGCCAGCGTTGTGTCAGGGATTGAGGTGATGGAACGGGCGCTACTGTGGCATGAGGCAGATGGAGAGCAGCGAGGCTTGAAGTAGCGGCTGGGACTCGGTGACGACTGAGCGAACTGGGATGCTTCCAGTCCGTGAGGGAAGGGGCGAAGCCCTGCACTGAGAGGAGTCAAGCTAGGAAGTGTCAAAACCCTGTCGGATATCCAGCATGGCTCGGTGGCTGCTAGGGCAGAAAATGGCACTGGGAGTACCATCTGCCCTGTGAGAGACAGCCCTGCAGTGCACGCAGGTCAGAGCTGTGGGCAGAGCTGAAATTTGGGTGGGAGGATTACCCCTCCTTTAGTTAGCAATGGAGCTGGTCCAGGATTGCTGAAGTAGAAGCTGAAGGGACTTAGCATGCTAGGAGATTGCTGGAGGCGAACAGGAGAAGGGCACTCTGAGTATATTTGTGTCTGATGTTAAATTGAACTGATACTGTGTCTGATATTTAATTGTAAAGGTTAGGGGGTCTGATTGTGTTGGATAGATTGGAAACAGAAGGATCTGGAACATTTAGATCTGTAAACTGCATCCAAGTGGATGGGGAAGAAGCGGGTTTGGATCCTTGGTGTGTACAAAGATGAAGGTCAGACATGGCAGGAGCAAGGGAAGGAGACTAGAAATATAGCCAGCTGCTCTGAGGGTAAATAACCATTTAACTGGGGAAAAAAATATTTTGCATTTCCTTCCTTTTGCCTTGAATTGATTAAGCAAGCATACAAACCATCTCCCTTTTCGCTTTTCACAGGAAATATTTTTTAAGCACTTTTAAAAAAGTCTTTCTCATCTCTTGGGACCATAAGGCTCAATCCTATGCAGTGTTTTATCTTTCTGCCTCAACATCCATGAAACAAAAAGTACAGTGACAAAAATGCAGTAGTGTTGTCTGTTCGTTTTCTTTGACAGGAACCTGCTGCAGTGTAACACAGACAAAAAGAAGTCCAGTGTTTTGTCACATCCTTTTCTTTTGTACTTGTTGGTTAAAACACTAAGTTCCAGCATCATTCCCATCAAAAAGTGGGAGTGAAAAAGTGTCCACACCCCTTGGAGAAAGTAGAGGTGGCATACCAACAGTGTGGCACTGCAAAAATGCTGCATGGTCCAGAAATGGGAACAACTAGCAGGAGAATAAATGTAAGGAAGTTCTGGAGCTCATGGCTATAGCCAAGAATCTGATCAATGCAGAAAAAGTCTATATTCATATAAAGTTCAAAACCAAGGCACGCCCCAAATAAACCTTCGCAACTGGATTGTTCACTGGCTACTTTGATTCTGATTTCATGCATATTTTATGTGAATAGCTACATCAGTTGTCTTTGAGAGGGCTATTCACATGCTTGAATTGCTTATAGCTGGGTTTCTGCCATGGATTACCCGAAGACATGCTACCTCCATTAGCCTAAACATATTGGTATCTCTGTATTTATAAAGTTGCTAATAACAACAGGTAGCTAAAATTTAGTTGAATCAGAGTTTAAGATGATTTACCAAATCAGGTCAGGCTTTAGGATCAAACTCTGTCACTTTGCCAGTTCTAAGTGATACGTTTTTATGCTGTATATGTCAACTCTGCTATTGATACTACACACAAATATAATGGAATTAAGTAATGTCACTGTCAGTTCTCTTGAGATAATGTTGCCATGTGGCTCTGAACATATTTAGACAGTAACTATTATTGCTATTAAAGGTTTGTGAAATATTTCAAAGCGTATCAAGGTGCCTGTATAATGCTATGCTATCGCATATGATAACTCTGATTACTTAATTATATCTAAATTGATCCTAGTAATTGCAGTCTAGATTTTCCTTGAAATTTGTGTTTGAATTTAATTAGAGATATGTACTGAATGAGGGAGAATTATTCTGGTAGCTTTAATGCAGTAAATCTTTTCCTATTTGGACTTATTTTTGTTTTGCTTTTTTGAAGAGACATTAATTATATGTTTTCTTCTAACTTCTTATTTTGACTATCAACATTTACAGCTTGTAGGGTGGTTTCATCTGTACCATCTGTGGGCCATATTGCACATCAGATGGCAGGATAAAATCTGCAATGAGAACATTTTGGGACATAAAAGTCTTTCAGGGTTTGAAGCCATGATATTCACAACACAAATGTGCAGAGCCACTCATGTATCTGAAACAGAAGACGCAGAATGCCAAAGCAGCTGCTGGAGTGAAATAAAGGAGAGACCACACACTTTGGGGAACATGATGGCATCAAGAACAAAAGGACGTTTGAGGGAACAAGAAAGCACAACTTCGAGCAGTGAGAAATTGAAGTCAATCATTTGGAATTTTTGACAGCAGATATACAGTCACACAGCAATTAGAGACTCACTTTGGGAATCAAGGTCAATTAATACTGAGGTAAAGAGGCAGCATCAAAAAAACCACCTTGTTTAGCAAACAGCATTTCCTGATTGCTGACTAGGCAACATAGAAGAAATTGTCTATCGCAGGTTGAGTTTTGGTCATTTTCATACTCACAAGATACCATCACCTTTATTCTGTTGTAAAGGACTACTGTATAACAACATTCTATGATATTATACTTTGTGCAAAGATTGATGGGCCACTGTGCTGTGGAACTTCACAAGTTGATAGGTATCATTCAGATCTGAGCCTTCATTGTATATTGTTTCACTCTGCATGTATGTGAAAGTCTCTTCACTTTCTTCGTATTTGCTGGGTTTGACAGCAATAGGGATAAGGTCCTTTAATAAGTGCTCTGGAAGTCCATTTCCCCCTTCCAAGCCATAAAGGCAAACTTTCAACAGATTTCAACCTTTTTTCTCAATCCTACAAGCAAAGGTTTTAAGTTCATCTTAAATCATTCTCTGAACTGCAGCTTGTGTTTATTGTTGTCATGCCTGTTACATTTAAATATTCACTGATAATCTGATGTATCCAACTTCAGGAATTAGGTTTCAAAAAACACAAAGAAATAACCAAATAGTCACACAAGAGAGAACTCTCTGCTTTAATTTCTGCTTATTTGTGAACTATTGATTTCATACATACTAAACCGACTCTATCCTATTTTAATACCAATGTTTTAGTTGACCCAGTGTATGAAACCTTTGATATAAAATTTTGCCTGAATGAAGTGTCTGAATTCCACAGACCTGGTGTTGTCATTGTTAAAATCCAATTGCAGGCTTTGCTCTGATTTCTTTTTTGGGGCTAAAGTGAATCCCACCATCCTGATGGGTAACTCTGGTTTGAACCTACTAAATAACTTCTGTCCTTCTGTATGAATCACCAGTGATCTTTACTTTACCCCTTTATTATTTTGATGTGAATTATCCTTTCCTTAATTGTAATATCGTAATTAGGATTAGGACTGATACTATTTGGTCTGTTTAACATCGGGGCATCATTTATAAAATGAACTATTCCCTCAAAAACATTTATTCTAAATGGGTGAAACAGGTGGATAGCATGAAATAGAAAGCATGAGATGGAAATGGGAAGTGAAAGTACATAAAACTAGATGTCATTAATGCAGACAGTCTGAGGGCAGAGCTAAACTGAATTCAGATCTGGTACTCAGACACTGCTGTAATTCCAATTCCAAGTCATCATATCTAGGCTTCCTTATCACTATTATTTCATGGAAATGTTTTTAAAATCCATATTTTGGCATCCATATTTTAGCATGAAGATTTAGCACACCTCCTACCAAAAAAGATTGATAGTGCACAGCAAGATGAAAGAGACAAGAGTGTTTCTTATAACTAGTAAGGATATACTTGCTTTATCTTTCCATTACTCACTCCATACAAATTGAGCAACTTATCATCAGGCTTTTCTGGAAATTCAGCACTAGTACATAGTCAGTGACAGGCATATACTTTCTATTCCTTTTTGATTTTAATAGGATTTTAGGTCATTTAGAATGACTACTGTTAATGAGATAATCACTTCACAAAAAGAAAAGGATGGTTGTAGAAAAGTCCTGGAGTTATTCACTTAGATCTTAGTCACACTGACTCTAGAAACTGTAGTGGAGTCTCCATTTTCTAGAAGCTTCTATAAAATATTTGGTATTGCAGATTTACAAATTGGTAATTGTACAGCCATTATGAAAGGCATGGCAGGATGCCATTTCCTTTGCTAGGAAGCCTGTCCTTAACAGTAGCCTGGATTGCAGCTAAAGGGAAAATGCACTACATGAGAGACAGTGTGTGTCTTCATAATTTTCTAAATAATTTTGTTTCAGATAAGACAGTGGAAAAGGACTAACCCTTTTTGGTACTACCTACCACATGTACTGCAAAAAAGTATGTTCTCAGTTAAGTAAAATTCTGTAAATGAGCACTTGTCAAAACTGACTGTCTACATAGTTTTTATGTTTTCTTCTTTTTTTACACAAATTTTGATATCATATTTCACTTCCAGAATTCACTGATCTTTCAGTGAATCATTTTTTTTAGCTATTGATCACGGAATCATTTTTATTACCTAATTTGCGTATTACTTTAGAATGTAGCTGAGTAAACTGGATCACATACTGTGAATTCAGGTTTTTGGATTTATCCTGGGTTTTATACACCATGTGATTTAGCACAATCCATTTTGACCTCTTTCAGTGAGAAGATACAGATTTTTTACTATACAACAAAATGTTATCAATACTGCCATCAGTTTTAAAAGGGAAATTAAAAGCATGGTGACTGCTTGAAAATATTCAAGAAGTGTTTTCTGATTGTAGTTGCATTTGTTCAGTTTAACTACATTATAAAGAATTTCCATGTATCTTTGAATGCATGGTTAGTATACTCATGAGGCCCATAGATCAAACACTCATTTTTCCCCCAGGGATATCTAGATATAGATTAGTCTTTTCTTCATCAGGAAATACTAATTAAAAAAAAAAATAATTTTGCCAAGGCTACTTAGTAATAAAAAGTAATACTGCCTATTGTCTAAATGTTTTCAAAGTGCAAGACCATATGAAAAGCGATCTCAACAAAATGGAAAAGGCATGCATAATACTGACTATTCTATAAAATACTCCAGTCTGCTCTGGATTTTTCACAATGGGTTGCTCTTTCAGAGACACTACTGAAACTTAGATCCATTACTCCTAATTGACACAACTCCATTGCCAAACACATCTAATCAAATCAAATTATTTTGTAGCCTAGAGTGAAATAATCCTTTTAAATAGGGCTTACTTACAGAGGAGGCAGTCTTGCCTAACTTTTAGAAGTATAAAACTTGAGATCTAATCTATCTTTATTTATAGACAGTGAAAATGTCTTGGCAGTTTCATCCCATTCTTAAATGAACACCTTCAAAAGGCAATCCCTCTTCTCTTGTTCTCATTGACGTTTGAGAGTTTAGAGACCTAGGTTAGACTATGAACCTACACACCACAAATACTGGGGGAATGCAGACTGTCTCCTTGGGGTTAACTGATCATTTACCACAGGGATATAAAAAAATTTCTCCCTGTTGTTCACCATTTGACTTGCACAACAGAACCACTCACTGGTTGGCTTTGAGTCCCCTGGCTAGTTAGTCATATACAGCAAAAAGGTAAGTTGCAGTTTTATATGAGCATTTACATTTAGAGCTTACAGAGGTGGGGTGTTTTTCATGGCATTGGCATGGTTTGAAGAGTAAAGCTCAATGGTTAGTTTTTTTAAATTCTAAATTTCCAGGGTTTCCTGTAGTTGTTATCAGTAAGAGAAGTGACTCTCATCAAAGTTGGTAAAGAATCATAGAATGGTTTGGGTTGAAAGGGACATTAAAGATGATCTAGTTCCAACACCCTGCCATTGGCAGGGACAACTTCCACTAGACCAGGTTGCTCAGAACTCCATTCAACTTGGCCTTGTTAGTGTTGGTTAATATTTGTTGGGATATTTATTCTGAATCCAGCTGGGAAATGGCAATTAGTTCCTTTGCTACTTTATTTTTGCTGCCTTTTTCTTAAACAGATATTTGCACTGCATAAGAGGTGCTGCTTATGAACTACAAGTATGTTAACAATAGAAGAGAAAATGTCCCTGAATCCATACTGGAGTCAAAACACAGAAATTGGTAATTTAGAGGTGAAAAACAGTCATCTTACAATTATAGCACCTGTGTCTTTAGTGGAGTGTCACCCATGGCCTAAGTGTAATATTTGTAGTGCAAGGAATTTTTAGTGTTTTCCACTGCCTATAATCTATGAGGTTTATCTATCTAGGGTATCAAATTCTCATCTTGGTTTGTGACTTTGTTTTGTTTTTGCCAGAAAGTCACAGATGTGTTTGAGCTTTTGGGGTTCTTACAAATGGAAAATACTTTTAAAGTGAGGTAGATAAGACTGCACAAGCCCTAACTATTCATGGGTTTGTCACTGTTCCCTTTACACAGAAAAAAATCCTACTTAAAACAGCCTATGGTAAAATTCCTGGGCTTGTGCAGCTGCCAGAAGTAACAGTAACTCGCTCCTCTCCCAGTTTTCCTACTGGCTCCACACACATCATGGTAGACCAGACTTTATGCTAATGAAAAGTTTAGCTGGTAAGGGAACTCAGTCCAGCATTCACTGTATCTTAACTGGCTCAAATGCTGTCTTAGTCTTGTAGAGGCATACATCTAAGCCTACACAGATATCTACTCCCATACCTTTAAAATCTCCATCTTCTCCAGAAAAATTTACAGAGATACGTGAATGTAGAGACAGCTTGGCTCAATTCTCCTGAAGCACAGAAAGAAAATGGGTGTGTGCCATGGGGTGTGACCTGCCAGCAGCTGAGTTTTCCACAGTGAAGGTTTCCCACAGAGCTTCAGAAACATGTTGGATACCCACCATCCCTCTCTTGGGCAGCTTCCAAGGTCTTGACACTGTGGTGTCTCAACCTGCACTCTGCAGGTGTGCAGACACAGAATACTTTGGTTACTCATCTCCCAGCTGTTTCTCCTGTTTCTCCAACAAAAGAGAAAAAGTAAACAAACCAAGTTAAATGCTGCAGTATCTATATGCCTACAAATCTCGTTGCAAAAATAAATTTGTATGTGAATTATAATTACAAATATTTTTGACCAACTACACATCTTCTTTTTATTTCTCTTTCTCTGTGTGTAACTTTCATGGGAGATTAATTTAATGTCTCACCAAATTACTGAATCTACTGAGTTAGAGTCATCTGTGTTTCAGGGAAATCAGCTGTTTCATTAAATTAGTGTAATTTTCTGTCTTGTACTGTATCACCATCTCTCAAGCACTAAGGGTACACACATAAAAATACACAGTGAGTTTGTTACCTTTGCTAACAACTTGCTGTAGAGCTTTTGGATTTCTGTGGGTCTTCTCTTGGCATCAGTGAAGGAGAATTGGTGGAGAGTCCCTACTAGCATTTTGAAAGCAATCTGGGATGAGATTTGTATGTGGTTTAGCCAGCAGGGAAGGCTGCTGCACTAACTTCCTGCATGTCTTTGCCCTGGAGTCCACAACAGCCAATCTATGGCCCTCAGTCCCAGCACAAACATGTTTGGATACTCATGACTGCAACATGTAGTTTCAGGTCATGTTTTATTTACATATTGCTTTTTTTGTACCAATTTCTTGAGACCTTCTGATAGTGAAACAGACAAGATTGTGATTGCTGTCTGCAGGGAAGGAAACTTGCCTGCTTGCTCTGCTGTAAGAAACAGTTCCAAAACCAGCTGCTGTCCAGTCAGCCAAAACGAGCAAGAAAATCCTGAGGGCTACAAATCATGAATTTATTTATGCTGTGGGTTAATCTCTATTCATTTCCCCTTATAATGTGTTTATTGTATAGAATGGCCCATGTTCCAGTAGCTCCAGAGAAAGGCCAGATCCAGGTTATGAAAAACAAATTCCTCTGGGTTTTCCAGTTTGTTTAAAAAGAGTTCAACTGAATTAACAAAATGTCATTTAAGCCTCTTAATATGTTAGACATTTAGCAATCTATGCATTTATATTATATCCCTGCCCTCCTCTGCTTTTTGGTTGGTTAGCTGAATGGGCTTTTGTTTTTGTCTTGTTTGGTTTGGGGTTTTGTTTGTTTGTTTGTTTTATTTTCCCTAGCCTGTGAGGAAGGTTTTTCCTCATAAGTAAATTCAGTTTTACATATCATTTTGTAGTTGAAAGTCCAAAGATTTTCTTGGGTTTTGACACCCTCAAATTAACATTAGGCATACTGTTGTCTCTCTCAGCAGGAATCCCCTCAAGAGACTGCCTGAGAGTCACACTTTTCCTAAAGTACCAAATGAGCTGTGATGTCTTACAGATGGTGGCTCCAGCTGTGGTGGCAACTCTCAGCGTTGCCAGATACTATGCTCTTGGTGCTTTGGTGCTGTCTACATCTGCTGTAAGCATCAGCACCAGGAGCATGAACATTACGCGAAATTGCAACACTTTGAAATTTTCAATTCCAAATTAAGTTGAGGGTAGGAGAAAAAGCATATCACTTGTGAGGTGAAGACTTGAGGAAGAAGATCAGTGCTGTCAGCAAGTCAGAGCTGAAAACAGACAGATATTTGGAATAGTTTATAAAATCTTTCAAGAGATGCAGCTAAGGAGGGAACCAGAAATCACTAAAACTGGCATGAGAAGATGGACATGAAATGGAGGCAGATAAACACAATGCTCATTGAAGTATTGGTCAAAACAGACTGCTTTGACTTCATCAAACACTGGTCAACTACCTGGTCCTTTAACTGCCCACTGACTGGGAGAACAATGTTGCTACTCAAATCTTATCTGGTTTCACCGAAGACGAGTTGCTGAGCAACCACTAAGACCAGGAGCAAGCTGAAGAATGTAAATGCCACCTCCCTGCGCGTTTCCTTCATCAGATCACCATCAAGCATACTGCCTTCCCTGTAAACACCAGTTGACACTTACTTGCCTATCAGGGAACAAGAATGGAAATTCCATCACATTAGGGGGAAAAACCCCGTGCTATCAAGCTACCTGGTTACCTGGAGGGACTGAGGAATCTCCTACCTTGGCATATCTACAAATGACTGGAAAAGACACAAAGTAGCATGTGTTAAATCGGCCCTGTCCTGAGCAGCGGGTTGGAGCAGGTGCTCTCCAGTTGTCCCTTTTTTCTATCATCAGTAAACAACTGCACAGTGACTCAGTAAAAAAGAAAGGACACTTTTAGGCACTTTAAGCTTCCTAGCTAAAACTACACTGTGCTGCTATAACTAAAATGAAAAGAAATAACACAGTTTTGAAGTGTTAAGATGAAGGCAACTTGGAAATACATAAATCCTCACACAGGGACACGTGTTGATGCAAGTGTTGATGTTGGCTGCTCTGTGCAAAACCAGTCCAACAGCAAAATATGAGGGCAGAGGAAAGGGTGCTTGAGGCTGAGGAAACTTTTGCAAAAAGAATGATGGCAGACTTGAAAGTGCTAGGCTGATGGTTTTACTAAATTATCTTAGTGGTCTTTTCCAACCTTTATGATTTTATGATTCTGTGATTTAATTTGATATTTTCAGAAGTCTAGTAAAAGAACTAGTCTTACATTTCTCCTCAGAAGCCCATAAGGTTTTTACTGTTTCAGATAACTATCCTATGGGACATAACTTTGTTCCCAGTCACAGGTAGAAGCTGGAAAGCTTGACCTCAAAGGTATTTACTCCTACCTAGGAGAAAAATTCAGTTGCATGGTTTCAGTTCCAGGAAAGTTATACTTGATAAGAACCAGAAATCAATCTTTCAGGCAGAAAAAGCTTTCACAAATGTCAGCATTCTGTTTGCTCTATTACACCATTTTGTTTTCTATAAGAGAGGTCCTTGGACCATTAGGAGCTGCTTAATCTGTGCTTTGGGTCTAACATAGCAAAATGACACTGACCTCTTCCCCCACTAATGTGACAACATCCTCCCAGACCCAAGCACAGGAGAACTAGACCCAACATTTCAGCATAATGGCAAGATTCATAACAAATCTCAAAATCTTCCTTAGCCCAACTCAAGAACTCACTTGCCTGTATATCTAAAGATTTTTCTTATCCCTTTAGGTCCTCTTTCAGTGGGAGTTTCTGTTCAGTTGCTGTGTCCCTCTTTTGTGAGTCTTTTCCAGAGCCATTGCTTCAAAGTATAGTTTTCCATCTTCATTTTGTGGCCTTTATTCTCTGTCTTAGATATATAGATTCATGTTTACCTGTAATAAGGTATCATATTATATGCTTGCTTTTTGTTTACCACTTGATTACATCAGTGGCCTATTTTCGTTTCTGTTCCACTGGTCTGTTGCCATGCGATGGGTTTATGGTTTTTCTCTGTACCACAGATCAAAATGGAAAATGGCCAGGAGACAATCTAGGTGGAGCTCCACTAGTTACCACCCCTGAACAATGAATGATACTGAACAATGGTTGTTTAACATTAAGACTACTGATAGAGTTAACCACTGGATTGTGAACTGATATACTGATATACTATAACCTCTCCAACAAAGAGCTGCACAAAACTAAAGCCTAATGCCTCTAGCAGCTTTATATGAAAATGCCTTACTCTTCTGAGAAAGGTACCAGATTATCTCAGCAAAATCTGCTTTCTGTAAATGCATGTCACTTAGTATAAATCACATACTTTCTTTTATCTTGGTATTTATTAAAGCAGTCATTTTGGGCAGCACACCTTTCAGGCTATGGACTTCCATCAGGCGAGAAGAATCCAGGCAATGTCAGGGGTGGACAGAAATTCACTGCCTGAATTGACTGGGTTATTCCATGTATCTTTCAAAATACTGCTTCAGTATGAACTTGTTTTCAACCCCCTGGATGTCCCCTGGATTTCCAGGTCTTCTGAAAGTGAGTTTTAATGACAAGCTTCTGCCAGCTCTTAGGAAGTTCTGGGGTGCTGGCACATTTTCTGCTGATAGAATATCTGGTATCAGTGGTTGTTGTTTCTGAGAGTTTTGACATGCCTACTTTTCCCCCACAGCAGGGACTCCACTTGTTTTGTCTCCCAGATGCAGAACCGAGGTAGTCATTGAAATTCCCAGAACAGGTCAATTGAAAATCTTTGTTTGGTTTATATTGTGCATAGGAAAAATCCCCGGGGAAACTTGAGTCAAAACTGAGGCAGAGTCTTGACAAATCCCCTCGAAGTATTTCCTACTGGAGCACAGTTAAGTTGGTTGAAGCTTCACCCCTTCCTCTGTCACTGCTACCATTTATATACTGTCCCCATATATCAGTTAATACATTATTAAAATCCCTTTGTTACTATAATTTTAGAGAAGCCTTCTTCTGAAGTATTTGCTATCTGTATTTATGCTGCTCTTCATCTCTGCGGCGTCCTTGCCCTTCTGTGGAGCTTCCATGGCAGCCGCCTCTCCCGGCTGCGTGCCGCCCGTCACTGTGTCCCGACAAACCCTCCAGTATCGGCACTGCCTCAGTGTGGGAGACACATGAGAACGTGCTTCCAGTACCCTCGGGAGCCGGGGGATGCATCGGCGGTGGCCCGGGCTCCCGGGGGAAAAATGGACAGGGCCACCGGGAACCGGGTTTCGCAGCCGTACGCAAGTAGCGCCACGGACGTCATCCTCCCACGGAACCTTCCCTCTGTGCCTAAGCCACCCTTTTTAATCACTTTTCAATTTTTTCTTTCACCACATATAAAAATATATATATATATATATATATACATATATATATATATATATATATACACACAAAATTTTCACAGCTTCCCACAGGCGCCAGTGCCCCGCGAGCAAACAAGTCTCCTCACGGCGCAGGGCCGGGCCCGCGCTGCCGCAGTGCCGCCCAGCGGCCCAGAGAGCGCGGGGAGCAGGCCCGGCCCGCCGCCGCCGCCGGGCGCTGAGTGCCCGCGGCGGGGAATGGGGGTCCGCGGCACCCACCGGGGTAAGCTTCGTTCCCCTGAACAAGCTGGCTGTTCTCTGCCCTCCTTGGCAGCGGGGGCTGCGGGAGCGAGGCTGCCGCTGCTCATGGCTGCCCGGGAACAGAGCTCTGCGCCGGGGACGATGTGCGTCCTTGCTGGGCTGAGCCTTCCCCTTGTCGCCCCAGCTGCCTTCTCCGACTCCCTGGCTTTTACACGTGTGGATTTATCATCTTTCCCTTGAATTATACATCCCTGTTCCGGGGCAGTATTGTAAAATTATTGTAGTATCATCTACTACACAGATAAGTAACTATTTTACTTTCTGTTTAGAAACTACATCTCTGCTTTTTTCCTTCCCTGTCTGGGCCAGCCCTGGAGATAGTAAATGTCTCTGGGCGATGGTCCGTAGGTGAAACCTCTGCCCTGCTGGAGAATGTGACAGTGATCGATGTAGTTTCTAATCAGTTGAAGTCCCTTGTCACTCAAGTCAAACTACGCGACAGTGCACCAACAGCAAATGATGCCTGAGGAGACATTGTGAACCTGACTGTGGAAAGAGCCTGTGCACGTCTCGGGGCGTATTTCTTCTTCTGGGATCTCTCCAAAGGATGCAATACTGCTATGTCAATCTACAGCTCATATTTGTAGGTGCCGGTACACAAAATAAGGCCAGTTCATAGGAAAAATGCAGATCTAGTCTAACTTCTCTTCACCAGACATCTGTCTGAAATAAAGTGTTCTTGACGGTAGATGAGGGTGTGTGAGCACACCCATTCAGGATAGGGTGGAACCAGGATGTTGCCTGCCTGAGAATGTGAAGCTGCTGCTTGGCAAAGCACACAACTCTTGGAGACGTGCCCAGAAAACTCAAGCACCCCATAAAAGAAATAAAACAAACAACCAACAAAAATGCAAGCAGAAAAGAGCTCTCATAGTGGCTTCTTTACTTGGGCCAAAGGCAGGTTTTTTTGGGTTTTTTTTTCATTTTTTTTTATTTTGACATTCTCCTGGAAACAACACCCAAGGACAGAGAAGGTACTGCCTATCTACCCATGTACCCTTCGGCTGTTGCCCATAGGATCGTTTCCTCACAATCCTTGAATCCTTTTTTTTTTTTTTTTTCTGACAAAAGAGCATTTGGGCTCAAAGCTTCAGTTTGGAATCTGCCCTCAAGTTTCCGTTGTACCCACTTTCTTTGGATGAGCTTGTCACCTCAGGAATCAGCAGCATCCTGTTGCATCAAGTCATCTGTTCCTTTCTTGTAGTCACGCTTCAAAAGTCCCTGCATTGCTCCAATTCTCTTTAGTGTCTATCCTGTGATATCCACACAGAAATGGCATTGTAAACTTTATCATGATGTATGCTGACAACCTGGGACCAGGCTGAATTTTGGCAGACAGGGCTAGGGAAATACAAACAGTGCATGTGACTCATAGTGTGTCTCTTTACAGATAGAAACCCACCTCTGTCCCTGAGATCATCCTGAGTTTCTTCAGTTTCTTCAGCATATGAGGAGGGAGGCAAAGGGTGGATGCAAAAGAAGAAGTCAAAACAACATGCAAGATATCTGTGGCAAATTATGGAAATGGCTGCAGTACAGGGGTTATTAGATTCTGACTTGAATCTGAAATTGAAGGACACTGACTTGCAACACCAACCTGCAGATGACAAAATAACAAGAAGCTGAGGACTGGCTGATGACATTTGTTCTGACAGTACCAACACAAGCCCAAGCACCACCTGCACAGAGTTAAGATTGTTTCAAACAGAATCCAGCTAAAAACATGAGGTTGGTTTTTTTCCAAAATGTTTTACAGTATGCAACTGCCAGCCATCTTCTGATCTGATACTGGAAGTTCTAACCCCAAATTTACTGTGCCTCCACACTACAGCTCCTTAAAATATCTTTTTTTTTTTTTTTTTTTCTTTGCATATTTCTCATCTGACTGGTGGTCTGGCACTATTTAGGTTATAAAATTCAAAACAGCCATTGCCTGAGGTGACTGGATTTTCAGGGAAGTGTTTAATGTAGGATCCATCTGTTGTCTTTGGACACAACAGTCTGCATTGAGCCACTTGATTGCACCAATTTGGGTTGTTCGCAAGTGTAATTTTGGCCCAATATTAAAGCTGCCTTTTAGAAACAAAATGCAGAAATGAAAATACAGAAAACTTATAGAGAAATATAGAGAAGTAAAAGAAAGAAAAAATGATGAAGTTTTTTTTTTTATTCTTTTAACGGGAGACTTTTTTCACTAACAGACACAAACAACCTTTATATTACACTATTCAATCTCTGCTTATAAAGAAATTTTATGGAAATTCTTTATAAGCAGAAATTTATCTTTCATGAAATAAATTTATATTTGATTAAGCCCTTAGAATTTATTCTTTATAATAGCTTATATATGGCAGACATTTTTTTATAGAAAAGATACTTGGTCAAAGAGTTCTGTATGTTTTGATGAACTCATGGAAATCTTTGTTACATTGGAGAAGGCTTTTTTGTTTTGTTTTGTTTTGTCAATGCCAATATCAGAAGCTACTGTGAGTTGTAGCTATAAGGGTTTTCCTTCCTGGTATACACTTTTAGATTACCAAGTATTTTTTACTTTAAATCCTTACATCTAGTTTTGAGGTTTTGGGGTTTTGTGGTCGCTTTTTTTTTTCCTATAAACAATGCATGCTCAGTGCTGTTAAAATACCATTTAATATTTTGATGTGATTTATTAAGGCAACACAATTCCTGACAAGTGAGGAGCTGTAGATGTTTCAGAGGGTGCTACTGAGCTGCGTGGATTACTTGTGACTAAAAATTCATTGGTGTGCTGTCTATCCACTGATCACACTCGGCAATTACAGCATGAAGCAACTCATTTCTCAAGGAGGAGTCTGCAACTTCATTGTGACTATTCCTTAGTCAATGGGACAAAAAAAAGCTCTAACTAGAAAGTGTTTGTAACAATGTCTAATGCATAATAGTATACTTCTTAAGTGTCAAGCTGACTCAGAAGAGATTTAAGCCTTGGGACTTGGTCTCAGGTCCTAGTTATTGACACTAGCAAATGCTTTGAAGGTCAGGAAAGGAGTGCCTTATTTTTATAATTGCTGTTCTTTGGCTGAAATACTTAAACAAATTGCATTTTCTTCTGCTGAGAGCTGTTTATCCCAATGCAAATGTAGATACAAACAAACAGAAGATAGCTGGTGTTTTCAAAGCCTGAACAGCTATCCTAGCTTCCCCAGTTTGGTTCTCAAACTACAGAGGCCAATCCTTTCCAGTGCCAAACTATCATTACCCCATTGGAAGCCACTTGGGAAGCCAATAGGTTTTTAACCCCCATTCCCATACTTGAAAAGTACTGGGGGAAAAGAATCATCTACCCTATGACTTGCCAGCAGGATGACAAATAACTTCTATATAAATATGAGTGGAGCCCCAGTTGAAATCAGGAAACTTGAGCTACAACTGGCAGGTTAAGTAAAGATGGAGTTTTACTCCTAGGGATCTTATCTGTGAGATGGCCAGAGCGCAAAGGTGTGAATTTGGGTGGGGGGAGTACATCCTTTTGCTAAAGACACCTTAATGGTAAGGATAGCCTATTTACCTGTGCTTGGGTTTTTCAGTGTTTTGGATTTATTTGTACAACATCTAAAAATCATCTAAAACACTAGTTCATGAAAGTCTAGCTGTCTGATACAAAACAATCATGAAACAAGGATCTATACTATTCCTGTTAAATTTTCAAGAGAGTCAGGTCATGCTGCTGTAACACGGCTTTCTTCCCCTCTAAACGGAACACTTTCAGCAATATTATTACGGAAAAGCTTTGGAGCTCTCACCACTGAAGGCAATGTCATGAAAAGCTTGTACACTGCCATGGCTGATAGCCTCCTGCTGCTGAAAAGTGTAGCTCCTGGCAGTCTCCTGATGACAGCAGCTGTCAGTGACAGATGTCATTAAGCAAAATCCAGTCCAGCTCTAGTGATAGGTACTGAGAAAATGCACAGCTGAACTCCCCTTGTTGTTTCTCTTCCTTCATTAATGTTCTTGTACAGCTCTAAATCACTATTGCTACATACTTTTTTCAGTTTGTGTTTTCTTGCAAGGAAAAGCTTGCCTTTTCATTTATAAGCTGATTTTTTGAACAATATTAACATGACAAAAACTTGTTTTGGAGGAGAGCAAAGAGTTATTTTTTTTTTTTCTGGCTGGCCCCAAGTGACCCCTTGTTCCCACTGCTTTTGAAATTACTGCAGTTTGCTTAGCTTGAAAAATTACAGCTATAGGAAAAGTTATGCTTCACTGATCTATTTTTAAAAGGAACAGCAGAATTTTAAAAATAGAACCCCCATTTTTTTTTCTAGCTCTGGCATCTCCAACCCAAGTATGTTGATGTAATTTCCAAAGCACTAAGAAATGTCTTAGGACACATTTAAGTCAGGTCAGCCAAATCCAGGATTAGTGAAAAAATGAGTTGTTCATCTGGTCTGCAATGAGATCTTTCTTCCCATCATTCTTAGTTATAAAGATATCTTTTGTGTTGAAGCTAAATTTAAGCCCAGCCCAAGTGTATTTGTATACTATCTATGCGTGTTTTATGCATCAGCAGCGCACTGCATTAGTAGTCTGCACATACAATTAGGGGTTTATGGCCTTTGAAGTCAGCTAATACAAAGATTTATATATTTGCAGCAAAAAACCCCAACAAAAACCTAAGAAGTGATAGGAAGAGGTGTTTCTTACAGCTATGGTCTGAGTCTCCTTTAACTTGTATTGGTTTGCTCCATTATCTTCCGAGAAATTAGTCCTCTCCCTGATTAGAGCACCAGAAGAGAAGAAAATCCATCCCTGAATGTATGACTAGGGAGATCTGCTTTTATAGAGCTTGCTTTTGTTTTAGACCATAGACCTGCGGAGGGGAGAGCACCGTACGAGAGAGCAGACCCTGCCACGGGCATTAAACTGTGCGGCGTTTCTTCTGACTCACAGGCAGCTCCCGAAAGACTGGGACTCAGCCCGGCACTGGTGACCAATGCCGAAGGGGTGGACCTGACCCTGTGGTGCAGCTCCCGAGGGGGCCGGATTGCCGCGGGGTTCCTTCCTGCTCGCTAGTGATGCTCCACTGGGCAGGCGGGAGGAGGTCACGCCTGGGTGCAGGAGTGAAAGTCACGTTCAGAGAAGCGTGGACTGAATGAAGGACACGGTAAGGTGAGAACATACTGATTTAATATATGCACCACTATTTTGCAAGGAACCGTGTTACAGGCTTTTATCTTTGTCAAAGCATTCAGCTACTTTAATAGGATTTAAATGTATAATGAGTTGAACTCTAACAGATCTATAGTATCAGTTAACTAGCAAAGGAAAGTCCATGTCTAGCTATTTCCTGCTGCTACAATGTTTTAATAACAATGATACACAAAGACTTGTTTTGTTTAGTATGTGCCATATCATTGCATTTCAGACAAAGTCTTGATTCTCTTAGTCCAAGACAAAGTCTCAATTGTCTGCATTTGAGACAAAATCTCGGGACAAAAAATATGTATTTGAAATGTCCCAAACTACAGAGGAGTAAGGAATCAGATTAGCATCAGCTTCTGCTTCTAGCTACAATGAAAACAAAGATAAGGCAAATACATATTTTCTAACTGGAGGGACACATTTAGGAAAGATTTTTTACCTCATCATTCCCGAATTATGAAATCAGAAAAATGAAAATATTCTTCTCATTCTCTGTGCATACACCCTACCCCAGGCAGACCTGTTCTTACTGTGATGAGATTTGTTTTCCTACAGCAGAGTTTTCCTTTGAGAGCTCACAGGCATGGAGAGCAATTTTGTTTACCACCCCCGGGTGCAAACCTTGTTAACTAATGTTTACTTTTGTGTTTTCAGCTTCCAGCAATGTGGCAGGTTGATGGATAGTGAAGATGGTGATGGTGGGGAGAATGGTAAGGCAAATTCAGGAGCTGGTTTTACATCTTTCAGTTGTGCAGGCTCAGAGGCAAAATGGCTATCAGCCTCTTAGTTATACCAAAAGAAAAAACCCCAGCTCTTGGCAGTTGTGACCCTTCTACCTTGCTTGGGTTTGTTTGGTTTTTTTCAAGATGCTGGGAAACAAAGCATAGCCAGCCTCCTGACTTTTTGCAAGTTATAAATGCTGTACAAAATTCTAGTTTCAACACCAGAAAATGTTTTCTCCTGTTATTCAGAGTGACTCCAGATGCTGATGTACTTAGTTACACAGCACAAGTAACCCAACTGGAATGAAGAAGCAAGGTAATTGAGTTTATATTCATCTGTCAATATTCCCAAGGGACAGAATGTTCAGCCTGCCAAGTTTGCTCTGCTTATGCATGCAGAGCACAAACTTAAACCAACTGGAGATTCCCACAGTAGATTCTCCCTGGTGAATAGGGGATCTCTTCTGCTGTAATGCGGTGAAGGTGTCGTGATTCTTTCTACCATAACCATTCCCCCTGTCTCACAGTACCAGGAGATGGGCTGAATGTTAGACAGGAAAAGAAAGAAAAAAATCATGGTAGAACTGAGTTTTTCTTCATCAAATATTTGCCTCACCCAAGTCCCATTATCAGAGGAAAAGCCATCAACTTCTTCCTAGGCTTTTCTATGCTTCTCACTGTTATAATATCTGAGAGATTCACATATATTTCTTCATCTTTCTATTCTAGTGAGGCAAAGGATTGTCATCCTTATATGTGAAGCAGAACATGGGGATTAAAGCAAAGACTTTTTGAGTGAGCAATCTGGGACAATTGTAAGTGAACATTTAGAATCATATAATCATAAAATATGCTGAGTTGGAAGGGACCCACAAGGATCATCGAGTCCAACTCCTGGTTCTGCACAGGGAAAGCCCAAGAAATCACACCATGTGCCTTAGAGTGTTGTCCAAACATTTCTTAAACTCTAGCAGTCTTGGTGATGTGACCACTTCCCTGAGGAGCCTGTTCCAGAGCTCAACCACCCTCTGGGTGAAAAACCTTTTCCCAGTACCCAGCCTAAACCTCCCCTGACACAGCTTCACGCCATTCCCTTGGGTGCTGTCACTGGTCACCAGAGAGAACAGATCAGTATTGGCCCTTTCACTTCCCCTCATGAGGATGTTGAAAACTGTGATGAGGTCTTCCCTCAGTCTCCTCTTCTCCAGGCTGAACAAACCAAATGACCTAGACACTCCTTGTATTGCACCCAAAACTGCCCCGAGCACTTGAGGTGAGGCTGCCAACCCCCTCCCTTGCTCAGCTGGCCATGTTGTGCCTGATGCCCCCCAAGACACAGCTGCCACTCCTGGCTGCCAGGGCACTGCTGACTCAGATTCAACTTGCCACCCAGTAGGAGCCTCAGGTCCCTGTCCACAGCACTGCTTTCCAGCCTCTAATTCCCCCAGTTTTCAAATAACTTCTATTCTTTTACTTTGCCTGGCTTTGTATTTGACTGTCATCCCTTATTTAAGATAGTTCCATAGGGGATCTCCATATAGCTAAACCATACAAACAATAGCAATCTATATCCCAAACACAGAAGCAAGTCAATGCTTGTAGAAGAGCAGACATACCAGACATGTGTGAGAGAATAACCAACTGTGGCCAGCATTCAGTGCATGTTGGAAATATATGAAAGAAAAACCAGAAAAGATGTGAGAATCTGTGAAACAAAGGAACAAAAGATTATTCGATCCTGTGGTCCAGGAAGAAACCAGAGAATGTGTCTCTGAGGTGAATTGAAATTAATAGCTCTTTAGCTGAGCTCTGTGTGGCAGGAGCTGGTAAGGACAAACAAAGGCACTGCCTTCTGGTGTTCAGCTTCTCTGCCATCTGAGGAAACAGTCTTGTAACCAAATCCAAGGAAAAGTGGCACCATCACAAATTTCTTCACGCTGTAGAAACGACCCTCAGCACATTGGTTCCAATGCCATGTTAAGCCACAAGTGCACAGACAAAAGCATAAGGCAGGCCCCAACAGCAGCTGCCAGTGCACAGCAGGTCTGCTGGTATGTGGGTTGGATCCACTGTATGCACACTATGTAGCTGTCATAGACAGGTGCAGCAAATCTTATAAGTCAGATTTAAAAGTGGAAGGACTCAAAAAACACAAGTATGGGAAGCCAGGATAGTTTGTGAGACAGGTCAGAGTTACCTCCACTCATGTGCCATGCCCAGGGCTGCTTAGCTGAGATCCCCCTCCTGAGCTTTCCTGTTCTTGTTGCCATCAAGTATCCCACTGACAAATCTGGCCTGGGCAGTGGCAAGCTGTATTTTCCCTCATGGTCCACTATGAGAACCTGGGTTTTCACCATGGGTGGTGGTGTCTGTGATGAGTAAGTGACCTTACAGATATGCAGAAACCAGTCCTGATGAACTAACCCTCCATGTCACCAAGTGTAAGCAGAACTCATTGGCCTGAGCCTCCTGGCTAGTTTCAAGACTGGAAAGAATTGTGTGCAAGTGGGAGGGGGCCAGATACACAAAGGAAGCCAAGTCTGAGTGTCAGTAGTTGAGACCCTGAGACTTTCTGAGCTCAGGCAGCTACAGGTGTAGTTGCTGAGCCTCTTTCTTCTGTGCTTTCCCATGAATGATGAGGGACACTTGTCCTGGCGCCAGTACATCTGGGACCAGAAACCACAATTAGAGACATCCTTCTTCATATCCATAGGGATCCTCTGTATCTCAAAGCAGTGACAGGGTTGTGGGAAGAGGAGGATCATCTCCACGTGTGCATAAGCATGCTGTGGCACCTGGAAGTAGGTGCCAGAGTGCTCTAGTCAGTGTGGGGTATGTGAATGAAGAATGTCAGACCATGCAGCTCCCTGGGTGTAGGGGGCTTTGGACAGCATAACAGGACCATGTAACAAAGAGCAGATTTCCAAGGGTCCTGGGTACACTCTGTGGGGCTCAGTGTGCCCTTCCTGGTCTGACAGCTGTTGCAGCTGAGGCATCATGATACTCCCATGCCTCAGGCAGCCTCCAGTGAGAAACAGGGAAATGGGAGAGGCAAATGAGTGAGAATGGGGTAAACAGTATTTTGCTCAAACTGAAGTGGGGAATGTCCTTGCTCAGCAGTTGTTCTCAGCTACTCTAGTGTCCCAGGGCAAGTTCCCTTCAGAAAAACAGAAACTGATCCAGGCCAACATCTTTCTGTAAGAGAAAGACTAGGATAGGAAAGCAAACAAATTCACCCCTTTTCAGACTGTGTTCCTCAGATTTTGTTGCTCATCCTCAGTTCTGCTCAAGGTAATAATCACCAATGACATTTTCCTCACTTTGCATAGTGCAGGAGAAACCTGGGTTTCAACCCTTTGGCAATTCCTCAGAGGGTGGATACATACTCTCCCAAAACAAGAGTTCTTCCTTCCTGGGAAAATAAAGCCAGCAATCCAAATTGGAGTTAGAGAAGCAAATATATTTACATAAAATATGTAACACATTATAATAATAAAATAAATAATGAATTAAATTTATGATTGGGTAAGTTATAGTAATAAAACATGAACTATTTATGTAAACCAAAATTATTAACCTCCCAGAGGCAAGTATTCAGCGCATGGAGAAACTCTTTGAGGTGCCCAGCAGCGCTAACACCAAGCAGCAACTCCATACTTTCCTCAGGAAGGTGTAAGAGCACAAACAGGCCAACAAATCTGGAAGCATATAAAGTAATTTTCCTAGTTGTTAGTGTAGGTTATTGTGCCCTGGGTATTATTGCCAGCTCCTGGCAGATTTGCTGGTCACCATGCCCTAATATGCAGGTTCCTGCTTCCCAAGGGACAGACTGCTTCCAGTTTCTGTTGTGCTTTTCTGCCACAGTCACCTCTTCCCCCTCCCACATGAATTGCTGTGGAGTAAGGGAAAAGGCATCAGCCCAGACGGACAATGGCAGCAAAGTGCCTTGTGGCTTAACTGCTGTCTTTCTCTTCTCTCTCCAAGCCAAGAAGTTCCTGAGCATGAACAAGCCTATATGTAACTTGGCACCAGTGCCACAGATAAACGTCCATATTTTCCCTGGCAGTTTGAAACAAAATTGTCGGAGGTGGTTTTTCTCTTAGAGGATGGCCTCCCTGCTTTGTAGGTCTCTCATAGGCTATGCATTCTCCAGAGGGCAGGTGAGTGGGGTTTTCCTTCCTGCGCCTGCAGCAAGAGAGTCCCAAGAGCTGCCCTGGTGCTGGGGGTAAAACTGCTCCCTAGTATGAGCTCCCAAAGAGGTGGTGAACATGGAAATGTATGTGCACATGGGGAGGAACAGGCACAGCAACATTGCCTGCCTGATTGAATTCTGTTATCACTATAGGGTATGCTTACAAAAAAGAGCAGGCTAATGTGATTCAGAGTAGTCAGAGAAGACAATTTACAGACCTGCCTCTTTTGAATGCTGCAGAAAGAAGAAAAGCCTTATGGCAAGTTGGAGCAGCCTGTGAAGTGTAGCAGGGTAAATAACTCCTTGCAAGCAGCAGTCGAAACAAAAACAGGATCAACAGCTGCTCTGCCCAGCTCACAACTCATCCTGCCTACTCCAGGTTGAGCTCCAGGCTGATGTCAAGCTCTCTTGCTTTGGAAGAAAATGCTAAACAGTTTGATCAACTGAGATTGCTGGACAGCATCTCTTGCACAAACAAGCATTTCAAGAACCAGTAGCGATAATGGAATGGCCATAATATGGCTGTTATTTCTCATCATCAATATGGATGTACACTATTTTTAGGTATCTGGATGTACTCCTGAAGAAGATTCATCTTTCAGTAACTACAGTCCAGTAATTCTTCTGGTTTGATATCATTATTTTTCTCAACATTATTTATTGATTTTTGCCCTTACATTTGTTTCGAACAACTGTGTCTAGGAATACTATAGCAAAAATACCAGTTTCATCAGCAAATAAAGTATTAATGTATTCCACCCTGGATCATTTTTTTTGTTTAGTTTTACACAGAGAGGAAACTGAGACAATCATGGATATATGCTGTGGATAAACATAACTACCACATTTTTTTTCAGAAGAATATTGAGATTAAATTAGGATTATTGCAGGAAAAGGACTTGACTTTTTTTCCTGGTGCCTATGGGAAATGCTAATCACCTACATGCTTCAGTAAACCAGCATATGTGTGATAGTTCTTGGTTAATTCCCGTTATTCCCTCTGCAGTTTAATCTGCTTCAGCCAAAACCAGAATCCAAGCCCATGTGCACAATTTCCACAGTAACAGCTACAACAAATCAGACACGGTAACATTTGTGTTACAGGATTCTTTATCTGGTGGAAAGGGGAAATATCAGAGAGAAAGGCCATATCATTCTCCAAATGGACAATTACTTGGCTGGTATGAGGCTAATGCTCCCTGCATGACCAGCAGATCTACAATTAGTGCAGTCAGAGATTTCTTACTATCTGGGATAAAATCCTAGCTATCAAAGTGAGAAAATTTTCTGTCCTAAATGGAGAAATATTTCTTCTCATTATGTTCACTGCTCAGGACTGGGATGAAGAATAGCAGGCTTGCTTAACAGAAGTCAGATTAGGGGAGTCTTCTGTGTTTAAAATATTTTATTCACCGTAAGTCTTTTTAATGGGCTGTTGATTGATCTCTTTGCTTCAAAAACAGTAAACAAAGTAGCCTGTTTGTTTGTTGGCTCATATGTGTGGACATGAGAGGTGACAAATGACATCTTCCAACTGGCAATATGCCAGGTTTGCCACCTGCAGACTTCCATGCAAAGACTGTGAAATAGAGGTTAGAGTTGTTTTATACAAGGGCTTCACTGTGGGAGTGTCTCTAAGAGACAACCTGACATTTTCAAAAGTGGAAAGAGCTACAGAAAATTATGTGTGCCCCTAGTGTCTAAGTTGATTTGAAGCCACAGAGTCAACCCTGGAGTTTTGTACAGACTCCACATACTGTAGCTATGAAGTTACACTTCCTCTCTCTCTAGTAACCCTACCAATAACTACTATTTGCAAGCAGAAGACATTTTCATTTAAAATCAGGTTTTCTCTCAATGCTACTCACTACTGTGCATGCAACTAAGACAAGGAGTCTTTGCAGCTGTCATAACTTTAATTCCACAACGAAACTGAGATGTTTGTTAAGCATCAAACTCCAGTCCTTGGGACAATTAACATCTTGGCAAGTCTCCTGCTGTGATATCTGGTAGACAGTCATCAGTACATCAAATTAGGCATGCTTGCAATTTGATCTTGACCAACGCAATTTCCTTCCCCTCTTTAGGAATTCTTTCACTGCCTTTATGCCCAAGGGATAGATGGAAAAGATAACTGTACACAAACTGCTTCAGCTCTGGAGCTAATATTGAAAAGATAATCTTACTTCTGTTTATACTGCTGCTTTGCTGTACAAAAATTATCTTAACAATCTGTGAAATCCAGCATTAAAAAAAACAAACACAGGAAAATATATTTCAATTCATCCAAACTAGTCCTTTTGCAGTCTGTTATAGCCTATATAAGAGACAATGGTTATCTATGGCAGAAAGGCAAAGTAACACACAGAGGAGTTGTGATTTGGTAGAGTTTTTATCCTATAACTTGATGCTTTTTAAGCATTTAAGAAAGCAGATTTGAATTAACTGACTATGGAAATAATCTTATATGTACAAGCATTATCAAGAACACAGACTAGTTTGCCTCTGCCACAGGTTACAGAATTCATATAATACAGGCCAGAGTAATCTTATGGGAACAAAAAAAGGAAACTTCTTACGAAGCAAATAGAACTTTATTGTCAATTAAAACATTCTGGTTTACATTATTATTAATACTTATATGGTATATGCAGAAATATTTTTAGGTATTTGTGAAATTTGACATCTTCCGGAAAGTTTACCATCTTTATTACTTTCGGCAGACCTTTGAAATTCAAAGTCATTCATCTCAGAGACAACATTTTTCCTGTGTTCTGTGAATTTCTGTGTGAGAGTCATTGAGATGGAAACTGTTGGGAACCACCACTGTTTCTCTCTTGTTGGTTTCTCCAGGAAAGGTCAAGGCAGTCTGCCAGTATAGTAATTGGGCAACATCACTGTTTTAAAGACACAAGTTCTTGCTGACACTGAAACAGTAATAGGAGATGAAGCATTAGTAGAAATCGTACAGCAAAAGCAGAAAGAAATTTCTGGACTCAATTTAATAGAGATGAAGCTTAAAAAGGTTTAGTATGGTAGAGGAAACAAAACTTGGTTTATACTGTGTGGTCTTCCAGCTCCAGGGCCTGGACCAAGTAACTCCAACTTATGCCTGACACTCCAAAATCGATTAATAAAATGTCTGCAATGACTCAATAAATGGCAAGAGTCTGTGTTTCTCTATACATGTCCCAGGGGACTTCCCTCCACTAGTTTTTTTCTCTCTTGAAAACAAGCTAGAACATCCAATTCCCTATGCTCCAATCATTAATTAGTGCCACTTAAGCCACAGTACAATTCCTGATATATTAGAAAATGGCAGATTTAAGACTCTCTGGGCAATCTTTTTTTGTCTCTCCCCATGTGCATATGTTTTCTTACAAACCCTTCCACGACACAGTCAGACTTTAGACTTTCCCACAGGATGCATGCCTCATTCTGTACAACACAGGATAATCACACCCAGTGGCAGAAAGAAATTAGCATAGCAGTCTTAATCTGGTATTTCCTAATTTTCCTAATTTCCTTATCCTTCAATGTTCGGCTGCACTAATCTAAACAATATTCTTTTAATGTAATTTTTTAACGTTACCATTCAAATATATATGTATGTATGCGCATTTGTGTATCTCTCCATCTATCTGCATCTGTTAATGTATTGGTAAACACAAAAGAAAAAGATAAAAGTTGTTTGTTTTTAATTCTTTCAGAACCGTTTGATCTCTCCGCTTGTTTTAGCAGCTGCCTGACTGTTTTTCCTCATATGTAAACTTCAAAGTCAATCAGAGGTCAAAACTTTGGACGAAGACAGAATAAGGAAAACAGTGGTGACTGGCATATGTGATGGGAAGAAACAGAGGAGCTGGGTTGTAGAATATTGTGTGTTTCTGGCCACAGCAGGAGGGGAAATTATCTACCTCTTGGACATAACATTTCCTGATCTGAAAGTTTGATATAGTTGTCTAGGCCTGAGACTTGCCTGGAAATGTATCTCGCAGAGAAATGAAGGGTACAGCCCTTCATGCACAGAAGGACTTGACATTCACTGCTATTCTTGGTCCAAGCAGTCTGAAAATAGCTTAATAGATTACTGTAAAAATGCTGCAGAAAAACAGCTGGTTTCTGTTAAATGCAGAGTGTTTCAGGGGTGGGTATTGGGTTTTATTCCCAATTTGTTATTTGCTGTTTCTGGTTTTAGGGAAATCAAAGGAAATGCAAGTCCTGGAGAGGCAGCTTCTGTAGCAGAGTAATGTGGAGCATTTTCTGTAGGCATGTGCAGTCATACTACTGGATGTGTCTTCAGTTCATGCTTTTTTTTCCTTCACTAGAACATCTGCCTTTCCCTCCTTCATCTGTCTGCAGAATCAGGCCCCTGCTTGTGCAGAGCCCGGCAGAAGGCCATGAGCATCCCTCAAGGTTGGGGGTTGTAGCCTTGCAACTTGCCTGGCACCTGGTAAAACAGCCTGCAGAAATTGGGAACACCTTAATGATTCACACATCCTCGAAGCAGCTCCTGCCAACAGAATTGCTGGAGAGGCCCAGCAGAGGCAGAGGTGGATTCCTCTGTGTGTATGTGTGTGTTTGGGTTGGAAGGGACCTTTAAAAGTCCTCAGATTTTTTGTAGATGATGAGAATTTGTTTAAATGATTTGAAAATGATAAATGTTTAAAATAATTTGTTCTTAAAAAAGAAAAAATAGTCGTTGGTTAAAATAGTGTTTAACCAACAGGGAAGATGGAAACGGGACCAAGGCCAATGCATCTCCCCCAGTCTTCTTTGTTTTCTTAAGTTTTGGACACCTTTTGCTTTTCCTGCAGAAGGCTTAAAATATGTGTTTTGTACCATATGGGCCAGAAACAGGTATCCTTGATGGCATCCCAGGCAGTAGGAGGTCCCTGAGAAGTATAAATTGCAGTGAGCAATATTATGGGGGGGTTTGAAAATGCCAAAGCAAACCTGGTGATACTTCTGCAGGATACTGATGGCAATAGCTTGACTTACATTATGATTTTAATTATTATTTTTAAATTATTTCAATTATTTCCCTCAAATATATTAGCTTGTATTTGTTGTTTCTTCTACCTCCATATTTTAAAAAAAACCTCAAAGACCCAAACAAAAACATGCCCAGATTCTAGTTAAGCTAAAAGCCAGGCTGTGAACCCTGGGACTGTAAGCTGTGCTGAGTGAAAGTGTTTTAATAAGACATAAGAATGCCACTTTTTAGTTCAGGGAAGCAGATAAACTTTTCCCAGCTGCATGAATAGCAAGCAGAGGTGTAGCCTGCCACTGGGTGGGAAAGAATATGTGAACGGGCTTTCTTGCAGTTTGTGGGATGGTAAATGAGTAAGAGATCAACAGAAGGAAATGTTATGGGCCTGGCTGGCTGGTGTGACAGGCAGAACACACCTTTCTCCTACTGTGAGCCACCCTTTGAGGGCTAAGGAGAGTTTCACCCTCAAAACTCCTTCCAATTCGAGGAATATATTAAATGTGTGGCCTACTGTCCCTTGTTAACATGACCAGAAGCAAAATTATTCTCTGTAGCTTCTCATTCAGCGGCCTTTTTCTACATAGTTCAAGGCCACTGAACATCATGCTTTCCCTTAATTAGCTTTCTACCAGTTTTTGTTGTAGCTGAGTGTTAATTTTCAGATTTGCTTCAATAAATTCTGAAAGAACTAAAATTTTACTCACTATTTATTATAAATGCACTTTTTCTTTCCCATTAACACAAAAGTGAAGGAAAAAAATCCATCAAGAAATCAGTGAGAGAAAAGGAAGAGAAAGTGTGAACAATCTGCAAAAAATATGTAGGAAAAGGATGTAAGGGGTGTAAAGAGCAGCTGAAGAGATGCAGGAGGGAGCAGCTGGGAAACAAAAGCAGAAAGGCTGCTGGAGCAAAGTTGGCTGTAGGCGGCCCGGATGGGAGGAAGGGGAAGTGGGAGCAGAAATGGGAGCGAGGAGTTTGTGTTTGGTCTTTAAGCAGAGGGTGAGGAGGTTGTAGTGAGGAATTAAGGCAGGAAGGAAGCCAGAGAAGAAGGCAAATAAAAAGTGGAGATATAGTTTGTGTAATGAAAAAGAGATTACTTTAGGGGTAGCATGGGGCATCATGCGATGGTGGACTGCGTAACATAAAATCAGCTTGAAGCAGCAGTTGTGATTCTTCAGGATACAACCTAGAAAAGAACACTGTGGTTTAATTTTAATCCTTTTTTAACCCAGGGTCTCTCCATATAAAGGATGAGCATTGTGTTGCCCTGAGCGCTAAATGGAGTGCGTTGTGTTTTGTGCCTTGTCATTGATTCTAAATGCCTTTTGTGTTTCGGGGCTCTGAAAACAAAGGTCAAGTACTAGCAAATTCTGTTTTCTGTGAGAGATTTAATTAAATCCTAAGGACAAAGGCAGAGTACTAGAAACAGCTATTGAGTGTGAAAGATGGGTAAATTTGCATTACCATTTCTCTGTATAAGTTTGAACACAGCTTTGTAATTTGTTTTTTTTATTTCGTTGATTGGGAGTTTTTTGTTTGTTTGTTTGTTTTGATCGACAGAGAATAAATATTTTAAAAATCAAGGTAAGTCTTACAGATGTTATTTTCTGCATGTAAGTTGTCCAATACATTATTGGAAAAAGATGAGAGGAAACAGAGTGAGAAAGCATATAAAGTAGGATGGAACAATTTATGAATATAGATTTGGCCTAGTAATTTAGTGAATTTAAATTGTAGGGCTAGAAATGGACTGGGCTGCCTAAGTGTTTTTTTTATCCTTTATGGACAATAGCAGCAAACCAGAGAGTTTCAGCAATTAATAGCATACTGCTAGTCACAATTTACTCATGAATAACCTGAATAAATTGCTCGGGTAACTCTGCTGTGGAAAGCTCTGGAGCCAAAGGGGAAAATATTTGTCACTTGTTCAATATCAAGGCATTATTATATTAGTCTACTATGCTTTAGAGGGTCTGAATTTTGCCATGCCAAGCTATTTTTTTTTCTCATTTATATAACAAAACATGAATTAACATATTAAGAAAAGCCATGTTATTGAAACTGAATGCAGATAACTTACTGGCAGACAGAAACCAGGAGATGTCACATGGCTGCCCCAACTGATCTTTCAATTTAACGAGTGATAAGGAAGGAATTCTTTTTCAGCTAGTGATAAAGCCTCTGAAGCAAAGAGTATTAGTGCATGAAGTTGGGAAGATAGACACGATGAAGTCATATGTCTATGGGAGCAAGAAACCATCCAGTTTGCCCACAATTTTGAAATTATGTATGAGTAATGCAGCTTCTTCTCCCAGTGTCAGATTTGATGTACAGGAAAAATCTCATGGACAGTGGGTGTAAAACCAGACAAATCAGAACATGCCAAGAGAAAGGAAGAGTTGGGGACCCAGGGGTGCAAAGCAGATCATGTTCCAGTGTCCCAAGTCCCATTAGGGGATTACTCTTCCAGAGCAAAACTTCAATTCTCTGCAGATGCAAGAGGGAACATATTTCATCGAGGGGCAGCCACCATGGCAGTCAGACTTTGGAAGTCACAATGAACTGACAACATTTTACATGGAAGGTAATGGATTGCCCCCTGGGGTAGACCTGCTAGGCCCTCTCTGCTCCACTAAGATGTTCTCTCTAATAAATAAACTTTTGTACTATGCCAGGGTGGTCTTCTCTCATGCTTCCTGCACAGCTCTGTACCTCTGTGCAGAGACATCTTGCAGACATCCCTGCCGGCAGACATGACTCATTTTGGGGAGTCTGCGTGCAGGGTTTTGCAATAGTCTGATCAGGACATAAAAAGAGACATTAATGAAATGTGTGTTCAGAAGTACAAGGCACCCCACCATGCTCACATAGATGCTATAATGATGACTGCTGTGAAATGATCTGTTGGCTGCCCAGGGTGAGGTGGGGGGATTAAAACATCCACCCAGCTGAGAAGAATGGTGGCTAATAGCTGATTGCCTCCCACACTCCAGGAGACATACATTTCTTTCCTCATTTTCCCATGGTGTGGCATTACCTCCAGTGATTTGCAGGAGCTTTCCCTCAGACCCAATACACTCTAAAGAAGCCCAAATGAAAGGCTGGATCTCATGGCTCACGTCAAAAGAAAGTGGGGGACTTCACAAGATACAGAGCACATACCCTTCTGGTAGGGAATGCTCTGGATGCAGGTTTGCAAAACTGATTTAAGGTCAGTTGCAGTTACTGCTGTGTGTGTGATAAGTTTGTGATGTTTCAGTGCCTTTTAGGAGTGAGTCAAGAAGGAAATAGTAACAACTAACCAAAAAGAATCATATGGTCATCAAGTAGTAGAAATATTGGCCACAGGAAATTCTTGCCATAGTTACCCACAGTGCAGATAACATCACTCACCACTGACTGTTTTAACTGCATGATCTTTTATAATTGGACAGATTTCTATATTCAAATTATTGAAACTACAAGTACCATATCCAAACGATGATCTGTTATATATATTCAGGTTTCCTTCAGTTATATATATATATATTCAGGTTTCCTTCTGTGAACAGGTCTTGCATTTATCCAACTTGAAGCAGTTCCTAGCAGGCCCCATGGTGATGGTGCCATCATTTTCTACACATGTGAAGGTAGCAGCATTATGCTCTCAGCATAATGAAATGCCCAAGGGAATTCAGACCATGTCCACATCATGCTCAGCAGATATGATAGTGTAGTCCAGATGACTGAGGAACAGCTACACGAAGCTACAGCAACACAGGGTTTGGGGCCTGGGCAAGTAACATGACAGTCTGTGGAGGCTGATTGTCTCACTGCAGGTGCCTAAGCTAGCTGGCTAGAAACTAGCTCAGGTAAGTTGGGACCTGGTCCCTTTTCTGCATGCACATTGACAAGCCAAGGCATAAACTTCTGGTCTTACGACCTGGGGCTAGCAGGTAACCCATGTTACCTGCTTTGACTTCAACCAGCTGGATTATACAAACACGTCTGTGAACACGTTGTGGGTGTGGTCCAAATTGCTGTGGCTATCTTACAGTGCAGGCAGTAGAACATTTCTACCTTTACAGGTATATGAAATGATGGCATGGCCACCGCCAAGGAGTGCTGGGAACTCCATGCAATCAAGTAAACAAAAGACATTTTCATTAAAATGAACTCTAGAATAATTTGGACATAGTATTTGCAGTTTCAATAATCTGTTTTAAAAACTCACTCTAGTTCTGAGTTATTCCATAATTTCAGCAAAGTTTGGCACAAAAAAAGGAGTGACTGCAAAGATGTAATGATGTAACTCTATAAATACTGCTTTGCATATGCATGTTCTAGGCTTTGTTTTCATTGTATAAGACTCCTGAGGGATAGCTTTGTTTGCCACAGTACTTTCTATGGTAAAGGTTCTAGAACATCAGCCGGAGGCAATTTTGCAAGTATTATTATGGCTATGGGCCATGAATGAGTCAATCACCTTGTACTTTTTTAATCCTGTACTTTATAGAAGAGCCTCATCTATTCTTATGGTGTAGAGGCAGCTTAGGACAATGCTGACATTATCCAGTCCTGATGGATGGGCTTTATTTAACTCTGGAAAAAGTAAATTGAGTTGGCTGGGGTTTTTTTTCCCTCTGCCTAAAAACTCTTCTTCAAGAAGGTATTACTTTGCATCTACTACACTTTTGACATGGCCTGTTTCTGGCCTTTTGTTTGTCCCTTCCTCAGATTATTTTTGCTATCGTCAAATTAGGAGTCTATAGAATCATAGAATGTTTTCTGTTGGAAAAGACCTGTAAGATCATTAAGTCCAACCATTAACCCAACATTGCCAAGTCCATCACTAAATGATGTCCCCTGGTGCCACATCCGCACATCTTTTAAATACCTTCCAGGCTGGTGACTCAACCACTTCCCTGGGCAGCCTGTTTCAATACTTGACAAACCTTTTGGTTTGTCAGGAAGAACTTTTTCCTAATATCCAATCTAAACCCTCCCTCCTGCAACTTGAGGCCATTTTCCTTATCTCCCTTTTCCATTTCAAACAAGGCAGTTCTGGGGATTTGAGGCAACCATAATTATAATAAATAATAATTATAATAATTATAATAATAAAAAAGCAAAATAATGAGGTAAAACTGAGATAAAATTGCCATCTTCTGAGTATCAAGAATTGAATTACCCAAGAGATTTGCATAGCATTTTACCAGAGGAAGTAGGAAGTATGGTGTCTTATCTTCAAGAGGGGAGGAAGAGAAGAATAAGAAGAAAAATATTAACTCTTTGATGAGAAAGAGCTTGCTCACACTTTCATATACATAGTTTTCTGTCTATGATCACACCTATAAAATTTTCATTTCTGCAGTTTGGATTGTTATGGCCAAATGAAAACAGAATGATAATAAAAGTCAATATATAAATCATCTCTGTTGTCTAAGACTAGACTCTCTCAAACCTTATAGATGTGTTCTAAGAGTAGCAGATCTCTAAAAAGAAAACAACAGTGCATTGGTATAAAATAATGGTTAACCAACTGCCTAGTGGCATGAGATTAAAAAAAGAACTTAAAAATATGCTGATTGTGAACAAAATCAGCTTCTAGGATTATGTTATGAAAATTCACCAAAAAATTACTAACTTGACTCATTTATAATTCCTGTAGTTGCAGTCAATTTGTATTCTTTTTCAGTGACTAAACTTTTTTTTTAATATCCAGAAGATAATTATATGAAACACATGCATTTTTTAAAACTGCATATTTAATGGTATTTGAGTGCATTTAATTTAAGACAAGACATGTGGAATCTCATGAACCTTCATGTTATAAAAGCAGTTGTCTGTAACCTGTGTTGTGAACCTTCACGCTGAGTGTCAGGAATGGCAACTTCTGCCATTCTGTCTGAAAAGGATCATATGGAGCCCTCTCTATACCAGCAAAGTTATGATATGTGTGGTTTAGAAGTTAATTATCTGCTAAGGGTTGAAAATGTTAAATATTTCCCAGGCCCAAGATAAAAAACATGGCTTTTAATGGATTTGTCATAGTCTTCATCAGAGCAAAGCATTTACAAGGAGTGGAGATATTTAGGACAGCATACATAAAAACAAAGCCAGGGCAATCAAAGCTAGTTTACTTTTAAACTCAGCCCAGTTTACTTTTAACTTTTGTCTTCAGAAGAACTATTTGAGCAAGGACTGCAAAACTAATCCAACCATAGGAAATGTGATATGTGTATGTCAGGGAAGTAAGAGTAAGGTAGGGTGGGAGAAATTTGTTTTAGGAGAGAGCATTTAGGGTTATGAACTGGAGAAATAAGAAGAAAACTTCTTAATCTCATAGGTGATTCACAGTTAACAAGATAATAGCAGTGTAGAAAATCAGATTCATGGTAGCTTTTAAGAGGTTTAAAATTATGATAATCACTCTACTTTTAATGTAAATATTTATTTATATTTCCATTTATACAATGTAAATATATAGACACAAAAGATACATTATTTCTGTTTATATCCTGGTGGATGAGACCATCAGGAGATTACTTTTTAGCTTCTGCTATAATATACTTCTACATTTCTGAAACCTTCATTTTGTCAGGCAACTTTTTCCCCAGTTTTCCTTTGATTTAAATTTGTTTGGCTTTTCAAAGATTTCCAACAAGGCCATTTTTAAGCCCTGGGATAATGAGCAAAATAAGCTTTTTCACAAGGTAAAAGAAGAATTTCTGGCATCTTGACATTTTCTGTACTCATCAAGTGGCTTTAATGGGAAAATAGTATTTGCCATGGAAATGGTCCTTACTGAGGTATGAAGCTTTCAGCATTCCAGTGGAATTTTGATTTGATTTCAAAACTGGCTGTGAGGTTAAGACATACGTTGGTTAAAGGATTTTTTTTTCTGCACTTTTAAAGCATAAAAGCAGAGGGAGCCTGTGATGTATATGCACTTGTGGCTGATGTTGGCCTGAGCCATATGGTGACCAGATATGGGAGCTGCTATCTATCTCTGGGCTCTCAGCTCCCCTCCTTTCCAGATACAACAGAAGTTACTTTGGGAGTGTCTATGTTTATACAACCATGCCCTTGTCTGCTGGCAGCAAATGCATCTGTGTTTGAGCTGGAATAGACAATGCCATCCAGTTTACTTCCTCTCTTGCAGCAGTTTGTTTTCAGACCGGATCCTATCCATCAAACTGAGCCATTAAGTTCCAAATTGTGATTTCCCCCTGCCTATTTCTAGTTTGTTCAAGAACATACAACGAAGATTCAGGTGCCCCATTTCTTACTCATCACTCACCACTCGCAGGCAGTGAGAACAGGTTCTCCTAAGGGTTCCAGCACAAGTACTACAGTGCTTGAAAATGCACTGTAATAGGGAACAGCAGCAGCTACCCTCTGTTGGTAAGCTGGGATGCACTGAACAGGCAAGGCCATATGCCTGGAGCCTCACACCTTTATTAAATCTGGTGACATGTAGGAAAAACATATACATATAGGTATATGTTGCACTGTTTCAACATCAAACGTTTGCCAGACAGATATTACTTTTGTTGAGTCTACCCACAGGAAATTCTCTTGTGATCTATTATAGGCAAAAGCGTTTTCTTGTGCTAGCCGTTCTTATTGCCTCCTCTCCTCTCCCTCTCCTCTCCCTCTCCTCTCCCTCTCCTCTCCCTCCCCTCTCCCTCCCCTCCCCTCCCCTCCCCTCCCCTCCCTTTATTTTTCAGGTTTTGCAAGCACACTGAGATCAATGCTAGTGCAACTTTATCATTACCCAAAGCCAGTTCAGATATGTCTGCTTGAGCATCCATCACACTTTGCCTGAAGCAGGAAGCTCCTGCAAATAGCCTGTTGCACAGATGGGCTGTAGCAACGATAAAATATTTCGCCCAAGGTCTGGATTTGTTGACCAGTTTTCATCCCACGGCTTCAAGCCATACTGGCCTGTGCTATTAACTGTCCCTAGGACTAGAGCAGAAGCTAAACTACAGCAGTTTTTCAGGGCAAAGAAGGAGAGAGGGTGGTGGATTAAAGGCAGGCTTAACATAACATGATTTAACTGCTGAAGGTTTCATGCTGACTAAATCAGAAGCTGAATGTGAGGGGGGACCTCATGCATTACTAACTTGGCCTAATATGGTGAACAGGATATAGTCTCATTTCTGTCTTGTGCAACTCTTCTGAAGTCAGTAGCTGCTTCAGGAACATGGGTGTCCCAGCCTGTTCTCTCATTCTGAAAGTGTATGCCTTTTAAGATGCACACTTAGTGACCTGAAAAATGTAAATAGTCTTTGACTTTATTACAAGCTCTTTTGTTTATTTTTTCTTAGCTTTTTCACAAGAGGATGGGAGTTACAGTACCTGCTCAGAGAGGGCTGAGCCAATACTTTGAGTATTCCACTGCTCTTGTGTTCTTGCTGTTTGCTAAACGTTCCTGAAATGAGCACTACTGAAACCTCTTACATGCACAGTTTTATTACTCTCATGTACAAGAATGTTATTTACACAATAAACAGTATTACTTGTACTTTTTAGAAGTATTTTATTATGGTTTAGAGGAAGCCAATATAGTCATTCTACAATATACTGATATTCTGTATTTAATAAGGAATTTCAATCTCTGCCAAACAGTCATCTCTTAAGTCAGTGTCAATTTTATCACACAAAAAGCAGGAATATTTAAATGTCTTATGAAACAGGCAAGAGAATATGGATATGGGGACCATGGTTTTGGTTTTATTAGGATTATCAGTTTGTTCATGTTCATCAATTTACTTAGAGACACTTCCAGGAATTAGAAACTACATGCTTTTGAAGAGAGAAAAAAATGATCTTTCAGGTTTGCATGCTTTATCAGCTCAGTGTTATCAGGTCATGGATATGTTGAGTAATTCCTGTCTCACTCAACAAAACCCAGTTTGATTCCAAAATATGCAACATAACAAATGTAACAAGAAGAAATTATCCATTTTTAGTTTATTTATCAGGAAGATAAAACAATTCAACGTTCAACAGTTCAATGCAGTAGTTGGTTGTGTAGGAAGGGGACTCATATGATCTCTAAGGGGCCAATGCTAGAAACATGCAAGTTCTTAATCATATGGATACAAATAGTCCGACTGAAGTTTGTGAAAATGGGCTTTAAGATCCCAGTATGTGAATGAGTGTTCTCTGGATTAAAAACTATTGCATTACACTCTTAAGTTACAATGTGAGTACTTTATCCCACCAGACACTTAACCCATACCTGCTTTTAAAAATTAGAATCTATTACTGTTTTTGATGCTGGTAGCCAAAGCCTCCCTTTTACAGTTTCAAAGCAGTGCTCAGAGTTCCCTAGACAGCTGAATGAGTACCTCCCACACAAATTCTATTCTATTTGAGACAGACAGACAAGCACTTTTAGTCCACCACAGTCTTGAGAAAAGCCCAATCTGACAGACATGAAACCCACAGAGTTTGCACGCAGATGAACACAAACACAGCAGCTCTGCTCACCACAAACACTGGTAGAAGTTCTCAGGTGTACTGCTCCAGAGGCAAGATCCTTCACTGGCAAATAAACATGTGAGGCTGGGCCAGTCTGATGCCCAGCTATTGTCTCTGTGAATTCTCCAAGTTGCCAAACAATGGGATGGTGCTTCTGTCTGATTTCTGTGTTGAATCTGGGCCACTGTAAAAAAAAAATTAAAAAAAGCAAAGAAGGAAAGAGCAAGAGGGAACAAGACTCATGTAGCTATGTTGCAGAGAGAACAGGAGAGGATGCAAGGTGTTTTGCATTTCCAAGACTACCTGTAAGTTTTCCTATAGACATTGGATAAAACACATAAATGACACCTGCTGATCACAGTGGTGATCCTGCCCACTGAGCTACAGATTCAGGCTTCCTCTTCTGTACTCTACTACCGGTTCATGAATTTTGCAGTTTCCAGCTAGCTGACTCAAAACGCCCTGCTGAGGCTTGGGATCATCCCTAATGCCTAAATCAGGTGCCCAAGAGCACCGCGAATTAGGCTCTGTATCTCTAATGATGATTTTCATGTTGCTTTAGATGAAGACTGCAAGCAGCATTTTCTTATACTGTGTATTAGCATTATCATTTCTGTGATGTGTATTTTAGAAATTACTTACTGCATCACATATTAAACAATCCCAAGCCTACACCTTGTAGCTTACAGAAATGTTCTCTTTGGACTGGGGCTGCTGAAATGGAACATCTTCCTTTCCAAGAGCAACCAAACCCTCTGAATCAAAGGGCTGTGGTAGTAGCCAGCAAAAAAAGGAGAGAGCAAGAAATGTTGCTGTAGCTTGTATTATTGCTTTAACTGTACATATTTCTGAGCAGAAAACAAAAACAAAGATGCAGGCAGCTGGGGATAAGAAAAAGCAAAATGTAGAATGCCATTTCTTATTTTTTTTCTGAATAAAGCAAGATAGCAAGTACTGACATTCAAGACTGAATAGTTTAAATGCTCTTAACACTTGGCTATGAATTTGTTTCCTAACCATGACATGGGAAATAACTCATAGTGCTAATGATTCAGGTTTGCTACTGGCAACTGTTCAGTCACCAGAGATTAATGACTTGACAATCTCTATGCAATTTATAGTGATTTTTGTAAAAATGCCATTGCCATTTATGGAACTGCAGTGGAAGTCGAAGAACTGAACCAGTACAGTGGCCTCTGTCCAGTAATACTTGAAATCATTACTTTGCTCAAGTCTCAAGCTGACCCGCAGGAGGGTCAGGTTGGACATTAGGAGGAATTTCTTCACAGAAAGGGTTGTTAAACATTGGAATGGACTGCCCAGGGAGATGGTGGAACCACTATTCCTGGAGGTGTTCTAGAAAAGACTGGATGTAGCACTTAGTGACATGTTCTAATTGATGGGTGTTCTGTCAGAGGTTGGCCTGGATGATCTCAGAGATCTTTTCCAACCAAAGAGATTCTGTGATTGTTTCCTTATTAGAAGAAAAGGTCACTGCTGTGGTCTGAGGGTAAGGTTTGAATTGGAAACACTACCACAGGCTGCACAGATTACATGTTTTGTGCCAGTATCTATTCTTTCTGTGTTTGTTGTGCTACCTTGCACATGGCTTTTGTCTGGACATACACCAGAATGCTTTAAACTTCTGGCACTGCAAAAGCTGGCGTCTCCTGGACACACAGCATGGCAGTGGCTGTCACTGAAACCCCTGGAGGCCAGCTTCTTCAGTCCTCCAGATCAGACTGAACAGAACCGCAGAATCACAGAACGGGTCAGGTTGGAAAGGTACTACAGTGGTGATCTGGTCCAATCTCTCCGCTCAAGCAGGATCATCCCAGAGGACGCTGCCCAGGACTGCGCCCGTATGGTTCCGGAATATCTCCAGTGAGGGATCCCCTAAGGACCACTCACAGTCGCTCAGGGCCTGGGTTTAGAAGATCCGCAGGGATGGAGCCCACAGCAGCTCCAGGGGCGACCCTCGCTGCCACCCGTCCCTCCGTGCCCGGGCCCGGGCCCGTGCCCATGCCAAGGCGGCGGGAGCCAGCAGCGCTGAGGCGCCTCCGGGGAGCCGGGGCGGAAACACGGCGGCAACACCCCCTCCCATGGCACGGGGAGCCGGAGGGAAGGGGCGCTTTCCCCGGCAGGACACAGCTCTTCGGCTGCGCGCAATTCCCGCCGGAACCGCCGGGCGGGGGCGGGCACACAAAGCCAGCGGCTCCCGGAAGAGGGATCCCGGGCTGTCACACCCGCCCCGGGCCGAGGCCGAGCTGATCGCGCTGCCTCCCGCCCCCTCCCGCTTTTCCCTTCACCAGCGCAACGAGGCTGGTGAAGGGTCTGGAGCGCATGTCCCACGAGGAGCGGCTGAGGGAGCTGGGGGTGTTTAGCCTGGAGAAAAGGAAGCTCAGGGGTGACTTTATCGCTCTCTACAACCACCTGAAAGGAGGCTGTAGCCAGCTGGGGGTCGGCACCTTCTCCCAGGCAACAAGCGACAGGACCAGAGGACATAGCCTGGAACTGTGCCGGGGGAGGTTTAGATTGGACATTGGGAAGAATTTCTTCACAGAAAGGGTGATTAGATTGGAATGGACTGCCCCAGGGACGTGGTGGAGTCACGGGCCCTAAAGGTAGTTAAGGAAAGACTGGACGTGGCACTCAGTGCCCTGCTTTAGTTGACACGTTGGTGTTGGCCTGGATGGTCTCAGAGTTCTTTTCCAACCGAATTGATTCTGTGACTGTGATTCCTTCCCAGGCGCGCGCCGCCTGCCGCCGTCTCCGCCCGTACCGGAGCTGTTCCCCCCGCGCATGCGCCCCGCAGCCCGTCCCGACTGTTCAAACAGGAAGGCGGACATGTTGGTGGCTCTCGCAGGTTCCCGTGCAGCCGCCGGACCTCACGCTCTCCCCTCCCCTTAAGCTGCCTCCTTCCCACCTCCCCTCGCACGTCGCAACCTCGGATCGGTCCTGAGGCGGTCCGGGCTGCCGTCCCGTCCGTGAGGCGCAGGGTGGGGCTGAACCGGCGTTTCCAGCGGCGGGAGGTAGCGAGGAGGAGGAGGAGAGAGGAAGAAAGATGCTGCTGCGGCCGTTCCGCCGGTGAGGTGACTCGTCCGCCGCCCGCGGGGGCACTCGCACGGTGCCTTCCTCGCTTCCTCGCCTGGTGCCCACGGACGGACCGACCCTACGGCGCTGAGACACGCCGTCGAGAGGATTCCCCTAAGTTTTATTTTTTCCATCTATTTTTGCCTTGTTGGTGTGCCTGCAGGCTTCCGTGGTGGGTTTTTTTTTTTGTTGTTTATTTTTTTGTTTTTGGGGTTTTTTTGTTGTTTTTTTTTTTGTTTGTTTGTTTTTTGTTTTCCCCTCTTCTGTTGTTTCTTCTGGTTCACCGGAAAGAAAGCCGCGCTCCGGAACCTGGCACCGACCCGCCGGCGCTGCAGCAGCAGGGCGAGGAGGAGGGACCGCTACGCTGGATCCCAGGACGGCTTCCCCGGCTGGGAAGATGGGAATGCTGAGACGGTGGGGCCCGAGCAGAGGAGGGAGGGAGAGGAAACCTCCTGCTGCGGAGCTGTGAGCATCCCTGGAAGCTGCGTGCGTGTCTGGAGGAGCGCGGGGAGAAGCAGCCTCGTCCCCCGCCTGCTGCGGGCTCCCCTTGGATTCTCTGCCCCCTTGACGGGGACTTGCCCCAGAGACTTCTGTGATTGAAGGGATATCGCAGGAGGCGCTTCCTCAGCCTGCTACAGGCTGTGGTTTTTCTTTTGTGCTCGCCTGTTCCTGGTTTTGTGGTTTTTTTTTTTTTTTAATTTTTCTTTTTATTTTTTTGACCTTACATTGCTCTGGAATAAGGGAAACTTTTTATCTCCGGAAACATGTCGTCGGGAGAAAGTTTTGAGTCTCGATTTGAGAAAATCGACGTGACTTTGAAGGACCCCAAGTCCGAAGTGAACGTGGACTGCTTGCTGGTGAGTAGGGAGCGCCGATGGGCCCCCGGTCACGTCTCCCCGAATTCCTTACCCTGTGGGACCGAATCTCGCACTCCTGGCTGAGTCACCGCCCTGCTCAGCTCCGCACTGGTGTTTTGTTTACTCAGCTTTGGGCTGAGGGTGCGTGAATGTGCCCGTGTGCCGGGAGAGCGGCTCATGCCAGGGAGGCGCCTGCCCAGCCCTGCCTCACACTTGTCATCTCTCGCACTGCTCTGTGCCTCGCCGGCTGTCACAGGGGCGGTGGAGCCTTTCCACAAAGGCGGAATTCGTGAGTGCTGCTCTTCTCTGTGAGCACAGGACTTCAGATAGCTTTGATACCAGTTCTCTCTCCAACAACTTTTTTAAAGACTCAGATCCTCTTATACTGTGGTTAAGCGCTGCAGCGCTGACAGTCGCATACAACACGATTAATAAGCCCTTACAGGTGGGGGCAGGGGTTTAAATGCGTTTTGAGCTGCTGGTTGTGCTAGGCCTAGGGTAGAGGGCTGCTCGCTTGTTGTTTCCCTAATTGATCGTGCCTGGATTCACCAGTGCTGTCAGTGTTATAACTGCATCGTAGGAAAGCAAACCGTAACACTTCCTGATATAAAACTAACCAACGTCATTTGGTATGATTGACAGAATTGGATAATCTTTTAGTTCTCATTTAGTTCACTTAGTACCTCAGTAAACTGCGTGCCAAATCCAACCAATTTGTTTGGCATGCATCTGGGTCCTTAGATATGCCTAGAGATGTCCTTAAATAGTACCAAAGCATAATTTGTGCTTTCACACTGAAGTAGAGGGCTTATTTTCTTTGGAGCAAGTAATGGAAGTTCTTTAGTGTTTTTTTTCCCTGGCTTTCTGTTGTCAAAGAGCAAGGAACAAATAAATTGAATTTGTTCCTTGTATGAACTCTGACATTTAGGGTTGGAAGGGAAGGGAGGTGTGGGGGTGGAGATAGCTCTTAATAGTCATTCTTCATTTTCTGCTGCATGGTTCTTGGCAGAAAGTTTGCTTGAGCATAAGGCAGTGGAGAGATTAAGAGAATAATGCAAGAATCTGTACAAGTTCACAGTATTGTTTATTCTCTAGCTTATTACAGGTTTGTAAGGTTCTGAAATGTTGATAGGTCAAACCTACATCTCTAGATAAAAGCTGAGCCTTATGGATGCTGCTGTCACAAAGGAAAATAGCACTGTACCTTTTAGTTAACTTGCTTTTCTTGATCTGCTTTACCTATCTGTCATCTTAGAACCACAGCTAATGAGGAGACCTCTGCTTCTTAGGATATAGTGTGTCAATTTTGGTACCTCGAGACTAATCAGACATCTTTACAGCCAGGTTCTATTGAAAGGTGTCAAAAGTATAGATAAGCTAAGACTCCAGAGTTTACATTAACCATGGCTCAGTTTTGCTAGTATGTGCTTAAGTGCTGGCCGTTCTATGGGGACCTGGAATTGGCAGGTATCAGATATGGAGTTGGTAGTATCTTTAACTGTATTCCTTAATCTTATAATCAGTTTAAGGATTTGCCCCATTTCAGTTATCTTAATTGTGATTAGGAGCTAAGCTGTAGTCAGTTTGGGAATGAACTTGCTGGGATGCTTCCAGTCTTGCTTGTTGAAAGTTTAAGAACGTGTTTCTGCATCACAGATTTTAAGGTCCTTTGAAGTGACAATTTTTTTAGGAAATTTCTTTTAAACTATTACCAATTAAAAAAGAAAATGCTGCTTCTGAGGAAATCAGTTGGTAGGCTGACTATGTATGTATTTGGCCAATATATCAATCTTTCGGCTGGCTGGACTTACGCCTTTGTTTCACTCGTTCTTGGGGTTTTTTCTATAGAAGAATTTAAGTACCCTAACGTTTTCTAAACAGCTTAAATATTTTACGCTAGTTCTTAATGTGATGATTCACCACATCATTCAGCATCACATCATCATCGCATTCATGACATCATCAGCATCATTCTTGGCCCAAGAATCATACATTACATATCAAGTTGACATTACATATCAAATTCATTAAAATCTGTATGGATATGCTTTTAAGGAAGAAATGCTTAGGTGTAAGTGTAATTGATCTGAATTTAAATATCTTCTGAAATTAACTCCCCATTCCCCTCCCTGCAAGTCTTAGTTAAAGAGGGAAATTTGACAGAGTTTAGATTTAAAAGTAGTACACTTGAAACTAAAATCACATTTTTCTGGTCAGACTACGCACAAATATTATTTCTAATAAAAGTTTAAAAATTTAAATTATTTTTTACCTTTGATTAAGGTTGTGCATTGATGTGCTTTGACCTTTCCTAAGCAAAGCTGATAACTAACTGTTACATATCTGAGCATATCTGAGTAGAAAGACATAGCTGACACACAGACACTTCAGCATCTGATGTTCAATATGTGTAGGTTTAAAAAGCTGGGGTTCGTTTAGATTCAGGAAACATTTTTTTTTTTGGCTGTATGAAGAAAAGTCTCAGCAATGCTCTAGGCTTCTCTTAGGATGGTTTTATCCTCTAACTTCGCTTCATTTTTCTTCTTTTCATATTTTTTTTCCCCATCAGTTTGTACTCTTTGTAGATGAGCAAGCAAGACACGGAATAACCTTTAAATAAGCTTTGTAGCCGTTTTGGGTTTTGTAAAAGTCATAAGCTCTGTTCTGTATGCTAGAAAGATTCTAAATTTATATGTGAAGTAGTGTGAGAACTCTAAGAAAAGAAGGTGGGGGTGGGGCCTGATACAAAGGAAGATGTGTTACCGTTTCAGGAAGGTGTGGGAGAAGAGTGCTGACAGCAGAGCAGGCGGAAAAGGCTCACTGAGGGCCTTGTAACTTCAATTTACATGCTGCAGGAAGGAAGTTCATAAAGCTTAAGTGCATAAGAGAGATGTGTTTATTTTTCCTGTTTTCTCTTATGCAACTGTAATGAAAAACAGAGAAGAAAATGAATTTAAGTTACAGCTGTCTGTAACTAAATTTGTTTCTTTGGTGCTTCCATGCACTTGATTTAGTACTAGGCAGGGGAATAATAGATAAACTCTTTTTTTTTATGAGGCATGGGGAGGCTCAAGCCTGAGTTAAGTGTAGACAATGTATCACAGCATCATGTAGTGCATTTTCTCAAAATATTTGTTGCTACGAATCCTACAGTCCCCAAGAGATCTAATAACACTGTGAAGGCTGTGTTAGAGAGGTGGTCACGCTGTGTGGTGTGCAGTGGTCAGATCCTGATGAATTCCGTGGGGATGCTGAGTAGGCCCAAAGCCAGTATAAGTGACTAACTATTAACTTGAGCTATGTGTCTCATGAGCTTAAGCACTGAAAAGCAGTATTCAGTGAGCATTGTTCTGCAACAATTTTTGGAATGAACCTGTGTTTTAGAAAATTCTTAGGGTTTATGGGCTTCCAGTTTTTGGAGAGTGCGGAGTTAAGGAGTGTAATAAGTATATAGATGTGGGATATTTTGACCTGAAATCACCTATGCTTTTGGTTCTAAAATAACTAGTAACTTTTCATGAAAACGTTCTTTGATGCTCTCTCTGTTCAGATAAGGACTCACAAAGAGTATTTTCATGGTTTATACAGGCACTTGAGTTATTATATATATTCTCTTTATATATATATATATAACTATATTACTATAATTATTTAGGTACTTAGTCAATTACTTCCACAGTTGATTTTAAAAACTTCACACTTTTGGTGGTTCTTATCTTCAAAGATGTCAAATATTTAATTTGTTGAACAGTTTGTCTTCAAATTAACTGACAGCAGTAAGCACTGCATATCACAAACTTGTTTTATCTCCTCTGAAGAGGTTTCCATTTTTGTTGCACCAAAAATACATAACTACTGAGCTTGATTCATCTTTTTTCCTAGGCCTGTTTCATCAGCTAGATTAATTCATGTTTATCTGTCTTGCATAGGAAAAGGCAAGATGATCTCATCTTTGGGATTTGGAGTTCTATATATATATCTATCTCTGTTACTAGACATATTTTCCTCCTTCTGTTAAATATGTTAGGGAACACTTCTGAAGACTTTGTGGCTAGGGATTTGGATAATAATTTTTTTAAAAAGCAATAAATAAAAAGTAAATAGCTGAAAGTACGTTTACTTTAGAGGTATCTATCCAAATAGCTGTTGAAATCACATTGACTGAAACCACACTAACTCTGCTCTTAAAATCTGAGTGATTAAATGGTAGAAAAATTTGTTATCTGAAAAGTTTCCTTGATTGCCAGTGAGGTTTCTTATATATATATATGTGTGTGTGTGTATATATATATATATGTATGTATGTATATTCAAGAAGCAGAACTTCATGAACATATGCAGATTGTCAGCTTCAGAATTCTGTAAGTTGTCTGAAGATAATTCAAAGTAAGGGAAAGTGTTGTGACTGACAAAATCCCTTTGGGCATGTTTCTACCATTCTTTAGATCCAAGTGGAAGGTCTGCAGTTGTGTTGGGGCAATCACCAGTATCACTGCAGACTGGGTGTTGAACAGTTTGAGAGCAGCCCTTTAGGGAAGGACTTGGGGTTTTTATCTGTATTTTTGGCTCTTCTGTCGGAGAATGACCTTTTTTTGTGGGGGCTGTTAGTGTCAGAGCAAGAGCTTTAAATTGAAACGAGTATAGATTTAGATTGGACATGAGGAAGAAGTTTTTTACGGGGAAGGTGGTGAGGTGCTGGAACAGCTTGCCTAGAGAAGTTGTGGATACACCGTCCATGTAAGTGTTCAAGGCTGGATTGGATGGGTCTTTGAGCAACTTGGTCTTGGGAAAATTGTCCTTACCCATGGCAGGGGTTGATACTAGATGATCCTTAAAGGTCCCTTCTAACTCAAACCATTCTGTGATTTGGTAATTACATTCAAAATAAGACTTCTGGCTGACCCAGAAATACAATTCCATGTCTTCACATTACCATATCTAATTTTTGTATATGCAAAAATAATTAATGTTAATTATTAATATTAATATTATTTAATGTTAATATTATCTTCTCATCACTACAGATTATGGAATATAAAGATTAATGTTAAGTTAATGATAAAATAAATATCTTGATATGTTAGTCAAAGGTAAAATGCAATTTTGAGTTGGCTTTGAGTATACAGTAGCTTGATGGGTTCTTATTTTAAGTTGCATCTCTTAAGAATTTTTTAGTATTACATTAGCCTTTAGAAATTTAACAGTAGAGATGTGGAACTGTCAAAATATTAGTATTTGTTTCATGGTGTATGGTAGGTTTTACAGAGGAATTAATAGTTAACTTAGCCAGTTCTTCTGCATATAAAACTAGAGGCTGTGTAGGAATGTAATTATTTATTTTTCCCATAAAAAGTTTTAATGAGGATAGATAATAGAAAGTTGATGTTAAGACACGTTTCAACAAGAGTAATAAAACACCCAGCTAAGCTATAAATGCTCTTACAAAGTAAAAATATTTGTAAACAATGTCCTTTTCCCTGGAAACTGCAGAGTTTTTTTTTTTTTTGTTGCTTGAGGAAAGGAAGAGGGAAACACCTGGAATTTGTTTGTTGGACAAATTGAAAATCAACCTGCTGGTCTGTAAATCTTTGACTTTGAAGACAGTGATAGCTTCAGGATCCACTCATTGAGAACTTGATAAATACTGAGAAGCCCTGTGAGCAGATGATGTTGGTAGCTTCACAGTTGCTGTTAGCAGAATTCCCTAGGTCATACTATAGTAATACATAAAAATAAAAAGCTTTTTAAGGTCTTTTACTAAAGAACACTGAGATGTTTGCCTTGATACAGGATGTTTATACTGAATTTAAGAGGTCCCAAACCATGTAATTAAAATCTTTTTTTTGGTGGATGTTTCTTGATTTTATTTATCTAAACTCCTTTGTCATCAAGAATTTGGAGTTCCAAATAGAAATACTGAAAACCTCAGCTTACTTTTCTGAGAACAAAATTGGAGAATGGTTGAAACCTTTTCTGTCTTTGCCTTAATTTGTCCAGTCATTCCAGCAGCAATAAAGCCAGAAGGATGATGAGACAATATTGGTAAAACTTCAGGCACTACACAGGCAGCACCCTGTTATAGCTCAGTTAAAGCAAGTGCAAATAACACCATCTTCTAGCTTTTTCAGCAATCTGGTGAAATTAACACTCAAATTAATGCCAAGGCACACAGCACAGACGGCAACCAGGGGGAGTGGGGAGCCACGTGAAGCAGGAAGCCTGTGACACTGGAACATTGGCATTGGAACAAGCTGTCCAGGGCAGTGATGGAGTCCCCATTCCTGGAAGGGACATGTAGATGTTTCACATGGGCACACGGTTTAGTGATTGCTCTTGGCTGGGGAAATGGTTGGACTCAATGATCTTATAGGTCTTTTCCAACCTAAATGGTTCTTTGTACAGTGACTGAACAAGCACTGAAACAGGATCTTTGAGAAGAAAAGTGGTTTGGAGCTTCTTTTGTCCACGTTGTTTTGCTGTGCTGAGATGATTGGATTGCCTGTGCTGAAGTCTCCAGTCAGTAGGGTAGAGATGTCTCTGTAGTGTGCTCAGCATCAGCAGGGTCTAAGGTGCTGTGGTACATCCAGTTCCAGCTCTCTGGAGACTGTCTAGATGAGCAGGAGCTGCTGGGCCGGGTTGGCTGCTAATGTTGCTAATGGAGAACCAGAACAGGATCAGCACCAGCTTCTGACCGGAGCAGGGGTCAAAGTCTATTCTGATACTCAAAATCTTGTAAAGGATTGGCTTTCGTTAGCTGAAAGGTTGCCACTCCCTGTCAATATTTATACAGTAAAAACTGTCATGGGGACAGTATGTAAGATCTCTTTATTAGTAGGTCCTAATTAAAACCCACTGCAGATTTTTTTGTTTTAGCTTCTCATATGTTTCTTATATGCATTAATTTTTCTGTTTCTTTCATAGAACTCAGAAACATGTGAAAGTTTTCTTGTTTTTTATCAGTTGCATGGTCTGAGATGATACAAAGACCTAATGCTTGGAAACCTCTGTAGGAAACACTGTACACACTAAGGCTTTATTTTGGACTCTGGATTGGAATTACCTAAAAGTGTTTCTAGCTTGAGTGTCTCTGGGCTGTGGAGCTTATAACTGAACTGGAACACAAGTGGAGCACATACTTGTTTTTTCTTACAGATCTTCATGAGTCATAATATTCACTTAAAAAAAAATCCTCAAATTCTGATAGCTATGTAAATATTGACTGATTGTGTCTTTATATTTTTTTCTCTTAAAAGCAGCACAGTACTTGGTGCTGCACTGTATTCAGATGTATTAAATGCTAAGGAGGTATGAATATATTCAGAGGAAAACTTGATGTGAGATGCCTACATAGAAGATGCATTAATAGAAGATGGCTGTTTTCCTGTGTAGTCACTGACTGCTATGAAAATACTGTTTCTGTGGAGGCTGAGCATAATTTTTAGCAAATAAATAAAGGCAAAAAAACCCCCTGACTACACAAAACTAAGCATGTCATCTGGAATGTGCTTTTTGAAGAAGAGGAAGTCAGAAGCTTCTCTTGACATCTGGAGATTTCAGCTAGGAAATTTTTTTCCTGTTTTGTGGTTGGAGATGTTACATTTTTCAGCAGATGGTTAGTAAACTTGTGTTATGGCCACAATGGTTATTTCCAGTGGGAAAGTGTGAAGGAACAATAGTTTGGGAATTCATCTCCAGCTGGCTACTGTTTGATATTTGTTTCTTTTGTCTAAATCAGTTACTTTGGATGATGATTTGGAAGTCTGCCTTCTTAATTTTTATTACCACATATTGTGGGAAAGTAGTATGGTGTTGAGTATAAATTATGTTTTTTTCACAGAATGATAGAGGCTGGAATGAACCTTGCGGGTCCCTGCTCCCTCTGCTCAGATAGGGTGGACTTGACCAGGTTGCCCAAGAAGGCTTTTGACAACTCTACCACTTCTCTGGGCAACCTGTAATTTTCCACTTCTCAGAAGAATACTTTTTCTGTTGATGCTTCACACAGTGGAAAATAAAATTCACCAAAACTAAATAGAAAAGTCATCAGTAGTCATTCGGCATTTATTTGCAGAGTTCTGGCCTTCTTGTTCAGTAAATCTATTTCAAGCCCAAATAATTTTTTTTAAGGTATTTGCCACAGAAGACCAGAGGAATTTTCTGCATGGAGGCATTTGTAGATTCAGATATTTTAAGCATAAAGATTTGTATCTGAGGAGTCAGTTGCTGTGAATTCATAAGCTCATATTTGTGACTGTGGTTGAAACGGATGTAGGATTTTTTTGTTGGAGCTAAAAAGAGTGAATGCCTTGCTGTGATCTCCAGTGTACACTCAATGAGTGCTACTTCAGTTTTTCATGATTATGTAGCCTTGTGTTTTCTGTATCTGTGTACATGGATCATTTTCCTCATGACAGGCAGTGTGGGATGCTGGGTAGAACTTGTTGTTGTTCTGGAGATGTGAAAGACTTTTAGAAACTGATGTGACGGGAACCTGTCCCTGAGAGACTGGTGAGACTCCACTCTGCCCGTGGAGTTTTCAGGCAGAGTCTTCAGAGGAGAGACTTCAGCTTCAAACTTTGACTTCAGAGAAGCTGAAGTATAAGGTGTCAGTACAACAAACACCAGCTTCCTAGAGTATGGATGACAGTCCAGAATGTTAATTCCACCGTTGAGATCTGGGAGCTCATTTGACCACGAGTGTCCAGAGACTCTGTTAAGTATTTAGGAGGGGAGGAAACCTCTCCAACCAGGAGGTAACAAAGTAGGAGTGCATGGGGAAGATTCTTCAGGGAGGAGTGAGGTGAGGGTAGGACAATCAGTGAGTGAGCACTGGTTATACTTGGCTTGTGCTTTTTGCAGATGCTAGGTTGTGTGAATAGTACCAGGCAGGACACGAAGCTGTGTTTGAAAATAGAGGTAATACTGATGCCTCACAACTTTATGTTGATACTCTGCACTGCTGTCAGTGTTAGAGGTGGAATCATAGAATTCCCTTCTTTGTTATGAAATCTGATTATACAAATGTGTTTTTATACTAATCTCTTAGAAAGTAGCTTTGATTTTAGGCATGCAGAGAATCCCATCAGCATTGAGCTGAGAGAATTTATTCTCCCTTTTCAAAGAGGGAAGGTGGTTCTGCCACTTCAGCAATGGTTTGTTTATTGCTTTAATACATCTTCTGTGGGTAGCTGTCCTCCTCCTTCAACTTAATTTACTATTAAGTTCATTGACAATTAAACAAACAATTGTCAGCATAACAATGATACAGTTTTTGGTGGTCCTGGGACCATTCAAACCTGCTGTTACATGCTATGTATCTTCTTTTGTGGAAATTCAAGGCCAGAAGTGGTGCCAGCCAAGTGGAAGACTCACTAGGAATTGAAGTTTTTGCTCTGCTAGTGCTGGTAACAATCACCATGGCTTTTGAAAGAGGGCCTGTTGTTGCCAACATTTTTGGAGCAGAGATGGTGATGAATAAAAAAATGCCAACGAGGACCTGTGAGTGAAAGCTGAACAATTGATGTAATTGTGTATTTTATTAGGTTGCTTTTTGTTTGAGCAATGGGTTTGTTGGTTGGTTGTTTTGGTTTGGTTTTTTTTTCAATATACTGCATTTATAATTGGACATGTCATTAAAGAGCTAGGCTTTCTCTGTAGTAAATAAATCTGTAGGTTTCCTGGAAGAGCTTTTGTCTTCTGTCTTTTACTAAAATGCCTGTGGCTATTTTTAGCCTTTCTCTTCTCCACAAACTGTTTTGTGCATAGGGTTTTTGGAAGTAGCATGACGTTAAAGTGTTTGGAAAATCAGGTAAAATCAGGTAGTTAGAGAAATCATCAGAGCTAGTCACAGTGTGGTTCTGAATCAAACTATGAAGAGTCTTCTTAAGAAAACCGTGTCTAGGAGAATTCTGGGTTGTTTCTCTAAAGAATTAAGTTGTAACACAAAGGTCTTGTATCACATAGTTTGCAAGGTCAGAGCTGTTCACTCATTCTGCGTGGCATTGGATTGGAGTAAGGACAGGACTAAAAGTCTCTCTTGCTCTAATTCTTGATGACTGTAAGGTCAGAGTAATCTTTGAAGTGTTTTCCTTTTGTTTCTTTTCTGTCCTCAAATGCCTTCCGGCTTTGATAAGAAAGCTTTTGTCCTTCTGAACAGAATGTATACATACCATTAGTAGTTTGGACTTGGGATTTAAGCAGATGCCATTTAGAGGTAAAATTGGGGTGTTAGACACTGGTGCTGCAGGAGCTGCTTTGGGTCTGGGATTGCAGAGACTGTAGACAACTCCTTTGTCACTTTCTGCCTTCTGTACAGTTGATTTTGTCTGGCATCAGGGAATAGTTGGGACGGCTGCATTGTTATTCTCTTTGGTCATCTCTTCTTTGAGCCCCTGGCAAAGAAAAGGAGTCAGATTAACTTCACCTTCATCTAAAGAATAGTTTCTGTCATAGTTCTTGGTGAGTTAATGGAAAAGAAGGGTCTGAGAACCATGAATTCTAGGGGAGAGAAAAAGGAATCTTTTTTTTCTTTATATGTACCCTGTTTCATTGCAGTTTGATGGACTCATTGATATGGTCAGGAATAAAATAAAAGGTTGATCAAACCCATTTATTTGCAGGTTGGGAAGCTTCTTTCAAAGTTTCTGATGCCCTGTAAGTAGGAGCCCTATTTTTCAGTGTGAGATTCAACCAGAATAGGCAGCTGAAGGTTTTCATTCAAATCTGGCTATCTTGTGAGAGGCTGACTAACTCTACCAAAGCAGGACATCTTTTGCTTTCTTTCTTGTATATTTCAACATCGAAAAACTTACCTTACAGTGGTGCTGCATTACTCATATTTTGTGGGGGGAAATAACAATGTTCTGCAAAGGTGTATTGTAGAAACAAGTTGAAATCCTAAGCTTTCTTCTGACTGATAATTCCTCTTACATGTAATTTAAGAACAAGTCTTCTGAGCTGATGGATTAGCAAAAGAGGAAAAAAAAGGAAATAGGGTCATAATGTTTTAAAGAATTACTTTAAAATGTAATATGGTGTTTTTACAAAAAATAATTTTTTTTTTTTTGGTTAGGGTAGTTGGAATCAACATAACCTCTTTCATAAAAATGGAGAAAGATGCAAACTTTAACAAGTAATTTGCAACTTAGTTAAAGTTTGTGCTTAACATTAGATAATTGTCTGTAGATCTTGCTTCCCTTGAATTTCATCATGATAAACAAATGCCTTTCAGGTATAATGAAGTGCAGCTCACAGAAATGAGCTGGTTTATTTGTTAAGCTCCCTTTCTGCATCCAGAAGAGGACTGAAGCAGTGCTACCCATAAGAGCACCTGATTAACTTGGGCAAGATACCGGTGTCCTCCTCTCTGCAAAATACAAGAATCACCTGATTTTTAAATCCAGAAGGGTGGTGTCTATTGTCATGATTTTATGTTCTTCAGTCTTCAGATAATTTCTGTTTCACTTTTGCAGTAGAAGTAAAACCAATAATCATGTTCTAATACAAAAAGGAGAAGCAACTAATGGGGCAGTCGACAAAAATTATTTTGTCAGTAATGTCAGTCCTGTCAGTTTATAGTCTTCAGTTAATTCTTAAATTTGTGCAATGGGTATTTACCTACCATAAATTACTTAATTCTTGACAGTTATAAAAAATAACTTTATCCTTTTGATATTGAGGTTGTGGAAAGTCAATCATTCAATTTAAATACTTCCTCTTGTTTAAGCACCACTCAAATATCTCTTGAAAAGACAGGAGGTGAAATGAAAATTGGTGTGCCAATCCTCTTGCCTTAGAAAATAAAATATCAATGAATAGGAAGCATCAGCGCAGTATCCTTGATAATGTGATACATCCTTCTATACTTTCAAGTATTTTTAGCTGCAGAACACAACAGATTACGTTTATAGTGTGGCAAGGGTAGGGTACAAGAACGAAAAAAATGCCCTTCATGGAGAAGGAAGTGTTGTCTGTCTGAAAAATAATTATACAAATATGAGGTTTGGAAAACAGGCAGAGAAATTAGTAAGATGGTAATGAAAGATGATTTTGGTGTTGGAATTGTTTGTTTGGCCTAATGTGCCTTAAGTTAGAGTTTCCTGATTTCTTCAGTCTTTTTGTGAGACTGTTTTGTATTTCTGTTTCTTGCATCTAAAATAAGGAAGTGGTTCCCCCAGCCCCCACAATTTGTGGGTTTGATGGTGTGGAGGCAAGTTACTTTTTGTACTCCTTTTAAGGGATAGGGAAATTTCACTGGGAGTACCATCAGATACTCAAAAAGCAGACGTCAAGCTACAAGGACATGTGTCAAACTGAATGGTCAACAGAAACCTCTACAGCAAGACTTAAAGTCAAAAGGCAGGTGTGAGTCTGTTTAACATTGTTTCTTCAATGCTGCTGTTTGAATATAATCCATTGTGTTCAAATTTTTAATTATTTTCGTGGAATCACAGAAATACGGAATTGGAATGGACCCACAAGGATCATCCTGACCTTGCACATTTTACAAACCCCAAGGAGCACACCATGTGCCTTAGGGCGTTGTCAGAATGCTTCTTGAACTGTCAGGGTTGGTGGTGTGGCCAGTCCCCTGGGGAGCCTGTTCCAGTGCCTAACCACCCTCTGGTTGAGGAACCTAACTTAAACTTCCCCTGACACAGCTTCATGCCGTTCTCTTGGGTCCTGTCACTGATGACCTGAGACATCAGTGTCTGCCCCTCCACTTCCTTTCAGGAGGATATTGTAGGCTGCAGTGAGGTCTTTCCTCAGTCTCCTCTTCTCCACGCTGAACAAACCAAGTGATCACAGCCGCTCCTCCTAAAGCCCTCAACCACCTTTGTGGCCTTCATTTGGTCACTCTCTGAAAGATTTGTATCTTTCTAATTTTGTGGCACCCAGCACTCGAGGTGAAGCTGCCCCAGAGCAGAGCAGGACAATCTTCTTCCTTGCCCAGCTGGCCATGCTGTGCCTGATGCACCCAGGACACAGCTGCCCCTCCTGGCTGCCAGGGCACTGCTGACTCAGATTCAACTTGGACCCCCAGGTCCCCTCCCATGGGTGCTGCTTTCCAGCCTCTCGTTCCGGTCTGTATGTACATCCGGGGTTGCCCCATCCCAGGTGCAGAATCCAGCACTTGTATTTTGTTAAACTTCATATAGATGGTGGTTGCCAAACTCTCAGATTTGTTGATATCTCTCTTCAGGGCCTCCCTGCCTTCGAGAGAGTGAACAGCTTTTCCCAATTTAGGATCACTGGCAGAATTACTTGAATGAAGGACTGGAAGGAATTCTAAGTGATTTATGAATATATTGATGAAACACAAGGCCCTGTGGGGGGATAGAGCCCTGCAGAACCCTGCTAGTGGCAGGTCAGCAGTCTGATGTCACCCCATTCGCTACAGCCCTTTGCGCCTGACCCATGAGCAAGTTGCTTGCCCATCCCATGGTGTGTTTATCCAGCTGAATGCTGGACATTTTTGGTCCAGTAGGACTCTGTGAGACAGTACTGAAAGCTGTACTGAAATCCTGAAAGATTAGATCTTCTGGCTTCCTTTGATACCTCGGTGGGTTAGCCTTGTCATAAGAGGGAATTAAATCTGTCAAGCAAGACAGATTCCCCTCAGGAACCCATACTTATTGTGACTGATGATTGCATTATCCTTCAGGTGTTTTTCAATACCTCTCCAGGTAAGCTTTTCCGTAATAGTCATTGAAGTGACATTGACAGGCCTGTAGTTTCCAGGGTCATCTTTCTTTCCCTTCTTAAACTGGGACAATGTTTAACGGCTTCTGGTTAGCTGGAACCTCTCTTGATTCCCAAAATCGTTAAAAAAATCATTGAGAGGCTTATCCTTCTGAGTTAGAGCTGTATTTTTCTTAAGTTCCAGATGTTCCCACAGACAAGTAGGGAAAACTGAGGGAATCCGTGGACATGGGCTTATGACTGCAAAATACTATTTTTAAGTAAAGAAAATGAGTTTCTCTGCATGCTAATACATATTAGTACATGAACCTAAAACTTGCTGTGCTTCAATATAATAAGTAAATTTTTACAATATATTAGCTTTTTTTAGTATCATGTTCATCACTCTCTTTGCATTAAATGTGTGGTAGAGAATTAATGTATTTTTAGGGGAAAAATTGTATACAAGGAGGAGCTTAATGAAATTTGATGCTTTCAATAGAAAAATATCAGTGGTGGCTGTTTGAATTGTGTTGTGCATATATGTGAAGCTGTTAAAATGAAGATATGTGCATTTTAAGTTGCACTTTAACTGTAGTGTCCAATGCTCAGCTGATAATGCTCAGTAATAAAACAGGAGACTGTTTCCAGTGGTGTAATTGCTGGAGGAAAGGGGGAAGATCACTAAACTGTTCCATTGACCTAAGCAGTTTGAGGATTGTAATAAATAAAGTTTACTGGTCTCTGAAATAATTTGCCTTCTTGTTAGCCTTACATACTGAGTAGGTAGTGGTTTTGTACCTTAATAAATTCATATGCAATTCTTGCTTGCTTTTCAAGTCTGAAGGCATGCTCAACACATTTCCAGGAAAGGCTTTCTGTGAAAAAGCTTCATTAATCACTCAAGATTATAATTAAATAAATTAATTGGATTAAAAGAAATTAATGCTCAGTACCTTAACAGACTTTTATATACATGTATACATACTATATGTGATGAAAAATATGAAATCATGACATTAATTTTCCTTTAAAATAAAAAAAACCTGTAAATTCAGTTGAAGTACTCTAAGCTTCAGAAAAATTGATAGGAGTGTCTGTTTTCAGTACTGTGCAATTATAATTTTCTACTCTAGATTTTGTTAGAAGGAAATGGTGTTGAGAATATTTCTGTATACTGAATGGTGACACCAAAATTGCGCAAGGAATAATCTAACTAAAGTTTGCTAATATAGAGCTGAATTAATTTTGGTGTGACATCAAATATATACTATTTAAAAAATATGTCTCAGCTTGTGGTAGTCAGTGGGTTTTACTGAGGCTTGCGACCTGTCACAAGTGGGTCTTCCAGGATGGATGCTGGGCCTAATGCTGTCCAATATCTTCCTGCATGACCTGGATGGTGGCATTGAAAGTACCCTCAGTAAATTTGCTGATGACACTGAGTAGTGAGGAGAACCCTTTGGGAGGAAGAGACATCCTACAGAAAGACGTGGACAGGCTGGAAGAGTGGGCAAGCAAGAACAGTGTGATGTTTAACAAAGTCAAGTGCAGTGTCTTACACCTGGGATGACACAACCGAAGAGCGCGGTACAGGCTGGGATCTGTGAGGTTGGGAGCAGCTTTGCTGACCCGAGGGGCCTGCTGGACAACAAGGTGGACATGAGTCAGCAGAGCAAACACAGAGCAAAAGCAGACTGGATCCTAGGCTACATCTACAGAGGGGTCAGTAGCAGAGTTGGAGGTGTGGTCATTCCACTCAGCACTGGTAAGACCACATCTCTTGGGAGGTGTCCAGTTCTTGTTCCTGCAATTCCAGGAGAGTTCTAAAAGAGGGTCACAAAGATGATCAAAGGGCTGGAGAACTTGGTTTGTGAGGGAAAAGTGAAGGTGTTTCCCCGAAGAAGGCTTGGGGGACCTCATCACAGTGTTCCAGTACTAAAAAGACAGCTACAAAGATGAAAGCTGTCTTTTCAGGAGGAGAAAACAAGGGCCAACATGTACATGTTGCATTGGGAAGGTTTATGTACAAAAGGAAGTTTTTACTGTGATTTAAGTAGTCAGTTACTAGCTGTTATTTTTACTTATGCAGTCAGTCATTAGAACAGTCTCCTTATAGTCCCCATCACAGTGGTTTTCAAGACTCAGCAGGGTGCTGGGCAATCTCATTAAGGCTCCTTTTTTTGTGAACAGTTGGGCCAGGTGAACTTTAGAGGTAGCACTGAATCTAGATTATTCTGTGATCCTTCATCTTTGGAGAAAACATCTCTACAGTGTCTCGCTGCTTGGTTTTCCCTTTGCCTTTTCCTACCTTTGTTTCAGGGCCTCAGTGAAACTCTTAAATCAGTGCAACATGTTCACAGCAGTGCTAGTTAAGCACAAAGTAATGGTATGTGCTATATGTACAGACTGTTTCCTCAGCTATCAAGGTCCCATTTTCTAAGGTGATACTGTACAGGATATGATATCTGTAGTGAGCACCATGATGTTAATTTCTCTTTTAACATCACATCTGGTCTCATGAGAGCGAAAGAGACTTGAAGAGAAAAACTTTTAAAGGTAGTGGCCTGAAGACACAGAAGAAACTCAGCCACGGGGAATGCATAACAAATCTAGTTTAAGTGGAGAAAAATATAAACTGCTGTTATTTTCTTAAATATTTTTCTCTCTAAATGGTAACTCTAAATAGCAATAGTATCTGAATTTTAAAAAGAAAGCAACAAGGAAAGCAGCTCCCTCAGAGTTAATTTTTGTCTGTTTGTGATATTTAATACTTCAGAAGTTAAGGTGAACTCTATCTGGAAAGAGGGAAAGAATATTCGGAGGATTTAAACCAGCAAGTTCAAACTACCCATTTAGATTGAAAAGCTAGCTCTGCTAAGCTACCTCTCTTAGCTACCTTTGCTAAGAGAAACTTACAAAATGATCAGGAGCTAGCAGTTTTCAGGTGAGAAGTTGCTTGATTAGTATATGTCTCCAAATTATGAATTAGCATAGAATGAAGTTTTCAGTAAATAGGATGTAATTCTTCTTTGTCTGAAAGTAATACAGGTAATTTGGATAGGAAAGGTTGTTACCATATACAGTCAGATGTAGTTAAGCAACATTTAACTTTTACTAGATGAAGATACTTAGTTTATTTGGGCATAAAATCAAGGCTGCAGGTACACTTTAAAAAAATAACTGAAGTAGTTGATCGATCTGTATTTCTGATGGAGCTGTAAGAATTATAAAGAAAAAAAAAAAGTCAAAACTATGCTTTAATGTCAAGTGTATTTTATTTCTTACGAGATTACTTTTCTGTAATAGAACTTAGAAGTACTAGGGATTTGTTTTAGAATTCCACTTGCACGGTGAAGGTTCTGCAGCAACAATCCTCAGGCCAGTCCATCAAGAGTGAGGCCGTAGTCTTTCTACAACAGCCTCTTATATCTGTTTTGTAAACCAGCATCTAATATATCTGTTTTGTAAACCAGCATCTAATACATCTAATACTGTCCTTGTTCTGCATTCAGTAGCTGTAGTATTTAGCCATGGGCCTTTTAGAATTTACCTCCTTCTTTTGTTTTGAGTTGTGGGGCAGGAGGACAGCTACCATGATCCATAGCAGAAAGTGTATTAGATGAAATTAAAAATGCATTGGAAGAACTCAGTGGAAAGAGCGAGTCAAATTCCAACTATTGCTTATGGTCTTTTCTCTGTTGCTGTGATGTGGGGCTATTGGCATTCCCCATGCACTTTTGAAGAAATGAGATGCTTCAAATGGTGCCAAACAGGCAAATTCAGTCACTGTCACTGTGGTGTTGCAAAGAACAGAGGTTAAATCAGGATGTCTTTTAGTCATCCCTTTACCATCAGGTTCTTGTTATGTTTCTGCTAGTTCAGAATGATTCAGTGTGTTGCTAGCTGACTCTTGACAGAACAGAAGATCTAAGCCACATTGGCCTTTTAAGACACTTGAAGGTATTTTTCTCCCTTTTTACAGAAAAAAGCGTATTTATTTTGAGGATTAATAAAGAATGTAAGCTGTATTACCCTAATTTTAGTTTTGTAGTTTTTGAGATCATACTGCTAGTAATTAAAAGTTTTTAAAAACTTAATAATTAAAAATGAAAATATGTTTTTGACATGCTTATGACATTGAACAATGTTTGCAAGCAGAGCAAGTTAGGCTGTAGGATATTCAGAAGATTTTTTTGCTGTTAAGATTAACTTCTATGTAGAAATAGTATGTGAGAATTTAGAACTATTCCACTCAGCTTTTTTCTGAATTTTCTTGCTCTTGTCTTTCTGGACAGCCATGGACTTTTGTATTGGTTTTCAGAAGGAACAGTTTATCTATTCATACACTGGTTTTCTGCTGTTCTCTTAATTCTTCACAGCAACTTGTACAAAACAAGGTATTATCTCTACCTGTGTTGTTATTTATAAAAGTTGGCTTTTAACTGAATCTCTTGAACTGGACTAAGTGTCATCTTCAGAGAATAAGCAGATAAAGAGGCTTTTTGATGAGGTAAGGTTAAATAAAGTGGAAATTTATCATGTCATAGTTCAATAGATAAAGGGACAAAATTATAAGAAACGACCAGTTCTCATACTTGTCCCTTAATTCTGTATTGGAAGGAAAGAAAGAGAGCTCTAAACATGTGAATGTGACATGATCTTAGAGCTGATCTGCAGCAGTTCAGAAAAGAGGAAATTAGGTTATTTTCTGTTTGCTGCAAATTATACAATGTGTTATCTTGACTGTAAGGGGGATTTTGAATGTGCTTTATATGACAGTATTAGAACAAATGCTGCACTGCTTGTCTTCAGACTCTGAAGACTGCCTTAAGCATCTAGAGCTTTGCATCATGAGCTACTTGTAATTTTGCAAGTGCAAAGGAATTTGTGTCTCTGTTGAAGTTTTTGGTACTTTTTATTTCTCTCGCCACGCAAAGTTTGTAAAATGTGAATCTGAATTAAAGTAGTAGGCCACTTCTAAAAATTATTTAAAATGTTTGTCTGTTTGGGATGTGTGAATCTGTGTGTAGGGGATGTATGCACACACATACTTCCTGGTGTTAGACCTTTCCTAATGTCATATGGTTGGATTTTTCCTTTCTAAGTCAAATTGTTTATCTGTAGTTCAGAGTTTAGTTAAATTTAATGATAGCTTACCTCGATGCCAGTGCATTTTGTTTGAATATCACAAAAGATATAACTGCCTTCTTAATTTCCTTTTGAAGTCTCTGAGGCTAGATACGTTCATTTACAGAATGACGATAATTGGTAACAAGCATCTGTTTCCAAAATTATTGCTTCCATCCATGTTTTATGTAGTTCTTCAGAAATTGGCTCTGTGGTCCAGGCTTCTGGACTTCTGGAAAGTGAAGTGCAGGATGTCTAACAAAGGTGTGACTCTAAATTCTTGAACCAATATTGCTGGTCTTTAATTACATTCCAGAATATCTCACGTTGATATTTTGTTGTATTTAGAAATTAGAAACCTGCTTTCCTCAGTGTTTTACAAACACAGAATTTATATGAATGGGAAGTAGCAGATACTGCCTGACCTTATTTGACATGACTTTTGAATTACTCGTTCTTTTTATATTTTTATACGCACATTCAATGCATCTCTAGTCTCTTTTAGTTCATGTAGATTTCCAACAAAGCAGTGCTTTTTAATGTCTTTTTAAGAAAATTTGATACTGGAAAAATGTTTTCATAAAGCAAATGCTGGGCAAAAATCATACACAAGTTGGATGCAAGTAAAAAGTAGCCTTTAATTCCCTTTTGGTTTATTTTGTTTGCAGAAAACACATTTTTATCAGTTTTGCTCTCTGCTTAATGGGAAACTAAATGACAGCTACTCAAAATGGTCTGTGGGAGTAATGGAGGAACAGAAAATGCCATGTTAGTGTGTTATGATTTGTCTCATGGCAAGCTTTTATGGTGTGACAAAAATATTGCCTGCCCTCATCTCCTGTAGAGATTAATTTAATCAGCCCAAGCTCAGTCTTGCTCCCTTGTAAGGACAGGCAAGAGAGACTTTGACAAGATTCCATGTTTTTGGCAATGGTCCAGACAGCCCTGGCTCTCTTTCCTCTTGGGTTAAGATTTGTTTTTCCCGTGTTCTAAATCCAAAAGAAAATCATGCCTTTGGCGTACATCTATCAGTCTACTGTATCCTCTTTGGGTTGGTTTGGGGGGATGGTTTTCTCAGGTTCTGGAGTGCTCTGCTGAAGAGTGGTATGAGTTGACTTAGTCTTTTGAGGTAGCTGGAGGAGTCGGTAGAAGAGTTGCTTTTACAATTATTTCTTAGCATTTTAGTATTTTTCGTCCTTATGATCACAGTATATGAGCTTGGTGAAAATACCCAGTGTTGTAGAAGCTGAATACCACTGTTTTATGAAGTTCTGCTCTCTGTGTCTCATGCTTGAACAAGTGTATTAGAAATGCATGTCTCGTGCTTGAGCAATTGAAATGCTGGGGAAACACTTCTTTCTTGGTGTATGGAGTTGGTGGCTTCGGTTTCCCCCAAACTTTGGTCACAAAGCTTGAAAAGGAATGAAGAAAAACTTACTTGCATGTCCCTAACAAGCTTGTAAGCATGATAAATCACGACATCTTTGGACTTTATTGAAATTAGAAATGTTGGATCCTCTAATGGATTTCTAATACTTCCCTCCTCTAGTCTTGAAATAATGAACTTGAAAATCCCAGATAAACCAGCTTGTATTGTTGCAGTATTACATATGGTAAAATCCTTACTGATTATAATGAGAGACTTGCAGTTTGTAGAAAGCCACTCTTAAGTTTTCATGGACAGCTTTGGTTCTGTTCTGTCATTTCAGTACTGGAATATAGAAACATGCTTTCATGTAGGTTTTTTATTTTATAGTTACACTTTTTTTTTTTTTTTCACATGCAGTCCAAAGCATTCAGGATTTTAGTCATGATTATACCATGGTGTCATAAAGGCTAAAAAGAGTACTTAGAGGAGATTTGGTTAAAAATCAGAGAACTGTAGAATGGTTTGGGTTGGCAGGGATCCCAAAGATCATCTAGTTCCAGCCCCCCTGCTATGGATAGACACTTTCCACTAGACCAGGTTGCTCAAAGCACTTCCCAACTTGGCCTTGCAGGTTTTTGGGAATGGGACATCCACAAATTCTCTGAAAGCATCTATTGGGAGTGGTTTTTGACCTGAAAGTAGTCACTATTAGTGACTTGAATATATACTTAAACATCCAGTATTAATTGAAATGGTGTTACAAGTGGCATTGTCTGTATATGTTACCATTTTTTCTTCAGGTGGGTTTTGAAAGAGAGCTTATCTCTTCACACTTAAAAAAAAAAAGTTGCTTAAAGGTAATGCGTAAAAGCATGTTTTTAAAATTTATAAATTTGTGAATTTAATTCATCGGGTTCTGGACTCTGGAAACAATCTGTTAGAAGAACCGTTTTGTTCTACATTAGCAGTGAAAATCTCCCAAAAATGTGAAAAACTCACTGTTTTGTTCCTGTTAGTTACAAAATCCTGGTAATTCTGATGAATTTTAGTGGTTGGAAGTAGAAATAACTTGTCTATATCTAAAATAATTCTCATGGAATTTTTATAACCTTTTTAAAAAATAACATTACTTGAAGGTCATTTTTGTGGGTGTATTCATCATGGAAAAAAGAACAAATATAGAAAAACATTGGGTTTAGGCATACAGACGTCTTTTTTATTGAAAGTGAAGTTTTTCATTTAATCTATGCATGAAAAACGTCCATGGGCTTCACTAGGATTTGCAATACAAAACTGTCTAATGATGCACAAATTCTTATATAGCGTTAAGGTCTTGTTTAGTTGCATATTTCAAATATCTGCTTGACGTGTGATTGCTTGTGTTGGAATGTTTATTGCAGAAATGTAGCGAGAACTCTGACAGGAGATTGTGCAATCAGAGAAGCTTCTCAGAGTTGATTCCTTGCTTCAGTTGTGCTCAACTTCCCATATTTTTCATTTTGCAGACTGGCATGTTTTGCATGACGGTTGGCATGTGACACTAAGGAAAGGCGTATTGCTTTACAAATCACTATTTCAGTTTCTACAGAGTCTTTTAAATATAATTCTTTCATAATCTTCATTCCCGGACTTCTCTCATGGCTATTCGCCTCTAATTGTATAAGTGTTTTGACTTGTAGAGTTTTAGTGAAGAATTCCCCTTTTGGTGGTGGGGAAGGGGAGATTTTGTGTAGTGTTTCCAGACTGCTGGAAAAGTTATGATGTTGTCACTTCTTCTTGAAAAGTTATTCAGTTAATTTTCTGCGCTCTGTTTAAAAAATGAAGTGCTTTTGTTCTCAGGTTTTATTTCCAGTCCCCAGGTTATTTTTCTGTGGGGTGGATATTATTACTAGGGTTTTTTTTCCCCTTGATACACCTTTTTAGAGCCTTTTCTAAAGCATAATTATTGAACTAATATGATCTTCAGAGACCAAGTTGTCAAAGCTATAGAGCAAACTTGCCTTTTTATTGTTGTGTAGTTTATTGTTTTTATCTGTAGTTAGCACTTAGTTATGTTTGCAGCAAACATAATCCACAACAGGTTCAGTATGGCTGCTGAGGTATTGTTGCTTTACAGAAAAATTAGTATCCTTTCCAGTGACTTATTGTGTATTGCATACTTTGATGGTAATATTTTTTTGTTTGTTTTTCATAGCAAAGGTATCACTTTTCAAACAAAAGCATGGTGGGAGGGCTAGAAGTAGGAATTTAAGCTATTGGTGGGACAACTTATGCTAGTTCTACTATAATGTAAAGTTAGGAGCTTTAAAGTTAGGAGCATAAAGTGCTTTATGTATTTGACAGCTTCTACAAGAGGTAAAGCACTTTTATTTATGTTGTTTGCAATGACTCCTATGAGCAAGTTGGTGTCTTGCTAATTCACATCTTGTCCAAGGACTAAGGCTTACTTTCTGATGTCAGGTTTTGTGGATACCTGCCTGGAAAAAAATCTGTGAGGCAGACAGCAATTTCCTAGGCAACAGTTGTGGAGGGGGTCCTGTTTCCTTTGGTAAATACCACTATTTCTTAAAGGAGTTGTGCAGTTTCTTTTCTTTTGTTGAAGTCTTTACTTGACTCCTTTCAGGTTGCTGCAAAAGAAGCCTTAGACTTTTGAGCTGGGACTGGACCAGTTTATCTTCATTCTTTCCTATCTCTGATCTGTCTTTATACCATTTTGTCGAAGGGAAGTTATGTACCAGTATTTGCATCCATAGTGTTAATTTTTATCCATGTTACTTTTGCTTTCTAATGAGCGTTCCTTAGAGTGTTGACTCCCATTGATCTAAATTGGTAGTTTGAAGTGTTTGTGTTTCAAATGAAAATGCTGGGACTCCCAGATCAGAATGGCAGATCTCTGTGCTGCTTGTAGAAGAATCTGCCCTCACAGGATAACCAAGAAAGCTGCGGGGACCTCAAAGAGCATTGGCTGATGTAATTTACAAGTGATGTTTGGCTTTAAAAATAAAAATTGAAGTAGTTATTTTAGATTTTAGTTAAGGGAATAGTGCTTGCCCTGTATTTTTGGTTAACACCATAACTTTGAGAAGTGGAAAGAATAACTCACGTTTTTCCACCGGGAGGTATTTCTGTGGATAGTGTGTCAGGTTGTCTGCTCATCTCCTGTTGCAGTTGTTACAGTAGCTGGGAACTCTAGACATGTGAGGTGTTTCCTACTGCCAAGTGCTGCAGTGGCTGTGGAATGCTGCTTCCATGCTGATAAACATCAGTCAGTTCTTTAGCTGTGCTCCTACTTCTTCTTAAATATATATGTTTCAGGTGTATTTGTGTTAATCACATTTAGTATAGTTTGCTTGAAAAGGGCAGTTCTAACAAGCTGTACTTACACTTTATTTAATTCTAGTGTTAGGGTTTGATAAATAATTTAAACCTAAAAGTAGGCTATCTATTTTCTTATTTTCTTCACATTAAAATATAAAGATCTCTGTAGCCTTCCAGGTAGTTCTACAACTGCTTTAGTTTTTTTATGTAAAATATTCTTTTCATGGTAGAATGTGCTACATTTGGTGTAGAAGCTTTGAAGTTTATAAAACTGGCCTACAGAACATACTAACCGATGCAAGTGAACCTTTTATAAGGCAATAAAGCTGTAAGGATCCAGTGATCTCACTTGCTGTGAAATTAATCAATGTAATTTCACTAATGGCAATCAGCTTTTACTCCTGTTTCACATATTTCTGGACTATTTTCAAATTATATGGTACCTGTTTTCTGCCTAGATTTTACTGAAATATTTTCTTGGTGCTGTATTGGTCTATGTTCTTCATTATCCTCGAAGACACTGCTCTCTCATCTGATAGTTGTTCCTGAAGATGCAATAAGTGGAATTAATTCTGATGATGGATTGAAATAATAAAGCAGTAATGTAGTAAATTGAAGTTTAGATGTAAAGACTATTGACCACAAGAAATTATGCATATAATTTTATATAGTAAAATTAATGTTGTAATATAGTGTTAGAATTTGGAGGTGAAAGAAACACCCAGTGAAATACATTTTCTGGATCGCATCTTCAAACAATGTCAGTTTTCCATAATTTTGGGCATAGTCTCACGAATAGGTGTCATTCAGAACAGATCTAGTTATTCAAGATTTCTCCATCTAGTCAGTGGACAGAGGGGCTCTGGTGTGAAGGATCTATGACTTGCCCTCTGTTTTAGAAAAAGACTGAGGTGCTGGCAGTACCTCCTTCATGCTTATTGTATATAAGTTGATTTCACAGATTTTCGTGACATTTTATTTTAGGAGATGCTTCAGGTGGTAAGATCCATTGCTGGAGTGAAGAAACAGCAACATCCAGAAGTGCATGTGAAAAAACATTACTACTTGTTTGTGTATCTGTCTGTTGTCTTGCACCTGAGGTTTCCTAAAGTGCTAATATGGATATAACAATATTGGGAGGCCTTTTGGCTCTGGTGTTAGTTTCAGTGGGTATTTTGATGTGTGTGTTTGTGTGTATCAATATAAATTGATATCTGTATTGATTTGTAATCTGGTGAGTCATGTAGGAAGTGTATATTCTAGGAGTTTGTCAGTGCAAGTGTTGAACAGCTACTGTTTGAATAGAAGACAAGTACATGTATTTGTACATGGAACTACACGGAATGTGGGTGAAGTAACTTGGAATAACCCTTGAAAAAGGCCAAAATGAATGCTATAATCCATACTGTTTTCATTAATGCTGCCTTGAAGTTTCAAGATCTCCTTACTCAGGTGTTAAATCTTCACTGAGTCAAACTCTTAGCTTTTTTTTGAGTTAACGCTTCACCCTCCCTATATTTCTTTTTGAAATACCTGTTAAATCAAATTTGCAAGAGCTCCTTTAAGTATTGATGGATACTAGGAAGCAGGGAGCTCTGTAGAGTTGTGTTGTGCTGGGTGATGCATCAAGGGCCTTTTACTCAGGCTTACGTGTCAGTTTGTGTACTTTGCCTGCTCTAACAATTTAATGAAAAGTCTTAAGGGAAGTGCCTTAACTCTGTCTACATTGTCGTGTCCACTTTAAAGATGAAGTGTTAAATGGCAGTTTTCTCTTACTTGGACAGTAAAATTAATGAGTGTGATTAACTTAATGGGATCTTTTGTGTAGATAAATGTAGCACTATTGGCATAGTTGACCAGAGGATTCAATTACATATGACAGAACATTATGAATTATGATGAACACGCGCAAATCAAGGTCGGTCAGATTTGTTGATTTCAGAGAACGGGGGAAGCTCACAGTACTCATAGTACTATAGAGATATGAAAATGGCTACAATGTAGGGTACTAAAATATGGATAGTTAGGAGTTGTAGATGTTAAGACTTACTTTCATCTCTTGAAAAAAGGAAAAGTGGCAAGGAGTTTAAACTTGGGTGAGTGCCAGTCTGTCCAAGGAATGCAAATTATGGATGCTGGTAATACCCACTGGGTATTTTTTCAGTGCTTTGAATGCTAAATAAATAGTAAAATAATTGAGTGTCTCAATAACAAAATTTCAACTAAATTTCATGTATTTTTACTTATTATGTGCTGGATGATACTGCGTCATAATGAAATGTGTATGAAATAAAATTTCAAAATATAAAAATGCTATAATTGTACCCTGATAATGTAGATCATATACTGCATTTTCTACTTTATATCACTTATGAATCATGAAATATGTTTTGCTAAATTGGAATTGGTTGATGGTGTACATTTTCAAATATCCCTATAAAATTGTATTAATATTAATTCATAAATATGAATAAAACCAGCAATTACATACTTGTAGTGAGTTTTGAGATTAAGGAATGTAGTTGCAGTGTGAAGAAGTCTAGTATGATCATAGTAGTACTGGCAGTTTGACGCATTAAAACTTTGGAAGTAAGTATAGACCAAAATTTGGGAAAAAAAATCTAGTAAATGTGAGACTGCTTAAGACAAACTGAAGAAAACCAGTCTATTTTAGATGAATCTAATGAAAAGACGTTAGCGTAACAGCCTGAGAAATTCAGTGTTAATAGATTGTGTCGTTAATATATGTGTTAACGAGAAGTTTTATGTTACAGTATTCTGTATTTTTATAAAAACTGAAGGGAACTTAATGGCAAAGGCTGGGCTTGGCTAGTTGTATGAATAGATGAATGAATGGAAAGCTGGTAATCAGTCTATTTAAAACAGATTGGTCATGGAGTTTAACAGATGTATGGTATTTCACAGTCATAAGGGACCTAAAATGGTGAATAATAATTAATGATGGTAGAGCAGTAAAAATTAAGATCTAGAAAATCAAAGATGAAATTAATACTTTGTGGTGTCTGGCTGATTAAAAGTGCTAGGTAAAATTCCTCATTGAATATTGAGTGAGTGCATGGGAGAAAAACCTCTCACCTATGTTGAACTAGCTTTGATTTGTGATGCCTAGTTTTGTGAAAGAATCAATCTAGTACACAGTGACTAAAAAAATTAACTAGATATTTCAGTGAATAACTGTAAATATAATGAAGCATAGAACAGGAACTGTTGTAATGCATTGTGTTCTTATGATCTGCTCACAACTTAAATAAAATGTGCAGTCTCTCCACATGTGCCCCCGCCCCTGTTAAAAACTACCTGGTAAAAATAACAAATTACTAGAGGATGCTGATGGTGGGAATTGAAATAGCTTTCATACAAGGATAATTGGAAGAGAGTTGGCCAGTGGTGAAATGCTGCAAGTATGTAAAGCTGTGTCTTTGGGGAGGTGGGTGAAGAGCCATTGTCCCTTCTTTGGCTGAAGAGTGGTAAACTGAAATGAGGTACACTTTCATATAGCCTGTAGATGATGGAATTCATATCTGTGCAATGTTGTAAATGCAAGAAACTAAAACAGAGAAAACATTTAGACAAAAAATCACCAAAGAAAATGTTGCCTAGATTTTGTCATAGTTAACTGTGACAGTGGCGTTTCTGGCTCACGCATACACCTGAGCAGTACTTGCTTATATCCTCTTTCCTATACACTCTTACTATCATCTCCAGAACCTATTCATCCAGAACCTATTCCAGAAGTCTATTCATCTACACTGACCTTTGATTTTACCCCATGTAACTATACCTTTTAAACTTTAAAGTATGATCTGGTAATGAATGAAATTAAACCAAGAGAATATGTGGAATTGTTGGCTCCATAAGGAAGAACTCTACATGTTGCAATGACTCCCTAGTGTGCCTTTTTTAAAAATTCAGGGATAAAATTAGGTCTTTTAAATAATGAAACTATTGATGATTTCATTAAATGAATGTGATATAGAAAAGGCTGTATCAGACCATAAAACTGACTGAAGAAAATTAGAAATGAAGTTTTTCTCCTGTTTTTTAATCATCTCTGAAATAGTGTTACCATGTAAGTGGAGGTATAAGCCAATTTTTTTAGTAATCTAATTTAACTATTAAAAGGAAAATGTCAGTGTAGACCTGAAAGCTAAACAGGAAAATTGCTCTGTAATGACAAAATAAGGTAGAATGTAGTGTTAGCTGAAAATATTTCTGAGCCACAATATATGTTTCCAAGAAGTACGGAATGTGCTGCATTTAAGAAGATACATACTAAAAATACATGGAACCCATCCAAGAGGAGGAAAAATCCATCACAAAAATGAGGCCGCCTTATTTTAATACAGTGCATGGAACTGTTGGAGGTATGGTTGCTTATTATAATGACAATGGTAATTTTTTAAGAGGAGAAGAGTATGGCTGCTGTAGGTGTTGATGAAAAGATGATGTCCCTTTCTGTGTTGGCAAAAAAGTCAGATGACATATTGAAAGATCGAGCAAGATGGAATGAAGAAAGCTGAGAGATGAGCTCTCTCTGCAGCCACTGGCAATAATGAGCATGTCTCATTTGGCCTTTACCCTTTTTCTGCAAGCCATTATTTCTGCAGCTCTGTAGGATATTCCCATCTCTCTGACCCACACCACTTGGAAGCAGCACTCACTTTAACCTTGTGTACTCTTCCCTGTTTGGTGATAGCACAAAAATAGCTGTGCTTCTGTGCTTCCCTTTGTGCTGGGACAGCTTGTAGGGTTTGCAAGTTCTTTGCTTTAGCTAATGTAAGTGAAATAGGCTGTTTCATGTTTTATGTTATAAACTAGGTATCCCAAATGTTTTACTTTAATTATGATTCCATAAAATTACTTCAAGCTTAGTCTTGCATTTGCAGTCTGACACTAAAATAATATCAAGCTGTTTTTTTTCTTCAAGAACTTACTTCAGTTGAAGAAAATAATTATTTTGAGAGTTAAGGATTTATAAGTCTCTTAATTATAGAATAGTATCCATCTTTACCTTTTTTTTTAATGGAAGTTTTGAACAGGATAGTTTATTCTCTGGATACTGTAGTGAATGGGAGCTGATTCTTGAAGAGGCTTTTGAATAAGCAATTCTTGGCATGTAGCTTCCTTAGAATTGTTTACATGATCTTGAAATATGATTTGAAATGAATGGGAGATCAATAGCTTGAATCTGTATTTCTGAGTTTTTTAGTTAAGTATTTTAATTGATAGAGTTCCTATCTAAGAACTGGAAGGTAAAGAATAGAACAGGAAACATTGTATATGGTGAATTCTGAATTAAACAGTATTGAAATTTGCTTTTGCCTGTTAAAAGTGAATTTCTATACTTTTTCCCATCTTTAAAATAAGACTTTTAAAAATAACACAACAAAGTACCCAACATGCCTGTGACACCAATGAAACGATGACATTATCTGTACTTTATGCTTCTTTTGGCATGGGCTTATATTTTAGTATTTTGAAAGAAAAAGTATGATACAAAAGTAAGATTGACGTTATGAGTTTAAACATATTCCCATTTTTTGTATATTTCTGTATTCGGTGTTTAAAACCTCCCTTCCTATAAAAACAAAGAACTGAATTTTGCCTTTTGAAGCAAGCACTGAATTGAAACACCTAATTGCACAACCCCAGAGCCAATCAGGATTTGAGAATTTTATGCTGCTGCTTGGTGTGTGGAAGTTTGTGTTAGCTGTGAACCTAGACAAATCAATTGACTCTACAGATTTGAAGGCAGATTGAACCACAAATTTTGACAACTCATTGGCATCCTCTAATTTACTTTTAAAAGTCACTGGATGGGACCCAGCAGCCTCTTAGCTGGAGTTTTCCAACTGTTTCACACAGCATGGAGATAAATGTACAGAACCTACTGGTAGACTTTGCTGCTGTGGAAGCAGTTTTCATGGTTCTCTGTTGAATTTATTCAACAAAAACAAAGAATTGATTTATTCTTTTTTCCTGGATTTCCTGGATATTTACCGTGTATCTTTGGAAAAGGTGTCTTTTATTAGTTTGCAAAGTATTTCTCACTAAGTTACAGTTATCCTGCCTACATAGCTTTATTTGTGCATCTGTCTTGAGTCCAAATTGTTGTTGGCCACTACTCTCTTATTTCTACTACCAACCCATTAAATGTCGTTTCCTTGCTTTTTACTTTCCTTTTTAGTCATCAGTGTCAGTCCAAAAAGATGATCTGTTAGTACACGAGATGCAAAACCTGACTTTTTTATTTTTAGAGAAGTGAAATACTGAGATGCTTTTCTTGATTTGTATAATTTTCATTTTAACATTTCTTAATTCAAAATGAGCCATTGTATGCAGAGGTAGCTTAAGAAAGGAGTTTTTTTATGAAATTGACATTTTTTACAATATCCAGCCTAGAAAGTAATTTTGATTATCCTTGCAGCTACCCATTTTCAAATTCTAGTATGATTTTACTGCTTCTTATTATTATATCTGAAGTAAATAAATTCTATCTCACATACTTTAAAAGTGAGGACTACAAGCCAAGAAATAATTCTGATTTTGATAGCACTTGGGATTTTTCATAGTTAAACGTCAGTTCTAAAGACTGAGGTGAAAAAATAGGTTTGAATTTGAAGTGAAAGATCAAAGACTAGTATTTCAGTCTAAACCAAATGTGTTCTCAACTATATATTCCTGGAAAAGAAACTTCCAAAAAGCTTATGCTCTAGCTTATTTTCAGGCACAGTTACTTGATATACTTAGCAAAGACTGATGGATCAGTTTTCCATCCTGAAAAAAGGATAGAAAAATCCTTTTAAAAGCTGAAAGCAATCAAATTAGGTCTAGACAGGTCTGAGCTGATCAGATCAAAGATATGTCTGGTCTAATATCTTACTTCAAGCAGGTTAAATATATGTAACGTAAACACCTAGCTATGAATGGAGAAGTGAATAGCAGTACATCTCTGGCATGCTTTGGAAACATCAGTTACAATTTGTATTTTAAGACCTTTGTCTCTGTTTTTGCAGTTGTCACTTACACAATACTTACCTGAGAGAGAGGACTCCCTAATGAGCTTCGATTCTTTGTTACATAACTCGCTAGAATACTTGATCATTCTCTGTGGAAGCCATATCTGTGGGATTTAGCCAAAAAACTGAGTTTAGTTTTTCTCCAAGAAGATGCTACCATTGAGGAGTCATATCTAGTGACAGACATAGACTTAAACTTCAGGTCACAAAGTACACAGCACTTGAGACCTTTCAACTGTCTCCTTTGTTGAATTTTTCTGTTGGTTTTTTTGATGATGTTTGGTTTGCTTTTGTTTATAGGGGTGTATGCTGTGGTAGTAGTGCCTGATGGGCTTGTGGCTGTTTGATTCTAGATTTAAATTGGAATGTATTAAAGCCAACATTTTGTTCATGAGAATTCACGCTGAATTTAATGGATAAAATGCAGGGGTTTGATTCTGAGAATCAAAATTACCATCATTGTCCTATTTGCCATTTCATGTTCAAGTGCCTACTGTGTGATGCACTGATTTTAATATTACTGAACTTCATTGGAACTGCTATTTGTTCTTTTTGTATTTGTAAAAAGTAATTCTTTTCATGTAAGTATGGAGCTAATTAAGGTAATTAATAATACATAGAAGCATATGGAATTAAATTTTGATGAGTCCCATGGAAATGAAGGAGTAACAGCTGTTTCACGTAACTGCTAACAGTCATTAAATAAATGTGAATTATTTCATTTGTGAGGAAAATTGATAGGGACTACTGTTTTTTTATCTTTGCTCTTCAGTTAGCAGCATATGTAATTATTTTTCCAAATACTTAATTTTGTTTGTTTTTGGTTTTTTTCAGGATGGATTAGATGCTTTGGTATATGACTTGGATTTTCCTGCCTTAAGAAAAAACAAGAACATTGATAACTTCTTAAACAGGTGTAAGTATTTAATGTTTAATTTACTCAATAATAGAAGTCTGTAATATCAAAAATGTTTTATTTTATATACTTCAAACTGTTTTCTAGCTCTTTGAAAGGCAGCTCTTTTGCTTTCTCTTTTAGCTCTTTGAAAGGCAGCTAGGGATTTGGGGTTCATTGAGTTTTTGGGTGCAAGAGTCTTATTTATTTTATTTCATACTGAGAAGTAACAGCTGCATATGTAAATCTCATCCCCAGCAACTGAATATCCAATCTGTTGCCCCTGTAAATGGCCTTGTCTGCAGTGGTACAAAGTCTTAAGAGAAAGGCCTCTTCTCTTTGTTAGGGCAAGTCCCTGGATTCCCATAACTTGTTTTCTAATTTCACATTACTAAGATATCATAAGCAATTAACAGTAAAATGACACAGTGATGTATACAGTGTCATGAAATCATATTAAATTTTTCTTCACTAACAGACTGGAGCATGTATTTTGTAAACATTTGGATTTTTTAGTATAAAAGGTCTCTTTTCATGAAACTCTCATACTGCATGCAGCTGATGGGTTTGCAGAATTCTCTGCATTTACTCTGTATTTTTTTCACTACCACATTTCCTGCACATTGTGCTCTATAATAACATTTTAAAGTAATGAAGTTGATTTTTAATAGAAGTAATAGTTCAGTAATTTTCAGTTATAAAAACCAAAACACAAACAAAGAAAACCCCAAAAAGGCATTTATGAGTCAAAACTTTACTGAACTCTGCCAAGCTGACAATTCTGAAGATCATGGCAGAAATGTTTGCTGATTGAAGACTTGCTTCTGCCTGTAGATTAAATGGGCAAAACTTGAAATTAAGCTAATACTATTAAATTTTTACAGGCTTAAGCAAATCAATTAAATTCTATAATAAATATTTTTTGTGGTAAATATAATTTGACTAAAATAATTTCTGTCTTTGCTTTGAAATTTACGTGGCTTTTTTTTTTCATGGTTTCCATGGTGTTTTCAAATGATTTATTGCATACAAGTGCAACCTATGATAGTGAGTTTGTGGTGTTAATTTTACATTAATCTCCATTTGTGTGAATATTTGGGTCTGCTAGATCCAGTTGATGGCTCACTTGCACCTAAGCTGGTTACTGAAAGCTTAAGATGAAATGTTCTGTTTAACTTTTCACAGTTCAAACTGTGTTGATACCATATGTTGAGTTACATGCACATTTTGTATACTCAGTTATTTACTGAGAAGGTTGTGGTGAAACTTGAAGAAAAGAGAAGTTATATCAGGCAAAGGAAGTACTCATTGCAACAGATAATTTGTAATTTTTGAGTAGTGAAATCATTAGTGAGTCTCAAAAAATTTCACTTCTGCCACTGGGGCTAGTGAAAGAAAACTTTTACATTTACAACCTGATAATGAATATCTTTTAGGTATAAATTACATACTGTGTAAGATGTGATTTGAAGTAATCTGAAGGTGGAGAACAGAACACATTAGTTCCCTTAAAACTGCCTTTGAAGTATTAACTTGCTGTGTTTGCTGAAATATGAAAGCAAGCTGTGAATGTGTGAGTAGTGGCCTTAGAGGGAACTCTGAAGTCTAGTTTGCCTTGAATTTCTATTAAAAAGAATAAAAAAGACATTTTCATGTTTATTTAATTTTATTAGAAGACTGTTTAAGATACCTTTTTGCAGTATTAGCTGCCTGATTTGCAACATTATTGCAGAAATTTAAAATAAATTTCTAGATGGCAAATAAGATAGGTGTTTGCTTCCTTTATTTTGTAGACTGATTGCTCTATGAATCATTCCTTATCACCGCTTTACTTCTCACTGATTTGCATTGCATATTTGTGGAGCCTTCAAAATCTGCCTCTACTGGCTGATGTTGCGAGGATGATTTTTGCAAACATAGAACATTACTGTTTCTCTACCATATAGAATTAAAAGAATAAAGAAATGAGTATTAGAGGTTTCTTAGAGCCCTGCTTTGCAGTGGTGATTCAGTTTATTTCAAGGCAGCATCTGAGCCTATAGCCAAAGTTCAGGGCAGGTTGGAGAGGGTGATTTTTGCCATGGGAGCCACCCAGCTGTTCATACAGCATAAGCTGGCCAGGTCCTCCACTGGTCCTGGGAGATAAGGAAACTGCCTATTGAGGTATATTGCAGCCTGATAAACCTTGTTTAACAGATGTTAGAATATGATTTCCAACACTGTTGTTACTGTAACATTTTGTCTGAAGATAACTGAGTGTGAGTATGTATCTCAACCAGTAAATTTCCATTTGCAACCGATCACAAGCTTGGCTTACATTATTTTAAAATCCTTAGCCTAGGTTGCTCTAAAGATGTATTTTCCTTAATTCTGCTTTGTTCATAGGCAATTGTGATTGAATACTATTTAAAGGATTCATATCGTGCTTAGGCTTTTTCATTCAGAGAGGTGAACCTCCTGTTGTGAGATTACTAGGCAGGAGGTTAACAATAGCTAGAAAATTGCTGTCATAAAAATTGCTGCCTCGCTCCTCCTCTTCTGTAAGCCAGTTGTCACCAGGGTAGATAAGGTAATGCATTATTTGTTGGAACTACTGGATATTTTGATCCCTATGTGAAAGAATTTGTCAGAATTTAGAATTTTGCTATAATTTACCAAAATCAGCTTGTTTTATGCTGCATTGTAAATGGTTGCTTTACGTTAGATAGTAATCCCACAGAGCATTTATTCAAACAGAACTATGTTTTTTCCTCTTGAAGTGATAAAATCTTACTGAATTTTTATTGTAGATAGGCTGCTTTTGTTTTAGATTGTGGCCTGTGTAGGTAGAAACCTAATCATAATTTTCTGTCAACTGCTTCATCTTTTTTAACATATGAACTTAAAATATTTTATTTATCCTTCTTTTTCTTCCCCTGTCCTTACTTCTCTCTAAACTTTGCTTTTAGGCCCAGAATATATTATTTTTGAAAAAAAACACCATTGCATTTTTTTTTATTAGAAGCATATCTGTTTTAGTAGAACTTCCTGGCTTTTAGAAATACTGAAGCACGAAGCTTTTCTACGTAGTCCCATGCCAGTGTTGACCCACATGGATTAAAATAGACTGTTTTAATCTTTTACCAAATTTGGAATTAGAGTATCTGCCCACTGGGAGTTTGTAAATTATTCTAGTTTATAGAGTGACAGGTTTATATAAATAATTGCAATGATTCCCACTGCTGTTTTAAATTAAAATCTACTTTTTTTGAATATTAGGAATCATGAAAGTGCAGAAAAGTGAAACGTTTTTTTAAAAATATTTTTTCGAGCGTCTTGTAGTGTATTTTTTTGCACACTTTGCCAGCTGTCTTGCATATTTATTCAGAAATAATCTTTTTATGCTGATCAGCTTGCAAGAAGGATCATGCTGGATATTAAATTTTTGTATAGCTATTTTTTTTTCCAGGTAATTATTTTTAATGGAATTCCTAAATTAAAATCTCCTGTAATAAGATTGTACTGTGGAGTCATTGCACTAGGTTATATCAGGTTTTGGTGACTATGGTAATGAGAATAAAGTCATGCATTCTTGCAGAGAATTTTTCAGTGGGAAGGCAGCACTTCTAAAAACTATGGAAAATTAAAGTTAGGCAAATGGGTTTAATGAAGTTGACTATATATGAAATGTGAATTTTGTTCTATATAGATAAAGACACAGTAAACAAAATGAGGGATCTGCGCATGAAAGCTGAAGATTATGAAGTGGTGAAGGTGATCGGTAGAGGTGCATTTGGGGAGGTTCAGTTGGTAAGTTAAGTTTCTATTTGTACATTTAAACATATTCTGTAGTATTTGCTCATGTATCTGTTTCTCAGTGTAGTGTTCAGAAGATGTAGTCTTAAATATTAAAGCCTTTGACTTGACTGAAATTTTATTCCTTTACATTTTATGCAAATGTTTTTGAAAATGTCCTATTTTAGTCCTGCCTGAGTGCACAAATACCTGTTTTGCACTGTAGTCTTCTCTCTTAAAATGGAGAATATAATATGATGTGCTGCATCTAATGTGTATTCGTCATAATCAAGAAAATTAGCCTTTACCAATGTTTCCATGGACACTTGAAGTCTTAAGGGCTAGAAGAGTTTCTGCCAGTTCAGGGACTACACCAGATTTTTGTGGACATAGTTCTCATAGATGAGAGATGTGTGGTGTTTGTGATAGGTTAGCAGCCAGGCTTGTTAATCCTGCTTTATTTAATTGTGTACTGGTGGGAGAAACTGGAAATACAGCAGCAAGTACACACATCTGCTAACGAACTCTGGAAAATGCTTATAGTTTTAACTTTATGGTATTTAACAACACTAACTGCCAATATTTGTCCTTTTAAAGGCACATACATGCAAATTATGTGACTCCTGTGCCTGTGGACTTCCGTGTTGAAAAGTTATAGCAAGTATTTTAAAAGTAGTGCGTTGTCAGATGTAACTATTTTGTGGATGTATGGTATATAATCCTTTATAGTAATGTGAAGAGTCTCATAAAATGTGTTAAATGGTAAAGCAGGAAAAGTAATGTTTTCAGTCATGTCCTTAATGTGTTAATATGGCAAACTAATATGTTCTGTATGTCACCTTTGTCTTCACAGGTGAGGCATAAATCCTCAAGGAGAGTGTATGCTATGAAACTTCTGAGCAAATTTGAAATGATCAAAAGATCTGATTCTGCATTCTTCTGGGAAGAAAGGGATATTATGGCTTTTGCTAATAGTCCCTGGGTTGTTCAGGTAAAGTGACATTACTTTTAAAATACTGGCATTACAGAATAGTTTGGTTGCAGCACTGCATGACTTGGAATTACATATTTTGAAGTCTCTTTTTTGTTTTTTTGATCTGCTAGGGAATACATGACTAATACAAGGAATGCTGTACAAAAGGACAGATATCACACTTGCTTCAAACTGTATTTTGTCACATATACAAGATAAACTATACTGTTTATTATTAGAAATCTTTGCTAGATATATATTGGTGCATCTGCTGTGTAGTAGTTATTTGAATCATCCAGCACACCAGAAAGATGCACCTAAGAAAGAGCTTCTGTATATTCTAATTTCCATGTGTATCTTTGAAAATTATGCCTGCTCCGGTTATTTTTTCGCCATTTCAGTGTTGTCACTGAAAGTTTTTTGGGAGGCGCTGCTGCCTTTGAAGTTCTAAGGAGCATGCCCGAACCAATCATCGAGCATTGTGTGTGCACATGTCAGCTTGTTAATTTAAACTGTTCTTAGCCTTAAGCATATAAATTCTTCTGTTAGGTTGGAATTACACAAACTCATTCAAGATTTACCCAAGTCAAATGAGTAACTGCTTTACTATCTGTCTGGGTGTGATTGTTCAGAATAAAACTTAGGGATTTCATGCAATTTAAAGAAAAATCTGATTGCCCTACTCATGTTGAACAGAGGGTTGACAGCTTTAAGGGAAATATTTTTATTGTTTAAAGTTTAGGCTCATTTTCTGTATAATAAATAAATGTTGACATTAGAAAAATAAACATTTAGTGATAATATAAGTAGAATCAGGCAGATGTTTGCAACAGAATAGTTTCATCTTTGCATATGGGTCAACTAACATCCCAGTGAGAAAAATATTTTGTCTAAATGTAATGAGCATTCTCTGAAATTATCTCAGAATTTATTGCACCAAATTCACTAATCTTAATTTGTAACCAGCATGCTACTTCTTCCAGGGTAGAAAAGGATGGAAGATCTGCCTAAATTTTGTTCTAGAGGTTAACTTCTTTTTAGGAGGTTTGCTGAATGATGGGGTGTTGGTGCAGTTATTGTAGCAATTCTGTTACTTTGGAAATCAGCTTGCACAGAAATGCCTTTGATATGTCAACAGGTAAATTATTAAAGATAACTGGAACTTTAAGTGGTTTATTTTTTGGTTTTGCTTTTTTGCAGTTATTTTATGCATTCCAAGATGACCGTTACCTTTATATGGTGATGGAATACATGCCTGGTGGGGACCTTGTGAATTTAATGAGTAATTATGATGTTCCAGAGAAATGGGCAAGATTTTATACTGCTGAAGTTGTACTTGCATTAGATGCAATTCACTCAATGGGTTTTATACACAGGTAAGAAGGAAAAAGATGTTACATAGGATTGTTTATTTCCTGATGCTGCTAGAATTTCTTCAGTTTAGGTAGTTTTAAAATTCAAGATACTTCTTCTTTATTGTTATTCCATAATTATTCCATATTACAAATTGCAAAGTTGTTGCCATCAGAAACTCTAAGTCTGAGGTGGTATAATTAAAGTGAAGGTTTTCAGTGGGCTGATGTTCCTCAGTTTGGGGAGCAATAAAATTGTGCCACTTTACCAAGAGATAAAAAGAACAAAAATGGTATGAGCATGTTGGCTCCAAAATGGTTATTTTCTTTTGTTTAAAAAAAGCTGTTCAGGGAATTTGATCACAGTAGTCTCCACTATTGGGAATTAATTCTCTGCTAGGCATTTGAAGCCTCAGTGACCCATTAAACAAGAACCTGTGAACAATGTGAGGAAAATCTCCCAGCCATATGTTTTCATGAGAGGGGTAAGATGGAAAATGGAGATGCAGAGCAAAGGGACTTGGATTAGTTTCATATTATGTACCTGCCCTAAAGTGAAATGGTGTCACTTCTCGGATAGATTGAGAAGTTTTCTTTTTGATATTTGAACTTGTATCTTCTTCAGCTTTTAATTATATTTACTAGGAGCAGAAGAATAATTTTTTCAACAAAATATAAAGGAAGAATTTGAGTAGTGTATAGTATACACTATAGTATATACATTTTCAGTTTGTAATTTGGTCACAAGATCAGTGTTAACATGTTTTGCAAAATTTTAACGTTTTGCAAAAAAAGCAAACACAAAGCAAAATAAACTACTGATTCATTGCTTGAGTAGGATCTAGAGCATCATTAGTTATGTAGCTATGCTGCATTTAATGGGTAAATTATCTGGCTGAATGAACTATCGTATATATGTATTGCAAATTTTAGAAAGAAGGCGTTAGAAGATGCCAGCAGCACAGAGAAGATTTTTTTCTTGAAAATTCAGATTATTTTGACACTGGGACATTTTTTGGAATTTGTTTTTCCCTGTAGTTAATCTGTTCAATTCTGATGAATGAAAGGGAGCTTAGGAAAATATGGGCCTACTGCTTAATGGGTCAGGGAACGAATGACAAAGGACATGGGAATGTCTGAGGCTGCTGCCTTTACCCCAGCCTTCATTGATAAGGTCTGCTTTCAGGCCTTTCAGGTCCTGTGCCCCAGTGGCAGAACCTGGGAGAGGAAGGCATTGCTCTAGCAGAGGAAGATCAAGCTGAGTCCCAGTTGTGCAGACTGGATTACACACATGTCCAGGACACATGGTAGTATGTGCCACGGGTGGTTAGGGAGCTGCTGTCACCTTGGAAGGTGTGTGGGAATTAGGAGATTTCCGAATGGCTGGAAGGAAACAAATGGCACATCTGTCTTGCCAAGAAGGGCTGGGAGGAGGGAGTCAGAAGAGCTGAAGGCTAGCCATCTTAAGAGCAGGTGGATTAAATTGTCAGGAAGTGGTTTCCGAGCATGTGGATGGGAAGATGATTATGAGCAGCCTGCTTGGATTTATGAAGTGTGATGCATGCCTTCCCAAATCAGTTGCTTTCTGTGTTGAGATGATGGGCTTTACTGACGAGGCAGAGTATGTTTGTCTTGACTTTAGCAAGGTTGTAGATGTAGCCAGGTTAGAAAGGTACAGTTTGAACAGGTAGAGCTGTCTAGATACTCTTTGACTAGATTGTGCTGTCCAGCAACGGTCAGATACCAGCAGTTCTCCAGAGGTTTGATACCAGGATCAGCACTGTCTGTTCACAACATGAACGGTGTTCAGGCAAGACAGAAAGGATTAGTCACCAGCTGCCCAGCAGGACTTTATAAAAAAGGTGGACAGCCTGAAGCTGCATGGTGAGAAGATAAAAGGCAATGGATGACACCAGTTGCAGCAGGAGAATATCTAGGTATTCATTAGGAGTTGTTTTTTCCCACTATGAGGGAGGCCAAACAGTACAAGAAAAAGGTTATGGACTCTTCATCCTCAAAAAAAGAAAACTTGCCCGGATTTGACCCTGAGTAACTTAATGTAACTTTGAAGTTGAATCTGATTTTGTCTCTATACTTTGATCAGGCAGCTAACTTGGAGTCTTGCAAAAATCCCTCCCAACCAAAATTAATCTGTGAATGTACTGGTGCATTTGCACTACATTTCATCTGACAGTTAGGCCAGAGTTCTTCTTTGAGGTCTCTGAAATATACTTTCTCCTGAAATCTGTGTTATGCTATCTTGATAGTTGTTTCTTATTGCTCTTCTGCTTCAGTATGTTCAATGACATGAAGATGCTGCACTTTTCCAGTTACTTTATGAAAGATTGTGTAGTGAACATACTTGGTGGAGGGTAGTATAAGTTAATGCTCCTCTTGAGTCATGGGAAAATATTTGTTCACAATAATAGAATTTCAAAAATGATATCCAGTTGTTCCCTTGAAATAGAAATGGTACAGAAAAAAGGCTATGTTTTCAATGCCTATTTGACATAACCAGTGAGTGTTTTTTATGAACTTAAGGTTCAAGATTAGTGTCCACATCTATTAAATTGGGTGACTTAAGGCTGTATTCTCACATGTGTTCTACTTCTTAAAAATGTTGTAGTACAGCAGTCTGTGTTCATCATGATACTTTGAGAAAACAGGAAACAAAGGAGGCAATAGTGGTGCTTTAATGGTGCTGTTTTTCCATGCAATGTTGTATCCGAAGAGCAGTTGACTTCCATTATTTTCATAAGTTAAATCAATTAAATTGAATTTTTACTTTCTAAAATACATATTTTTCTTCTTTCAGAGATGTGAAGCCTGATAATATGCTGCTAGATAAAGCTGGTCATTTAAAATTAGCAGATTTTGGTACTTGTATGAAGATGAACAAGGTAAAGATGTTTGCAATTTCACTTTCATGTTTGTCAAAGGAAAACATACTTAAAAGTGAAAAGATACTGAAAAGTTTTAAGCTAGATGAGAAGAGTGTAAAATTCCACTCTGTTCCCTTACTGTTCTTCATGGCCTAGTGAAAGGAACTAGATGATTGTTAAGGTCCCTTCCAGCCCAAATCATTCTGTGATTCTGTGATTCATGCATCTTATTCAGTGACAATGTAAAGTGCAGAAATCATTCTTCAAGTACTGTTTTCCTGAGAAACTTTCTGAAGTTAAGCCTTTGATTGTCTCTAGATGCTTATGGTTATTTAAGTCTTTTGGTATGAAAAGCTAGTGCAAAGAAATGAGATGATTTTTACGTAGTGTGCCAGAAATGAAAGAATCAAAACTTACCTGCCAGCTGCTGAATATCAGTTGTACTTATTAGCCATTGCTGACATAGCATGAGGACAAATCAGAAGGAAACAGGAACTATTAATTATTTTTTAAAAAATGTATTCTGAGGTCATTAAAAAAAATGTTCTGCAGTGATATTCATGTACTGTGTAGCACTGTTGTTCCCTACACAAAACTGAGGGGTTTGTGTCAGCCTGCCCATATATTTGAGGAAAACATATTATGGAAATCTGAAATGCATGGTACTTAGTAGAGTTGGTGTAATATATACACTATGTTCTCATCATATTCTAGGAGATTTGAATAAATTACTGTACTTAGCTGCTGAATAAAAGGCACCAATGAAAACCAAGTGTACGTTATATGTAAAAATCCTAGTAGTCTTGAGCCTAGTCTTGGTTCCTCTAGTCTTTTGATAGAGAAAGGTTACCTTCTAGAAGAAAAACTGCTCAGCATAGGAGCTTAATTTTGGATTTGCTGCATGTGCAGCACTAGATTAATATTTATTTTATTTGATTAGTTATATCTTTTTATGCAAGTTTTTCCACTGATCTGTTTTTTAGGAATGGCATAGGATTATTTCAGAAGTGCCTGAATGGCACTGGAAAAGGGGGTGTGATTACACCTTCAGTTTTCTGGATGACAGCTCCAGTGTGACTGATCTCAGTTCTGCCAGCTGTTTCTCAGGGGTGTGAGGAACATCAGAGGTTCTTCTCACTAGTTACCTGTTCTGAAGTCTCTCTACATAGATTTTCAAAGCCTTATCTAAGCCCTGTCTTTGTAGCACTCAGTATATTGGGTCAGAGGCCAAAAAGTTGCAGTTGAACTGTTCCTTTTATCAAAATCCCTGATGTTGACCCATTTATGCTAACAGAAGAGATTTCACTGTTTACAGTACATCCTGTCAGCAAATGACACAATTATATTGGCATGAATGGCTGTGTGGTGTGTGCAGGGCCTAGATGCAATTCTGATTACTTCTTGGGTACTAATGGAGGGTTTTAAAGTAACTTCCATTGTGTTTGACAGATCTAGTGCTTTGTTCTGGCTTTAGCAGCTTAGACTTCAAAAATATATTAAAAAAAAATTTAAAAAGAACGTCTGTTGACAAAATTTAATGTGGATCTGTTGATGTTGCTTAGGCTGCATAAGCTCATGGAACTTACTGACAATTTTGGATCTTATATTTGGGCCTGGCTGTTTTCCTCTCCTTTGTAGGAAGGAATGGTACGATGTGACACGGCTGTGGGAACACCAGACTACATCTCTCCTGAAGTACTGAAGTCCCAGGGAGGGGATGGTTACTATGGGCGGGAATGTGACTGGTGGTCAGTTGGAGTCTTCTTGTATGAGATGCTTGTAGGTAAGTAGTAGGATCCTCAGAATTGACTGCACTACTTAACTGGACTCCCATGTTAAAATCACTCTTGTTTTTAACATCATTGCTCTTCTGGCATGAACTGTGGTTTACACATCCTGGCATTTACAGAATATATTTTAGAAAAATTCTGGCAGAGTTCTCAAACATCTATCCTTATCTCTAGTTCGCTTGGTTGCATACATTGTTATATATGTGAATCAAATATTGCAAATCAAGTCTACAATAGTTTTGATCTGCTTTTTGATGTTTGTGGTTCTGCTTTTTCAGGCGATACACCTTTTTATGCAGACTCTTTGGTTGGAACGTACAGTAAGATTATGAACCATAAGAACTCCCTTACTTTCCCTGACGACAGTGACATTTCTAAAGAGGCAAAAAACCTCATTTGTGCCTTTTTAACTGATAGGTAAGGTTTATATTTTACTCATTATGAAAATAAGCCTTCATTAAGAGTAGTTCTTGTCATGTTGAAAAATAAAGTATTTGTTTTGTGTGTATTTTTAAACTGCTTAAGAGAAGTGAAATTTTTAGTGCCTTGGGCCTGAGTGCAGTGTAACAACTTGGCAATTGCCTGAGTTGTCCATGATGTGGAAACAGAAGCAGCAGAGTTTCTTATAGACAAAAGTTAAAACCAGGCTATATTCTGAAATGTAGCTGCTGTGCTCATATAGAGATCTTCTTATGAAACTTTCAAGTTATGTCTACATTTTACTATAGTTTGAGAGGTATTTTATTGTCCTTGTTGTTAGATTATGCTTTAAAATGAGTCTTTCCTTCAGAATAATTAATGGAATCTCACTTTTGTGTTTAACCAAAACATTCTTTAACAGGGAAGTGAGGTTGGGACGAAATGGTGTAGAAGAAATTAAACGGCACCTTTTCTTCAAAAATGATCAGTGGGCTTGGGAAACACTCAGAGACAGTAAGTATAGCTTTTCTCAGAAATGATGGTCTGGCTTACCTAGGTATCATGTTAGCAAAAGGACTGGTGTATTTTGTTTAAAGGGGTTTAAAGTTTCATTTACTCTGTTCCAAGAAAAATTTTCATAGTGATTTGAGTAATACACTGATTATTATCATACTACTTTGCCTTTTTTCCAGCGGTAGCACCAGTTGTGCCTGACTTAAGTAGTGACATTGACACTAGTAATTTCGATGATCTGGAAGAAGACAAAGGAGAGGAAGAAACATTTCCCATACCAAAAGCATTTGTGGGCAATCAGCTTCCTTTTGTAGGATTTACGTACTACAGCAACCGTCGGTATGTATGCAGAAAGCAAATTAATGGTGTTTTCTTTGTTAGCACTGTTTCTGACTCTTACCAACCAATTTTTAGGTTTAAGTCTATTCAGATACTTATTAGTCATTCAGAATACTAAAAATTATACTGTTTTAATACTTTAACAGTGATAACCAGTACTGCAAGGCATCATTACCTTAAAATATCACATTGTGTTGTTGAGTGTCCTGTTCTGCATTGAGAAGATTTTATAATGATGCTTCAGAAGCTAAGCAAGAAAAATCCACTGTTGCCACTACCAGGCAGAGCTCCCTGCAGAGTACTGAATTGTGTGTAGAGTCATGAATCAGGGATTGAAAGTCCATTTGTTTTACTGCATATTACTGTCCCTGAGCTGAATATGAAGTTTCCATACTTTACATAAGTGTTTTAGTGTGTGGTAAAATAAACCTTGGCTTACTAGAAAGGTTTCCTACTTGCCTGCTTTCTGCTTCATAATTTTTCTTAAGTATACATCCTCTGACAGAGTGAGATTGTGATGCTTTACGGCTTCCACTATTGCTTAAAAGACTTCTAAATTTTGTCAGTCAAAGCTGTATTGATTCATGCTTTCAACAGTCATTATATTGTAGGCCCTATGGATAGCTATATCTACATTCAAAAATCTGAGTAACTTTTTAACACCTGGAAATCTGCTTTTAATTGTGGTGTCAGGCTTAAAATGAGCTAAAACTTCTAGCGGAGCTGTCAGATAGGCTGTTAGTTTTAATAGCATTTCTGGATAGGAAAATCTTAAAGGAAATAAATCTGGTTTTCGTCCTTGCATAGAAGAGGAAACACTTTCCCAAGCCTGTGGTGAAATTCTTTCCATCTCTGCAAAGAGTTGGATTTGTTTTTACTTTTTGCCATGGTAAGGTGTAGAAGGACTTGCAGGCTTTGCGTACTTTGGGTGAGTTCAGCAGTTCAAGAGTTTCACCTATTGTTCTCACTTTAGTCTGTAACTTTGAAAAGTTTTAATTTTTGCCTTCCAGGAATATTTTGGAATATATTGTCAAGAAGTAGCATATTAGGAGCTTGTTAATAACAGAATTTCTTCCTTCCCTGTCTTCCTTTTTGCGGGACAGTATCAGGAATTTAGATAATTAAGTGGCTGTATTCTTGCTGTCATTAAAGAGCTCTGCTGCTCTCTGCTACGAACATAACTTTGTAGGCTTATTAGAACTATGATGCTGACTTAGACTTTAATTTTGTCCTGTAATCTGCTGGTGTGATTGTCTTGAAAAATCTGAAAATAGTTCAAGCATTAAAAGAAAAATAAATCTATATTTGGACGTTTTAACACAGATTTTGGAATACCAGCTGTGAATGCTTTGTAGCCCTATCTGGCTTGTGAGTTCTCTTCTAGATTTGATGGAGCTGGTGCTGTGCCTGTTTAAGTATCACATTCTTACTGCTCAACAGCCCTGGTGTGTAAAATATGGTGGCTTCTTGTACTCCAAACACCAAGCTTGTTTCCTTGGAACATAGGAAACTGTTTCATTTCCACTTTGTCATTTGATTGTCTGAAAGCCGGCTTGATGTTTAATTTGACCATGGTTTGGAGATGCTTTTGATTTTACCCTCCTTGATATTTTGGAAAGGTTTTCTTATACCTGAAAATATCCACGTGAAACGAAAAGGTTGTGTTCATCTTTCTCAGTTCATGTGTTGGAGAGTTACTTCACACGTAATCTGATGCCCTTAATAGATGCTTTATGTCTCTTTAGATCAGTTATCAGGCCAAGAATATCACATCAAATACCAAAGGAATTTGAAAACAGTAATTTGTATTTATTTTCTTGACTCTCCAGAATCATGACAACTAGGAATTTATAGTATTTTTAGAAAACATTTACGTAAAATAAGAACACTGGCTTCAGGGCAAACTTCTTGTGCGTGGAACTCTTAGTAACTTTGTTGAAAGTTACACAATCTCTGCAGACTTTGCTTCATTACTGCTACTTGCTGCATAAGTGCCTGAGTAAATATTTATGGGATGGAAGCCAATGAGAGTGTTGTAACTAAGGAAAGCAAAGATTTTTTTTTAACGGTTATTAGAAAAAAGAAAAGTGGTTGTTTTAGTATTTGGCAAAAATCCTTTTTTTCTGGAGGCCTTCTATTGCAGCTTTCTACTTTAACCTTTACAATAAATTGAATTTTTCAATTAAATGTGCTTAAATCTGATTATGTTACTATTTGATTATCCACATTTTTGAGCAGTAAATATGGGAGTTATATTTTAGGATGTCTGTATTATCTTAATCTTTTTTTCATAATCTTGCCTTTAAACAACTCTTCAACTATAACTTTAAAAATATTTCTGCAGGTATTTAGGTGTCCCTGCAGAAAATTCCAATGACAACAGAACGGGCTCCAGTGTGGACAAAAGTGTGGTATGTCTTTATCTTTATTGTATCCTAATAAAGAGTCTACTGCATATATAGGCATAAACCATTTGAGTTAGAAATGTCTCAAATTATCTTAGTGTTTGGGATATGAGAAATCAATGTGTAATTTTTAGCTCTTTAGTATGGCCTCCCTAATACAGTTATTGGAAAAGCAGATTTTACTTCTTAATATAACATTGCTTTTCCAGAATTGAATAAAATAGCCAAAACTCTTTGTGGAAGAGGATTCACAGTTTTTATCTTCAGAAATATCAAAGTGCTTTGTGCAATGTTTTTAGAGTGTCTTATTGATCCTGGGTAGCTTTGTGGCAGCCATGGAGTCTGGACTTCTAGTGAACTCAGTGGGAGGTGGAAGGCAATGTACCAAGCTTGGGCATGCTGCTCCTTCACAAGCTTTCCCCACAAGCTGTTGGGAGTTAGGGCACTCTAGCATTTCTAGAGCAGTTCATCTAGCAAGAAATAAGAAAGAAGCTCAGGAATTACTTCTTCCCGAGCATCTCAGCAGTCAGGTTTTCAGGAAGGTATGCTAAGGTGCTTGACACTTGGTTGAGTGCTTGGATTCTATGTAAGTTCTGATATAAATCAAGCAATTCCTTGAGAATGGTTTGATATTTTGCAAATTACATTCTTTCCAGAAGAAAACATGGTCAAAAATTGATAATTAACTTTAAAAGATGTCTTGGCTTAGACTATGATTTACTTTGTTAGTATTTTATTCTGTTTTCTGTTGCAAGTAGAAAAGATATTGATCTGTGTTCCCTTTTCTCCTAAACTAGCAATGAAAAGGTTTAATGACACATGGCACTACCCAGAGAAAATCTGCCCGGGGAAGGGGTTATGTCCTTTATTGGGCAACTGAATTTAATCGTTGAAATGTTTTGATTTTTTATGTGTATTGATGTATTTGATATACTTCCTTTTCCTTTTAAGCATTTGACTGTTGGTACAGTAAAATTTAAAAACAAAGCCAGACATACCAATGTTTGAAAGTACTTAAAACTGTGCGCTGGCTTTTGGTTGACTTTTAAGAGTTACTGAATGGACTTGGTGTACTCAGTGGACTATTACTCAGTGTGTAGTTAAAGAATCCTCAATAGTCCTGTCCATATTGTCAGATATATTTTAATGTCTTGTGATTTTAGCAGTTTTGGGAGGTGAAAGTCTGGAAGAATTTGATTGATATAGGAAAGCTTAAATCAGTGTTAAGTCTTTACTACAAGGTATTTTTCCCCCACTGTTATTTCTCAGCTGTTTTTCTTTCATTACATGCTGCAATGAAAACGGTAATGTTGACACATGGTTAGCAAATTAATTAGTTCTGGAAATATAACACAAGATGTTACCTGGTCTCTCTGCATTTTGACGTCTGCATTTTGAATGTCTTTGGGGAGAGACACGAGTGCCACAAATTTCCAAGAAACCAATTGTTTTGCAAGTGTATAAAACTTAACAGAGTTAGGCCATGATGTTGTGCAGAAATAGAATTCAAGGTTCTTTTAATGAATATAAAACCTCTTTGAAGACCTGATTGCTTACTTTGATTTAGTGCTGCTGCAACCACCTGCAAACAGCTTAGATTTCAAGAAAATGGAGATTAACAGATTCTGTTGCACTGGATCTTAGGTTTTCTTCATTGCTCAGGGTGCAGAACCAGACTCAATATGCTGTATTTAGTAAGAAAAAAGAAAAAAGTATGACAGTTTCAGAGGGATTTTTTTCTTTACTTCTCTGTTGCAGACAGGCTTTTCTGTAGTCCTTTCTTTCCATGCTTCTTACTCAAAATGGAAACGGAGAGCAAACTGAAACTTACAGGGAGTGATTTTATAGTTAATTGTAACTCAGGATTTTCTTGAGGTATTCTTTAGTCTATTGATAGCAGATTGTGCAGAACTTTGTCCGGAAGCCTGTTGTCTCTACTGATATAATTAGACTGCTCAGCAAGCTCAGATGGGTCCCCTGGGGTACAGCCTGATGTGAGAACATGCAGAGACAGAGAGACGCAAGAGGATGCGATAGCAGTCCAAGCTAGTAGGAGTCAGTACAGAAATGCATCAGTTGCCAGATGTCTTTTTAGACTTGTTTCTCATCTATCCCATTTAGTTTCTCTGTGCACCCTGTCTGGAAGGGCTATAACATGAGTAAAAAGAAATGGAAGAGTAATCACATTGAACCTTTGTTATCCTCCATTTTGGAGCACTTGCTGTGATCTTTTCTTACTAAAGTGAGAGCCTTTAAATAGTCTTGAGTCTTGCTTTATTTCTTATTGGTTCATACCAAGGACATAAATGTGTTGTATACTGGTCCTTCTTTTCCCTCAGAGTTTAGATTTAGAAGCCATCCCTTTTTTTTAGCTACAAGCATTGTCTGATCTAGATAGTGTTATATTCTCTGTCACATCAGTAATTGTTTTCCAGAGCTGCTCTGTTAAGTGCTGAAATGTCTAATTTTTGGAAGTTTTTTGAGATCTTGGGGTTAAAACAGGAAACAAGAACGCAAAGCATCAAAACCACTTGAATATGTTGAGTCTAGATTAGGAATCTAGTGCTTCTCTATGCAGTTCCAAGAGCATTGAGGGAAATGTGTAAAAATTAAATAGGCTGAAATCCTTACATTATAAGTGGAAAGGTTATGAATCAACATGAGGTTGACTTGATGAGCTCTGTCAAAGCTGACACTGTCATGTTAACGGAGGATTTTGATGTTGGAATGGGATTATTGTGCCTAGGTATTTGGTAGAATGTAGTAGATATTTTGAGACTACATGAAAAGAATGAATTTCTGAGTTTATCCTGCTGGCAAACAGTACGTGCCATGCAATAATGTGCTGGATTAACATCTGAAGTTTGTTACTATCTTTCAAACCTTAGTACAGTTCTAGCTGTAGAAATAATCTGACTAAAGAGGTGGTGAGAGCACTTTCTCCCCGCTGCCAATAACTGACTGGCCTGGTTCTGCTTCCTGAACTTGTTGTGAGCTTGAAGATACATTGCAAAATACATGTGGTGGTTAATGCTAGAAGAAATTTTGATACTAACTGAAGTGCTTTCTAATATCTTTAGTCAGATACTGAAGATATGTCAGACTAGGAGGATGTGATTTAGCTTAGCTCTGTGAATTTTGAAGATACCCTGAAATTTCATGTGCATGCAAATGAAAAAAAACTGTCTTGTAATTAAATTGGGGGGGGGGGGGGCAGGGAGGAAGGGACACGCATCACATTTTAATAAGGTAAAATGTGGTTTTTGTGGTAGAAGAAAGTAGGCTGTGATACAATGTAAGCAGAACTGAATATTATTAAATACTTTTTTTAAAGTTTCTAAATTTAATGCATGTTCTTTCATTTATAAATACATACTTAAAGCTGGAAAATATGCAGAAGATGATCTATGAGTTAGAAGAACAGCTACATAATGAAATGCAGTTGAAAGATGAAATGGAGCAGAAGTGCAGGTGAGACTTTGAACTTCAATTGTTTATATCATTTCAATATATCTAACATTTCAGTTCTGTGTTACTGCTTCAGGGATTACTGGGGTAACAGTAAGAATGGTGTTGTAGCTCTCCAAGGGAGTTCCAGGCACAGGTTTAAGTAATTCTAAAATTTTCTTGAGTATGGTATAAAGAAATTTTTTTTTCATTGACAACCATGTAACACATGTTCTTTCTGACCACTTAAGTGTTTGAGTTTACCTGATATCTCTGTATTCAGATGTTTTATTGGACTGAGGTACACACTCATCATGCTATTTTTTTTGAAAATGTTGAGATTCTGACTATATGGCATATATTGGAGTATTAAAATTAATTAGCTGATTTCTAAATACAGGTACTTGTTGGAAAACCACTTTTTTCCTATGACTGACATATAAGAACAACTGTTTGCTTTCTAAAGTTCTGTTTCTATCATGCTGAAGTAGCATACTCACATATGTGAGAATTGGCATTTTTCTCGCAGTCACACTTAGGAACAAGCAGTTGAGATTATTCTTTTCTGATAATCAGACATTTTTATTCAGTCATGCAACCTAAATGCCCCTTCAGTTAGCTTCTCCTTTTGAAGTCTCTTCCTGAAGGATTAAATAATCTCAGGAGACAATGCTAGGTATATGATACAGGAAGAATTTAGACTTGTGAATTGGAACCATGGTGTGTAGCTGTACAAGCTCCTTAGGTGTAAACTGGTGACTGAAATGGTCTGGTGGGAATTTAGGCTGTGTGACACTGCTTACTTAAACACAAGCTCACTGTTGGCATGTTCTGATTGCTCTCCACAAGCAGGACATACATTCTTGAAGGATATTCAGTAGCTGTCTTCCTGCAGTGCTACTGAAGTTGTCAGAGCACAGCTGTGTCTGAACTGCTGTTCACTGCAGAGTTAGTAGATAGGAGATATTGCTAACTATTGTAACTGCCTCTTTTTGTACCTGCCAGGCAGCCTTGTCTGAGTCCTCTTTGTTGCCTCTGAAGAGGGGTAGCTGCCTATAGAAATGCAATGGATGTGTCAGAGTTCTTGCCAGTTAAACGAGGTTTTACTTCACTGCACTCTCTCTGTAGTCCAGTCTTCTAATACATTGCTCCAACAGAAAGGCTTTCAAATAAATTTTTATATTTATTTATATATCTTTATCTGTAATAGGAAGCTGTCTGCTGTGGAATTAATGAACTATTTTAAGTATTTGGAGGTCTCAACTAGAGGAGGCTTTAGTAGCTTAGCAGGGTGTTTTAATCTTAAGAATAACCTGTTGTGTACATACGCTGTTTTTTGCAGATTAAGGGATAAAATGTGGCATCTAAAGTTTTGCATATTTAATCTGCGACAAAGCTGATAAATATTTAGTGATATATTGTACAAAATATTTGCAATGATTGACTGTCTTCAGCTTTAAATGTTCATTACAAAATAACAGTCAAAATATAAATGTTTGCTTTACTATTGGTCACAAATCATTTCACTACAAAAATATGTATAATGTATCTATTAAATGATCTTGTTTTATTTTTAGATCTTCAAACATAAAGCTAGACAAGATAATGAAAGAACTGGATGAAGAGGTAATTTTTTTTCCTCGCTGAAGATGCCTTAATTGGCTAAAGAGTGGAGTTGAGAATAGTACTTTCATGATTCTAAGATATTTTTTCTGTGACTAAAAAAATTGGTTGAGACCTAATAATCATGTTTCAATACATAGCATTTTCATTTATACACATTTTCAAAAACTTTTCTTTCTGTAAGTCATGCTGATTTGTCTTTACTCTGCTAAGTATTTTACTTAGTCTTGCTCATTGCAAGTTTTCTGGAGTTTATCAAAGTCAATTACTATAAAAATACAGATGATCCTCTGTTGAGTCCTTCTCTTATGTCTTGATAGTAATTTTAGTAGTTGCTTTAGATATAATCGTACTAACAACAATTTTTCTAGTAATTGTATAAATTAGTCGTGTAGAAGTTAAAAAAAGCTGTCTTTTCTTTAAACCTTTCCAAGGAAGCCAGGAATTCATTCAATTGAAACAATGCATCAGTTTCCTTATTTAATTAATTGCAGAGATCCTAGTTTAGTGATCATTCCTTAAAATGTAAGTATAAAATAACAATTCTTTGAATTTTAGGGCAGTCAGAGGAAGAACTTAGAAACAACAGTGTCTCAGATTGAGAAGGACAAGATGGTGTTACAACATAAAATAAACGAGTACCAAAGAAAATTTGAACAAGAGAATGAAAAAAGACGTAATGTGGAAAATGAAGGTATGCAATATTGTCCAAGCATTGACACTGAGGAGGTATATGATGTGTTTTCAGGAATAGTTTAGTATCATAGTATCTTAAATGCTGTGCAACTTGAAAGTTTGAAAAGGGATCTTTTCAAATAACACAGATTTTGAGTTCATTTTTATTTGAACACAGATTTTCATTATTTTCAAATTCTGTTCTCTGCAACGCTGTGCTGTGTTGTTAGTCTGCAAGCACAAAATGTGACAAAAATATATATATAAGAAGCAAAAAGTCAACAAAAGACCTATCAATGCAAAACAATATTTTGGAGCATATTTGTGTAAAAAAACAAGAATAAAACCCTAAGTTTTTTTTTAGCATGTTGTATTAATGGTGCAATTTCTCTTTAGTGTCCACACTAAAAGATCAGATGGAAGACTTGAAAAAAATTAGCCAGCATTCACAAATTTCAAATGAGAAGATAACACAGTTACAAAAACAAGTATGTTGTGTTCCTTTTCTTCATTCTTTCTTTGGTTTGAACATTCAAATGTAGCAAAACTGTTTCCATAATCTTTATATTTGAAAATCTTGTCTGGTTTATTTTAACAGCTAGAAGAAGCAAATGATTTGCTGAGGACAGAATCTGACACAGCTGCAAGACTGAGAAAGGGTAACACAGAAATGAGCAAGTCATTAAGTCAGGTAGAATCACTGAACAGAGAGCTGCAAGAAAGGTGCAGAGTTCTGGAAAGCACGAAACTGCAGGTGGAGAAAGATTATTACCAACTACAAGCAGCTTTGGAGTCAGAACGAAGGGACAGAAGTCATGGATCTGAAATGATTGGAGAATTACAGGGTAATTATTCTGAATTTATACCTTACTAAAAAAAGCTGTGATAACCCTACTTAAATGGAGTTTGATAATGGGAGGAAAACCAACCTGCAAACAAAGTGTGACTGAACAATTTCTGAAGATTGGATCTGGCTTCCTGCTCATGTTGAGCAGCTCTTGGGAGGGAGAAAAAATATCAGAATCAAAGAGTGTCAAACACTGTGAGTCTGGGGCTGCATTGACTAAGTCTGAGTCCAGTGGTGCAAACATATGAAGAGCTGACACAGTGCTAGAGAAGATGCAACACTGTCTTACTGCCTTGTGCAGTGGCCAAGTTGGTATATCATGCACTTGCTCTTCCTTCTTTTGTGGAGAAAGCTATTTTTTTTTTTTTTGGTTAAACTGCATTTATTTTCTTCTATGATGATTCTACATTACAAAGTTAAGAGCACAATAGAGGATGCAGATACGGAATCCCTTTTTTCAGGATGGTTGAAACTTTCTAGTGTTTGTATTGATTCTTCATACTAGAAGCTATTCAGATGCATTAGTTCATGACTGTGCCTGTGCTAATGGACCCTTGTTGCCGCCCATATTGCTTGGTTTTATTAAGTTCAGAGGTAGTTTACCCCAGTTGCTCCCCGGTCATAAAGAATGGTTTGTCCCCAGGTGCCCATCATGGTAAACCCTTCCCATTTTTCCAGATTGTTCCCCATCCATCACCCTAATCCTGCCCCTAAGCCCTGTCAATCTATGTGAACCCCCACCTTTTGTTCCAGTTCTTTCCCTGCCTATCATCCCTTCCTCGACGCCCCATTGATTGTACAGTTGCTTTCCCCCCCCCCGGGTCCTTACCATTGGTCCTGCATATTGTAATCCCCACCCTTAACCCCTCCGTGGCTGTTGTCCCATTGGTCACCATACGAGCCGCCCACGGTCCTTAAAACCTGGCGCATGGGGGTGCCCAGGGTCTCGGCTCAGACCTCTCCCCTGTGATCCCAGCCCCGCACCTGTTGGAATAAACTTGTTCCTGGGAAATCGGAGGAGTTTGAGCACTCTTTCTCCCTTCGTCACAACCCGTGTCGCCCTGTAAGCCTCAACGCCAGAGCGCAGAGGAGCTCTGGAGGTTCCAGGTTGAGCCTCGCAGTGCTAGCCTGGTTCCCCACTCCTGCCGCTGACATCGGCCACAGACCCTGACTCTTAACTTGCCAGTTTGAACCATCTGTCCACAGTATTGAGTTTCCATGAGGCACAGGCTTTTGATGAGGACTCTTCTTTCCCTACTAAAAGGGAGCTTATAAGACAGAGACTTTTTACCAAGACTGGTAGTGACAGGACAAGGGACAACGGTTTTAAATTGAAAGAGAGTAGATTTACATTAGATACAGGAAGAAATTTTTTTACAATAAGGATAGTGAGTCCCTGGGACAGGTTGCCCAGGAAGTTTCCTTGTTGCCTTGTCCCTGGAAGTGTTAGGTTGGATGGGGCTTTGAGCAACGTGGTCTAGTGAGAGGTGTCCCTGCATGTGACAGAGTGGTTGGAATAAATGGTTTTCAGAGGTCCCTTCCAAACCTCTGAAACTTCTACTAAGTTCTAACCTCTAACTTCTACTTAGTATTTCCTATAAACTCTTATACCACACAAGGGTAGATGCTGTAGGATTTGAGGAATAGTTTGTTTTTCCATGTCATAGCACTTAAAATCATAGGATGGTTTTGATTTGAAAAGATCTCTAAGATCATTGAAGCCACCTATTAACCCCAAGAACTGCCAAATCCACCACTAAATCACATCCCTAAGTGCCACATTTACATGTCTTTGAACACTCCAAGGTGGTGATTCCACACTTTCCATGGGGAGTCTGTTTCAGTGCTTGACTTCCCCATGATTTGAGTCTCACTTAAGTGAATACATTGTGTTAGTACCCAAAAATCTGTTTGAGACTGATGTTCTGTGTAACGTGCCTCATCTACACGTTAGTGAAGTTAGCATCACTTAGAGGTGCTTGTTCCATAGCATTGCAGAACTTGGGTTAATGAAAGAAATTTTGAATATTAGATAATGTAAGTGGTGGAAGGCAGGAACCATTTCTGCATTATTAGTTTTTGTGAATTGTTACGGATGACATGCATCAAAGAGTGTCAGAAAAGGTCAGTTTCCTATGCAATGTATGGTCTTTACATGCTTAAAAAATTTGAAGTATTTGAAATATTTTATGGGCCCAATAATCAGTAAAAGTTGAAAAGCCAATTGATCCAAGTAGAGTAACTAATATTGAGTGGTATGTAATTTTTTTTGGCAGTTCGGATTACAACTTTACAAGAAGAAGTAAAAAACATTAAAAACAATCTTGATCGAGTGGAAGCGGAAAGAAAACAAGCACAGGATATGCTTAACCATTCAGAAAAGGTACGGTGAAATGATGTTGAGGCCGATGCTTTTTGTCAGCTGTTGACTAAATTTTCAAATATTATTGATGTTTCCAATCCAGGGTTATTGCTCTAAATCAGTCTTGTGTTTATTAACTGAGTACTGCTAATTTACAATCTCATCAGGAGGGTCTCCCAAGTCCTCAGGTAGTTCTTACGTGTAGCATTGGGCAAGAAAATTGTTTGTCATTCATTATCACTGATTCGAAGATCCAGTCCTACTGCCAGTAGCAAGGAATTTTTTGTGCCTGCCTAGCTATGACTACAAAGACTTGCCTCTGAAAATCTATGAACTTTTAAAAAATCAGATTTTTTTTTAAGTTGTTTTATTGTTTTTGGTTTTTTTTTTGTCTTTACTGGATTTTAGTTTCACTGGATCAGTGCCAGGCAGGCCTTTTGATCAACTCTGGTGTGGAATTTTTTTTCTGTCCTTACGTTCTTCCTTCTGAATAGTAGCAGAATGTTCCCCTAGCATTTCTGATCCCTTCCATATGATGGAAAAACAAGACTAAAAGGAAATCCTGCACCCTTTCTCCAGACAGCCTGCAGAGTTAACTCTATCTAGTGAGGTCAGGCAAAGACTTGCTGTGCTGTGTAGTCTATGCAAATAAACCAGAGTCATGACAGCCTTTGAGGGAAGGGGCAAGCAAGTCTAAGTTGCTGTTATGTGAAGCAGCCATTCAAAGGCAAGTCCTCATCTCTGTAAGCACATCTCCAATGCTTGTTTGATGAATTACTGTTAATGCCTGGAAATTCTAGGAATGAAATAACCCAATTGCATGCAGGAAACAATTATTCAGATTCCTTTGTGCTCTGGGATGTCAGTCCATTAGTTGTGTATTTCCAATTTAGGTGACTACTGATTATACAAATGGAGAAGTTTCCATTTTCTTAGAAATTTATAGGCTACTGAAAAAAGTTGATGAATTTTTTCCCAGGGCACTGAGTACAGTTTTGGTCTGTTACTGTTCTTTACTAAGTGTGGAGAATAACATTGATAATCTCTTGATAACAGAAATTTAATACTAAAAATGGGAATAAAAATGTGATGCCTTCAGGTATTATTGAAATCTGATAACTTTTTCTTTATCTTTAGGAAAAGAATAATTTAGAGATAGATTTGAACTACAAGCTGAAATCCTTACAAGACCGGTTAGAACAGGAAGTCAATGAGCACAAAGTGACTAAAGCACGGTTAACTGACAAGCACCAGTCAATAGAGGAGGCAAGATCAGTTGCGATGTGTGGTAAGTGTTTCCTGCAAGTTTCAGGTAAATATGTAATAAAATGTGTTCTGATTATGATATTTTAATACTCTTGCATGAGTGTTTGGTCCCTTTTATAAAGAAAATGCATATTAAAATCTTAAAATGTGAAAACTACACATTTTAAATTATTTTCAGTAACATGCTATTTCATAAAAATTGTATTTCTTAATGTTTTGCATACCTTACTTCAAAGCCTTCTTTGGTTTCTAAAATGCTATTGAATCTTGAAATTCTGTCTAATGCTAAACAAATTTGAAAGAATGCATTATCAAGGGAGATGTCTTAGAGCATTCATTCCTGTGTTACTGCATTAAAAATACCAGCGTTATATTAGGCTTGTCTAAAGTGAAATGGAAAAGTTTCTTTTATAGATGCATATCCATGAATCAAAGATATGTCTTGATTTTGTAATTAAATATGTCAGGTTTTCTCTGTGAAGGTCATCAGTACCTAAATGTGCTTTGTAGTGTTAACAATAATGGTAGCATTTTTTCCTTTTGCTACTATCCATTCATGGAAATGAAACTTTGCCTTGCTTCAAAATGGTTACTTCAAGAAACTGCAATTTTTATTTCTTTCACTATTTATCTTTCAGTTGTCATGATAATATTCCAGTGCTTTGAAAGCAGATTGGAATTATATTTCTTTTTTTAGTGCTCATTTTAGTAGTGCCAGGATCTTTTAGCTTAGTAATCAGTCTGTCAAACAGCAGAAAAGCTTAGATAGCTGAACGAAAGGATCTGAGAATTATTAGGGTATTTATGACTGTTTTTGCAAAAGCATGCTTGCAGATGCTATGTTTACTCATTTTTGTTGCTTTTCTTTCCTTAATCTTTTCTAGAAATGGAAAAAAAGATAAGGGAAGAACGGGCAGCAAGAGAGAAGGCAGAAAATAGAATAGTTCAAGCTGAAAAACAGTGTTCCATGCTGGACTTTGACCTGAAGCAATCTCAGCAGAAACTGGAACATCTTCTTCAGCAAAAGGAAAGACTGGAAGATGAAGTAAGAAAGAAGTTCGACACTAATAATTTTCTATGTAAATAAGATATTAGAATTTAACTGAGAAATAGGAAATGAAATTCACTTATACTGCATTCCTTATATATGCAACTCCCAGTGCAATTGAGGATAGTTGTTGGCCTAAGTAGGTTTAGGTAATTCCTGCTTGATTCTTAACTCTAGGATGTCTTGCATATTTGAACCTCAATTCAATATGATGCAATTCTTTTGTGTTTTCTCTTTTTCTAAAGAAAAAATTTGCTGGTAGATTTGACTGTGCAGTCTGATTGATGTGGATAATTTACAGGTCTGAGTTTGTATTGTCCAGTTTGCATTCTTTCCTTTTGTTCAAGGAAATGCAATAGAATATGAGTGTGAAAATTATGACTAAGAATAATAGCTTCATCCTTACATTTTCTTTACAGGACAATGGGAATGAAGTTTATAGCACCTTTCTGAGGGGTCACAACTCATGTAAATTAGTTTTTATGTAGTTGATAAGCTGCGTTTTTTTCTAGAGTGAGAGGTTTTTAAGATCTGAAACACATGGAGAGGTTTGCAGACAATTGGTGTTTCTTCAGTTGTTGTCTTTCAGATAAGTTAAATCTGGGACTTTGAAATAAACTAAAAATGGGAAAACTATCATCCTGCAGCATCATAGCCATAGGTTATAAGGGCAGCAGCTTTGTGTCAGATTATTGCACTGAAGTGTTTGGAGATTCAGGAGTATTTTGACTTACGGTATGCGGTGCAGCATCTAATCAGTGGTGTTTAATATAAAATAATCTATATGTGAAACCTCTTCAGCCACATGAAATTGGTTATTTAGAAAAGGCTCTTAAATTTAAATATTTCTCACCTCAAATTTAGGTAAGGAATCTGACACTTAAGCTAGAACAAGAGACGAATAAGCGAATAATGGCACAGAATGAATTAAAGGCACAGGCTTTTGAAGCTGATAACTTGAAGGGGTCTGAGAAGCAGCTGAAACAGGAAATCAATACCTTGTTGGAAGCAAAGAGATTACTGGAATTTGAGCTGGCTCAACTTGCAAAGTAAGTAAAAACCTGAAGTAAAATGGAAAAAAAATGCTTAATTATACATGTACTGTTTTGCCTGTTTCTGCTAGTGAATAACGTTCTCTTGTGCATAGGCATTTTTTCCTAAACTGAAAGAGTATTTTTAGCTGTATGTTATGATTCCTATGTAGCTGCGTGTTATGATTTTTGTGTAGCCTTCAGTGTTGGAATATTTTTGTTTCGAGTTATCACTCAGAACAGTTCTTGGCTCACCATTCTATGTTAAGGCGCACACACACGCACATATATATATATATATTCCTCTTTTATTTGAATGGCTTCTTTATGGATTGACTCTAATGCTACTGAATCATATGGGACTTTTAGTACATGGGAGTCAATAGTTCCCTTTAATTGCCTGATTAATTTTCCTAATGTTTTTTAAACTAACTTAAAATGAAGACATTTTTCATTAATTAGACTTCTATCATATATTCTTTCAGCTGGCTTAATGTTTCTCCATTTAGAGTACTTCTTGGCTTCTAAATGACATACTGTAACAATCATTGTTTTAGAATAATGTATTATTCTAAATATTATACTAAATACTATTGTATTTAGTATTAAATCAGAATTCTAGGATACAGCAAACTGTTGCTCCTTGTGAAGTAATATGTATGCAAATGGAAGATCATTGTAGGATTTTGTTCTGGTTAGAAATTGTCTTTGTCTTTTGCTAGTAGCTGACTTTTTAAATGTTTCCCTTTTTATTTTCCTTCCAAGACAGTACAGAGGAAATGAAGGTCAGATGCGTGAGCTTCAGGATCAGCTTGAAGCTGAGCAGTATTTTTCGGTAAGACTTGCAAGGCATTGTGTGTGCTACATTTTGACATAAAATCATTTAACAGTGAATAGTTGAAACTAAAATTGTTTTAATGTAACAGCCTGGTATAAATCATCTATTCAGAAAATTCTGCTTGAAATAGAAACAAGGAACAAAATATTAGAGAACATTAGATGGGGAGTTGCTTTGTTTTTTTTCAAAACTGTCATTACATTGAGGAACTCTTACCTGAATTATTCATCAGAGTTGTTCCTATCCTGCAATTGGAAAGGAGATATTTTCCTGATATAATTGCAAACTTTGTAGAGAGTTCAGAATCTCCAAACTTACTGGAAGATACTCCATGCTATTGACCTACCATACATACATTTAAGAACCATAGATTCAGTAGCATTCTGCATGTATTGCTTATTCTAAAAAGCTACCTTCTCTGCACCTGAATCTCTGAAGAACCTTACTGGGTGCTCCAGGTAGCCAAAATGTGTATTTCATAGATGTAGTTGGATCTGTTTTGTCTCTGTGAAAACAAGCAATAGCATAAGATTCTCTGCAACAGCTGAACTTCAAATAGATTTGTGAATATGGACAGACTCATTTCACTTTGGGAAATACTTTAAAATTGTTTTGTTGTTTTTTTTTTCCCTGGGAGAAGCAATAAAAATTTTTGTCTTTACTAAACTGCATGTGATTCTCATTTCATTATCTGTTACAGGGGCTTTTTGTGCATTTCTCGATTACTTACTGCTAATAAGAAGATACAGAGCATTGTGTTTCTCACTTTCTTCATTAACTTGTAGTTTAAATAAGATACATAATTCAGACTCAGCTCAGATTCAGCTGAATCACTTGCAGAGTTTGTACAAAAAACCACTAAGATTCTAAGAGAAAAGGTACATGGACACAAAGAAAATGCAACAGGTGAAAGCACAGAATGGCGTTAGGCTTGTTGGACAAATTTTGAGATAAGGCATGCTTCAAGAAGATGTAGTTTTGTCCTGTTGTGTCCAGGAGACCTGTTCTGCTGTGTCACAGTGCCTTCCTTCTCTTTTGCAGCACTTTTATTTGTTCAGCTATGTAGGAAAACACACTAGAAAATTGAAAACTTATTTGGTCATATCGGTTCTGTACCCAACAGTAACTGGGAAGAAGCATCTGGGAGAGGAAGGAAGGAGGAAATTTCATTAATGACAGTATTGGCATGTGTTGGGGTTTTACAAATTCAAACTAAATAGTCCGAAAACAAGGAAGAATTTTAGTATGGAATTTGAAGAATGACTTTTTTTTTATGCTTTCTCTTACAGACACTTTACAAAACTCAGGTTAAGGAACTGAAAGAGGAAATTGATGAAAGGAATAAAGAAACGCAAAGGAAAATGCAGGAGTTGCAAAATGAAAAGTAAGCCCATTATATTTCTCACATACACTTGAGTTTTTCCATGTGAGTTTTTCCATGTCATACTGTCTCCATCATGAATACTTTGAATCGGATCTAAGACGTTTTAATTCCTTTAGGAAAAGGCAGCAAAAGGTGTTCTGTAACACCTTGTGAGTGGAAAAAAAAATAGGATGTCAGCTATACTGACTCGCAAAGCCAAATTCATATTTGCTTTGGACATTACCACATCTGTAAGAAGAATAATGACTTCTCTGAGAATTTAGTAAGACTCAAAAATTTTAAAAAACATTCCAATTTGTGGTAATCATCTCACCAACTTTTAAAATTTGATTACATTATCCTGATAATTGCTTGATTTATTTCTATAGTCAGTAAAATAATTTGAGAAAAAAAGTAATCAGAAGTCTATGAAATTTAGTATACTTTTGATTACAGCAAAACAAGTTATTAATAACAACCATTAATTATGATGTACTATTTTCTAAGCTATCAAATAAGAAAAAAATTTTAAGCTTGTTTTTCCAATTTCTTAATTTATTTCATGTTCTAAAGAAGGAGACTGTAGCCTTATGCATGAAGTACAGTTTCTTCTAAAGTCTGTCTCTTGTTCTGCTTGAGCATCAGCATTGGAAGAGTGTGAGGGGCAGAGGTTATGTAGAGTGTTCATTTTGTACAGCATTTTGGTGGGCTAAGAAAGGGAGAAGGAAAAGATACTGTGCTAATAAATATCATGTAGAAGGAAAATACAGGTGTCTCTGCAAAGTTTTTCACAAGTGGTAACCAACATAAAGAAATGGGGAGGAAGGAGAAATTAGGCAAGACTTCCCTTCTTTTTCTTGAGGTTATTTATTTCTTTTCGTACTTCTTTTCATAGATTCTTTGTATTCTATTCCCTCACTATTCTCTTCAATCTTATGTTCATCCTAAACATTTCTCACTTGGGCGTAACTATGGGAATTGTGATAGTGGGCAAATGTGAGTTAAATATCTTTTGATGGACAACTTAGTACATATAATTTAATTTTATTTTCTGTTCCTCAAAGGCAGGAGAATACATCTTGGTGTTCCATGGATGATTGAAATGTTAATGAAATCATAGTAAGCTTGCTGCTGTGGCTTGTGTAGACCATCAAAAGATACAAGTGTACAGAATGCAGTTTTGTAACTCTTGCTTTTCTTAAGAAACAAAGATAATGACCATTAGCTTAGTGTTATAATTTGGGTTTGATAGCCTTTCTGAAAATTTGGAATGTTTTGCATAGGAAAAGGAAGTCTTGATGTGCTTTTTACAGAGAAACACTCGCTACCCAGTTGGATTTAGCTGAAACCAAAGCTGAGTCGGAACGGTTGGCACGGGCACTTGCTGAAGAACAGTATTATGAATTGAATCAGGAAAGCAAAAAAGCTGCATCAAGGCACAGACAAGAATTGACTGATAAGGACATCATCATAAGAAGGGTAAATTGACTGTTATCAATACCTGTATAAGTCTCTTCCAACTGGAAACCAAAATTCATGGTTTTAATTAATGAAATCTTGTTACGATCATAAGTGATAACTAATTAAGTATCTTAAGTTTTTGGCTTACGTGGAACCTTAAACATTTAAATTTCATCATGTAACCTCTCTAAAAACAGAATTCCTAAATCTGAGGTGTAGTCAGAATGAAATCAAGTGAATGTCTATAGTTCAGTTATTAAGCCTTTTGTATTTCTTCTTGTCACTGCCAAGTGTATTATTTAAATATTGTAAATTTGTGGAGTTGTGTATTAGAGACTCTTTTTGCAAAGTTACTTAGTCTTTAAAAAAAACCAGCACTTGAGAGTCTTGAGTTTCACAGTCCAAACACCAAAATGTAATTTTCAGAGCTATTTCATAGCACAGCTTGTGGATGTTAGTATGAGCTTGATAAATGTCTTTAACTGAGAAGCCTCAAACAGCAAACCATATATAGCATAATTATTTTATCATTGTTTTTTTCCCTTTTAGTGTCAGCTATGCATATTTTCTTAAAAATCCTGGGAATGTAAAACTCCAGGTGTAACTGCACTTGGCTCAGTTGCTCAAAGCCTTCTGTTAATGCTACCATTAATATTCCATTTCTGTGCAAAGATAGTGCAAACAGTGTTTATTTCATGAATTTGCTTTTTTAAACTTGAGGTATCTACAATACTACTATTTCTTAAGCAGCATTTAGAAGATAGACGCTGTGGCATTAAAGAAATACCTTCTTGCCAATATATTTTTGGTTTCAAGTATTCTGATAATTTTGTCAGACAGCTTGATACACAATAATTTATATAGGCTACAACAAAACCTTTATTTAGGAATACAATTATGTCTGGTTTTTCATATATATTTGTTAAGTGATCCTGGCTGTGGCAGTGAACATACAACATACTCACATATGAATACTCACATATTCAAAGTTGTCGTGGTTTTCCTTTCCAACTGTTTTTCTTTTTTTTGCAAGTTCTGTACATATTTAGCTATGTCTCCTTTGTCTTAGACCAAATTTAGTTTTGTTTTTATCCTGATTTTCATGATTTATCACCGTTATCTAGCAGTAAATGCCTTGTAGCTACTCTAGACTTTAGTGATGGAGTTCTAGCATCTGTCAGCTACTTTTCTGTCTGGATTCAAGGTATCAATTAACTGAAAATTGCCACATTCCTCAACTGACAATCTAACTTAAGCAAAGTTAATTTTTGATTCCATACTACAGTGTTGTCAGTTCTGTGATGATTTTTATTTTTTTATTTTTCTTCCCTGGGACAGGTGTATTTTGAGCCTTCTGGTAAATCAAAACAGCACAGAAGAATAGTAGCATTTTTTAAAAGTTCACATGGGCAGAAGATGTTTTAAGTAAATGGTTGTTATAGCATTAAGGGTATTTAAAATAATGGTATTATAGATATTTTAGAATTGATGTCAAGTTCTTTATTCTAAGATGTGTTTCTTTTCATGTAGCTGGAAGAAACTAATAACACTTTAACCAAAGATGTTGATTTAATAACAAAGGAAAACACAGAGATCAGTGAAAAATTTAAGAAACAAGAGGAAGGTATGTCATGTTTGGAGTTGTTTATGTCATGTTTAATTGATCTGTTCTGAAGCACTATTAAGTTTGAAGCATATATGGAGAAATGGGAAGTGCAAGAAGACATTGCTATTTATCTTCTATATTATTTTGGGCTTGATGTTTGCTTTAGTATTTCATCTTTGTGCCTTTCTGATATATCCTTCTGGTAATTTTCTTTCATTGCAGTAGTGTTAAACTGGTAATTTTTGTCTTTGCAAATTGTATTTTGCTCAAAAAGGAAAGCAACAGGAAAACAGATGGAAAAAAAGATGCACTTATTGAAGTATAATTAAGTTTAAAAATAAATACCATGTACTAAAATACCTCAAAGTTGAATATTATTTTAACAGATTACAAAATGAAAAAAGAAGAGGAAATCAATAATATTAGAATGCATTATGAGAAGAGCATAAACACTGAAAGAACTCTGAAGACACAGGTACAACGTTTTATGCAATTTAATAGCAATAATTACTTTGCATTAACAGAAGTATTTCAGGTTTTTTGCTTTTGTGATCTAACTCATAGTTCCTTTGAAATTAAGTTTATATTAACCATGATGTACAACATGCATTGTTAAATTTACATTTGAAGAAATAAGTTTTGATGCTGTGTACTTTTCAGTATTACTTTGATTGTGAGTGAGGGTCATTTATGTTGGTGAAGGGATTTTTTTTAATCAGATCTGTAACTGGAGGAACTGACAAGTATTTTATGAAACATGCTGCATATACCATTTTCTTACTGGTCCTCCTTTTTCTAAACAGGCTGTCAACAAACTGGCTGAGATAATGAATCGGAAAGATTTTAAAATAGACAGAAAGAAAGCTAACATGCAAGATTTGAGGAAGAAGGAGAAGGAAAACCGAAAGCTCCAATTAGAACTTAATCAAGAAAAAGAGAAATTCAATCAGATAGTAGTGAAATACCAAAAGGAACTTAATGAAATGCAAGCGGTAAAATAATTTCATTTTTTTATCACATTGTGGAATATATATATGTGTATATATGTGTGTTGTGTATATATATATGTGTGTATATATGAGTTTTGTTTTCAAAATACTTGGCTGCCATGTTGTTGGTAACACAGTAACTATGCATGTGTGTATAAATACAGCAACTAGCAGAAGAATCTACATACAGAAATGAGCTCCAGATGCAGCTGGATAGTAAAGAGAGTGACATAGAACAGCTACGAAGGAAAATCATGGACCTCCAGCAAGGAATGGATTCTACCAGTGTTGCCAGTCTTCCAACAGATGAAACAGATGGAAATCTTTCAGGTATGAGAAAAGCAGATTTGAACTACTTGGTCGTGTTGCATACACGTAGTTTGGAAGGTAGTGTTTCAAACAAGTTACTGCTTCTTAAAGTCTTCTGGCTGTCTAATTCTGTATCACATCTCCACTTCCTTTCTTTCTTGTTTTGTTGGGGTTTTTTTGTTGGGTTTTTTGTTTTGTTTTTGTTTTTTTGTTGGGTTTTTTTTGTTTGTTTTTATTTCATACCCTGGTTGCTTATATTTAAGTTTCAGTTTTTTCTCATGTCACACTTCCCATTGTATGTCTTGGCATTAGCATTGTTTATATGGGCTTTTGAGGAAAGAATATCTTTACATCTCTTGTTTTTCAAGTACAGTGATTACAATGTGCAGTGTTTGGTGAAGAGAAGACAGGGCCAACATTTCTACAGCATTATGATTGTGTTTTATATCTTGAATGCAAAATTGTCCTGATCTTATATCTTCTTAGTCATGTAAGCTCCTCTGTGACAAGTCGCAATAATTGCTAATGTGAAAAATAATTGGAGGAATTTCCATAATAAATTTATGGTTGTATGGTACTCTGATTTAGCAGATTAAAATAAGAACATATAATACAGTGTAGCCAGACATTTCCATGTATCAGTACCAGGCACTGTACTTTGAGACCCACTGTTACACTAGTTATTTACCTCTCCCCTTCCCCAGAGCTTGAAAAGTGTAATCAGTTAGTACTTGCACATGATCCACTTCTGTATCTCTCAATACAGAAAAAAAATGTTTAGTGTAATCAGGTGTGCTTGACAATTGCCATACATCACAGCTACATATATCTTTCTTTGTATGGTTAAGTAATTTTTAGAATTCATTGTGAAATTTTTAATATATTTTTGACAAGTCTGAATTTCATTGTAGAAAAATATTTTTAGGCATCCATAGCCAGAATACTGTTTTGGGTATTTTATGACTTTAGTGGATGAATAGTCAGGTAAAAGTAAGTAGAATAATTTTAGATGTGTCTTTTCCTGTTAATGCACTTCACGCTGCTCAAATTGCCACATTCTAGAGTTTTTCCAGGAGTCTTAGAGTGATTGAAATTTCAGGTAGGTTATCAGTCTTAGTACGTGTTTTGATGTAGTTACTCCTTTCTGTGTCTGTTTTTGTTTCCTATCTTCCCCTAGTGTATTTTTAGATCTTTATTTTTGGTTAATACTGTAATGAATTTCATTTTAGGATAGATCTTTGTTCAGATAATGGGTATAGTCTTTTCCTTCACAACTTCCATGTTGTTCAAGAAGTCTTTTGCACTCTGGAGTTTGATCTGTAAATTGCCATCTTGTAGAGATTTTGTCTTTTGACAGCATCTTCAAGGCAAACTCTCATTGGAAATTCTTCGAATTATTAGATTGATTAAGGAACATTTTTCTTCTTAGCTGTCACCTGCTAGGATTCCTTCTGGTATTTCTGAAGTATCAGTACTTCTCAGGAGTTTTTCTCTTAGATAGTCATTTTCAGTGTTTTCCATTTGCCAGGCATAAAAAAGAAATCAGAAGAGTTTTGCTTATTAAAGTGGGTTTTTTTCTCCCCTCAGATTACAAATTGGAATCAAGCCTTATTGTTTTTAAGTGTCTCGTAATTGAAGAAGACTGTAGTTCATCATTTTAGAAATTTCAGAAAATTTCTGAACTCTTTTAAATTGAGAGCTTTAGAGTTTTTTCCTACAACAAAACAGACCATATTTATTCTACTCAAAAGTGTGGTTTTGAATTTCCTCACTTCCTTTCTCAGACATTTTCATTTGATGGCTGTTGTGTATTACATGGAAAATATGAATGCTTCTATCCAGCCATGGATACCTTCCTTATTTTTTTCTTAAGGGCAATAGTGTCACTATGACCCTATTGTGTCTCAGATCTTGAATGGACTGTAGGAAAAAGCTCCTTCTTTGACTGCGTCATTAAGGAAGGTTATTTTCAGTTTTACCTCTGGAGATGTATGTAGTCAGGCTTTCAGCTGCATAACCTGTCACTTCCATTTTGAGGCAGAAATTTCAGTCTGCAAGATCTTTTCAAGTCAGCTGTTAATTTCTGTTGTTAATTAGAACATCACAATTACTGGAAGTTCTGGCGTTCTAGGGTGAGGTGTCTACTCATTAGCCCTCAACTATTTCTTTTTTGATAGCCTTTCATTTCTCTTCTATTTTTGCCCTTTTTTCTATACATACCTCTGATTTTTTACTGCAGTTGTCCTGCTGGTTTTACTGTGTCATACAGGTAGGACCTTTAATACAAAGTATTAGGACTCTTCTAGACTTAGATCATGTCTCTACATGCTGCCTTTTTTTTTTTTTTTTTGGGTTGATCAGGATCTGAATAAGAACCAATTTGGTAATTAAAAGACATTAAGTGACATTAGTGTAGTTGAAGAGCCAAGCTGAGGACAAAAAAGGAGTGCAGTAGCATTATAAAGATGAAAAAAAAAAAAAAAAAAAAAAGCCAGACTTCAGAGTAGAAATACCCCATGCCACAGAAAGGGGAAATTATCCAGCACGTAGTTATTTTCTTGCAAACCAAGTAATTAGTCTACAAAACAGAAGGTGACATATTACAGCAGCTCATTGGCTGCAGTTTTGTTATATGATGTTGATTGTCTTTAACCGTGTGCCAAGTTCCTATTGCTTCCATAGCCCAAACATGGCCATTTCTTCAGAGGACCTTGAATATCATCTTGTTTACTAGCTAAATGTGGTGAATAGTCAATAGAACTCTCTAGCCAGTGCACTAGTTTGTAAGGCAAAGACACTCCTTAAAAAAAAAATATAAGCAAATAAATGGTTGAATTTTATAAAAAGTAATTACAGTATGATTTATTCATCTTCCTGTCACAATAAAAACATCACCAGGGAAAAAATAAAGATACAAAATAATATGAGCATGTATAAAATAATTATTCCATGGTTGCGATTCTGGCAATGGGCAGTTTCTGGTTTAATTGAGAAAAAAATTCATATTCACAAAATTTTAAGGAAAAAAATTCTCTATTTATAAACAGACATAGAGAAATGACATGGTATCATCAAAAATCACTTTACAGCTGTGTTTCACTTGGAGGTATTTTCTGTCTGCCGTTGGCCTACATAAATACTCCCTCAAATTCTGGTAGTTCCTAGGACAGCTTGCACTCTCCGAAGGTGGGGATTGGCACCTTTAGACAATCCAGGCTATTCTCAGGCTTTTGCTTACATGGGAGATCATTATGTGGATGAAGCATTTTCCTTGTATTCAATTCTGGGCATGTTTTGTTCTTCCTGCAGGTTTAACTGCAGCATATAATATTTTACAGCAAATGCTGTAAATCATCTTTTGTGCAAAGATAGGATGGAATAATAAATGCAGAGCATTTAAGTCAGCAGTTTTATTTGGCTCAGATAGGACTTGTGAAGTACCTGCAAGTAGCCTGAATAAACCTGAATGAACCCCAAAGCAAGATCCAGTCAGAAGTCCTTGGTGAAATCCATGTGAAATTATAGTAAGACAGTCTGCAGAAGGAAAAATCCAAATTGGAAGAATGGAAAGAACTAGCAAGATTTCCAGGTGTTTGGTTGCTCTGGAAGACCCTTAGGGATTCTTGGACATTGGAAACAGATGCTCAGCTATTCATGAGAGCACCCACATTACTTAGCTCCAGAACAACAAAAAGTCTCATAAAGCAATACATTCATGGTTGTCTTGTGTGATTTTATTGAAGTCTTTACTGTTACAACTCTTATCATCCTGAATCCCTATGAGTCCTGGTAGTCTGGATACTTAGCCATGAAGATGTTTAGAATGCAAATCTACATCTGAAAAATATTCAGAGATAACTATAAGATCTGTAGCCTTTATAGAATTGTTTCTTCATATCCTATGATTCAGATCCAGTTAGCCATCAGATATTTTTGAGGCGTATTTTGGACTTTCTGGATTGCAAATATGAGGTATCAGTTCTGGTATTCTTTCCAAAATACAAAAAGGGAAGCTGTCAGGCAATAGTTTTGAGCCTATTTTTAAAGACAGGAATGGAAGATTCTTTTTCATAGTCTAGATAGCCCATATTTTCTTAGTTACTTAATCAGAACACTTATAAATATTAGTCTTCTGGATCAAATAGTTGTGAAATGGCCAGATGAACATTTGCAGTTGTGCTGTCTAAGTCCGTCAAGAGATATAAAAATGTACTATAAATATTACTTGAGAGGAACCTTTGTGGTGAGGTTGGAATGAAAGAGCTCATCTACCCTTTCAAGAGTACATTTGGTTCCAGGACAAATTTTAGCTTTGTTGAAAAGGAGTATGTTCGGAAACTGTTACTTTTGACTGCAAGATGTTATTCACAGCTCAGAAATCATCTCTCATTCAAACAGAATTTGCCCCCTAAAATAGATGTATAGTAGACAGAAAAGAATGTCAATGAATTCTTATGAAATACCTAATTTACTTTCTACTTCTTCTGAAATTGTTTTCAGAACATGCTGAAATAGAAGGGAACCGAGAAAAACTGCTGTCTCTATGAGCATCTTTTAAAATTCATCATCATTGGATCTTTCCAGATTTTCATATGCCACAATTTCAAGAGATGCTTTTTTTTTTTTTTTTAAACAAGTCATCCTTCCTATATTCCTTTGGAATGGCAGTTTCCCATAGTTTGTTCTTTATTAGCAGTTGATCACTTTGTTTTGCAATGGGTTTTAGGATGTTTCTATAATTTCTAAAAATCACAGAATTTTCTCTTAATGTAAAAATTAATCAAAGTATTCAAAACAAAGTAAGCATTATCTGCAAGGCCTGTAGACATGGAGAAAATAGGTTTTCTTTTCCAAAGCTACCGAGTGTCAATAATTGGAGAGAGTCTGGGATAGCAGAGGGAGTAGGGATGGGAGAGTGGGGACCCTTACCCCACAGTCCCCAGAGTTCTTAGGCACATGTGAGAAGGCAGGGAGGTACAAATTTCCTTCATTTTTCTGGGAAGTTTTCTTACTGGAATGAGTTCTGCTAACATGCTTTTCTTCCAGTTGATAGCAGTAGTTTAGTGGTCCTCCAGTGTTTTGAAGCTATTCTATGTGGAGAAATGATAGGTAGTGATTCCATATTCTTAAGTGTACTCCATTTCTAAATATTGTCTGCTGTAATGCTAATGTGGGAAGGGCTTTTACATGCCTAACTATAATGCCTATCTAGGCTGTCAGTCCCATTGAAATTCTACATAGCAGAGCATGTGGACAATAACTTATATACATTTGAATGCATTTCAGAGCTTGCTGGGATACACCTCACATAGAATTATTCCTGAAGGACAAAAGGAGCCAGTAGCTCCTCAGGACATAAATAGTTGTGCAGAACATTTCAGAAAATTTTGACTTAATGCTTTTGAAGTTTTCAGTGCTAGTATTACCTGGCTTCATAATTTTAAATTTTAGAAACCACTCTCAGCTGGAAGGGCTTTTTAAATCAACAGTCCACATTAGGCAGAATGCTAATTTTCTTGTGGCCCTTTTTTGTATCATGCCGAATTATTTCTTTAGTTTAATGGTGGGAAAATATATCATACTACATTTCTCTTTGTAGAATTTTTCACTGAAAATTTGAATAAAACACTTGTCTCTTATTCTTTATATCCAGTTGATTCTTCCTGCATTCCTTATTTAATTATCTTCTATGCTTATCTTCTGTGAGTAATGGGACACCCATGTAGCTTTGCTTGCTCTTGTGCTCTCTCTCCTTTTTTTGTTTCCTGTGGAAAATGTGGATCTGATTTGTCTTACTTCCTGCATCTTCCTGCTGAGTATTTTCATACAGCCCTTCTGAATGTTAAATTATGTTTACATTGAAAATCTCTTAATTTAAACTGTAATACATTTTCAAAGCAAAGACTTTCCTGCCTGGCTCTTTGCAAACTATTTACATACAGTGTTAGATGTTGGCATCAGGGAAAACAGCTTTACTTTTATTGTGCAGTAACTGTGTAATCAGATGTTGGCTTGTGATGAAGCATGTATTAAATGCTTATATCTTCATTTTATTTAGCTGTGCTTTTTATTCTGCTTTGCTGAATAGGTAATTGCCCATTACTGCATGTAGTAAATCTTCCTTTCTAGTAGTAGTTTGCTTTTGTGCTTTTCTGCCTTACTATCATAAATACACAAAATTACTAAATATGCATTCTTTTAAACCAGAATCAAGACTTGAAGGTTGGCTTTCAGTACCAAACAAAGGAAATATAAGGCGGCATGGCTGGAAGAAACAGGTACAAATGCCTTTTTTTCTTCCTCAGTTTCCTTGGAAAGGTTTTTAGGCGTGTGGTGAAACGATTTTGTATCTCATATTTAAGAAACAAACAAAATAATTAAGAGTAATTTAGTGTATGTACTTTACTGAAGAAAAAAAAACACAAGAAAATTCAAGTTCAGTATGAAATCTTTAGTAATGACATTGTGCAAATTTACAACAGAGAAGGGAAATGCTTTACAGTGACTATCTTGGAACCATTAAAAATCACATTCCTTCTTTGAGTAAGCATCTTTATAATTCTGTTACTGAAAAAGAACCTCTTTGTGCAACTTGGCAGCACAGATTAGGGAATACCACACTTAAATGTTCTGAAGGTCATGGAAGAGTACATCACACTGTAACTTGCCACACATGATTTCCAAGGATGTTTCTATCTCCCTTACCTTTAAAATGATTGGTTTCTCTTGAAAAGAACTGATTTACTCTCAGAAGCTGGATATCTGTGCTGGAATTCCCACTCTGAACAAAGCAGACTTGTTTTGCTTCTGCAAAGGTTATGATCTGGTTCTTTGAAACATCTGATGTTCAAATTGAGATACTTAGAACCAGTTTCTGATTATCTTTACAAGCTTTTCAGTTCTCCCCTTTGAACATCTTATAGTACAACTAAATACAGAAGTGAACATGGTCTCTAGAATTTTTTAAATTTTAAAAACTAATTGTATGAAATAGTTTACTTTCCTTCATCTTCCTTATATTCAAAGACTGCTACTGGGAATGACTGAGTTATTCATAACACTTTTGAAGTAACTTTCTGATTCCTGTTGAAAGGTATTTCTCAAATGCTCCTATCTACATTCATATTCTACAACAGCTGGAAGTGATTCCTATAAAATTTAAAGGAGAAGGGATTCATTCCTGTCAAAGAAGCACTTGAGTGTTTGTATTGGCCTTTAGCTGCTGTACTCCTTTGAAATACTGCTATTTTCAGTGGGCTTCCATGGCCTTCTTTATACACTCCAAGTGTTTAAGTTCCAGACCTGCTATTTTTTACATCAATATCAGACCTTGATGGTTTGTCTGTAAGTTAAAACCACCACCTCTTCTGGTTTGCTGGGAGTGAGTGATAAGTTCTGCCCTATTTCAACTAATGGCCAGTCACCTTCCCCTGTCCCTTTGGGTAATGGAGGAACAAAAGCAGAATTTATGGGTTCAGGTAACCATTAACTGAAAGCACAAAGCAAGACTAAGACAAGCACAATAAAATCAGCCATATTAATAGCAAAAGTATTCAGAAAGAGAAGGTGCTTTATCCACAAAAAATGTGTTTACCACCAGGAACAAAACCAAATGGTGGATGCTTCCTGTAGATGTGTTTGATTGCTAAGGCTTCTTGAATCCTGTTATAGAATTGGCTGTGCCTGGCACTAATCAGGTAGCTTTGTTCTGTTCTGGATTATATAAAATACTATGTCATTTTTCTGTCAGAATGCTTCTAGCACCCTTTTATGGTTGTTTTTTTTAAAAAGGAGATTATTTTTGCATTCTCTGACAACTGAAATTTTAAACTCCTGATAAATGCAGCTTCTCCAGTGAAAGACTATCAGAATTTCTTCAGGCATGCCCAGTTATAGGTATATTTACTTACCTCAAGATATTTTAGGCAGTTAATACGTTCACACTTCCCTAGTTTGAATGTGCTCACACGTTGGAGGAATTTGAGCTGCAGATGGACATCTCTGTCACAAAATAAATTGTGCTGAAAAGGTCCCTTAACTAGCTGAGATTCATATCAGTGAAACACAGTAGTAAGGGACTATGTTCACTCACATGTGCATTCTGTTGGCTGAAATGTACTGTAGCTGGAACAAGCTGGCAGGTAGTCAGCTTCCTCAGGTGCTTCTCTTCCAAATTCACGTGCAGTTTCAGTTTTGTGAAGGGATATGCAACCTCAAATATAGGAATGCCCAGGTTAATTTAAAGGAAAAGCAGAATTAGGACTGTAATTGGATTGGTGTCTGAGGTGTTACAACTTGAGCTGCTGCATTTCTGACTCAAATGTCAGTAGCACTGATGTTTTTGCCCCATGACCTCTGAGTTATTTAGCTTAAGTTAGAAAAGGACGAGTATGGAAAACTTACTTAAGAATAAACACTTCAGTTATACTTAAAGCTAACACTGAAATGGGTTACCCTTATTTTTATCTGGGGCTTCATTTCAGCCCAAGTGAAGATGGTAAAATATTCTTCAAAAACCACTGTAGAACAGAACTACTGTAAGAAGATTTTATATATTCGCAACAGGATATTGATGCTGTTGTACACAACTTTTTTTGGTGAGGTTAAGTTGTTCTTTCACCAAGGCTTATATATGTGTGAAAATTGAATTCCGTTACAGTCAGAATTTGCATTCATGATCGTTGTCATCTTAAGGGCTTGCTCTTATCTCTGAAAGGCAAAGGTCCACACTTCAAAGATGAAAAAGGCATTCATTTTCTATTGGAGTGGATAAAGGAATTGAAGTACAAGTCTTTTTCTTCAGTGGAAAAAATGATGGGAGGCTCACACTATTACAGCTTAGTATTTTACTCAAGCTGATCAGGCTTTCTCTTAAGGAATTGTGACAAAACACCCTTTCATGGCTTTTTTTTGTATCTAATGCATTTCAGTAATTGAGATTTACAGCTGTAGCTCACACCTTGCACAGCACATTTAAAAAATGCTGTTGTATAAACTTGAGATGACTTTCATACTCAGGTTTTGAGGTCAGCTTCAAGTCCTATGTAAAATGAGGTTGAAACCTCCCCTTGTAGGAGGTGTAGACATTTATTCAAATTATCAAGATCTACATTGTGCAGAAACCCATCCAGTTACCTGCCACTACTTGGAATTCAAGATTAACTATTGGTGCATTCACTCTTGTGCTTTTCTGTCTTTTCCCCTCCTTCTGGGTTATATTAAATGTCAATCTGGAGATCAGCATAGGCAGAGCTGCCAGTTTACCTCTTCTTAATTCTCTCTAGTGTCTCATGTCTTTCAGTTCTGTCTAAAACATTTGAAACTGCAGGGGAGGGAGCAGGCACAGCTGACCCTGACCTTATGCTTGTGAACAGTTCCAGCAAAGATACTGGACTAGCAACTTACAGTGAAGAGCAGCAGACAATGAATTCCAGTCTTGAACTTACTGGGAAGTACTTAGGTTAGGGGTGTTTGATCTTAACTATCTCAGTGTATTCATAGGTACCAGACTTCTGTTTCTGCTGATTAATTTTGGCTCTTTACTTTACCAGTCCATTAAATTGGAAGTGTAGGAAATAGCAGGAGCTATGGGACTCTGTTTTAGCCTACCAGCAGTTTGGTGTGAAGTACCAATAAGTCCTGCAGGCTTGTAGAAGTAGAGAAGTTTTTTTACAACATTGTCAATGAGGGATAACTTTTGCATTCTGTCACTCTCAGTGATACAGTAAATTTCATAGTAACCTGCCAATAGTAACTGAAATTTGTGAGTTTGTGTACAGATGGATTTGCAGAGTCATTACAAGCATTTTAGAGTGATCCGGTGACAATACTGTCACTGCAACTGTAGCATTGTAGAGCTGTCCATAGTGTAGCTGCCTTCAGGATGATTTAAATATCTCCTGGTGTTAATTTGAAACCTTTCATTTACTCTAGCTTTTTATGTGGATGTGGGAGTATATTAGGATAAATAATTGCTTTTTAAAATACAATTTCAACTGTTTTACCCTTTCTTTCCACAGTATGTTGTTGTGAGCAGTAAAAAGATACTGTTCTACAATGATGAAAAAGACAAGGACCAGTCTAATCCATCCATGGTACTAGATATAGAGTAAGTAAAGTTATTGTTAGTTTTGGATACAAATTGACAAAAGAGTGTTGTGTGTGAAATAGCAGATAGTAAATCCAGAAGCTTGAAATAAAAATTTCGTAAAAAAATTTTAATTTCCCATACTAGTTGGAAAATGTCTATCTGTATTTCAGTAATAGAACTTCGACAGTACTTTTTCTTTGTCCTATGATTGCTAAAAGTTAGAGAAAAAGAGGAAGGATCATTGTTGTTCCAGTCTAAAACATTTCTAACTAGTCCAGCTGTTTTCTGTTTGAAATGATAAAATATATTAATCTTGATTCCTTTACATTGGTTATACATGAGGAAAATTGTGTCAAATGTCACTGAAGCCCCTCTCTGATACATGACTGTGATATTTGAACAGCTGATTGACATTATGGGATATTACAGAATAGTAATTGAAAAAAGGTTTTAGAATTCATGAATAGAGGTACCAGGGAGCAACAAATACAGTGGTCTGGAAGGAATCTCAAACTCAGGAAGTGTTTATGCTGCCAATTGCTCATAACCAGGAAAAGAGTTATTTTCTCTTTGAACTGTTTCGTACTCTTTTCATAAACATCTGCTACAGCTCCTGTTGAAAACAGGATGTTGGGAGAGATGGTCTTACCTACAGTCTTGACCCAGTATAAGATGATATTTGTTCCAGTTTAAATTTCCAGTATTTTCAACAGCTGGTGCCCCAGATTTCCTTTCATGATATTTTGTCATAGATTGTTCATCAAGCCATAATGTGATTAAGTAAAAAAAACCTACTGGATAGTATTTTACTTAATATGGTTACTTCCATCTAGATTTTCACTAAGCTTTTCCAGCAATAATGTTAGACTTCCTAGTGTTTTGAGGAAGTATTTGAAAGCCTTTATCTTAAGTAAATTTACCATGATGGATCTTGAATCCATTGTAAGATAACCCTCTTTCCATGCTGTGAAATATTTTGCTCTTACATGGGTAGGCAAAATCTATATGGTTTATGAATTAGTTCCTAAAATTATATTGCAGTGTTGAAGTAGGTCGTGTTGCTTGCATAATTCTAACAACTTCAAAGCAGTTTGGTAATTGTTCTGAGCTGTACATAATCTTCTAGCATTTTCTGATTCATGTTTCTTCTAATCTAGTAAGCTGTTTCATGTCCGGCCTGTGACTCAAGGAGATGTATATAGAGCTGAAACTGAAGAAATTCCTAAAATATTCCAGGTAAAAAGAAGTAATATTCTCCTGTCTGTTTAACTCTCTTGAAAAAGTGGTGGCTTCTTTGAAAAGGATATAAAAGTACTTAGTGTTTCAACAATAACACAGCAGTGTTCTTTTTCAGATTCTCTATGCTAATGAGGGGGAATGCAGGAAGGATTTGGAGGTAGAACCAGTACAGCCAGCAGAGAAGACAAATTTTCTAAATCACAAAGGCCATGAATTTATTCCCACGTTATACCACTTTCCAGCCAACTGTGAGGCCTGTGCCAAACCTCTCTGGCATGTCTTTAAACCCCCTGCTGCCCTAGAATGTCGAAGATGCCATGTGAAGTGCCACAGAGACCACTTAGATAAAAAGGAGGAATTAATTGCACCGTGCAAAGGTATACCCATGTTTTTTTCTGTTCTGTGTTCTCTGCATGGTTAAGCCAAACCTGCTAAACTACTGGAGGTGAATAAAAGCACTTCAGTTTTAAATTAAACCTAAAACTAAAGTTCCATGATTTTAGATGTGAAAGTTGCTATTAGAGCAATAGACTGTTACACTGCTTATGAACAGGCAGCTGTGGCAAACTTCTGTAGGGAGGCCTATGGTGGTGTAACTGGAGAGGTGGAGTTCTGCTGAGGAACCCTGGAAGGTTTGTGCCCAAGTACTGGGCAGCTCCTTGGTGCCCACACCATTCCCTCTGCACTTACACCTGACCCGTGCTAGGGACAATTGCAGTGCTGAATCACCAAGCTCTGCTGAGACCTTGCAGAGTGGTTCTTCAGCCACTTCAGAGACTGGAGTAAAAGTTTCTTCTCTGTGCTGCTGTGAAGTGGAACATTCAGGGTATGTACTCTGGAACTTGGCCAAAAGGCACCCACACAACTTTCCAGCTTATTAAAATTTTAATTAGTGTAAGTTTCTCATTTCTCAAATATTCATGTTAGACTGAAGAATCTTAATGCAGAATGACAAATTGTGTAAAACATTATATTCATAATCTTCCCTGCTGTTTGTTGTCTTCCAAAAATATATAACCCAATTCAATAGAACAATGTATATAGGTGCTGTTGTTCCTTCCAGTGGCACAGTTGCTGTGTCGTAACTCTTACTTGGATAAGGAGCTCTGTTTTTCACTGAATCATCTTCCTACTTTTTCCTTGTAGTGAGTTATGATGTAACTTCAGCAAGAGATATGCTCTTGTTGGCATCCTGTCAAGATGAACAGAAGAAGTGGGTGACGCATTTAGTAAAGAAGATCCCTAAGACACCTCCATCTACTTTTGTTCGTGCTTCTCCTAGAACTTTGTCTACAAGATCCTCAGCAAACCAGTCATTCCGAAAAGTTGTTAAAAATACTTCTGGAAAAACGAGGTGAGAAATAAGTTACAAAAACTACAGGTCATCTTGGCTAAAAAGCCCTCCATTTATAAGTCCTGTTTCATGTGAAATTGTGAAATAATTCCATAGTTATGGCTGTTGAACTGCTGATCTAAATCTTTGCTCAAATTCCAAAGGAAGGAGCAGAATTCTCCTGTTACTATGGTAAATTTATTGGTTCTTACATTTGGAAAGGTCCCATGGAGGTTGTACCTGGCCTGCCAATACCTGGGAGGGAGCTGGTTACAATTTTTTTCCTGTTTAAAGGCAAGGCTCAGTGGATATGTCAGTAATGACATTTAGCAGCAATGGTGATCCACAGTCATCCCATCCATGGATTGACTCTGAGCTTGTGTATGCTAGAAGTCTTCTGCAAAAGGGGCTGATATAAAAAACTTACAGATTCTTCATTCATAACTGTTGTTGGGCCAGTTCTTTTGTTCTGAGGCCAGTTAAGTGTTAATCCCATTCTTCCTCCCTGCTTACCCATTCCCAGTAGTCTTCTATCCCAGCAGTTGTTTTTGTGAACTGTTTGTGACCCTACGCACTAACCAAGACATGATGTAAAATACACTTTTTTAATGCTTAGGTTAATATAATCTGATTTTAACCTTTATTAGCTTCCTGATACAGTATGTGTGTTGTTTTCTCCCCAAATAACTGATTTAACTGACAGTGTGGAGTGGAAACTAGTGTCTCAGTAAGGAAAGAGTCTTCCCAGATTGGCAGGCTTATCAAACATTCCTGGCATGAAATGCAATAAAAGCAGACTTTCAGATATAAGAAGATATGGGATATATCATGAAACATTCTCCTTGGAGGGAACAGAAGAGAAAAAATATGAAAGAGAAAAAGGGCATTGATTTTCTTGTCCCCAAGATTCCCATCCCAAAACATAAGTGATCATAGAATAGTTTGGTTTGGAAGGGCCATTAAAGATCATCCACTTCCAGCCCACTCTGCCAGGGTGGATCAGGTTGCTCAGAACCCCATCCAGCCTGGCCTTGAACACTCCCAGGGATTATAGTTTTGAGATAGTAATATATTCAGTGAAGGCCTTCAAGATAATCCTATACAGGAAAATTACTTTCGGCCTCAAACACAAAGCTGTCAATATCAAAATAAGTGGTGTTGTGGGCAGTTTGATTTACAGAAGGACATAACTGCTGGTCACAGTTTTGTCTTTAAGATCATGCAACTGAGCCAGAGTCACAAACACTGAACAAAGTCTCAATTTACCAGTTACAGTTCAAATGGTAGGAATTTGACAGAATTGTGTAATTTTGCATTTTTCAACACCAATACTTAATCGAGTTGAACTTCTGAAATACAGAAATACTTCTGATTTGTGGGGAGATTTCCTGGGAAGAGGGCAGTTTTTCCTTACAGTCTTCAAAAAAATGAGGGTGAGTGCAGTGCAAAAGCATGGAGTGGTAAACCTGTGTTAAAAAGACTGTAAAATCAGGGATTGCTTACTAGTCGCATCTTCAGCATTGTACCAAATAAAGAAAAATTGGTAATTGTTATTTTCAGGGAGGCTTCAGCTATGTTTGTTATGTACTTACATGGTATGCACTTGTACAACAAAATCTTATCAAATTATTTGTCTTGTCTAAAAAAATGTCAGTTTCTCCCAACTTTCAGAAGGTTTTATAAAGCTTCATGGTGTTTCCAAACTTAATTTTTCCTTCAGTCCAAGGAAATTTTCCAAGATTGACTGAAAAATGTTAGACCCCCTCGTAGGCTTACCCAGATTCTGTAAGACTTCTAGAAGTAAATGACACCTGCGAAATTTAAAATATACATAATTAAGATGTATTGTTTAACATCGTCTTTATTTACAGTAGGTCTGTTGAAGAACTACTCCTGTTTCGTAGATGAAAAAATATGAAGTGCTGTATGTTTTGTATGATACAGTTATTTCACTGATAATTAGGATTTTAAAAACTAGTTACTAAAGGCAGACAAGGATATCAGAACTGGTTAAAGAAATCTGAGACTGACTAGTGAGATTTTTCAGTGAATCTTGGACCACATAAGACTGAAAGAAAAAGCCTGTCATGCTGCTACTTAAAAGGAGTAGGTAGAAAAACCTCCAGAACTGATGATGTAATTAATTAATTAATACAATTTTAAAAGAATTTTAAAAATGTGACACTGCATAATGTTAGTCAATGTACTCACCAAAAGAAGCATTAAATTAAGGATCTTTTAAAGCAGGAATGCTCTTGGACAGGAAAAAAAACCCATAAACAAACAGAGCAACTAATTCCTCCTAAACCAACCAACCAACTAGCCAATGGGTTTGGAAATAATAATTTTAATGTATCTTTTACTTGCATGTTTAAGACGTGGTAATTGGATAATCTAAAACAGTACTTGAAAGATGCTGATAGCACTGATACTGATTTAAAAAATCATTCTGTGTTCTTGATTGTGTACAGATACTTTCTTCCCCCTTGATGATCCTTGCTTTGTAAGGATAGTGCATACTTCTTTATGTCACATTTAGATGTTTAGAGTTGCAGACTTTCTCTTCCAAAAGACCCTTTGAATTGCATTCTTAGCATGCTTTCCAGTTATCCTTGTGGGGGCCTCTGGTAGCTGTAAAAACCAGCTTTCATGCATACTCTTACGGGAGAGAAATCCATTTGCTTAAATCAATTAATTGATTCTTTTTCACTCTGTCTTAATAGAAGTGCTGGTTTGGAGTTGCCTTTAGCAAGGACAAGTGTGCAGCTAATCTATTATAGAGGGAACAGATTTGGATATTTGAAAGTTTAGAGTAACTTTTAAAGGAATGGGCATGTTTGGGAACATCAGTTTCCCAGACTGTTGCTGTTATTAATCCTATTGGCATTGTCCTGTTGAGAGTGTTACAGCAGAAGCACAGAAATACACAAGTAGGGAATGGAACTTTTTTAAAAAATGAGAAACACCATTATTAAAGCTCGGTTTTTAAGATCCTTAAGATCCTTTAAGATACAATGAGTCTAATAGCTCACCAGCACCAGAAGGAGGACAGCTGCACATTCCTGAGCTTTATCTTGTGTCAGTTCATGCTTCACAGATTACCAGAGTGAATAGAACTGATCTATTTTTCAGCAGAAAATTAATCCAGGAATGTTTTGCCTGAAGGAAAGCCAAAAAAACCAAAGCATGACAACAAAAACAATCCAGCCCTAACTCCACAGAAGAAAAGCTTGTGATTTTCTGTTGGGCTCAGAAGCTGCAGTGGTTTGGGGGAGAGCCTCAAGAATGAAAGGAGGAAGGGTGATGGTGATGGTGACAGTCTTGCATGAGTGAATGTAAGGAGGTCAGATCAGCTGTTCCAAGTACTGCAGCCTTGCGTTTTCTCCATCTGTACAACCTCTGCTCACACCTTTCTCCATCACCCAAGGACATCTTCCAAGTTCTTGGGAAGAAATTAAGCTCTTATGTTTTCTGTCAATTCAGAAGTTAATACCTGCAAAGTATCTTATCTCTTTAGTTTCTTGAATTTATCTGACAAGCTGTGACATAGATCAAACAGTTAACATTTACTTTACTCTTCTAGACTGACCCCAAATCCATCAGTGAACTCGATGACATAACTGATATCTTTCTTCATGATGATGTCAAATACTGACAGAGAACACGTAATTTATTACAAGAAATTCTGTTTTAATGCTGCATATTGTAGTCACTGATTGTGGAGAAAGTCCTATTGAGCATAAGCCATTTAGAGAGGCACAGCACTTGAGCAGCAGGAATGCTGGGAATGTGTGTGCTGCTGTCTGTTCTGCTGCCTGGAAATGTCTGCAAGAGGCAGGTGGGGGCCCTTGCACCTTCCTGGTGCTGGAGGAGCTCCTTGGGTGTCTGTGACACACTGTTCCCATTAGACAGCTGACACTGGGTTGGATGGAGTGTAGTGGGGCCTACATGGCACCTGTAGAGCAATGTGAGCAAACAGTGAAAAGATTCAGAGTTTCACTGAGCAGAGAAGCATTAGAGAAAGGCCAGGTTGGAATTCTTCATTCTGGCAGTTATACTGTGGACATTTTTGTGGCTTTCTCAGCTAAATTTTTTGTGAGTTGTATCTGTGAACTAGACAAGTACTGCTGTGATGGGCTATGCCCAGCCTGTGCCCTGATACCGTTACATATTCTGTCCTGTGTGTTTAAAAAGAGGCGATGAGTTTATTTTAGGAGAATTCACTTCTAATGTACCAGTGTTAAAATTTAGCTTATTAAATAAATTTAGAGTGTAGCTTATGTACTGAACACTTAACTGGTAGCTCAGCACAGTAGCTGAGCTCATTTGACAGCCTGTTGCTACTTAGAGGGGAGGATTTTCCCTCTCTGTTTTCTTTTCCTTCTTTTCTGTCCTTGGATCCTAGGTAAGTGCTTGCAATGATCCATTTTCAACCCATCCATGAAGGTGCACAATTCAGTTTCTGACTCTCAAAAAAATGTAGACTAACTGTGCCAAGCTATTGAGTGGATCAGTGCACTGCGAAGTGCAGTGATTGCCAAAGCTGAGGACAGGTAAGTAGGAGGATGCTCTCCTGGGGTCAGGAAGGTGATAAAGCAGAGGAGCAGGCTCTTTTCCTCTCAGAAGGCAGTCAGTTATTGGATCAACCTCTATGAACTCAAGGTGCTGCATCCTGCAGTCCTCCTCCCTCACCACTTGCCTAGGTGTGGGAATAAGAGACGCAGCAATGATTTTTATGTGATATACATGTCTAGCTTTTACTAAGTGTCTGAAAATTGTTTTCTTATCAGACAGTATAGCAGAACTTGCCCTCGGTGATGGAGTCCTACCATGTAAGCAGGCATTAAGTATTTTGTTCAATGGATACAGACTTGAACACATGCTTGAAGACATTTCAGGACATTTCATTCAGGGTCTGACCCACCTTTCTTTGCAGTCTGTAGGCAGTGCTACCTTGACTTCATGGAGAGGTGTCTCAGACCCGTTGAAAGGAGCTTCACATATAAAAGTTCATCCTAAGTTCTATTCCTCATTTTAATAACTTATCACTAATGACAGTGAATCAGAACTTCATGATGAACTTGCTGGCATTTGCTTCAAGATGCTTCAAGATTGGAACCTACACTTCATAGCTTACAGTCTGCTGATTTATCCACCTTCTATTAGCACAGCTGAGGTCTTTTGTTTTACTATAGTTGGCACTTGGTCAAGTTAATGCATGTTTGAAGAGAAAAACAACCAACCAGCCAAAATTCCTGTGCACCTGATGAGCTCTGCAACTGCATGTGCGTTCTCTTAGCCTAGAGAACCTTTTCTTGTCCTGCAAGTGAAAGGTCACCTTGCATTGTCATGAATACACCCATGACTGTTGATTCTTAATTGCTTACTTGTAAAGCTGCAGTAATATTATCATCTGTCTGATGTCTGTGTTTGCTTAATGTTGTTTGAAACTGAGAACAGCTTGTGGAAGATGATGTAGGTATGATGTTAGTATTGTACCTTGTCATTTGAAAAAGAATTCTGTTAAAATAAAGTATTTTCTTCACTGAGGCTCTTGGCAAACACACAGTAGTGTTACGAAGCTAATTTTTATATTTGTTGTTAATTGTCTGTTTTCTTCTTTGTTCCACAGCTAACCACATGTACAGTGCTTAATGGAACCTCATGGGATGCAGTCAGAGAAACAGGGCTTTTTTTAACCACACAGAACAGTGCAGACGGGCTGTTGTTCCTTTCAACATAACTATCACAGGCTTCAGGGTTAAGATTGCTATTACTGTCTCCTCCTTGCTTTGGCACAAAAGCACGCTGAGGGTGTTTAATTGCGGGTTTGCCTCAAGGTAGATTAGATTAATTATTACTATGTAATGCAAGTTAAAGCAAATAAAGCTTAGCTAGGTATATAAAAAAGGTGCTGCCTTTTTGGATTTTTTAAAAAAGCCGACTTTCTTCGTACCAGTGAAAGAAAAGGACTGTTAACCCTGTGAAGGGGATATTTATGTCAAGATGAGCATATGAAACAGACCAGAAGAGGAAGGTTTCTCAGTGAGAAGGACTGCAATTGCTTTCAAGACTCTTAAGTTGTGCTCTTGAAGACTGCAGAACTAGCTTAAAATGAAGCCTTATCACTTGAACTTCAGTGCCTTCACTGCAGAGTTCTTTACAGCCTTAATGCTAACCACCCACTATGGAATGGATCAAAGTGTTAAATATTTTGCATTATGCTTTACAAAATACTGATGCAGCAGGTTTGTAAAGGGGGGAAAACAAGTAATTGCCTTTAATCTATGCATTTTTGCCAAGCCATACCGAATTATTTTATTGTTAGAGGCATTAGAAACTAACAGTAAAAAGAACCACCGAGTTTGGAAGCATATTTTGGGGTACATCATTTCTATTACTGTATAATGTATTGCCTTACAATTTTAAGTGATAACGTACATTAAGTTAACAAACATTTAAGAAATATATGCACTGTTTGAACTGTAAATTATTCTTAGAACACTTTTACTTGGTTTTACATTGTTCTTTTAGTGCCTTAATTTGAGATAATTGTATTATTGCCATGTCGATAAATGTAGAAACCTAAAACTAAACAAAAGAAACCTCTAAAAAACTATTGCATATCAGTAGTTTTTACTGAATTTTAATTGGTTGAAGTATTGTAGATGCTAGATGCATTTCTAAATTAAGTACAATCTTTGAGTGAGAATTCCTCTTACAAAGAAAGACTGATCCTTGTTCATAAGTCAAGAGATGTATAGGCAATGCAAAAAAAAAAAAAAAAATGCAAAAGCTCTGGGTAATTCAGGAATTTCAGTAAATGCTGTCAGACTCTTGCTTTGTAGCAGGAATACATTCATGGTATGGGCAGTATGGTTTTATTTTATTTTATTTCTTAACCAAATACCTCCTCAGTAATTTATAATGGCTTTGCAGTTGTGTATTGAATAAGAAGCACTGGAAAACTGATTCGTCCTTAGGACGATTTGCATGTTTCAAGTGGTATTGAAAGCCGCACTGATGGATATGTAATAATAAACATATCTGTTATTAATATGGTAATGACTCTGTGCTCATTTAATGAGAAATAAAGTAATTTATGGAAAGACCCTTTTGAAAATGACTGGAATGGTGTTTTCTCCTGACTGCAGCTTATACATCTTTGTAAGCATTCAGACCTTGCAACAGTTTCCAAGTACAAGGGACATTTGCAGCATAATGCCCAGGGCAGTCTGAAATGTTGGAATGTTGAGGTTTTTTTACTTTTCCTCGTGAACAGGTAAATACCATATTAAATAATGTTTTAATTTCCTTATTCTTATGGCCTGCTGTAGTACCTGATTTATATTTATTATTCAACCACCCTGAGCTGGCCTTGTGATTGCTTTATCCTTCATGATGCAGGTTCGATGTTTCAGAAATTCCACTTATTTGTGGGAGGGAACACTGTTCAAAAAACAGGGCAGTTTTGCCAAGGTGGAGGGTTTTGGGATTAGGCTTGTTGGGGTTTTTTAGAACAGCCTGTACATCCTATTGAAGCTAGCTGTCCATAAGTCTCCCTGGGTAATCCACCAAGGCCTGCAGAACAATAGAGCAGTAAGGCCAAATTATACGTGAATGATGGTATGTCCTTTGAAGGTTACAGAGCTGCGAAGTACAGATAAATAGAAGCCATTGATGTAACTTCAGCAAGTTCCTCTGTGTTGAGCTTGCAGTATCTGAATTATCAGCAGTATCAAAGCTGTGGCTGGAGCACACTGAAGACAACCTTCCAGATCACCAGTCACATTGACTGTGAGCTTGTCAAGCAATATAAGGGATAATTATGACCTGCTTTAATCTCCTGTCACATACTGGGAAGGGAAAAATATAGTAAGATGATTAAAACATCTTACTTAAATATGTACATTATAATAGGAAATTTAGAGCAGTTGGAAAGGCCTGTGGTCTCTCCAGACTCAGATTAGGTTGTGTGTGATTGCTTTCCTGTTTTCCTTTATGCGTAACTGGCTACCTCTGCAGGCTCAAAACCTTTGTCTTGAGTAATTTATTAATAAAAAGTAGTATCTTTCATATTTCATGAATTTGAAAATAGCATAAGCCCTGTTATGAATAGCTAATGACTAGTGGGAAGAGGGATTGTGCATAAATGGTTTTTGTTTTACAGATTGGCACCTACTGTCATTTCCAGAGTTTTTTAGTAATGCTGAAGTTCTGCAGTTTTGTTTTTTTTAACGTTGATTTTGCTTGGGAAAGCAGCAGCAGACATAATGAAGTGTAAAATTACATTGACTTGTATGTCTGAGATAAATAGCAACTAAAATGCCGTAATAATAAAGTCTAGACGTGCAAATTACAGTTTGTGTGTTCTGGTACACTGATGTTGGCACTTGTTTACTGTAAGCAAGGTGCCTGTCTACAGGAATAGCTACACTTTGAATAAAAAAAGCAGCCAAGCATTTCTACTGTTAAGAAAAGTAATGCTTACAATCTCAACTGAAAGGGATCTGAAACATGTAAGCTGTGAAGAGCCAGCATAAATCACCCTGGCTGCCTTTATACTGGTGAAGCTGTAATTTTACAAGCTGCTTGAGAAATCAAGTTCAGATTCTTACCTGATCATTTTTTTGTTGATTTGCCTCCGTCTTTCTCATTTTTTTACGACTGTATTAGGTTCACTGACATTGGTAGAATGTGAAAAATGTGATTCTCTTTTCAAGCCTCCCTATTCCTGCTGAAGGCAACAGGAAAGAAAATGGAAAGAGTAGCTAGCTGTGGCAAAACAGCCTGTTAATAAAAGGATACTCTGCAGGTGGGATTTTCCTACAGTAGCTGCTGAGGCAGTAGCCAGAAGCAAATTGGGAATTGTGCAGAGAGGAGGGGGCAGCATCTGAGCTGGTGAACTCTGCTGGGATTTTTAAAATATACTAATTACAAACATAAAAAAAGACAGGTAAAGTTTTGTTCCTTCCCCTGGATGCACATTTCTGACTCAGAATGTAAAATGTTTGAGAACTGCTGAAATGGAAGAGGTAACACAAAAATGGGGTGGTAGTGGTACTTTAAACATCTCCTGGATTGCAACGTTTTCTTTACTGAAGACACATAGAAGATACAGCGGAGTGTGGATGCCTCATCCTGGTAAGTGTTCAAGGCCAGGTTGCACGGGGCCCTGGGCAACCTGATCTAGTAAATGGCATCCCTGCCCATGGTCCCTTCCAACCCAAACCATTCTGTGATAGCCACGTTCCCAAGAACGTTATGTTCCCCACAGAAAATAAAATATACGTTAATAAATGCACCTGCCAATATATAGAATGAGGGTAACTCATCTTGACCTTTAAAGAAACAAGAAATTTAAATGCAGTATTTTAAGTCCCGAGTCTCTGTTACTTTAAGTGAATCTTTGTTCTATCCCAGGCATCACGCAGGTGCCTAAAGCATGCCTTGCAAAGGGGTTTGGTTTCCTTCCCCACACCTTCTGCTGTATTGCAGCACCTACTTGTACTGTCTGAGGGTTCATCTAGCACTTGTGCTCCTCACAATGGGGCCACGGGAGCTTTCACAGCATCAAAAGCCTTTTCTAAACAGATCTGGACTTGCTCTGAGCCATCTTTCAGCACTCATAAATCCTGCTGGGCCTGTTGGTGCTGATGACACAGCCCCAGCTTTTGGATCCAAGCTGGCCTGGATCCAACCAGCTCAGGATGGGAAGGAGCCCTGCTCAGATGGTCCTGTCACAGGCCAGGGCAAGCACTTCCAGTGTCCCCATGCTCCCACCCAAGGTTCCCCTGGGGCCTGTCTTTACTAAGAAAAAAAGATGCATTTAATAATGTTCAACCAATCCTTTACAACTTCGTTGTCGTCAAGTTCATATTTATACATCAGGTTGCACTCTTTGTCTCCTGATGTCAATACTCCTTATGTCAGTTTGTGGAAGATTCAGGAAAACCAGGATCTATTGATCCTCTCCTTTAGGAAAAAGGCTGTTACTGTAGGAAGAGGCCTACACGGTCTCGGAGGTAAAAAGACGGAGATAGTGGTTCTTCACCTTGCAGAGGTCGGGATGGTTTTTCCTGCAGATACAAATCCCGTTTCTTCTCTTTCAGCACAGCACCCTCTAGTGCCTTTCCCAAATCCTGGAAATGCATGGTCTGTGACTGCCTGAGCCCAGATCAGCTAAGGGTTTCTCTGAAGGGTTCAGCAGCGAGTATTCCACTTCCATTTAGCTGGCATGATTAAACGTGACTCTAGGTATGTCACTTTTGGTATAGAGAGCAAAATGTTTGACTGGAGATACCCCACATATAAATTCACAGGCAGGCAGCTAGGATTTGGTCTCTGTTGAATAGATGGTCTGCAGGATCTCACCCTAGAACTGGATCAAAGCTTTTATAGAAAGCTTCTTTCAGCAAGTCTAAGTAACAAAAGATTCATTGCTTTTGCTGGTCAATTTTAACACCTAAATCACTTTAGTAATTGTGAACTCCACCTTAATTCAAGATCCAGCATAATCCAGCAAAATTTCAGCATAACACCCTTTGAAGTTTCTCTGTGAAATGTAATCCTTGCTCCCTCAAATCTCTTTGTCCCATCTAGGAACCTACACTGGACAATAAAGTCAAATTTTGCTCTTCTTCTCCATGACAAACTGAAAAGACAGAAATTTCTAAGCGTTCCACCTTAAGGCTTGTGTTCAAACCCTGGATTATTTTTAAGGCCATTTCATATCTCATTCTTCTACTGTTTGGAACTGAAAATCACTTGTGGGTAACAGCAAGGAAAAGATCCTTCTTTAGGATATCAACTCTTTGGCAAAAGCATGGCCAGAAGTGCACATGCCAACAACCAGACAGTGGTATAAGCTGTGGCAGAAGCTCTTCACAGCTGCACCTGTAAGCAGCAGAGGAGCACTGGGTTTCTAGAGCTAGGAGGGGTCCAAAGAAGGGATGTTTCTCTCTTATCCTCTCACTTGTATAGTAAAGCACTGCTTTTGTTTCTTTAAACACATCCTAGCACCAAGAGTTTTTGTAGAAGCAGTTGAGATTCAGGTCTCCACATCTACTGGTTTCAACATTTACAACTTGGGTTCATCATGCTGAAGGCTCCTGGCTGTTGCCATCACACACATCCTGCAGTGCTCCTTATCTATCACTGAGCCTAAAAATAATTTTTGGTCAATTACTCATCTTCTCTCCTTTCAATGAAGTCCTTCTTGATAATTTTAGCTCCTACTTCATCCTTTCCTATAAACCAAACCTATTTCATCCACAAGAGTCTTTTTATTTTTTCTGCCTCCCTTCCCCTGCCTTGTGCAATCATAGCTTTTGGGCAGACCCCTGGGAGTGCAAAAGCCCATCTCAGCTCTTAGAGAATCACACAGTCATAGAATGGGTCAGGTTGAGAGGGAGCACGGTGGGTCATCTGGTCCAACCTCCCTGCTCAAACTGTCCTAGGGCACATGGATCATGGATTGCATCCAGATAGTTCTTGAATATCTCCGGTCAGGGGGAATCCACGCCCTCTCTGGACAATCTGTTCCAGAGCACAGTAACCTGCACAGTAAAGAGGTTCTCCCTTACGCTCAGATGCAGCTTCCTGTGCCTCACTTTCTGCCTGTTGCCTTGTGTCCTACTGCTTGGTCCCACCGAGGAGAGCCTGGCTCCATCCTCCTGACACCCTCCCTTTGGATATATATACACATTGATGAGGTCCCCTCTCAGTCATCTCTTCTCCAGGCTGAACAGCCCCAGCTCTCAGCGCATCATCGTGACAGAGATGATCCAGTTCATCATCTTTGCTGCCCTTCTCTAGACCTGCTCCAGGAGCTCCCTGTCTGTTGCACTCCCAGAACCGGATACACACTCTCGCTCCAGCCCTGCGCCCCGCACACCGACATTCCCCGCCCGCGGCACCAGCACCGCCTGCACCTCACTCTGGGGGTCGGGCCCGTTCCGGACCCAGCCCGGCGCCCGGCGGGGGCTGTGCCCACGGCTCCCAGGATTACCGGGACGCGGGCCCCAGCTCGCTCCCGGCCCCGCTCCCGGCCCCGCCCGTTCCGGCGCTGCGCGCGCAGCGCTCCCGCCCCGCTTCCGCCGAGCGGCCGCGCTTGCAGCGTCATCCCGGGGGCTGGTTTGAATGAGACCCCGAGCGGGGCCGGGACCCGCCGCCGCCGCCGCCGCCCGCCCGCCTCCGCCCGCCCCGCCAGTGCCGCGCCGCGCCCGGGACACGCCGCTCCGCCATGCCGCTCTTCTCAGGTGAGCGCGGCCCCGCGCCCCTCACGGCGGGCCCTGCCGGGGCGGGCGGGCGGTGCCCGGCGGGAGCGGGAGCGGGAGCGGGAGGCGCCTCGCACGTGCGCACCCGTCCCGGCCCCGCCGGCCCCGGGAGCGCCCCGGGAGGCGCGGCCCGGGCGGCGGAGGAGGGAGGGAAGGAGGGAAAGAAGGGAGGCAGGGAGGCAGGGTTGGCCTGGCCCTGCTAGTGGGAGGGCGGGTGTCAATCGCGGGCCGCCGTGCCTCGGCGCTGCCCGTCTCGGTTTGCTCTGCCTTTCTGCTAGAGGAGAAGTGGTGCCGTCCCTCTGGTGAGCCAGAGCTCTGCGTCTGCGCCTTCCGGGTGTGTCTGCCTCCGCTCTTGGAAAGCCTTGAAATATCCTACAGACTCCGTTGGGTTGGAAAACCCAAAAGGTCCAACCTTTGACCAGTCACCACCGTGTCAACTAGACCAGGGCACTGAGTGCCACATCCAGCCCTTTCTTAAACACCTCCGGGCACAGTGACTCCACCACCTCCCTGGGCAGCCCATTCCAATGTCTAATCACCCTTCTGTGAAGAGATTCTTCCTAATGTCTACCCTAAACCTGAAGTTGAAGCTTTCTTAAATTATGCTTCATCCTGCTGGCGCTTGTTGCTGTAAGGAAAGGTTTCCAGGGAAGACTTCAAGAACAATACCTCCAGTGACACTTCTGGGACCACTTGCTGCCATGATAGTATCTCACAGATCTGGCCTAGTTGGGCTCTTCAGTTTTTTAGGTTGTATGCAGCCTCAGAGCAGTTTGTCCACTACTGAAGCTGTGGTTGGCAAACTGGGATCCTTATGTCGATATAACAGGATTTTCCCTCATCCAAATCTAGTGGAGTCTCCCTCACTGGAGATCTTCAAGAATCGTCTGGGCACAATCCTGTGGCTTGTGCTCTGGGATGGCCCTGCTTGAGCAGTGAGGTTGGACGAGATGACCCTCTGTGGTCCCTTCCAACCTGACCCGTTCTGTGAAATGTATGTTTTCTGATCAGCAGGGAAAATACGTCCTTCCTTTTTCTTACTTTCCATTGTTTTCAAATTAACAAGTTTCTCTTTTCTTTTGCATGAAGTCTTGGTTGCAGTCTCTGAAGAGAAGACATTCATGCTCTTCCATTCTTCCTCTTGGGTGCTGCATTGTCAAAACCTGTGACACTACAGATTAATAATTGCTAACTCTTCTGCATATTTAGCAGTGGATGCATGACTGTTCAAAATTTCAAAACACAAAAGTCTGTGCAGCTGACTTGTTCAGTGACTGAGTGGGTTGTCTTCCTGCAAAATGGGAAAAGACTTGTGCTTCCTAGGTCTTAAACATGCAAAATAATAAATGTATCTTTTTAAAAAATCGGAATGTTGAATGTCTGAATAGAAGATGCTTTCTATTAGAAATACTGAAAAGTCAGTCATTTCAGTTCCTTTGTAGACTAATTTAGTCTGACTCATTTAGACTTGCTTTTGATTATTCTGTGATATTATGCATCAAAGCATTGCATACATCTGAAATCTGAACTTTTTTGGAAGGGTTTTCAAAATTATTACTTTTTGTTTTTTAAAAAAGTTATGGTTGCTGTAATATATTTATGTAAAACCAAAGCACAGGTAGAAGGAAGTGGCTTTCCTAAAGTCTGGTATTTCAGCCACTTACAGTGCGTGTAGGCTGTTGCTGCGTGCTGCATTTTACAGATTTTCAGTAAAATCTCAGCTTGCTAAGGAAGCCTGTGTTAGTTCTTGGAAGTGGTCACAGGTGTGTCACTGTTCTGTAGAGGCACACAGCTTATTCCACATTTTTTGTCTGCTCTTGGTCATTACTAATCTCACCAGAGCAAAGTTAACATTCCATTGTGCCATTCCGCTGGTGATCCCACTTCCAGCCTCGAGGTTCACACTTTTTTGTGACCAAATTTCATTTTGCTTCTTAATTCCAGTCCTGCACCTTTACTGGGGTCAGTAGCCTTGCTTTTAAAGAGCACTGCATTGTTTTCCTCTGAAGGGGAACGGAAATGCTACGGATAACTGAGCTGGAATCGCACCTCTGAACTTCCTTCAGAAAGTTCAGTTGTTTGCAACAGCAGTGCCAAGAGAATGGCAGAGCTGTTTCCAAACTGCTTTTGAGAAGACCTGCTAAAGGGTTTGTGATGCTGTTAGGCACAGTGCTTGCAGAGTTTCTCAGTATGTGCGTTACTTCAGTGGTTTTGTAGGATGTTTTTAGACTGCTGGAAGTGGTATGTTCTGATGGATGAGGTGCCATATAGTAAAGGTGTTCCCTGGCTTCATTACTGGCAATTTTAAGGGCTGAAAACAGAATGTCTTAAGTTGAGGTATGAAGTCTTGGTAATTGCATTCTTGGGTATTAGGAAATAATCAAGTTTCAAAACGTTTTGTTTGCAGTAAATGTGAAATGGGGAAAAGAGAAATTCGATGGCGTGGAGCTGAACACTGACGAACCTCCAATGGTCTTCAAAGCCCAGTTATTTGCACTGACCGGAGTTCAGCCAGCTAGACAGAAGGTTATGGTTAAAGGAGGAACTCTGAAGGTAGAAATCAATTTTTTGTATTATGTCTGACTTTGTTATGTGTTAACATGAACAATGACCATGTCTCTGGGTGTTCCTCCGGAAGATCTTTGGTTGTATGCGTTAAACTGACTACACTTCTTTACTCATTTATACAAAACACAGCTTGGTGGGAGGTTTTTTTGTTACTTCTTTATGTTCAGAATCTGAATGAAAGTTTTTTCTTTCTAACTTGTTTAAGAGAAATTTCTCTGGTGCTTCTCTGCTGGAGATTTACTGGTGTAATGAGATAGAGGCAATTTTGCTGCAAAAAGTTGTTTACATGTAAGCAGTGTTGAACAACACATGAGGAACCTTATTAAAAACGCAGTTTGGCTGCTTTTTATTTTAGTCAGACAAGACTTGATAACATGTCAATAGTTAATATTGTGTCATCGTGGATGAAACACAATTGTATATTTAGAAATATTGTTAATATTAATTAAAATACTTGCTAAAAGTATCTTACTATAAGATAATTAACTTGCCATTTATTTTATTTCACAGGATGACGACTGGGGGAACCTAAAAATAAAGAATGTAAGTTCTGAGCAGTAACTAAATTTCACTATTCTGATATTTTATTTTGGCATTTAAAGAAAGACTTGAAAGTGCTTCCTGTTTCTGTTTGAATGGGCAGTGCTTTCTTAAAAAGTCATATCTTGAGGAAAACTAGTTTTGTAGGTGTTGTGTGTAAGCATGCTTAGAAAGGTCTCACCACTGATTTATTAAAAAAACCCCTTTTGTTGGCATCAGTAGGGAAGTTATACCGTCTTTTCCAGTGCATATATATGTTTATTTTCATACAAGAAATGTTCTGGGTCAGAGCAGTGCTGTCTTATCTGTGACCATAAAAATAAGTTATGTAGAGAGATATTATTGATAATACGATGTTATTTAGAGAGAGCTTGTGAAGCTGGGCACTGTCTGCAGGCCCTTGTCCTTGCACATCGCCAGCATGGACAAATGTGTTGGTGATGCTGAAGTTACACCTCTGCTTATGTCCTCTTTTACCAACCTGCTGAAATAAGCTCTCCTCTGTTAAATAGCTGCTGTTTTTAAACAAAGCCATTAGTAATGGTAATTCATACCTTTGGCTAGTTCAAAAAGAAAACAGAAAGCTAACATGTTTGTGCTGCTTGCCTTTATAATACTGCATCAGGGAATCCCACAGGTTTTTGTTGGGGTTTTTTTGGTGTCATTTTCATTACTGTACGTCTCTTGTAACATCTTGTAACAGCTGTTACAGGTTTTACTCCAGTTCTTCTCTGGGCAGATTGATTTAGGTAGCATTGCTCTTACCCTTGTAACTACTTTGCAAGCATTTGTTAGCAGCCCTTAGCTGCAGCTATTGTAGCAAAGTTATTCAGCAAAAAACGCAGTACATAATATTCTTTTTTTCTGCATGTGGTTGTGCTAATAGCTGCCTTTATTCACTTTAATAATGTTATATACAAGCTCTAGGGATTTATTTACACTGTCAAAGCAGTTTCTCTTCATTCTGTTGTTCATCCTTTTCCTTAGCACTGTATGTTTCAAGACTCCAGATAGTAATTTTCTCCTCCTTTGACAGATCTTATTGTGTAGATGTGCTCCTGTTGAAGCTGAAGGACTCTTTTTCACATTATGCTAGTTCACCAAGCATGGAAACCGGATTGGCTTTTTTTTTTTAACCCTTAAATGTTAGTTCTCATGTCTAAACTGATGTGGTAGTTAAGGTTATTTTTCACTTTTCAACTAGTTTAGCCCAGAACTTGCTGGACAAGCTCCCCAGCCTCACCAAATACTTCAGTGGAAACATCTAGCATGGATAATTCTGTGGAGTTTTCTCAGTAGGTCCTTCCTAGATGTGAGGAATTGAGGTACGCCCTAAAGTCACAGTAGTGCAGTATTGGTTCTGTTAAACTAAGAGAAAGACTGTTTATTTTTTGGGAAATACCTGAAGTATGTTAAGAGCTTAAGGGTTTGAGTGGAAATCACTGTCCTTAGATATTCATAGCTATTTTTACTGTGTTTCAAGGGGATGACCTTACTAATGATGGGTTCCGCAGACGCGCTTCCAGAGGAGCCGATTGCTCGGCCCGTCTTCGTGGAGGACATGACAGAGGAGCAGCTGGCTTCGGCTGTAAGCGTGTTTCCAACTTTGGTTCCTTGTAAACCTTCAAGTAATGGCACATTTTTAAATACTTGCAGTTGCTTAGAAGTGGGTTTTGAAACTGTAATGTCTGTTTAGCATCTTCACAAAGAATCACAAATTTACATCAGTGACCAAACTGGGAGCAGTGAAAAGAAGTCTGTGATTTAATTTAAAAAGTCATACAATTAGTGCTGTTTTTCTTTTGAGCAGGCAGCTTAGTAGATTTTCTTAAAATAGCATTGCTGATGTTTTTAAAGATGTTGTATTGCCCTTGCTGCATCAGTACTTTGTCTAAACAAGGCCTCTTAGATACACAAAATTATTTCCTGCCTCTTTCATATCTATGACGAGAGACTAAGGTTTGTTTTGGGGTGGAGTGTATTTGGGGTTTTTTTTGTCCATGTTACTAGTATTAGGTCAACTTCATGAAAAATGAAAATAAGTTTGACACAGATGTTTTGCTTTATGGAAGTAAAGTCTGAAAGAGCATAATTAATCTATTTTCTTAATGATGTAACTCCTGAGTTTCCTTTTTTTACAACTTGAAAGGATTAATTTTCTCATCAGTCATTTGAACTGCAAGCTTTGTCATAATTCACAGTTGCATGATTGTTGTCAACTGTGCATACAGAACAGGAAGACTTTTATGTTTGTCTGTATGAAAAAGAATCTGTAGTTTAGCACTGGGTTTGTGCTTCAGGATTTAGTGCTGTCCAGGCCACCTGCAGGTGAAGGATATTTCTGTATCTTTCAGTAACCCCATACACAGACACTGAGATAACTGAGAGGGAAGCAAGGAGGTGATTCATTGTCAGACAACTTTTAAAAAAAAGTTGATCATGTGGAAGTTTTGTTATACATCAAAATTCAGTTGTCTGCAGTGTGTGTGTATTCACTTGTGAGATATGTTAAATGAGTTCTCTTTTCCTAAAATAATCTTTTGGTATTGGTATGCAGTACTACTTCAGTTTCATTAAACTATGTCTTTTTCACTGACAAATACCCGAGTATTCAGGGTTTAAAAAAAGGAAAATAAAGAAAAATTCTATTACATGATGATTTATAGTTATTTCTGGAACTGGTTAGCTGACTATTAGTTGGCCTTCACATTGGTCAAAACTTTTTAAATTCACAAGTTTGTTGTCTAAAACGATCAAGTTAATGATCTGTTGCAAATTTCTGGAGAGGAGTTAAAACTGTGCTTTTGTTTCCATCTATGAACTCCATCCTTTTCATAGTTTTACTGAAAACTCATTTTAATTAAAACATCAGTGTTTTGTACAAATGCGTTCATGTGGAAATTTCACGGAAATAGAATTTTAAGGTCAAAACTTGAATGGGATTATAACTGAACTTTCCTAATGACTGCATGCTTGAAGAATATGTTCATTAAACTAAACATGCAGAGAAAAACCCCCAAAGCATTCCTGAATGTTCCTTAGAATTATCAAGTGGTGTAATGATAAATATAATAATAAAGTGGATCTGGAAAAACCTCACAATGTTTGATGTAATATTCCAGGTTTTATGCATAATTCAGTTGCTTAGAAGTTGATGTCACGTTTTAGCATTTGTACAGAAATGGTTGTCACATCTTTCTGACCTTCAAGCACCCTTGTGAATTTTTTTGGTAGATGGAATTGCCATGTGGATTGACAAACCTTGGCAACACTTGCTACATGAATGCTACGGTTCAGTGTATCCGCTCAGTGCCAGAAGTGAAAGAGGCCCTTAAAAGGTAGGAGTCAGGACAAAAACACCGTGACTAAAATGTTTTCTTTAGCTTATGAAGGACGTATTTTGCAGAATGGTCATTTTAACACTGGTACGGATTTTCATAGCAATCTGTTACTCTTTAGGTCTGTTCAAGATTAACATAATGATTGATTCAATAAAGAAGTTAAGGCTTTGTATTTCTTGGAGCTGGCTTTTAATAGAATGTGTTTGGCTTAGCTAGAAAGTAGTTCCTATCAAGATCAGTTTAAAATGCTAAAACAAGCTACTGAACTCTTAACCCTGATTTTTTGCTGTTAGGTTTTATGGTCCTGTTCTGCATAAAAGAATCATGTGGGAGTCCTGTTCCTTTGAGGAATATTTCCTACAATGGCTCTATTGCACAGTATTTTCAGCTGTGAAATTCTGACATTTACTACTTGGAGGTACCACAGGAAGTTCTAAGACATGCCTTCATGGAATTTTGTTTTGTGTATTAATTTTTTCTGATTGTAGGATACTTCTTCTGATTTTTGCTTGTTTTTGTTACTCTAGACTGAAATGTTAAAATGACCAGTGGTTTTTGTTGGTTGGTTGGTTGGTTGTGTTGTTGTTTTTTTTTTTTTTTGTAAGGAATATACAAGAAACTTGAAAGTTATGAATATCAAAAGAAAACATAGTACCTGACAATGTGGCCTGAATTTGTCCTCCAGATGAATTGTAATGAGAAATCATTTTAAAAAGTGAGAATTAGGTACAGCATTATTGCCATCTTAGGGTTAATTTAATTCTTTCAAAATACACTGCTTTCTTGATTCCCTGGTACCCAGCTGGATATTCTGTATTGCTGTCATCACTTGTTATTTAAGTAGTTACAGTTTTTCATTCTGTTAGCAGGTGAACCTTAATTGTTAAGCACTGAGGACTATTAGTGAAGTACAGAAATTTGGTTTCAGGGTTTTTATTAACTATCAGTGTTGTCGTTTTTGGAAAGTCTGCACTGAATCAGAATATTTGACAAATTTGACATACCAAAAGGCAAAATGTAGCCTGTGAAACTGGCTATTGAGACTGCAATACAAGATGTAGCCATATTGTCTGTAGGAAGTCAGATTCACAGTCGGATTCAAGCTCTGTTTTTCCCTGGAGATTTAGCCTTTTTTTGGTCTTCCCTTGCTTGATGACAGCACAGAAGGCTATAGGGTGCATGGCAGTGGGAGAGGTGTGAAAGGACTCGCTTGGGAAAGCTGTTACAGCTTCTTTCCTCGCAGCCTGCGCCACTGATCTCCCCAAGGAACTCCTCCCAGTTTTGTAGCGTGCCAGGGGAAAGTTTCCTGCTGGTCATCTAGCAATGGTCAGAATTTCAAAAGTTCAGTCTGAGATTAGAGAATTGTGAGACCCTCCTTTTGCTTGACGGCTATGGGGAGTCCGTCTGTTCCTCATCCAACTGCTAAATTAAGAATTCAAAGAGTGATAAGTTCTTGTAATATAGGTGGACTCCCACACCTTTTCAGTGTAGGAAATACTTTCCTAAGAAAATATCTCACCTCTTACTGTTTTGCTTCTGCTGTGAAGGGAGGAAGCAAGCCTGCCCTCCATCTCTGTGCGTTTTATCTGCCATCTATCCTTGAAGGTGGTTTTTTTTTCCCCCCATGTATCTGAAGAGTGTACATGTATCATGGCAAGTGTTCAGAAGTGTGGTAGCTTTTGTTCAGACTTTCTCAGTTTCTTTAAAAGTAAAACAAGTCTTTAAGGCAAAAGGTTTAGGGAAGCAGCAGTCATGTTGCCAGATTTTTTAGTCTGCCTTTACTTACTGTCTGAAAGATGCCAGATGTCCTTTGGTCCATGCTTGCAAGGTAGCTGAAACTTTGAGGTAACTGTGAGTGAATCTTACCTTTGGTTACTTCTGGCTTGGTGATAGATTTCCTTTAAATGGATCTAGCTGCTGCCTGCTTCAAAAACCTGACTGTCCTTCCTGTTTGTGTTTAATTGCAAGCAAATTATTTTTCTTCCCTTTTAGGTATGGTGGTGCCTTAAGAGCTTCGGGAGAAATGGCCTCTGCTCAATACATTACTGCAGGTTGGTGTTTAGAGTAGAAAATGGGTTTAGACAAGTGTGTGATTTCCTGCTAACTGCAGATGAAATCTGCAGTTAAAATTCTGTGTATTGTTCTTTAGTGCATATGCCTTAGGAATGTCAGATCTGCTGGCACTGGAGGATTCATTTTGTCTTTAAAGGTTATTCTGCCCCGCCTGCAAAGCGTTTATCTCTGCTCGTTATCACGCTGCAGGCTAGGGAAAAGATACTTAAGTGTGATCTAGGCTTAGGTAGAAACAAGTTGTATCTCTTAAACATGTAGGCATGATGAAGTAATTGGAACTTCCTAAAGCAGATTCCATCCATCCATCTGTTGATTTGCTCACTTTGTGTAGAAATATTTTAGTTCTTTGTTTCACGTGGTGGTAGGCTAAGACCATAGTCCTGGGATATGCATTTCATTGGTATTTTTTAATATGATCTGTTGGCTGAGCATTATTGTTATGATGAAAACTGATGTTTTATCAGAGGTCTTGGCCTTTGCCCTAAAGATCCAGATTTCCTAACTGGAATGGAAAGGAGGGTCTTCAAAACAAAAGTTACTCTTTGTTGTGGTGTGTGGGTGCTCACACTGTGGGAGCTCACGGTGGCCCCGTATCTTCAAGCTCTAACTAGAGTTCTAGTTAGACCCCTTACACTTGAACAAGGGTACTACTTGTCCGCTTTTTCTTTTTTTACTCTATTTCATTGCCCCACTAAGATGCTGGGCCAGGACACTGGGATTTCTACCAGTCCATTTAAGGAAAAACAAAACAATATAAGGAAGGAAAGGTCCAGTTTGTGGGTATGCCTGCTGATCGAATTTTGGGGTGGTAAGTTCAATGGTTACTCTATACAGCCATGCCTGCCCCTCCCCTTTTCACTGCCTTTACTTCGTATACTTGTTTTCTTTTTAAGGTGACAGCTCTGCTTCTTAGGAATTTTAATAGTTTAAGTAATTTGTAGTTAATTCTTGGGTGCTGAGCTGTTCAGGAACTCCTGCATGACACTTATGGCATTTTTTTTTAATTGCTGTGTCATATCAGTTGCACCTCTTATCAGGGTCAGTGAAGACATTTCTGAAAGAGGAAACAACTGACTGTGGTTCCCTGTAATTTTGGCTATATTCACTTACTCGAGAAAACAATTAATCTTGTAAATTAGTGACCACGAAGAGTGTTGCCTACCTCACAGGGTTGTTGTGAGGATTAACAGGTGCTTTTGAAGTGATCTGTAGATTTAAAATGCTATAACTTGGGTAGATAAGACATTTGCTAGAGTGTGGAACAAAAAAGAAAGCCATGTGTGTTGTCATGCAGTCAGTATCATTCTTTGGATTGCACATACCTATGAGCTTTCTGCACATGTGCATACACATACTTGTTCTCCTGGGTCTTAAGCATGGGTATTTCCTAGATATTTTATTGAAGTTTTTTTTCCTAGTAGCTGGTGAAACTTAAGTTGTTCTAGAGGATAGATTGTGAATGTCTTCAGTTTTTTCTTGTGCAAACATTGTTCCTCAGATGTGTTCCAAATGAAATCTTAATTGCTCAATTTTTTTTTTTTCCCCTGTTAGCAGCCAGGAAAGACAAGGCATTATGTGCCAAATTCTCAGAATTGCCATCTTTATGCTTTCAAAGTTGTGTTCACAAAGGAGATCTTAGGTGCACCTGTTATGCCACCTGGAAAATTTGGTCCTGCTTTGGAAAGATCAAATTGGACAGTGTTAAATGATCAGTCTTTAAGTGTTGCTGCTGTTTTACTATTCTTTTTACACTTCCTGCCATGTTTGAATTGTTTTTGCACTTCTCAAAGCATTCACTTACTTTTTCTTCAAGCTCTTAGAGACTTGTTTGATTCCATGGATAAAACTTCCTCCAGTATCCCACCTATCATTCTCCTGCAGTTTTTACATATGGCCTTCCCACAGTTTGCAGAGAAGGGTGATCAAGGCCAGTACCTTCAGCAGGTAAAGACCGATTATTAGCTTATTGCTTAAAATTCTACAGTATGTTGGAAGTTGAGAACAAGAACATTTTAATCCTTTCCTTCTCTTGTGAAAATAATTACTCCCAGTTGTAAAGTGGGGTGGTTTTTCTGTATAAAAGTTGTATAGAAGTTGAACATAATATCAAGTGCTACTTTTGAGAATGCACGGTGGAATTCTTAGAAATTCTTAGTTAAGGAATCCTCACATTTGGCTTTATTGTTGATGGGTTTAATGTTACAAAATCATAATGCTAGTAGTCAGGATTAACGTTGTGTTCCCTTCCTAGGATGCCAATGAGTGCTGGGTGCAGATGATGAGGGTACTACAGCAGAAGCTGGAAGGCATAGAAGGTGATACAGTTATGGAGGTAATTGTAGTCTTACTCTAACCTGAATAAGGATTTGTAGTATTTCACCCATGTTTTGTTAAATATTGTCTGTTTGTGAGTTCTTTAACATGTGTCAGTATGTGAAATTGCTTTCTGACGTGTCTGATCAGTGTAAAGCTACCATGGTCCGGTCAGTGATGCTATGGAGTGTTCTGAAGGAAACCCTTCCCTCTGGGCTTTGTAAGGCAGTGTTGGACCAAGCTGGTGGTGACACCCACTCACATAAATGGCAGCTGGCCCTGATAACCTGTTAATCCAGCTCATAAGAACTCTTTTTTCTGAAAAAAGCGTGCTAAATTGAACTGTTTTAAACAGACAACTAACAAAATCAACCTGATACAATAAATTACTGGAAGTTTTTCCTAAGTTTTTACCAAAACAGCTTTCTCTTTTCTGTGTAAACTGTTTTCTGGAGAGTCTTGGCAGAGCCTTGGAAGACTATCCTGAAACTTAAGATAAATTTAAGTTGTGGGACAGGGCTTTGTGAGTTTTTGATCTTGCTTGTTAATGTGTTTTAGGTTGGTTTTAACAGCATGTTAAAAGCATGTTTGTTTTGGAACTTGCATGCCGTGTTAGAAGATTGACTGACTAGGAGAAAATGCACCTATAGAAAGATGAAGGAATAGACCTTAAAGACTCTAAATAAATGGGGTTATTTTGTTATCATTGTCTGTAGAGAAGACTGTGTTTACATTCTATTTAAAGTTACATCACAAGAGATTTTGTTTTACAGACAGACTCTGGAGCTGCAGCAGCATCCTCTAAAAAGAAGAGTTTAATTGATCAATTCTTCAGCATTGAATTTGAAACAGCGTATCCTAAAGACTAAGGCAAGACATAAACAATGATGATTTCACACTTTAGCAGTTGAGTTCAGGGAGGATGAAAAGCATTGTTCAGAGTAGTATGGAAAATGAAGGGGTAGGTTGGGGAAGAGGGTCATGATGTTGTGCAGGAGTACATAGAACTTAAAAGTAAAGGTTGGATATGCTTTGAGGGAAAGGATGATGTGGGGAGAGAGGGTGGTAATGGAAATTTACAGAAAAAGAACAAACCCTTGTTGAATTTCAGTAGCAGATTTTCTCCCCAGAAAAGATTGGTACTTACCAGCTTCAGGGATGCTGACATGCTTTATCCAACTAAAAGTAATTGTTGTCCTAAATAGACCTTTTTGGCTTGTAAAGGTGTGTTGCCGACATACCTGGTGTACTAGAGATGCAGAAAAGGTAGCGTGATTGATTTCTTAAGAAATAAATTTGGTGTCCACTGTTCTATGAGTAAGAAACAAATGCAGCTGACAACTTTCTAGTAAGTTCTTTATAGCAAGAAAAAGAGGATATGACCACATGGGGCACACATCTCATGGCAAGTATTAATCTTCTCCCATTTCTCCACCCCAAAATTCTGGCTGTCATCAAACTGAGCAACACTTCTAAAAAGAATTACACACCATGCATTTTGCTTGTCTGAAATAAGGAAACATCCCCTTAGATGAGGTGCTGTGTCTCATAGCTTGGTAGTAATGAGGAATAAAGGCCTTTTTAAGAGTAAGAATCATGCATCTCTCTCCCTCTTCTGTGATGTTTGTTATCCTTAAAATAGTTGGAGTCTTGGGATGTGTAGTGAAGAGGAGTGATGCATAGGTCAGTATCAGCAAGAAGACTTGTTAGAAGGGTTGCAGACTTTTAAAGTATAATTACAACAGCATTTGTAGAATAGCTGCAGTCAGAAAAATACCTTCTTGGAAGGAGATGGATGAGAGAAAAGCATTGGGGTAGAACTATGAAAAGAGAAGAGGACAGACAGAACAGTTGAAAGGAATGCGTAGAAAACAAAGAAGGAATTAATTTCATTTTAGTGAAGAGGACAGATACAAGGCAGAGAAGGGAGGCTCTGCATGTTGTAAAGAAACAGGAAGTCTGGCCAGCAGCAGCAGTAGAATATCTTTATTAATCATAAACAACAATGGAGTGTAATGTTGCAGGAGGGCTTTGCAACTGGGTGTTGGCAGCCAGTTAATGTGTTCTGTGTCCTGGGGGTTGGGTGGTGATGGGGGAGAAGAAAGAAAATGCAGGCCTCAGCTTAAATGGTGATCAAAGACTTATTTTACTTTTTTTGGTGTGCTGTCTGCTCCTGCTGCCCCTTGTCCTTAGGTGTGAAGGAACAGATTGGTCTGAAGGAAGGGTTCCTTCAAATCTTTTTTGGACTACGAGAAGTAAAAGTAATGTCTAAACAAGCACAGAATTACCTAAATTACTGTGCTGCTTGGCATGTTCTTTTCACTAGAGCAGTAGTTCAGCTCTTGGTGGATGATGGTTTTCCTTAATTTTGTGAAGCATGAAATGTACAGAAGCCGAAGAAGAAGAAGTAACTAAAGGAAAGGAGAATCTCCTTCAGCTTAGCTGCTTTATCAATCAAGAAGTGAAATACCTGTTTACAGGACTAAAATTGGTAAGCTATTGCAACTTTTATTGAATTGAAATTCTAAATGGCCTGCGTATTTTCAAATTGAAATTCTAAGTGACCTAAGTACACTTAATTCTAAGCGTATTTAATCTGTTATGTGGAATTGACATCTGCTGTCCAAGCTTTACAAAGTTTCAGGAATCCTTTCGATGTTCATTGGGAAGATGAAAGGGAGTTGCATGTTAATGTCCAACAGACTTCAGCAGAGCATTTTCTTGACCCTGACATGGTCTGCCCCATGCAGGTAACCAAGTGCAAGGCAGTTGGCTACTTGTTTGTGCAGCTGGGTTTCACTCCAGACTGAGCAGTATCATGATCTATGCAGCAGTCAGTTCCCAAAAGGTCCAGAAGTCAACTTGAAAGTAGGGTGGCATTTTTGTTCCTAATTAAGAGCCCCCCAGATGGTGTAACAACTAAATTTGATTTTGCAGATTTTCAAGGGGGTGTCATTTTCTATCAGACAATATAATTCTCAAACTTCTAAAGTAGAACTCCTTAAGGTACTTGGTGCTTTAAATATATGTATATGTTTTGAAATTGTAAGGGCTTTTTGGGGAGTCTGAAGTAGAGAGGAGATAGTGAAAAACCTTTGTAGTAACTGTGCAAGTCTAGAGCAGTGATCTGGTTTGTACAGGACTAAAACCAAGTTGCGTGATTCTCAGATAATCTTTGTATCTTTGTCTTTTTTTTTTTTTCCCCTAACAATTTAGAAGAAAAAGTAGGATAAAATAGCTAATATTCACAAATGAAAAAAATATAAAGAAGGAGACTTCCCTTTTAGGTAAAAAAAAATATCTACAATTCTTATGTTGGCTTGCCTGGAGCAAGAGAATTGCAGCACTAAGTACCAGGCTAGTCTTTCTCGGACTGTTTTTAGGAGATGCCAGCTGTCACTTTAGATGCAGCTCTGGCTGCTTGAGACTGAGAGCTGAGGAATGTGCAAATATTCTTCTCACAGGAAACTTAACCTTTTCTTCAGTTTTTTTCCAAGCATGATATGATACATTTGTAACCAAGTCCAGATACAATTCATAATGAAATCCAATTGTGAGTTCTACTCCTGTGGAGCAAAATTATGTGCAAAGAGAAACTCAGTGTTGTCAGGGCTCAGGAATGAGCCTGGAGCTGAAGGAATGAATGGGCATGGTCCTTTCTGCCAAGGAATTTCAAAATCTTGTGTGTTGTAATGGCTGACAACAACAGACGAGACTGGCAGAACAAGATTTAGTTTATGGTTTGTTTACCCCTGTTGTGCTTTTCTCTAAGCTGTGTTTTATGATGAACATGTGTTACTTCCTTTTCTTCTAACAGCGCCTTCAGGAGGAAATCACCAAACTCTCTCCAACACTGCAAAGAAATGCACTCTATATCAAATCTGTGAGTGGTACTTTTGTTGCTTTTTATGATTTTTTTAATTGTCAGTTTTCTGTTCCAAACTACAGAGTTACTGCTGCAACATCGTGTGATTTATGTTTATAAAGCATCTGAGTATCCAAGAAATCTAAAGATTTAAAAAGGAGACCTTGTTTTATTCCTGTGGGTTTGTGTACAAATACATTCCCAGAATAGACTGTAATCTAGGATGACCAGTCTTAAAGGTAAAATAGATCTGTGAATATTTAAAGTAATAGCTTTTTCTAATTTTTTTTTTTATAGTCCAAAATTAGTCGCTTGCCAGCGTACCTGACTATTCAGATGGTTAGATTTTTTTACAAAGAGAAAGAATCTGTGAATGCAAAAGTTCTTAAGGTAAGTTTTCTGCATATTGAAGTTTAATTCCTCTTCATGTTTTCTGTGAGCTTTTATTAAAGGTAGACAACAAGGACTTGAAGACTACTTACTAAATTGTTTGCTTTTGAATTGCATTTAAAAACATTAACGGCAGTTTCTTTGCTCAAGTTCAGAGTAGTTTTGTTCCCAGTTGTGATGGTGTGTGGCACACTACACTACCCAAAATAGACTGAGGAAGGAGGTGAGGGACTAAAGTGAATTTACCCCAGTACCGCTAATATTACAGGATGACAATAAACGAGATGTTTTTTGTCTTTTCTCATCAGTGGTTCTGAGAAGAATGTTTAACTAAGGAGAGGGCCATGCTTTCAAACTCTGAACAGTGTTCTAATCTTGATGGGAGATGCTTATGCTGTCAGACACTTCCTGTGTTAGTTATTTTTATTATCTAGCTCTCTGATGGACAAATGCAGGAACCAGCTGCAAACAGCTGAATGTTCTGGTTTTGCTTTCTGTTGGCCATGGCTGACAGACCTCATAGGCTGCCTGAGGAGCAGCTGACTGAGATAGATGCTCCTTCCTTACAAGAGGAAGAAGGGAAATAAAGACTGAAGGTACATGTCAGCTATTTCAGAAGTTAGTTTGGATAGCACAAATTGACATTTTTGCCAGAGTACAGTCATTCTACATGTCTGCCTCTTTCTTTTCCCTTAGGCCTGTATAAGTATTTCTGTAATGTAAAAGTATGACAGCTAACAATAAAGAATCTGATTTATTAGTTATTAGTCTATGCGGAACATAATTATTTATGGTGGTTTGTTTATACTGAATTAAACATTCTTCTGTGAAAGCATTGTAGCCCTTCTGTTAAATACTGTCACCAGAATCCCAGTAGGTCAAGTTGCCATCAATTTGAAGATGGTTGCATTTAATTTGACTGTGTTGTCTTCCCATGGGAGAATGCTTTAACACTGAGTACCAAATCAAGCTAATAAATCTTTGTTTTTAACTTCCTAGGATGTCAAATTTCCTCTGATGTTGGATGTGTATGAGCTGTGTACGCCAGACCTGCAGGAAAAAATGGTTTCTTATCGATCAAAATTCAAAGATCTAGAAGACAAAAAAGTAAATCAACAGCCAAAGAATGTAGGTCTCCTGACACTTTTACTAGAAAACTTGATGTCTTTAAATATATTATTTTCTTACACAGCAAACTCCTTGATTGAGCTTTAGCTGTTTTTGTCCTCTATTTTCATGAAAATATAGTATCTGCTTTGGTGTGTTTGCTTGATGAAAAATGTTGAATGCTGTAGTCAGACAGCATGTGTTAAATATATTAAAATGTAGTGCTTCTGGTTACCACTGCTATGCCTAAAGGTTTTCTGTAAGTTACACAAAATTATTCTCTTCAAATATTACTGTTTGCTGGCTGCTCCCTTCTTCAGTGGAGTGTAGGAAGCTGTTCCCTGCTCAACAGTTGGAAAGGGTTGTACAAGGCACTGCTAATGTGCCTGACTAGGAAAAATCAAGAGTGTGTGTACTGTTGAGCTTAAAATCAGTACTGTAAAAACTTAGAAAATGGTTTCATGTCTTATCCCGTCTACATAATTCTAACACTGATTTCCCCATCTTTAACAAAGAAAAAAGTAAATGAGCTAGAACTGTAGTGTTTTAGCCATTTTGTCAAAGTTTGCTGGTATTATTCCTGGCCTAACTCCTGGCAAATTCTTTTAAACATTTGGCTAAGGCTTGCATCCCCTCTTACACAGATGGGAGCAAGGAAAGAGTGCTATTTTTGAACAGAATGTATTGGCACGGAGAGTCTGTCTCTGGTATTTTCTTACTGCCACTTCTGCTGCTAGCAAGCCCCCACCAAGGAATAAATCTTCAATTGCAGAGTTGTTTCATAAACAAGCCCATAAATCTCGTGGGTGGACACTTCAGGCAGTATGTGCTAAAATGGTTATATATTTGCTTTAAAACTGGTCTTCAGATAAGGCTTTTGTGTGTCCACCTAAAAAATACAGTTTGAATACAACTTCAACTTCTTGCAAGTTGAACAAAAATATTTAGACTTAGAAATGTTCTTAAATGAATGGAGACTTGGGATTGGATACGATTGTGCTACAGCTTTTATTAACTGTTCCACATTAATTCAACTTACTCTCTTTTTTAGTCTAGTAAAAGTGATGGTGCACAGAAAGAAGTTAAATATGAGCCATTTTCTTTTCCTGATGGTGAGTACAGGGAAGCAAATCTACTCTGAAGTGACTTTCTATTTACTTGTGTTAAGTGTACCTGATGGTGGGAATATTTTGAGAACCCTGGCCCTTTAATGCTTTTGAAAATTAATCTTCAAAGACTGACAGGAATGGAAAGATTTAGGTAAACCAAAACATTGAGATGGTGAAAGGCATAATTGCCATCCATCTGACAAGCTGGTGATCATAGAAGACGGGCACACAAAGACATTTGCATGTAACGTGCAGTTGTTTTGCACGCTGCCTTGTCAGTGGGTGGTAGAAGGCTGAAATCACAACAAAAACTTAAACTGGACTTTCAAAAGTGCTGTGCTGGTGCTGGTGTTGCCTCAGTTTTGCGGGGGGCTTGGAGCCTGAGGGCCCAAAGCACTCACCTCGTGCATTACATCAGTAATATTTATGGATACACATTTATTTCATGAGAATGCACAACGTCTTCAGTTTCCTGAGACTCTCCTGGCTGAGAGCTGCTGCTTTTAGTTCAAAATGGTTTCGTTCCATGCTGTAGCTGGGGTTTTTACACACACAGCTGTGGTGCTGAGGCCTGGCTGATGCATCTTTGGTTTGCGAGCTGTTAAAAATACTGCAGATGTTCAAGCAGGACTCAACTTTTTCTTACCTTTTCTTTCCCTTTCAGATATTGGTTCTAACAATTGTGGCTATTACGACCTGCAGGCAGTGCTAACTCATCAAGGCAGATCAAGTTCCTCCGGGCATTATGTGTCTTGGGTCAAAAGGAAACAAGGTAAAAAAAACCCGAACCAAATTGCAGCCTGCTAACCACTCTTCACAGCTCCTTTCAGCAAAGGGGTTGTTAAGCAAGCTTAGATATTATGTACCTAACTTACAAATGATCCTCTTGTTTTCCTTGCAGATGAGTGGATTAAATTTGATGACGACAAAGTCAGCATTGTTACACCTGAAGACATTTTGAGGTTATCTGGGGGTGGAGACTGGCATATAGCTTATGTTCTACTCTACGGGCCTCGCAGAATTGAAGTTGTTGAAGAAGCAGCTGAACAATAGTCTTCCGTTTTAGCCATTCTGCCTAGGTGTGAAATAAATGTTGATTACTGATCACTTCTTTAACCCCAGAGCTTTAGCAAGTGGATAAATAATTTGTTCAAACCTTCTCATGTGCAGAGGGATATTGTTTTAAAACTGATCCATGTACCAATTAGTCACTATTGGACTGGACTGCCCATTGTGGTGGTGACAATACTTAAAATAGCTTTAATGTCTTGCAGAAGATAATTTTTTTTTTAAATGAGCCTCTCTTCCTCCTTCTTCTCTAATGTCATCAAGTATTTATTACACACCTACTCTCACATTTGTTACTCTTGCATGGTTTATACCACAGTTCAGTAGCTGTCCATCCTTTGCCTTACCTGGCAGTTCTGTTAGGAAGGTAGAAGAGAAACTGTTGCCTTGTTGTGTAACTCAGTGCTGCTGCCCATAGACAACAGCTGTGGCTACAATCAAGTATTTGTCCAGCCTGACCTGCTGATTCAGTCTCTTCTGTTGCTGGCATCTCATGATTTCAAAATGAATTGTGATCAACAATGTGTCCATTAAAAACAGCTCCTGTCCTGGTACTGTAGTCAGTATGCGTTTGTTTTCACTTCTTGGGCCACCACAGATGAATGTCTCAAAGCAGTAATGGAATAAAGTAACTTTTTTTTTTTTAAGCTGTAGGGATGTGTCTCCTGTCCTGTTACTCTTTACTCAGTAGCTAAGTCCAGTGTGGTGGCTGCAAAATTTGGCTTTGCTTACAGGACCTTCTGCATAACTAAATGTGTGTGACTGCAGTAAAGCCTTTCAGCGCTGGCTACAGCCCAAAAAGCACTATCAAGGTCATCAACCCCCTCAGCTCTTGATGTGCAGGTTCCCAGTGTTGATGTGTCCCAGTGCCTTCTGGAAGAGCTGTCCATACTCCTATGAAATACTTTCACTTTTGTTGGCAGGGTAGTGAGTTTGCCTGTGCCTCACTTGATGAGAAAAGGTCCTTTTACCCTTTCCTGGGGACACTGGCATCAGCTGTGGCCATCACACACGCAGCTCCTCTGCCTTGCAATTGATACTCCAGTGCCACCTTCCCTGCACAGCTTCACCTGGGAGCACACCAAACACCTGGGCCTGTAGCGTATGTGGCATGATGCTGAAAGGCAAATTCTGGCCATGAAGGAAGCCCTCCCCAACAGCACTGGCTCTGTTCTGCTGGCCCCACAGAAACATGGGTTAAATTCTCCAGGGTTAAATTCTTATTCTGCATCCTGTTCCAGTGGAAGGAGGTGCCTGTGTTTGGTTGCTGCTTTATGGAACTGCATCCTCCCACTGCCATCCTCGGCTTTCCCAGCACTGAAGTTGTCAGGCACACCTGCACACCTCTACTCACAATATGCTCAAGTCCCTTAATCAGGTGAAACTGTTGGAAGTTCATACCTTCTACCAACCCCTACTGTAGCAGGAGCTAAAACCTGCACTGTTATTTCCAATAATTTTCCTGTATCTCTGCCCCACCAACCTTCACTGAGACACCCTACTCAAATTCCCAATCACATTTAAGTCCTGTGGGGCAGCAGGCACAAAACTCACCAATGGCTCTGCAGGCAGGAATGCTCAGGTGGTAGCTAACCATGCTGGAAATTCACAGCTGAGTGAATAGCTGAAGAAGTACAGAGTTCAGTGGAAGTTACTTTCCAAACACTGACCTATCAGAGCAATCTTGCTGAATGACAGAAACACTACACAAACCTGCCAGAGAACAAGTTGTAGCCAGCTGCCACTTAACACCACAAAAACCTCTCACATTTTGAGGGAAAAGAGCTTGTATCCATCTTACAGACAATCATGGCCTTAAAATAAAACCTTCAGAGTAACCTGTGACAAAAAAAATTCTTTGTTTACCATTACTCAGGGGTGTTCCTACATAGCCAAAGAATGAGAAGATAAAAATAATCACTAATTAAAACATGATCATTGACTGAACCAGTGCTTCAATGGGAGAGCGGTACAGCACTTCTTCCCTGGAAGTCAGTGCTGTGCCTTGGAGTGCCATCACAACCCTCTCATTTTACCCCTACCAGGCAGGATTTGACAGTGCTCAGCTCCCATCACCCCACAGGGTGACTCCAAAGTCCTTCACACACAGTCCCTCCCTGCTGTGAGGAACAAGCTTGTCAATTCTCTGTCCAGCGGAACTTACCTGAGTTCTGCTGGTGCCAAACCGTTCCACAGCCTCCCCCAAAAGCTGCCAGAGCTCTTCATCCTCCCCTTTATGTTCTACCACCAAAGGTGAAGCTTCCTAGTTCCAGGCCAGGGCAACTAATCCTTTCCTCAGACAATGTGGACAATCCAACAGTATTATTAAAAACCTTTTTATCATTTACTGAACATAAAATACCTATCAAAAATCTGTTACCTAGCGACAAAAGTAACAATTATCAATGGCAAGCACCAGAAGAGTCACAATTACCAACACCCCCAGCCCCAAGTCAGTCAGTTGGCATCTGAGGCGAGTTAGCTGCTGCCTTCGGTGTCGTTGGTGAGACTTTCGGCCAGGTCCCCGAGCCCGGCTTTGGTCAGCGCTGTGATCAGGTTCTCAGGGGTGGCATGAGCGCCCTCCTGATCCTGCCAGGCCACCAGCAGCTGCTTCGCTCTCATCTTCACATCCTCGCTGTCCAGCTCGATCTGCCGGATATCAGATTCCTTCATCTCCAAGTAGGGGGCCAAGGCCTTCCACTGCTCCCCCAGCCTGTGCGCGAAGGACTCGATCTGCTCACCCGTCATGGCTTTGTCCCGCTGCACCTCTGGACCTGGGGAAAACAGAAGGAATCAGTGAGACACAGGGAACACTTCCAGACACCGCAAATGAATTGCCCCTGATCGGCCCCATTTTAAATCCTCTGTTTATTAAATGACCTTTCTTGTAGCTTTTCAAACCTACTTGAGCTCTGAGAGCAGATTTTTACAGGTGTTCACTGGATTTCAAGAGCAACGCCCCTTAATGCCCATAAGGAAAATCTCACTTTTTTTAATCTCCTATTATACTGAGAGAGAAGTGTTAAAGTCTTAACTACATCAGAAATGCCTCTTCCAAATGAAAACAAGGATTTTGACAGGCAGACTACAGTTTTCAACACAAATCAATTATAACATTAAAATACAGTGATCTTTAACATTTAACTATGTTTTGCAATTTTTTTAGTCACCTTAATCAAAGTCAACCCAGGTAAAAACAACCAAACAAACCAACCCAGTTTCATTCCCTTTTTTCTCATGTTCCTATTAGTAACAAGGCTGTGACAGTAAATTTCATGTGTAGTCAGTACTTCAAGGAATTTTCTGTCATTCTGGCATTGACATAAAAAACATAGAACACTAGGCTCTGCTGAGAAGCAAAGTGCTGTAGCGATTACAGATGGATTTCCACATTCATAGCTTATCGTGGTCTGTGGCTTACCATCCATGTTTATTTCACAATTTTAAAGAAAGAAAAACCAAAGACTGAATTATGTAGAAAAATTAATAATACTCCTAATTTTAAATAAAATATAGATACTTTATTAAAAATTAATCTCTTATTCAAAATTAGTCTCTTCTCATGCCACCTGAAGAGACAGTTGGCATGGAGTAAAAGTTTCAAGTCTCTCCAGAGACACTCATTTATCTGAACTAAAGTCACATTGAGGGGAAAGAACAAAAGGTGCAGAACAACAAAACAATAAAAGTCGTCAGATCACTTCCCTTGCCCAAGCACAGCAGACCACAGCTCTGCCATTGCTGCTTTAAGACAAGATTTAAAGATGTAAATCCCACAGAGTGACACCCACAAAGGCTGTGTGAATTAGTATCAAGCTAAAGAGGAAAGAGCTTCTCTACTATTGGAAAGGAGACTATGAGGAAGGTCAAGTGCTGGATGGAAAAGGGCAGCATGAGAGATTCACCCACAGGTGGCTTTCCACTGACAGAAAGAAGCTTGCAACAAAGCTGCCAGAGGTACCCAGTGTTTGGCTTCCATGCCCTGCATATCCCATCCGTCCATGCTGGATCCAGGAGCTGGTTACACAGGGTTACACCACATGAGGGAGAATGTGCTGTGAGATGAAGGCATGAATGAGGATGGAAGAGGGCAGATTCACAGACAAAGGAGATGGGGAAGGACACCTAGGAGCAGGACATGACAGGATTAAAGGCAAGAGGCAAACAGGAGTGGATTGTGGAGAAAAATGAGTGAGATGATGTTTGCCAGGAAGGCTGCTCTTCTCCCAGAGAACCTTTTGCCTTTAAGTTATTTTAAATGAAGAGGAAATAAAGACCTCAGAGTTGGAATACATCAATTTTTGAAAGTCCCACAACTACCATGCCAGGAGGGGCTAGGGGAAAGTGCTTACCCCAGTGATTAAAGGGCAGAGAGAAAGTGGGTCAGGAGCACTCACACAGATTTCTACACAGCTGACATTTCAGCCATGAACATCCAGTGACACTGGCAACATACACCACTATAGCAGAAAAGGTGAAAGAGGATCCTAATGGAAGTGCTAATCCAACAGGTTGGAGCTTTCAGCACTGCAGGCCAGGACACTGGAAGGCTGCTCCTGGTGCCCCATGTCCCGAAAAGGCTGCGCTTTTTGGTGCAAATGCACTGGGGTAAGCAGGACTGATGTCCCTCAGTGGAAACTATGTTAAAACACAGATTCTACAACACACATGAAGAGAAAAACTGGAAAGACTAAGAATATGCAAATCTTACTTTCATTGTTTTCCTTTAATAAAGCATCATTATCTTCCTCATCTTCATCTTCACCTGTTTTTATTTCTTCAGACGGAGGCTACAATGGAAGAACTAAACATCACTGGATGCATTTTGTGCTGTGTTGTCTCTGGAATGTGTGTTACCATGGAAAGTCTGAGATGGTCCCATATGAGAATTAAAAAACCCCCAGAGTCTTCTAAACACCAGTAAGTTCTCATAGAGCATATTACTAACCAAAAAACCTCATAAAAGCATCCACTGATTTCACAGGACTCTTCCTTTTCACAGTAACAACAACTAAACATTCCACAGTGAATCACCTGCTTAAAAAAAAACCCAGCCAGCCAAATTTAAGATCACTACCGATTAAATTTTTTTAAAAAAATCATTATTATTGTTATTCACTAATTTTATTCCACATTTGTGAATTCCCCAAAGTTTATGTACTTTCAGACTTCTGGAAGGTGGCAAACAAATATACAACGAGCAAACTTTTCACTCCCTCATTTAGCTACTGATCAGCCAAAAGGTTTCATCTTTTTCTACATTTAAGCCATGGGCCTTAGGTACATAGTTGTTTTTTGCCATAGCATTTGGCACATGACAGTAGTACCATCAGGAATATTGCATACAGCCATACCGTAATACATTCAACAAATTAAAATCCCCTTATTTTTTCTGAACTTGCTATTAGCACAGTTAACTCTGATGGCTGGACAAACAAAACAACCATATATTAAAATCCAACCTTTAGACCTCACATTACACAGAAGGAAGGTCTCAGGAGAGAAGCAGGGGCTTGTATCTGCAAGATGTTGCTGGGTTGTGTGCTAATTCAGAGTTGTAGGAAGTGTCCCTTCCCCACTGGCAGCCTCTCTTATCACTGTGTATAAAGCCATCTGAAAGGCCCCTCCCTGGACTCAAATTTGTACTGTTGACCAAGCAAAGGGTTAATGCCTTAATTTTACAGCTCCACAAGGTTTATTCTTGTTCTGCATATTTTAGAAGTCAGGGAGCTGATAGAAGAGCTCTGGCAAACCTTGCTGTAAAGCTCTGGTAACACTTAGCACAGCACCTTCAGCTGCACACGCTGCCTCTTCTGCCATCCCACTATATTCAAGAGCCATGATTCTGGCTTATACCTTCCATAAAATTGGTCTGCACTGCAACGTGGAACCCAAGCAGCTGGGTTAATATATGTATATGTGTATATCTTCACACACACATACATATAAATATATATACACTTATGCCTACCAATTGGATTGCCACAGCTGTTTTTTTTCACAGAGCATGAGGCAGGGCTCAACAGATACCAGGTTAATCAATGTTATTCTCTTTATTGTTAATGGGATCTTCAGAGATTAGACTGATTTTATTTGTAATTTTTACTTTAGTGTACAAACCTTTTTCCTGGCTTTTTTTTCCCCGCCCCCCCCCCTCTGTCCCAAATGGGCTGCAGAGGGACACGCAGGAAGTGAATAAATTTATAATTTGTTATTATAGGATAATATTACTTACAGGCAGCTCCTTGGCTAATTTGATTACCATGTTTTCTAGATACTCAGGTAAACTCTTGAATTGTTGGTTTGTTGGCTGGAAGAAGTGGGGACTTCTGCGTGCCAGAAGCCTCAGTGCTCTCCAGCCATAGTTAGAATTGTTCACCGCCCTACAATAAAACACAAGATTGATTAGGAAAGTCTGGCATCTATAAAGCACAGAGAAAGATTTGAGACATTTAGTAATATAATTCTGTCCAAATTTAAAAAGTTTTTGTACATTTCTGGAGTTCTGCACAGATGCTAGTAATGCTGAGAACTGTCTGTTTTCTTTAACAATCCAAACACGAAAGACATTAAAATCAAGTGAAACACAGCAGAGATGGACATACTTATACTTATTTTCAACCATGTTTTCAGGGTCTGCTTGTTCTATAGCTTCTTCAAAAAATTCCTCCAGTGTTGGCATATACTCCCTAAAAAAAAATCAAATAAGGAGCTTAATATGCTTCACAAACTTCTCTAAAATAGTCTTTGTTCCTTCAGACACATCTCAAGCTCATCCACTGAAGAGAAAAAACAAACCCCAAACCAACCCACTTAAATTTAAGCATTTTAAATAAGAAACTGTTTGATACATGTTGCTATAAAATTATTTACTGCATAACCACTAGAGTGTGCCAGCAGTTGCTAGCACTGCCTACTATATACATTTAAACCTCTTTCCACCAAAGAAGTGACATCAACATCTGTCAAGAGCATTTGCACCGCTCACAGGAGCTCAGGGGTCTAAAATGGTTGCTAGTTTTGTGCCATTTGACAGCATCAGTAAAACATGGCTGTCCCTAAAAACCCCCACCTCAGTTCCATCTGTTCTCAGAACCACTTGTGGTTGGTTCTGACGAGTACTCAAAGCAGCACAAAAGGAACCCTGACCTAAAAACAGAACAGAAATAAAATTTCACACCATCGGGACAGTTTGCTGCTGAGAAGACTCTAACCAAGAAACACAGATTGTGTAAGAGCTGTAGGTTACTGAGAGCCAAGACTCTCAGTTGTGCAAAGTTTGTAATGATCTGTATTTCTCCTACCTAATGCTGACAGAGACACACCTGCTTCTGCAAGGGAGTCTAGTAAAGGGCTGGAGCCAGGGTGAAGCACACTGGTCTATAAATTTGCTTCAATTTTGTTTTAAAAAAGAAATTTTGCCCAGGGCAAAATGGTGCCCCATGCATCATCACTGACTACTGGAACCAAAGCCAGCACCTTGAAAACCCATCTGAGTCCTGCCATATTATCCCCGGAACAACTATCTAAAAAGGAGACAGCTAAGGAAGTATTACCCTATTTGAATAGAGATGTGAAGAATCAAAGCAAAAAGCTACACTCACTTGACCACGTATAAAGCCCATAGTAAAACTTGGAACTGAATCTGGATGCCGCCGGATCGATTTCCTGTTTAGCATGACATGCATTTTATTTGTTTATCTCCATTTAAGGGCTTTATTTATTTTTATTCAAAGACATTGCAGCACAATACAATGACACAGAGGGAACCAAAAGCTTTGGTCCCAAACACAACTCCACCTTCATTGCTTGGCCTAATAAAGGCAAGTATCCTGTCAAAGGCCTTCCTGCACATCCCAGCCTCACAAGAAAGGAGGGCACTTTCTCTGCAAAGCTCTAAACCTCTAGAAAAGCAATTCCTCCTCTCAGGATAGCTGCACAATTAGCACCTGTACCCAGGCAAACAGACTTTACTACAGCCACTACTAGCACAGTTCTCTTTGGGAACTGTCCCATCCCTTGTCCAAATTTTCTTACTCTGTATCATGTCTGCACAGTAAAAGATTTTGGTATCTGTAACAAAGAATGTTGCATAGCAGAGTACATTTTAAGTATTTCCCACAATTGTGCAAGCATAAGGGACAACCAATAATTGCATTTTTCTGTATCTGCCCCATGAGTAGACCTTGTATGTGCTGGAACAATGCCTGTTTCCTCTTATCTAGCACTATTTAAAGCACAGGCCTGCTTAAATAATATAGCCAAGTAGCATGCTAACTTCATCAGATCCAGACTTGGCAATCTTCCTTCATTATATAAGGCAATTAATTATACAATCAAGCTCTACAAAAGGGGAGTTTCCATCTGGTTTTCAGCTTAGATTTTACTTTACTAAGCAATGAAAATTACTGACAGCATAAACACTCGAAGAAGTGAGGAGAACTGTAAGATTTAAAGGCAAAGACTCATACAACCACCTTCTCTCAAGAAGGTGTGAAATGCATCCCCCCTAAGATAATTTTGTACATCTTCCCTATGCCAATTTCGTAACTCTCTAATTTGAGTGCTAATTAGTTAGCTTTAGACAATGACACACTCATTTTTTACCTACCTACTCTCAGATTTACAGGCTTCCATGTTATCAGGACATAAATTCCAAAGGCGGGTCAGTTCCTCACTGAAAACAAAAGCATAAACACACATTGTTTATGGTCATCATTCTACCATTCCACACTTATAGACTGTTTTAAAGGGATCTCTAAAAGATACTTATAAGGAAAGAAAACCTGCTGCAAGTTTTAAAAGAATGATATAACCTTTGGATGTTCTTCGGCAGTTCCAAAGTAAGGAAAAAACCCCAAACACAGAACCCCCCTACCCAACTAACCAATTCAAACCCAGAAATTCTGTAAAGGAAAGAGAACCCAACATACTTCCCCATAAGGATTTTTTTGTTTGATCCTTTTCCTAAGAAGTCCTCTGGAGCTGGCCTCTTCCTCATAGGCCTCATTGGCTTAGAATCAGGAGGTCTAAAGAAAAAAAAAATGTTCTTTAGTATCAAACCAGTAATATCTCAAGAACAAAAAAAGCTATTTCACCTTTCACCTTGAGATGGTGCCAAGTTACATCATACTGAAAGGACTGAAGGACAGTGAATCTAATAGTTGAAGGAGGCAGTGGGGAAGAGGAGAGAGAATGCGGCAAAGTAGAGATACAGAAAGGATTCTGCCAGACACCAAAAATAGTTCGCTCAAAAATGTAAAGGTCTACCAGAGTCCAAATAAAGAGAAGGAAGCGAATCACATTTGTGACAGCAGCACATGATCTACCCTGCCGCTGGGATCATCTGCTCTATGATTGCAAGGTCTCTTTCCCCAGCTGCAGCTGATTTCATGGGATCAAAGAATGGAGATCCCAGAGCACTGAGGTTAGGGCAAGACCTACCCAAGCTGAAACTCTGGATGAGATCTAAAGGAGACAGAATATTTATAAAAGTCAAGTTTCATAATTTTACTTCCCCACAATCCCCCTGCAACAGTAATTTCTCTCTTCTAACAGCCCCCCTCCCCTTTTTTTGCAAACAGCTGAAGTCATGAAGAGGTGGCTGCACCTCATCTCCCCACTAAAAGAAAATCTCCAAAGAGATAATGACCCAGATGCTCCTTACCACAAAAAGGCCACAGTCTGTGTGTACAATGAAGAAGGATACACGACAAACGTTTGGTCATCCCCTCAAGATAGTCAAGTAGACACACGGAGTCAAAGTTCAAGTTTTGCCACTAGTTAGTAACTAATAACACAGGAAACTTTCAGTGGTGAAAGCACTAACCACTTCAACCTAGGGTCTGCTGAAAGCAGGAGGGGACAAAACCCGCTTCAGCCTCCTGGACCACTGGATCCTCAGTACCACGAAATGTTGCCCTGAGACAATGTGGAATGCTCTTCTGAGAGCCCACACACCCATAACCGCTTCTTCCCTGACACACTGCAATCCTTATGATTTTTGGCAGAAATCTAGGAGCCTTCTGCACTCACTGAAGGAACAGGCTACTGTACAGATCTCCCAATTGTGTGATTGGTTAATGGTCATATGCACCATGGGTACCACATTCTGAAGTGTAACCACCAGTTCAAACAAGCAGCAGAAAGCTTCTGAGTTGTAAATTACCTTTCTTTCACAAAGCTCGGGCAGCCCTCATTTTTCCACGAGTTCCAGTTTTCTTCAGTATTTAATATATGCTGTATAAACACAGAAAGTATTACAGGTTATTAGGGTCACAAGCACTTTCAGAGCTGACCCCTAAGTTTTAAACTGAGCTATTAAAATTAAGGGGAAAACTTTGTTCTAGGTTATGTGTTTCAGTCACTGTCTTGAAGATTATCAGTATAATCTCAGACAACTGGTTTAATTTACTCAAAAATAGTGCAACTCCTCTCTTCAAAAATTGTAGAAAAGGCCTTATTTCTCCTGATCTAGACAAGAAAATAGATGCAGTCAAAGTAAAGGAAAAAAGGAAAGAAAAAAGACAACTTCTTTGGTTTTAATTAATTTCACTTGCATTTTATTTCCATGTCTTTGGGCACTGGACTCCTATCTGCAAAACTTTTTAAATATTTTTTGCTTTCCAATAGCCCATCGTCCTGCACATACACATGCACACACAAGCTTATTTCCATTTCTCCCCAGGAAAAGGAAGGAAGAAAAGAGTATTAATGAAAACATGGGATAAAATATGACTACAAAACAAAAAGACATTATAAGACCTTTTTATACTGGGATGAGGTAAAAGTTTTCTCAGACATTTTGTGTTCCAAAAGCTACTTCAAGCCAAAACTGTTTTTTTACATGCTGTATAGACTTTGTTGAGGCAGGCATCAAAATACTCACCTCTACCATTTTTGAGAATCTTTCCCCATCTGGAGGATTTTCTGAAAGAAGCTATGAATGGGAGAAAAGAAGATGAATGTTCCACATTATATCTGTAGAAGAATATGTAGGAAAAAAACTCCAGAGAAAATGGTGGTTACTGCTTCAAAGGTGGTTAATGAAATATTACATGCTTAATATTCTTCCATGTAATATGAAAATAGATACCAACCTGGTAGACTGCTTTTGTAGTATCTTCAATCCAAAGAGACTGTTCATCTGTTAGAACATAGTTTGAACTGGAATTGAAAAACAAAACAACACATCAGAAAGTGTGCTGAGGACAAATAATTCACACTACATACCTTCTGAGTTAGAGGGAATCTGAGGAAAGTGCTTTGAATGTGATCTGCTCTGGTCCCAGGGACTGACCATTTTTTACTTTGTAGAATTAATTAGATGTGCTTGGGGACTACACTTTCAAGGTGTAGACTGACCCAGCAGGAAGCCCATTTGAGTGATTCAAGATCACACCTTGATGTTGGATCCAAAACACAGCAAAAGGGCACAATGAAAGATTTACCTCAAAAACACTAATCAAGTGTTATACACCATTTTTATCTCATGCCATCCTTCACACCAGTAAGTGACTGTTTATAATGAACATTTTAACGCACTGACATTGAAATGACTGTCACCTCAAAAGGACTGAACTGCAATTCAGAAGACCTGAATTCCATTCCTTCTCAGCCAATAGACTGCCTTGATAAATAATCTGTAGAATTAGGATAATGATCCTAACCTCATTTACAAAGTTCTTTGAGAGCTGTTTACAAGAAGCAATATATAGCAGGTGGGAGACAGCTGCCTTGTTAAGGACGTTAATTATTATGTGCACACATGGCCCAGGGCACAGGAAACGAACAGAGAGAAAGGATTTTCTTCAGACTAACGTTAGAGACTAGGAACAGATGGGGTTTGGTTTAATTTATAAGAGCAACAATCACCATTGTTATTTCTTGCTATTTTGGACAGAGTTCTGCAGTATACTAAGGAAAAACAAATCAGCAACCAGTGCCACACTGCAGAGTCAGTACAGATAAAAAATGATGCCACACACAAGTACCTTGCACTGGTCTAACAACTTGGTGCTGCCAAGGACAGTCCCTTTCCCTCTCATGGTTGGAAAGTCACTGTAAACAAGTTTTAATGGCCTCTACTTCTCTGAGACCCCACGACTCACCAACCTGGCAGAAAACATACTCTGCAAAGATGAGCAGATTGGGTTTTTCCCTGTGTAGTAAATGGCACAAGTTTGACTAAGTCCAATGAACGCTAGAGCAAGGGAGGGCAAAGAATCAGGCAGAGGAACAGAGAAATGAATGAGACCTCTGCTTTCCTGCTGTAAAATAATTTCAGCCACACTCTGTATTTACCAATCCAAAGGCTCCAAGTTCCACAACACCTCAGACTAAGTAGGTAAACTATTTTAAAATATTTTGGTTTATCTCCAAGTTCCTAATTCCCCATCCACAAAACACAAAATATTTTCATATTACCTTTTAAATTTGACTTGTCCCTTTAGATACTGAAATAGTATTAGGTACTGCAACAAGATGTGACGGCGGAAGTTACTGTCACTCAGCTGTAAATCCATCAGCTAAACAACAACAAAAAAGCAACAGATCTTTAAATATTTACTCTCTTTTAACTTATTTTTCTAAAGGCAACATTAGAAATGAAATCCAATAAACAAATGGCAGCTTTATTGAGGACTTATTCCAGAAATAGAAGCCTCCCAAGTCATCAATTAACAGAGGCAACCCACAAAGAATAAAACAGAAAAAGGAATAGAATAAATCTATCTAAATAAAGTGGCCAAACAGTGCAATGGGATACCCAGAGAAACTACGGACTTTCGACTGGACACAGTGCTGATCAACTGTTCAAGCTGAGAGCTTTGAACAGAGCAGCTGAACCAAACATAGGTTCCTTCCAACCTCAATTAGCCTGGGATTCTGGAAGGGAAACTACATACCTTTTCACTAGTTAGGAACTTTGCAAAATATACATGTTCTCCTCCTGTTTTTAGTTCTTCCAACTTTTTTCGGGAAGCCTGAGTGTCGTCCAATTTGTAACTTTTGAAAACAGCCAAAACTTCTTCTGAGTACTATAAAACAGAGTTATTTACCACATGAAAATAATACTGAACCTTTGTAGCTAGAGAACTACACCAGACTTAAAGACAAGAAAGGAAAATAATTCGTAAACTTGTATCAGCACATTGAAACAACACACCTGTTACTGATGCGTAGGACCTCTGTGAACCCCAAAAATGAAGTGAAAGCGTTATCATATCAGAACATTTAATCATACAGAATATTTAAAGCATGCTAAGAAAAACAACATTTTGGGTTGTGAACAGTGCTTTGTTGTTTAGACATCATGAAGATAAAAGGTTCACATGATGACGGTGCTACATTAAAAAATTTCATCTGAAAGACTTAAGTCTGGCCTTGATCAGTCTCTGAACTGCATCTGTGGTGGTTTTCTGGTGCTTTTTTTTTTTTTTTTAACCCATTAGTAGATGCTATTAATTAGATACATATTAGGATGTCTGAACAGATGTCACCTTCTATTATCAGAACACAGAGAATAAATATTAAAAAAAACTAAACTCCTTTGAATTAAACAAATACTGAGTGACTAATTATGAAGAAACAGTGCCTTAGCAATAAATCCTAATCAATATTCATACTAAGCAAAACTGAAACAGCTGGCTGAAGGGAACATTCAAGTCATTGCTTCTACAAAGATCTGCTTCATCAGAAACCAGTAATTTTTAGGGTCCCACTGGCATCTATATGACTACTCAAAAATACCAGCTAGGTATAGAGCTGTTATAGGTATAGGTAGATAGAGCTATAGGTAGATAGAGCTATTTATCTTCTTGGGGTAAAAAAACCCACCCAAACCCACAAGTTTTTCTTTTTGCAGCTGATAAACCACAAAAAAGGTACTTCTGGCACTGTTGCAACATATGAAGTATTTCTGATATTGACATACATTAGGGAGTTTACTGTACACTTTAACAAAACATATCATTTACTGAAAAAGGCTCACTTTAGAGAACAGCAAAATGCATTTCCTCATGCACATTTTCCAGCGGCCTGAGCCTTTGAACTGTTCCATGCTTATGCAGTCACTGACACTTGTGTAAACAATGACCTTTACTCAGGCTGAATGGTTGAAAGCATGAACTCAGATTACCTTAAGAAATGTTTTCCATGACACCTTCTCATAGCACTGCACAGGATTTCTAAAATAATCTTGAAGCGACCAGAATTTTCTATACAGGTTATAATCTATTGGAATGGAACTGTGGAAAAAATAATGAAAAAAATCATACTGAAATGCAACATATTATATTCAAGTTCACACAGGAATGTACAGCCCCAGAAAATATCATTCATTTTGGAAGTAAATTACTGAGTCAGTAGTGAATCACCACAGAGAAATGTGTAACTCAGAATTTCTCCTTGTAAGAGTTTTCCCTTCAGTCTATTACTACTTTCTTGCCATAAAAGCAAAAATAGTACACAAAAGGGATCTTAGGATTTGTTCACTATCTGTGGCATGAAGGGGAACACAGCTTTTTCTCCTTAAGTATATACTCAAAATCCCTGGATACATCTTATCACAACAAGTTTTGTGAAGGGAATTTTGAAAATTGTCTAAAAGAGAGTGGTTCTCAGTCAGGGTATATAACTTTTTCAAATCTGTACATTTCTGTCTTACAGGCAACTTAAATAATTAAGACATTGCCAGGAGTCTTCACGGATTAGATATATATCTAATCTTCAGAGGGCAGGAGATGGGAAGAATTTGAACAATAACAAAAAATATTAAAGATATTTCCCAAACAGCTTTTTTCCTTCACTTCATAAAGCTTTTGCTTCAGCTTTAAAATTTTTTTCAGCTTACCAACTTGTTGGTGCTTCATCATCTCCCATTTCACCTTCTTCCACGTCCATTCCTTCTTCCCTCTCCTCAGTGTGCTAAACAGGAAAAAATTATTTAAGATTTATACAGATGCCACTACAGTTTGTACAGAGTTCTCACACTGCTGTTTACTGTAAACATTCAATTACATATTAGATCAGAAAGCTTAAGCTGGTAACTCAAAAGATCTCTTTAGTATTATTACTGCAATATGTGCAACAAATTCCTGTCTTAATCCAATAGTAGCCTCACTTCTGAAAAAAGCTGAAGAGACAGCTCTGTCCTCTGCATATTGTGGGAAAACTTTGCAGAGTAAGTGACAGTGCTCATTCCTCACAATCCTTTACCCTTCCTTTACCCCCTCACAGTGCACAATTTAATGTTCCAGGTAACATGGCAATTCCCAAAACAACAGCTTGGTCTGGCAGAAGGACAACCAAATGACGAACCTACAGTCCCAAACACTTTATGTGCAAACAATCCTATATGTTTACTCCAGAATCAGTGAAAAATGGCATAGGAATTTTCACCTTCTGTCCCAAAGTGCTCTCATGTTCATTGGTATTGAAAACAGTGACATTTTCCAGGTTAAACTGACTCTGTAGGTTAAGCCCTGTGAAAAACAAAGAGTAAGTCTTAAAAGCTGTGAAGTTCCCAAGTCCATTTATGAAATGCTGATACTCAATTCTTAGAGCATTCAACACTTACATTTGAAATCAAAGCAAATAAAAGTCACAACATCAAGAACAGACACAAGAACTAGGATACAAGTGCAAAGTGATTTGGTCCTCCTGGATTTGGTCTGCAACCATCATAAATTTAAAAGGTTCAGCTTATTTAGTCTCGATGTTAAGTGTGATGAAATGCAAAAAATCTCACCTGACTTTTCTGAAAGTGGAAATAACCTAGCCAAGAACAGCTGAATTCTTCCACAAAAGACTGTGTTTTGTGACTTAGATAATCTTCTTAGGAGGTCTAAATATTGTAAAAAGTAAAGAATATTAGTATTTATTCCTCTTTTCATTTCTCATGTAACAGAATTCAAGACTTGCTGATTATGTGACCATCAGAGCTAATGAAATCATATGTAATGTAATGGTATGTTATTGTAAATTCAAATGCCAGTGACTCCCTCTGACCTTACACATTTCTTCCAAATGCATTCTACCAATTCTACTAACACCTTCAATACCAATAAAAAGTTTGAATATATCCTACTCAAATATAGCCTTGGATATAGCCCTTGTCATTGCTGAGGAATGATATTCTTCTATAAAGATCTTCACTGATGAGGAGTTCCCTGAGGTCTGAATGACTTTTACATTAATAATCTAGAATGTGTATCTGTTGAATGATGTGCCTTTTAATTTTATTACTTATTGAACACATCTGAATTAAAATAAAATTATTGAACTAACTTTCATTTGCTGAGATAGGAAGTTCTTTGATACTGCTCCCCCTTCCCTGAAAAACTACCACTCACCATTGCACATGCGAAGCAAGTAATTTTTCCCTGCAGAGTAAAATGTGTTCTGAAACAGAGTAAAGGTATTTAGAACATTAACAGATCACAAAACCTTCCTGAGCAGATTTAATCCAAGCACAAGATATGAGTAAGTATGAGACACTCCTACAGATAATTCTAAATTTGAGTCTTCCCTTACATAACAGGCAGGTTTCACAAAAAGGCAAGTGCCACACATTCCAAGAATGCGTAAAACACATTTACATCCAGCCTCCATAAAGAAAAACCACACGTGACAGTGAACTGTAAGAACACCATCCACTCTTTTATCTCAGAATGCACAAATTTTTACACTAATTTCCTCTATTACTCCATATATGACTGAGGGCAAATTTGGAAGGAAATTTTTTCACAAACCAGTAGGGGGAGGGGCTGCTTGAATCTGCTTTCTAGAGGGACCCCTTCAGAAGTTTCCTCCCAAATTTGCCCTAAACCAGGACAATGATTTATACAAATAAGCAAAGAGAGCACACAAAAGATTTATAGTGTTCAGAATACTGATGATCTGGAAGGAGAAATTGGTAGACACTTGAATTAACAATAAACACCAGTTTGTGAATATATCAGGGGCCATAATGTTATCTGAAACAAACCAGCCTGAATTACTATGGGAGGAGGTTCTAGTTAGAAAATCCAGGTTAGGAAAACACTGAGGTAGCAGCAATCTCTGGAGCTCCTGACACTTATGTGTCACTTACAAAGACACTTAAATTCTCTTCATCAAAGTGGTTATTGTAGACAAAAGCTTTGGCCAAACTATGGAACATTTTGCAAAAATACCTACCGATTTCCACGTTGCAACATTTTTCTCCACAAAAGTGAAAATTTTGTCACACTGATCCAAAGGGAGACAATCCAGAACATCCCCCAAAAGCACAAAAGGAGTTGATGCAGTGCAGATACCTATGAGGAACAGGGAATCTTTTATTCAACAATTTGAACCAAAATACAAAACAAAGAGATGCATAACACTTGAGGGACATTTTATTAAAACAAGTAGAAGAAAGAAGTTCTTCTGAGTTTCTACAAATCCTAACAGAAAACTTGGGCTAAAATGTGAACTTTCATTAAAGCTATTTGTACACATACTCAAACTAGATTTGCAAAAGCTCTGTACTAACATAAAACAAATATTAAAAAAAACACTGTTCTAATGAAGTCAAAGTCTGAAACATCTTTTTGCAGACTGCAAATGAACTCTTTCAGACTTCTGAATCCAGTTAGTCCCACTACACACACCCATGAAGCCTGAGAGCCTTTTCAAGCACCACTAAAACTTTGCTCCAAGTCCATCCACCCATAGTCTCTAGGCAGTGGCTGCATTCCTCATAGCACAGCTCTTATTCTACAGCTCATAAAACATACATGTAGTTGACCTATACTTACTAAAACCAACAAACAATTCTTGATGAATAATGTGAACAAATAAACAAAAGGAAGAGAGCAAAAGTGACTTCAGAAGAGATCAGCACAATGATTTCTGACACAATCTGTTACTGAAACAGATTTAAGCATCTAAAAACCAGTCCTATATTGACAGGAGATGACCACAGATATCCAGGAGATGTTATTTCTGCCTTGCTCAATTCATTTTACCTCTCTGCATCAGTGGTCTCATCTCTGAAATTATGATAGGAAATTTCTAACCATTTTAGAGTGCTGGACAAAGAAACTGCTAATCATACTGCAACCAAACCCATTCATCTTTCTTTATTAACAACAACAACAACAACAAAAAGTTTCCATCACAAATGTCACATATATAAACAAATTTAATTATATTATACTTAATTTTTCTTCTGAAACAAACCCAAGCTTACCAACCGCTATCATAAGAGACGTATATTACCAAAGGCAATTGCAGTAGATGACTTACAGAAATCGAGATTTTAAAATGCCACTAAATGGTCCCTAAAACTGCCAATATATTTGAAAGAGAGATGCTCACCTTCTGTGACTCCATTAATAGCAAGAGAAATAATTGCCAGGAGATTCTCACATGGAGCTTTGTTTATCTAAACAAAGAAAACATTGTTGAAATTGTCTAGTCTGACCATAATGTATCTAACAAAACTAAAATTCTTGTTTCCAAGTAGGCATATTTAAAACAAATACTGACATTCAACTTCCCAAAACAATCTATGAAATCTGATCCATCAGTTAACAGTTCCTGTTGAGTATGAAACCCTTCCTGACTGCTTCCAGGCACTAAAGATCCAAATGCACAGAGAATCATATACCTCTGAAAATTAGTACCCCACATTCAGACTTCATTCAGGTATTATTTGATCATACATTATTTGACTTCTTTCATCATTCTTTTCAGCTGACAAGCTTTGTTATATGTTAGTAACAAATCACAAAATAGTTTTGATTTGAGGAGGCCAAAAGATCTCACTGTTCAAACCCCCCTGCCAGGGGCAGAGACACCTTTCACTAGACCAGATTGATGAAAGCCCCATCCAACCTGACCTTGATCATTTCCAGGGATGGGGCATCCACAACATCTCAGTACAACTTTTTCCAGTGCCTCACCACATTCACAGTGAAGAATTTCTTTCTGACATCGACTCCAAACCTACCCTTTCCAGCCACTCTTAAAGTACACTTATTGAACAATGCGTATTTACAAATTAGAATTTTAAGATGTAGCAGACTTTCATAAGCATTACAAAGAACTAGAAAAGGCTCAGACAACAGCTCTTACCATAGTGTGATGTCTGCAAAATACAAGCTTCTACCAATCTCCTAGGATCATCTGTATTTAATATCAATTATCTCACCATGACATAGTTCCTGTTTTTAATAATGTTTAAGTGTAAAGTGTACACTAAAGTAAGTTTCTCTTACATTAATATACAGCCTACTAATAGAAATTTGAGGTTCAACAAGAGATAAGCTTCAGCAGTTTAAAGTACTTACTATTTCTTCTTCTACAACAACTCTAAAAGCCTGATCCAAGGTACACTTCTTTTCATTTTCACTGCAAATGCAAACATTACACCTTAGTTAGTAACAAGCCTCAGGCACAGGATTTAAAGTTATCTAAATAGGCATTTTTAAAAAATCAAGTGGCCTTTACTTACCTTCCAGGAACCTGGTTAAATGCATTCAACAACGGCTTGATGCTTTTGTTAATCAGAGCCTCTCTGGTGGATGTCTACCAAAATGCAAAGCACATAGGAATTTAGGCATGTGAGCTAGTAGAGCATCATACCTCAAACCTGGGCTTACAGTGCTCTGAAAACAGCATTTCTAAATGACACACAGAGGATTACTCTCTTGTAACCAACACTGGAGCTGTCATTGTGTCACGTACCACACTCACAACTTCAGCTGGTTAAGGTGGTTTGGGACATAGATCAGAGAATACTCTGAGTCGGAAGGGACCCACAAGGATCATCGAGTCCAACTCCTGGCCCTGCCAGCCCCAAGAATCACATGTGCCTGAGAGCCTCTCTGTCTTCACGGGAGTTAACAGCTCCTCCCAATTTTCTATCACCTACAAACTTGCAAGTCCTGAGTTTATGAAAATGCTGACAAGCACACAACTCCTGCTAAGAAGATCGTCTAAAAATAACTATTTTCTGTTACAAAATCGCTCTAATAGGTCGAGTGCTTGTGCCTCGAGCACTTTTGTGCAAATCCCATCTTCTTGTCTGACAGCCTGGCTCGCAGACGCCGGGATCCAGAGGCCTGGGTACGCACGCAGCCCCCAGTTCTGGGAAAGGAAAAGCATCCTTCAGCAGAGGCACAGCGGCAGCAAGCGTAATACGCCCTGTCGTTTTGCTGCGGGGGGCACGCCACCCTTTCACGGTCTTTTACATTAAATTTCGCTAACCTGAAGCCTGATTCTTCCCTCGGCCGAGCCCGCCCTCACTCCCACACCGCCACAGCTCAGCCGCGCTGAGCGCTCCATAAAGGAGCAGGCCCTGAGGCGCCGAGACACAGCCCGACCCCCGCAGCTTCCTGCCCGCCCGGCCCCCGTCCGAGCGGCCGGGATGGAGGGAAGGCAGGAGGGACGGAGGGAAGGTCAGGAGGGAGGCGGGGGAGGCTCACCGTGAAGCGGAGCCGCGCCTCGGGCAGGCTGAAGAGCGGCGGCGACATGTTCCCGGGCGGGCGGCGCTGCGGGCGCGCGCCGATGACGCCATGGCTCCCGCCCGCCCGGCGGGAAGAGGGAGGGGCGCGGGCGCCATCGGCTGTGGCGGCGGGACGGTCCCGGGATCTCCGAGTCGTGGAGAGGTTTGGGTTGGGAAACAGCTCCGGGATGGCCGAATCCAGCACTGCCGGGCCACCCCAGACCACGTCCTTAGCGGCCACATCCGCACGCTTTCTGAACGCTTCCAGAGACGGTGACTCCACCGCTTCCGTGGACAGCCTGTTGCAATGCTTGGCGGCTGTTTCAGTGAGGCGATTGTTCCTGATATCCGACCTAAAACTCCCCTGGCACAACTTGAGGGCATTTGGTCTGGTCCTGTCACTTGTTAACCTGGGAGAAGAGGCCGACCCCCAGCTGGCCACAGCCTCCTCCCAGGTGGTGTAGAGGGTGGTGAGGGCTTCCCTTGATGTCCAGGGGTTAGAAGGATAAATTACTTGTCGGTAGAATTGCCCTGTTGAAGTTTAGTATTTTACATGTTTCAATGATCTCGGACGCGTGGAGGCTAACAAAGCTTGGAGAGAAAGGATGTGCCATTGAGAGTGGACACAAAAGAATGCAGAATATACAGGCCACCAGTGGCAGAACTCCCGAAATAAGGATGGAATTGATAATGCCTACTCAGCAGCTGTACTGAAATAGGCTGGGGCTGGGTAAAAGGTAATTCTGACCTCCCAAAAGGGAAATTGCGACCAGTGACCCAGGAGAAGGCCTGACCATACAGAGTAATTAGCATGAGAAGCGAGGGAATTGTTTAACCAACAATACAAATACAAATGAATAAGAGAACTATGTAACTTGTAGCCAGTGAACATTAATGCTTTTTTTTGCTAAAGTGTATAAATAGTGAAACATCTTGGTAGTCAGCGTGCTGGCTTTGTGGATTTGCCACTCAGCACCCTTCTCTGCTGAGGACTGTAAATAAATACCTCAACTCAGTTTGTGGATTGGCTTGTTGAGTATCAGGTGAAAGAGCCTATTTTGAGCAGCAGCCTGAGCCTCCTTTTCTCCACCTTAAGCAACCTCCCTTAGCCTCTCCTCATTAGACTTATGCCCTGGCCCTTCATGTTTCACTATTGCCAAAGTGGAAATGACTCTACAGATGAAACTGCTGGTTATTTATTTTTTCTCGTAAACAACGGTAGACCACAGTCTCCCACCATTTTCAAAGTATCACTGAAGTAAAAATTATTAGGGACTTGAATACCATCATTAAAATCACCTCAGTGCTGACAATTTACAGGTTGAGCAATATCCTACAGATGCCTCCTGAGTGACAGAAATATTTCCAGTACAAATTATATTTCTCATGATTGTAGAACCAGGATCGTGGAATTGTTTGGCTTAGAAGGGACCTCAGAGTCTGGCCAAAAGCTCCGGTTCTGCCAAACTCTTGTTCAATAAGTGGGAAAAAGCTCAGACATCCAATATTCCCGCTCATATGGGAAGAAGAGAGCATTATTAAAATTAAATTAATTGTCATTATTAAATGAAAATACTTAAAATAACCCATGAAAGGATAGATAGGAATATGTGGGCTTTTTTATGCTGTGGTGTGGCTGTAGTTAGCTTTTGTACCGGGAGAGGGAAGTGTTTGTCCAGAAAAGGAAGCTGCAGCGGGAGGGGCAGCTTGATCCGAGCTGGTTCCAGGCGCTGCTCCGCTAATGGGGTGGTGGGGACACCCTGCCAGCCCAGAGTTTGTCACCTCATCTATAACTGAAACCATTGTTTGATACTGCCTAAAAAATGTAGGCTGTGCCAGAGCCACGCCAATTCGTTTCGAAGCGTGGGGAAAGGGGCTTCATAACATTGAAAATAGGCTCCACATGATCTGTCTTTTGGAGTGAGTCACCTGCATGTGCTGTGAGACTTGCTGAATGTTGTTAATTCAGGCTTGGGAGAAAGTTGACTTTCCCCCCTCCCCCCCACTATTTCTCATCTCTTACTTTAATAAATTAAATATTATTATCAGCTGAATAAAGGGCCATTCTAAATGAATGATTTGAGGTTATTTAGCACCCATCTCTTGGTGTAAGAAAGAGAACCGAAGAAGACCTCTCTGAATTGGTTATAAAAAAGCTTTAAACTTTAAAAAGGTGTTAGAAAGTGAAAGCAGAAGTGTTCTAAGGAGATACCGCTAAAGGAAGCGGAGTCTTTTTTTGATTATAAATATTCCTTAAGCCAAGAGTAATGTTTCAGATGAACAGAGAGAAGAGCTGCCAACATACTGAAAAAGGCAGTGCAGTATATTTGTTAATGAGTACAACATGACTGAAGACTTTTTTTTCTTGGGGTAGGAACAGATAAAGAGGGAGAGCAATGTTAGCACTGTCATTTAATAGTGATTTATAGCCACCTCTTGTTCTATACCGATTTTTTCCTGTTTGGAACGGTGTTTGTTACTTTCTCACGGATCTCATGCAGAAGGGGGTATGATCGCTGGGCTGTTAGTGCTCCTGTTGGGTTGTGGACAAATGAAGAAGTTCTCACCGCAGCAGCGGCTGTGCGCCCCGGGCAGAGACCGCCCCTTCAACAGCCATGTCAGCAGTGTGGCACTTCTGCTTGCCACGTGGTGGTGTCACCGTGCAACATCTGACAACATCGCTTAAAGCCATCCTCATCACCTGCTTAACGAAGGTGCCAAACTGTGCTCTGGGCTGGCAGACAAAAAACTGGTTTTGAGGATCAGAAAATCAATTAAAGGAGTAGTGCTCCGTACCTGTAAATTAAAATGCCACAATTATCCTGGACATAAAGAAGAGTTATAATTAGATATATTATTAATATATCTAATTATAAATTAGATAGCAGTATGTTAGAAAAAGCTGTGTCTTCTAGTATGTGCTAGGTGAGAAGCTAAGAGGGCAAAAAAGAAGTAAATATTGTTTTCTGTAAAAGTATTGTAAGCAAAATAATTTTTCAGCCCAGATTGAAAGCTATCACCAGCTGAAAGCACAGATGGATGAAAGCAATCAACATCAACAGTATCTCAGGACACCTCTGTACTCAGAGGCCAGTTGATAGAACAGATGTTCTATTGTCTTATGTCAAGAGTCTGTGTAGCTGGAATTACAAAAAAACTTCACTCAGATGCTGTTTTTTGGAGTGAAATCCTGTTCCAAGAACAATTTGAGTTTCCATTTTAATTTCTATTACTATTCCTGCAGAAGGGCATGTCTGGAGACTCTGAGGCCTCCCATCTCTGATAGCACTAGGGCTTAGTGCTTTGCTCCCCCTCCTTCATTGCCAGCCCTCATGCTTAAGTGCTTCTCTTCTCAACCCATGTGCTTCCCCACCACCTTGCACACCCTCCAGTGTGGAAGTACAGGCATGAAAGGTGGATAAATTGCCTTAGGAGCCTGGTTTAAATAGCTTACCTGTTATTTCCAAACCAGTCTTGGGAAGTTGCACAAGGCAGTTTTATCTTTTAAACATTGATGAATACAAGGTGTCCTACCTTAGGCACCTAATTTTAAGGTGGCATCCTGCCAGCCACTGTAGCTTGTTACTGACTGTGAGATACAGTTAATAATGTGTGGACTGATGAAGGAGAAGCTAGATTAACATAAAAACTAGCCCCTCAGGAAAACTTAAATAGCATTTTTATAAAGTGAATAATAGAGAATCTTTCTGCATTTTATTAGTGTATTACATTTTTCACCAGAATATACATATAACTTTTATGTTTGTTAAATCTCATTATTATGTTCTGGTGCATTTAATACTTTCAGGGTTTCCTCTCGATTTATTGAATAAATTGCTGGAAAATATATACCATATGATCTCATTCTCTCATACCATTTACAGCAGAAATGTTTTACTGATACATTTTGTATTTTGGTGGCATTTTTGCAAATAATTTGATAAGAGTGCCTAGGAAGGGTTCATTTTCTGGATTCACCTAGAAGACTGCTTCACATGTGAATCTGAGAATGATTGATTTTTCTACTCCTCATTTTTTATCTGGGACATGGGACTTGCTGGCATAGAACACCTGGAATACTCCCAGGTATTATACTTTATTTATATTATTTATATCTGCAGAGATGCAATCAGGAAAAGCCCTGCTGAGGCTACGTAGCAGGAATTCATCCAAAATTCTCCCCAGACAAGGCAAACTATCTGGGTGAAGTTTTTATATGAGAAGTTATACTCTCAGCTGCTGTATCTCTTCTGCACCTCAGCACAGGGCATAATTTACAAGAAGGGATCCTTTAGTACACTTGCTGCATGATCACTATGTGCTGTTTTCACATGTTGGTTCTCCTTAACAAAGAGTGAAGAAAGAATGGGAAAATATTTAAAAATTGTAGTGAAATTCATTATAATATCTTAAAATATGTAAGGTCTACAGCTAACAATTTTATTAAGATACTTGAAAAAAAACTCAAAAAGCATAGGGAGGATCAGTGCATGTCACATCTCCCAGCTCACTTTATGAATATGTTCCTTTCTAATAAATCTGTGCTTGGGTTTTGTTTTGGGTTGTTTTTTTTCAACACTGCAAAACCCGTAAGTTCTCCATACCCAAATGGAAGTTTGTAAAGTACCTAGCTCTTTGGGGACCTGTGTTTCACCTCAGCCTGCTGCTCTCCAAATGTCATTCTAGATTGTTCATGCATGGGGTTTTTGTGTCCCCCTCTCAGACAGATTGTGGCTGGAAACTGCCAGCTTATGACAACTGATGACATTCTTTAAGGGCCATCTGAAGACAAAGTGGAAAAACCCAGCCATGTCCATGTGTAAATTCTAACTAAGGCATGTGTCATTGATAAACTTCGCTATTGGGCTCTCTGTTATACTTTATTTATATCAGCTTAAAGCCTGAAAGAATGTAGTTTTGGCTGCCTTTCAAAACCTGAGAACTGAGCATATGTGGATTCATTGGAAGGGAAATTAGTCACTCATTGCTTTAGAGAAACCAATCACTTTAAAATTCCTGAAACATCAATATGCCTCCCCATGATAAAAATGCCCCAGAGGTTTTCTAGTTTTGAACATTTCCTTAATGCAACTATCTAACTACTAAAACACAGTTCACCTACTGAAGTATGGAAGGGCATTTGGAAGTATAGCTTGTTCAATCAAAACATCTGAACAAGCTTGGAATCAGCGGAGTGTTTACATTTTTGTCAGTTATCTCCAAGTGCTTGCTGCTATTAGAAGCTGTCTTTTTCCAGGCAGCCTTGCTTGTTATACAGTACTGGAGAAAGCTCATTAAGAGATCCAGTGTCCTTTAACATTGCAATTTGTAGGAAACCTAAAGCTGTTTACCCTTGCTCTCACATGTATGTTCATCTACGCCTTCACCAAGGTGAGCTGTTTCTCTAGGTGAAAGAAGACAGTGCAGGTCCAGAAGAGCAAGTGTTATTGCCATGGTACAACCCACTAGGGTGATGAAACCAAACTCCTTTCCAAGGGCTCCTCATAACCTGTGTGACCATAACATGTGGTGAGCAGGTTGCTGAGACTATCATGGAAAGTCCTCTCTAGTCTCCCAGCCGGAGAATCAGCCTAAGTGACAACAAACAAAGAGAATGCTAATACTCACGATGGCATAATGGCATTGGTTGATAGCAGAGCCCTCTTAGGCTCTGAGACTGCTCAAAAGATGTGCCTAGTCATCACTGGGCAGAGTGGTGAGGCTGTTTTCTTCCTGGGTCCCTTCTAGATGAAGAGCCTTGAAGCTAAGCTCTTGAACATCACTCTTAAAAAGATGTGGGAATGGCAGGTTCCGATGCATTGAGATGAAAGGTGAGGGGTAGAAGATCTACTAATTCATATTCAATTTAGATCTCATAAATAGCTCTGTTCCTTTGGTAAGGCCCAGACCCCAGTCATGCATGGAACTAAGTGAGGAACCCAGCCTTTATAAACGCCTTCTGATAAAATAAAGGGGTTATTCAGAATTTAAGTGAGAAAGTGACACTGTGGTGGTCTGTTGCCCTTACAAAGAGCCTAGGACAAGTATGCTTATGTCTTAGGCACTCAGTTAAGTACCATAAATTAGGTGGGATGGAGCTCAATGACAGAAATAACTTAATCTCCCCTACTTCTCTTGTGCTGTGTCCTGCAGCACACTAGCAGGACGCTTGCACACACCCACCCTTAGGCAGGCTGCAGCCAACGAGTAATGGCTAGATTGACTTGCTCAAGATAATCTCAGATCTGTTGCTTTTCCAGATGTCTGCTGAACTTACATGCTTCCTACAAAACTGAAAAAAAAAATTGATCAACCTTCTCACTTTTTCTGGGACTTGCTTATGGCCTTAGGCAGAGAACCATGAAACCTGATTGCAAACTGCATGTATATATGAGATATATCTAGCACTGTAGTGCCTGCAATGTCTCTCTGATTCCTCTTCTTAGTTAGCTGGTTCCTCAGACTCTCACAAGTCTGGATTCTTTGCATATTCACAATCATTGTATTAACGGTTTGTTTCCTCACAACATTTGGTATTGAATTCTTCATAATGAGACTTAAATTCTCTAACTATTCTAATAGTTTGGCATGGTTAGTGGCCACTGGGCTTTTTATTGTTGAGGAATTTCACAATTATGTAATTAAAACAAGAATGTTTGTATGGCAGCATAAGAAACCCTGAGCCCCTGAGCTATGATTTTGGATTTTAAACCAGTTGTTGGAGCTTGTGCTCAGAGCTGTGACAGCAATGGAGTCGTAAAAACAATTCAGGAACAAGGTTTCACTAGATCATTGATAATAATACAGTTGTAAACATATATTTAAAGCATGCAGGTAGCTCCAAAGAAAAATTAATAGACAAGCTCCTGTGCTTTGCTGAACCTTGGGATCTGGCCAAACAGCTGAAGGAGAGCATTCGCTACCACACAAGAAAGTTCCCCTGGCTGGTGGGGAAGAAGTTGAAGGGGAAGGACACACTGGAAGTAGTTTCATTTTCTTTGTTTTCCCTTGACTCTAAGTGCCAATTTAAGTGACATTGTGGTACATTTTCTCCTTGTTTTCAAGTTGTTTTACACTCCTTCAGAGAAGGTGGGAGGAAAAAAAAGAGAACTCATTGCATGCAGAAATCTGTGCAAAGAGTTGCCTAACACACAAAGTCAGTCCATCAAACAAAATATATTTCTCCCTGAATTTTTTAGAGTAGGATTAGGGATCTGGGGTGCCCCTCTACTTCACAGCAGTGGGGATGCTTAGGTAACAGTGGGGTTTCTAACCTGAAGATAAAATACCCAAAAGAAATAATATAACACCTGACTACAGCTTCCCATCAATCACATTGTTTCTTGTTATATATAACTCACCTACTTAAGTTTCGCATATAAATTACTTCCCTGGGTTACCCAAGGGAACAGTAATAATTTTCCAAAGTATTCACCTGAAGGTTCCTAAGATTATTCAGTTATCTATCTATTAGACTATAGAGAGACTAAATATAGTCAAATGGATCCTTCCTTTAAAATCCAGGGCTGGAAGAGTGATTTCTGTCTCAACAGCAGACTGCAGGGCCATTTTCTTGGTGAAGCTGTGGATCTAAAAATATTTTAAAACCTCTGTGGCTTCTTCAGATGAGAAAAGTGTAAATCAGATTTCTCAAGAAAACAAAGAGCAAGCAGTACACACAATTCTTAGCCCAGCTTTTTGAGCTGGGAGCATTTGGCCAAGGGGAAGTTGGGAGGTGCTGGTGGTGAGGTCGATCTTCCTGGAGTCGTAGTGATGCTGTTTGCAGCCAGTCAGTGTTGCCATATGTCACTGCTTCTGTGCCCCTGTTCTCACAGGTAGGGACAGGTAGACCTTAGTTCTGCAGTATATATGGCAACAACACAAGTTCATGTTTTTCTTTACAGATATAGCACAACAATTTTTGCTGCTTTTTGCTGCTTTTCTTGACCTCAGAGAGTCATGTTCATAAATCCTGCTCCCTAAATTCTGTCTCCCTACTCAGTATAGGCCTTTCATTCATTGCCTTATGTGTGGAGAAGGAGTAATTGCTTTGGTCGGCTGCTGTTTTGTACATGAGGCAAAGGGTGGTTTTCCTTTGTCAGTTATAAATATCTCGTGAACTAGAGCATTTTTTCTGTGTGTTTATATTTCTACTCCATCTTTCAGCCAACTTTCTTAAAATGTTTTGCAGGTGCTTCTATGGGAATACTCACAAAACTGTTCTTTGGTTGAAAAAAATTAATCAGCATCTGTGAGAGAAACTAGGGTGAAGAGTCTTTTAGACAGTGATCAATGGGACCAGTGATCTGTTTAAAGCCAAGGAAAAATTTAAGTGATTTACCACACCAGGCCTTTAGATCTTTCCCAAATGTCGTCAAGAAAATTGTTGGTAGTACCCATATCTCCTACAGCTCTGCCAGCCTCAGACTTTAATTATTTTAGAAAACTACTGTTTTATTTAGTAAAAAAAACCAAAAGAACCGGACATGCTTGGAAGAAAAATAAACTGGTTTTGTGACAGACTGCTACACAGAAATCTTGTGTGACAGTGGCAGGATTTAATCTGGTTGACTTCCCTGGAGAACAGACTCTGTAGGCTGAGTACATTTGCAGAAAATCTGAATAAAGGGATGGACATCTGCTCGGTAAATCCTCTGTTGTCAGGCTATAGAGTTTTTAAAACACAAGGCAAATTTTATCTGATTTCCTGGAAAAACACTGAGATACCTCTAACTTCTGTTGCCTAAACTACAATGGCATTCAGTTAGGGGCATGGGACAGTCTATTTTAAAACTCACAACCATGGTATGAGCACTACTAGAAAAAACTGCTGCTCCATTAAATTCAAATTCTGAAGTTAAGTGTTGTACTCACCACAATGCTCTTTAAGGTTTTTTTCTTCTCTCTCTGGTTGGAATCTAAATGACATAATTTGCTCTGATATATTAGTTGCAGGATTAGGAGGCAACTCAAAAGTCCTTTAGCTGATGTTTCAATTAATGTATTTTTCAAGGGCACACACTTCATGCTCTAGGATTTAATGTTTATGCCATTATAGTCTTTGTTATAAGAACCACACTAAATTAGGTCCAGGTTGTATGTGGTGCTGGATGGTATTAGTGGTGTGTTTGGTGAGCACTCTTTGCTGTCACCTGTTGATGCCACAGGTACTTGATTCCGTGGGGTGGCTGAGATGTTCACACAACGTGGCTGGTGACCATACCCTTGGCAGTGGGAGAAGATAGCCCTGAGCAGTAAAGCATCAAGGTGTAAATGTCTGAATAAATCCCTTCCTCTTGGTTTTTTTCCTTCTCAGGCAGCAATCTCTTTTGAACAGAAGCAATGGGTCTGATTCTGTCCTCCCACAGGTATAATACTTTGTGTCTTCTCAAATGTGTCATCTCATGTGAAGGAGAACATGTGGTGTGCACTCCCTCCCAGTGTCTGACAGCCCTGGTCATGCTGACAATAAATTACAAAAAATACTTTATTTTCCCTAAGCATTATTTATCACATAATTTAGCTAATTATCAAAGAATTTACTTGTTCTAGGTTTGGTGTAGTTTCTATATTTGTTTTTATTTTCCCAGCACAACTTCACCTGATTTCTTCAAGATTTTTTTCAAAATGTTCAAAAATTAGGGCCGAATCTTACAAGGTGCTGCATGTGCATTGGAAAAGAGTTGACCCAGTGTTATCTGGGGTCTTTGAGCATGGGAGCACCTCTGGCTGCAGCATCAGCAGTGGAGGAGGAGACCTGCCCCCAACAACTGTGATGCAAGAGCCATGTACTTCTCAAATGGTGATTAAACTGTCAAAACAAGGCTTGCCTAGGCTCCAGGAAGCTTGTTCTTGGCGCTCCACGTGGAAGGACTGTCATTCCTCATCCCATACCCATGGTGTGAGTAGCCCAGAACATGGCCAGAGTGCTATAGGAGTCAGTTCCAGATGGGTTTATGCAGCGTATTACATGGTGTACGCTCATTTTCACTGTCTCTCTGTGCTTGGAAAGAGAGCAGTATTCCTGGCTCTTTTTCCTGGTTTCACAGCCATATATTCAGCACAAGGTTTTTACCCTGGCTGGTATGATCAGAAAGGAAATAGTGCAGTAGCCCCACAAATTAAGGGAAAAGAGCAAATCAAAACACATCTAGTCTCTTGAGCCAGAGTCCCAACTACCACAGGGTTGGGAAAAATGCCATGTACGTGATTTTGCTGCATGCTAAAATAAAGGGAAGGGAAATGAAAAAATATATCACCATGTCCTTTAAAAATTTGTACCTACAGAGTTGAAGCAGCCACAAGTGATGCTGTACAGATGGTTTTTCTCTTGCCAGGGAGAAGTGCAGTGAGGCTAGAGTCTTTTAATCTGTCATATATATAACTGAAGATTTACAGTTGGAATCAGACTTGAAAATGTAAATGGCTTTTCAATTGCAGAGTCTGGTCCGTCATAATGGCTTTCATTCAAATATTTGTCTGGGTAGAACAACAGCTGTTCTGCCTGTGGTTTTTCTTGCCTTATTTTATTTTTAGAATTTTCTCATATGTAAGATGCCACAAGATGGATGCAGACTGGGAGACCTTGTGGTGTTGTCTGAAATAAAGTGCTCTCTTCCACAAAGAGAGTTAATTCAACTAGTGAAGAGTCCTGACCTGCACTTTTGACCATCTTCCCACTCCTAATATGGCTAATCTGGATAAAATGGTATGTAGAGATCCAATCTGTCTTTGAAATAAGTTTTTTTTTCCCCCATTAAATCACCAGCTGGTGATTGCTAAGAGTTCCCAACTTTTGCATCTTAAAGTTAAAAACTGGGGAAAAGCAGTGGTTGGTAATTTAAAACCGCTACTGTTAGAGCAAATTCAAGGGTATTTGGAGTTGAAGTGTCTCTGGTGTTCAAATTCAACAACTGTCTGTTTTTAAAAATTAAGATACCACCTTTTTGTATCCCCTTTTTATCTATGTGTACATTTCTGCAGCTTTTATTTGTTAAAGATTGTTTATTAAAGATCCATGTTTGACTTCATAAAGGGCACCTGTTCAAATTTTGATACCAATGAAAATTTATTATAGAAATGGGAGCTGTGAGTCCGAATACTGCTGTGGACATATTTTCCACTGCAGACAGTGTTTTGTTGCTTGGAGACCTACTGTATGTTCTTGCTTTTGTTCTTTCTTCCAAAGTTAAGTTTTGTGCTTCTAATACAGATGGAAAACTAGAAAATACTCTGTATTTCAAAACTTGTGTAGGAGGAAAAGGACATGGAGGAAAAACCAACCAACCACCAAAACAAAAGCCTCAACCCAGCTCCCAAAAGACCTGGAGCCACCAGGAATTTTTGTTTGTGCTGGGAAAGCATTACATGACTTCAGGCACCAACTGAATGACATGCCTTTCTTGCAAGGCAGGGATGTGTTCTTTTCACAGCTGAGAATGGGAATTACGAGAACCACGACACTGCCCCTGTTATGTTGTTTCTGAGAAGAGAAGTCCTCTGTGGTTGATCTTACCAGAAACCACGATGAGGACATGAGGGTTCATTATGCTCCTCAATTCTCCGTATTTTTTTCTTCTACTCCCTGAGCTGTCCCTTTCTCTTTTTCTCCGTTCCCCTTCTGTCATCAGCTCTTCTCACTTTACCTTTTGTCTTTCTTATCTCCTACTGTTTCTTTGAAACACAGCAGGAAAGCAGGGTTGCCCCAGTCTGTCAGGTTATGGACCAGTGACAAGGCTGTGCCTGTAGGTAATTTTGCTTCTATAGGCAGCATGAAGCTGTCACTTGTTCAGATATCACTTCGTGCTGTTCTCACAGGCAATAATCCAGGAACATTATTTGCCTGCTACGGTAAATACGACTGGGATACTGCACTGCCAAGATGCTTTGTCTGATTTCCACTTCCAAGCTTTTATTTTGACATAAAAAACCAAAGTGGACAAAAATACATTGTTGCCATTCAGGAAAATAATTCATCATCTGTTTTATATGAGTGCGGGTAATAGAGATGGAATTAAAGAAATGTCATCTTTGCAATATGCCCAGACTTCTGAATGAGAGGGATTCCTAAACAAAATTCTTCCAAAGTCACATTTCAGACTTGTAGCTTCCATCAGTGGGATCTCTGGCAGCGCTGGCAGGAGCATGACTGCAAATATGGGGAGTTTGGGAGCAATCCTTAGGGCCTGGAATCACACCGATGCCTGAGCTGTGGATTTGTGCCCTGGCAGGACAGACCAGAAAAAGCAGAAGTCACACGCTAATCTCTGAATTGGAGATTTTAATCTCTTGAGGATCAGGGACCTAAGTATAACCTGAACTTATATTCTGCTCTGGTGTAAACCCAAGAATAAGTGTGCTTAAGCTCAGATATGCAGATTGGTTTTTCAAATGCCTTATAAAATGTGTTACTGCCTTATAAAAAGCCATGGACTTGTAACCTACGCTAATTCAGTGGGAAACCACCCTTTATACCCGGTTTGTTGCTCTCTGTTCTCTTGCAGCACTAACAAAAATGATTATGGAAACTTCCACCATTCATCAAGATGCTCAGAGCGTCCTCAGATAATCCCATGTGGGGCTAGACAGTGGGATCAGAGCCAGGGTTTGTCATCAGGGCTCCCCAGCTGGTCAGAGGGATGTGCTTTTTCCCAACCAACCCTTACTGTGTCTCAAGATGAATGGCTCCACACTGACCACTACAATTACTTGACAGTCCCAGGAGAGATGCTTTTTAAGCTAAAGGACAGCTCTGGAACCAGAACAAATGTGTCTAAACTGGACATAATTGCATTCACACTGGTTATTAAAAGATTCCTCATAAAGTTTTTGAAGAGCAGCCAAAATGATTAAAGGGACAAAGCAACCCCTATTTTTAAAGTATAAGCTGGTATGTTTTTGGGAAAATTTGTTGAAGTTGAGCTGCAGAGGAGTCAAAGGTCTCAGCAGTCCTTTAACCTTTTTTCTGATCAAGGGGTCCCTTGGTAATTTAACTTGGTAACTTTTACCCACACACAGGACATTGCTCTATTCTGCTGATGTTCCTCTGCTGCGATCACACTGAGCTCTGCTCTCCAAAACAGCAGCAGAAATGGCTGCCTCCTGTATGCAGGGTGATGGGGGAAGGACACCATTCTGTTTAATTTAGCATTGAAAAGCCCACTCCCCTAGCTAAGGTGTATGAAAAATAATTTGCTCTATGCCGGTGTTGGTTTCACTGGAAAAAGTCACTTCTAAAAATCACCTCCCTGATAAACAAAAAAAATTCTCTAAAACAAGACATCAAAATGAATCACATTCTTGAAAATCTCCTTTTTCTTCCAGTCACAAAATGGGGCTGGCAATATTTACATGCCTCTGGGAAGTTCTCTGGGTAAGAAAATCATCATGGCATGCAAGATCTTCTCCAAAAAGGGCATTATTTGCCTAGTAATTTGCTTTTATTGTTTTGGTCTAGAAAAACCCCAAAACATCTCCACACAAACTTTGTAGCATTACACTGAGTTTATTTTGAAAAAGAAATCAAAGAATGTTTTTTTCATCTCTGAGCCAGATGGGAAGAAAAAACAAACTTATTCCACCATATGAAAGAAAACAGATGAGAACTTTAAAAAAAAATTTTAGCCAAGTTTTTGGGTTTTTTTTTGTTTTTTTGTGTTTTTTTCCCCACTAAACAGCACGGAAAAAATGAGGTGGAGATTGTGAATGAACAAATAGGCTCTGGTTTTAGGAAGGCCTGGTTTCTGGGGAACAAGGATTTCGTGTCTAAGGCAGTTTACTATCCCATTTATAGGTGCCCAAATTTCTCTGAGTGTGGGTGAGCACTGGGAACTTCCTCCTCCTGCTCCTGCCCGAGCCCTGGGGAGCCTGGGGTGTCCCAGCAGAGGGGAGTGCCAGGTGTGGGCATCTGTCCCACTGCTGGCCTCTCACCTGGGTGAGCCCCAGCACCTGTGCAGGGCAGTGCAGAGCCTGCTCTGGGGACAGCTGGGTGCTCACGGAGGAGCCAGCATCTCTGGGGTGCACAGACACCCGCATAAGTGAGGGAGGAAAAATAAATCAAGTCTGGAGGCTGGGTCTGGAGACTTCTTGCTCCCTTTGGATGCTACAGATGTGTGAGCTGCTGTGCTCTTAGGCAAGGAGCCTGCACTGGGGAAAAGTGGTTTTGTTTTTTCACATGTGAATTGACTCAGCCACCTTTCTCCTGCTTCTTGCAGATCAGTTTCTTCCCACACCCAGTGGCTGCCCTCCGACCAGCTCCTTGCCTTGACAGTGATCAGACACCAGTTCCTGCTACTTGCTAAAAGCAGAGTAGCTACTTGACAGGAGCAGAAAATTAAAAGAAATCAACCATCTTGATTGGTTGATCAGAGAGAGAGGAATAACAAGACCAGATCAACTATTATAAGCAGACAATTTAAGGCATCATAATGGCTAATGTGGGGACTGATACAACTTAGTTCAGGACATCCCTCACCTGGAGGCCCATCTGAGGTGTTTGGTGTGCTAGGACAGTAAGGAGCAAAGGGCTTCAGCCCTTCTTAAAGGTCTTGTTTTGATCAGACCTTCAAAACCATGTTCCTAGCCCCTACATGCTGCAAGAACAAGGCACTAAACCTGCAATTATGGGATAAGATAAGCCCCAGTCATGCTCAGAACCAGGATGGTGTAAGTAAAAGGAAGGCTTTAATGGAAAAAAGCTTCATCAGTTTGATTTTTAATATCTATGAATGTTCTGCTCCACCTCTCTCCGGTCTTCATGTCCCTCTTGGTTACTCACACATGCACAAAGTTAACAACATTAATCTCCATGTCTCCACTTAGTGATTTCTTTATTGGAACATTGCAAGTATTAGTTATAGACAACAAAGGAAATGAGAGTTGAGATTTATAAGCTCTAATCAGCTGAAGGCATTTCCAAATAAATTAATGAAACAAGTCAGAAATGACATTAAGAAATCCAAAACTTAATGTAAATTACAATGACTTTGTACCTTCTCTGCCCTTCCTTCTTTTTCTACCAGCAGTCCCAGTGCTTGCCAGGGTATATGAACTTGCATTTAATTTTACGTAAAACAAGAAGGATGATGGGAATGTGTGCTCAATATGACAAGCTACAATACTTGTGCATAAGAAGGAAAGCAAAATCTCAAGCTGGGATAAAATAACGTGCTATCAGTTAAAACTTTCCATACAACCTGCATTATTACTCAAACCATACAGAAAGATTTGATTGGGATGTTTTCCTATTAAGGAGCACCATGACTTTCATGACAATTTCTTGGCCCATTCTGGTGTCCTGTTTGCGCTCCTGCCAATCTGTCCTTACTGTGACATGTTCCTGAGCTGCCTTAATAGTCTCTTGGTCCTCTCAGTAATTTCAATCCTTGTTGCCATTGGACACCTCTGTTTCCTTCCTGCTGGAATACTAGGTCAAAAAGATGGTCTGTCTCAGTATGCATGGCTGCTCAGGCCGTATTTTAAGGATGACTGGACACGTCAGGCACGCAACTGCAGCATCCCTCTTCATCCAGTTTTGTCTACAGCTGCAGTGTTTGATTCAAGTGTGTGAACAGAGGGTGTGAGCCCAGTCACGTCTCATTTCTCAGTGTCCTCAGCTTGTCATTCCTCTGACTGGAAGACACTAGATAATTCTTGGATCTCGTGTGTATACCATCACTGCTGTTGCTGAAGGAAGAGAAGGATGAAATCTGGGCAAGGAAGCAATACAGCTTGGCCTTAGACAGAGGTTTCTCATTCGCTTCTTTTGGTGACAGGAGTCTGTGACATCAATAAAAAGCATGAAGAATGTAATTTAATGTGGTAGATGCTCAAAACAGGCTTATTTCACCTAAATAAGCCAGCATTCAAAACAAAGGTAGCAGTGCTTCCACTTCCGTGTGGCTCTTCAAGGCTCCATTCACCAGGGTTTGTGAGGCTCTCTGGGCACAAAAAATACCCATTTTGTACCTCATTATCCAAGAATAGCAGTTTAACATTATCTCCACAGACAGTGTGTAAATATATATATAAACACAACAGCATGTGTCTACACACAACTCCTCGGTACAGCATGACAGTGCATGGCAGAATCCAGTTCTATTCAAAACTTTATGAAAAAACCAAAAGGCTCACAAAATTCAGACTGTCTGAAGACAAGACCTGCCTCCATGATGATGACACATGGTTTCTGCAGCTGTAAATACGTAGACCTTTCAATTTTAATTAAGCAGATGCAATTTTCCTGTTGTTCCTGTCTCATATCTAATTTGTACCCACAGGACAGATTCCCAAATGTAACATTTTGTGTATTTTGAAAAAAAAAATTCTGATTAAAATTTAAAACATAGGAGGGAATGTAAGATGTAGGGAAACAGCAGTCTTTAATTGGTTGATTTTAGGAGCAATATTTGAAAATCTGAAGTACAAAAATCTTGTCTCTTTCCAACAGAGCTGGAGTATTTCAACAAACTTATCTGCATTCAGCCAAGGTAAATGGCAAGAGGCAATGGAAAAACAGCTCTCCTTACCAAGGAGCCAAAACAACTTCCTTCATTGTAGAGCATGTTGCCATGAGAAGGGTATCAAAACTGGAAACAAATACCAAGGTTTCTGCTAATGAATTAACCCACTAATTTTTTTAATTCCTGATAAGCAATGTTGCTGCCTAGACAAAGGCTCATGGGACTGCAGAGGAAACTGGCTGGGTAATGATATAATCTCTTTCTGCTTTGCAGCATATTTTATTTTCTACTTTGTTTGGGAGAGAAGTACTGGTCCAAGAAAACAGAGAGATCGATTTACAAAGCACTTTGAAGAAGTGCAAGTTTATTAGACTTTTCTGAGTACGGCATGTTTTTCTCACCAAATCTTGAAATCTGTCTTAAAAACAAACATATTTCAGTATGTACAGCTTTTTTGTTTATCTTTTCATAAAGTCTCTCACCTGGGCTGGACCTGCAGTATATGTGGCACCTACTGGGGTAGAATTCCTTAGGAGAAGGGAGAAAGAATGAAAACATTTCAAAATAGTTATTAAAAATTGGAGATTTACTTCCATGGAATTTTCTCCTGAGGAAGGATGGAGGAGAGGGAAGGGAAGGGAAGGGAAGGGAAGGGAAGGGAAGGGAAGGGAAGGGAAGGGAAGGGAAGGGAAGGGAAGGGAAGGGAAGGGAAGGGAAGGGAAGGGAAGGGAAGGGAAGGGAAGGGAAGGGAAGGGAAGGGAAGGGAAGGGAAGGGAAGGGAAGGGAAGGGAAGGGAAGGGAAGGGAAGGGAAGGGAAGGGAAGGGAAGGGAAGGGAAGGGAAGGGAAGGGAAGGGAAGGGAAGGGAAGGGAAGGGAAGGGAAGGGAGGGGAGGGGAGGGGAGGGGAGGGGAGGGGAGGGGAGGGGAGGGGAGGGGAGGGGAGGGGAGGGGAGGGGAGGGGAGGGGAGGGGAGGGGAGGGGAGGGGAGGGGAGGGGAAAGGAAGGGGGGGGAGGGGAAAGGAAGGGGGGGGGAAAGGAAGGGGGGGGAAGGGAAAAGGGGAAAGGGGAAAGGGGGAAGAGGAAAGGAGGAAGAGGAAAGGGAAAGGGGAAAGGGGAAAGGGGAAAGGGGAAAGGGGAAAGGGGAAAGGGAAAAAGGGAAAGGGAAAAAGGGAAAGGGGAAGGGAAAGGGAAAGGGAAAGGGGAAGGAGAAGGGGAAGGGAAAGGGAAAGGGGAAGGAGAAGGGGAAGGGAAAGGGAAAGGGAAAGGGAAAGGGAAAGGGAAAGGGAAAGGGAAAGGAAAAGGAAAAGGAAAAGGAAAAGGAAAAGGAAAAGGAAAAGGAAAAGGAAAAGGAAAAGGAAAAGGAAAAGGAAAAGGAAAAGGAAAAGGAAAAGGAAAAGGAAAAGGAAAAGGAAAAGGAAAGGCTTTTATCAAAATGGTCTTCCCATAGTACCCTGATGAAACACTGGCTGTGATCAGAGCTATAATGAGTATCTAGTCCTTAGTCAACTTAACTGTTACACATGCAGACTAGACTGCATACAGTAAGGAAAATCTAAAATCTGCTTTAAAAGTTATTTAACCAGAACAAATTATCTGGGAAAGTAAAAATATTTCTAACTGGAAAAATATTTCTCTATAGCTGAGCTAGGCCTGACAGCAAACCTTAATGAATTATTAGTACCTTTATTGTTTTCTTTGGCCCCTGTGCACTATATTTGTAAAAAAAGTCAGTAAAAAAGAGAACAATTGTAAAAAGCAAATATTTTGTACAAAAATACAAAGTTTTAAAAGCTCTTAAAAGTATATTCCATATTATTGATAAGAGTTGGACTATATATATATATTTATATAAAATCTATATATTTGTGTATCTGTATAATTTTCCTACATTTGGGATTGTAGCAAATGAAGCAACTGTTTACACAGTTGCTTTATATGTTTTTCTATATGGGTGACCAACAGTCTTACTCAGATTGATAGAATGTCTTTTCTCAGAAGACACAAGCTGCTTATGGATGTGGTTACTGGTTGGGAAGAAAATCTAAAACAGAATTAGTCCAACAGTATTTCCTGATGCTGAGGGTTGAAAGGCCTTAAATAATTACAGGATGCTGGAGAAGAGTTACTGCTGAATTCCTTGATGCTTTTAAATCAGTTTCAGTGCTTGCTTTTTTCTGTTTTCATATTTTTTTTCAATTTTGGGAGTCAGTGTTGCTCCTTCCCAGGATTTTCTTCTTCTTTATATAAATTTCCTTAATATGAAGGTATCTGTAAAGTCACAGCCTATTACACTCCAAGAATTTGCCCTACAGTATGAGAGGAAAAAAAAAAAAGAGAAAAACAAATCCTGTAAAAAGTCTGTGAAGATTAAACAAATTTCCAAAAAGAAATTACAGAAATCAAGGTACGTAAAAAATTTGAGCAGACTCATATTCAGATCCTGCAACTCCTGGAGGATAAATATTTGTAAACTTTTCAATTTGTAAAGCCTTGAAGTTTTCTTAAAATAACAAATGTATGTAGGAAAACCAGGGTAAATCATACTGTTACTTATACATGGTCCTTCACTCTGAACATCCAAACAGAATTATACACACAAAGCTTGCTCAGCACTTAGTTTTGTCTTAGAGGACTGTGGATGGGATGTAATTTTGGCTCTAGCTGACATTTATGTCTGCCTTGACTGAAATTAACCGACAAGTTTCCAACTGGAGGAGCCAGGCACCCTTGGCAAAGCAATGTTTAAACAGGTTGTATGGAGGAGATAAGATTTCAGGCAGAGCCCCACCATGAACACAAACACCGGCTTTGACCACATTCTGTGGCGATGGGGCTGGGCTCTAAGCAGCCATGGGAACCACCTGCCCTCTGCTCCTGCAGAAATGCCTGTGTCAACAGGAAGAGATGCCCTGTGGCAAACACCTGGCTGACTGCTGGGCCACACTGGCAGTTTATGAGTCCTTCACTCCAGCTGCAACAGATGAGATGTTTATGGCCTATAGACCCAGCTTCTCAATCCCATGGGACATATCCTGGCAATGATGGGAATTTTAAGATCTCCTTAGCTGTCACCAAGTACCTCCTATTGCATAAACTTTCAAAACAAAGTCTTTTTGGTTTTTGAAGGCTGGTTCCTGACCCACCCTAAGGCCACTTTTCCCTGTTGTGTGGCCACTGACCCTATGAAGACAGCTTCCAGTGTGGGCAGGATGCCCAAATCATGCTCAAAATTTTAGGCATGTGTAAAGCCTACAGGAAATGGTCAAGATGCTGAGCGTGCCATGGCTACAGCCAGCTGCGAGGCTGCTTTTTCCAAGTGAAATAAATCCAGCATTTGCATCTGCATTGGAGTAGAAGTGCTCCACATGTGATTCAACAAGGCACTGCTGTAATACTTAGCCAAGATCTCACCTCTAGCTGCAGGACATTTACTATGGGCAAGATGAAATAATCAAACCAAGGGGGCCTTGCTTACCTTTGTCCATGTCCTTTTCACAAATGAAATTGTTAACATCTTCACAGTAGAAGTCATTCCAGAGCCCAGCATAGATCAACCCGGCGCAATCTTCCCCTGGCCCGTGCCCGTGACTCCAGTTATCAGGCTGCCCAGTTTTCCAGTTTCTTTCCACAAAAAAGCGAGAGATATGATTGCACAACACAGCACACATGGCAGGTTTTCACCACAAGAAATTAACAAAAACATCATGAGATCTGTTCTGAACGGGAAATACACATTGAAACAAACAATACATGACTCTTGCTGCAAATGGAAAACAGATGTATTACAGAGAAGGGAATCTATTTGGCCTCAGGCTGCCAAAACTCAGAGACCTAAATTTAGACCAATGAACTTTATTTTAGTTTCTGAGTGTAATGCACACACAGTGGGAGTGCTCCATGCTCCATGTGCATTGCTTCAAGCATGCAAAACCTGCACACCACACTCCCACTGGCAGATGGGACTGAGAAGAGCCCATGGGCTCAGAGGTACTGCCAAAATGGCAACAACCTGCCCTTGCTCACTGCAAAGGCACTCAGCCCTCTGACTGCAACAAAGGTGGGCATCTTGGGAGGAACAGCAAAGATCCATATGTTTTAGGTACACGTGCTCAGATGGGAAGGGAATTCTATTGACTTTTAAGAAATGCACGTAGTGTATTTGCACACATCTTTTGAGATCATTAGCTTTGATGGTGAAATTGAGCATAGCAACATTCTCTCACAGCAAACTCTCACAGCGTTTCCTCACCCTGTCTTTGTTTAGCAAGTGAGAAACGCTTCCAAACTCAGGACTTAAAAGCTTCATTTTCCTGAAGAAACAGGTTGTTGAAAGGAGCTTGTGATTACTGGCTGACGCAGTCCATGCTCAGCTAAAACACATGCCTGACATAGAGCATCCAACCAGGCACCTGGGAGGAGACACAGCTTTCCAGAAGTAATGAAATACTCCAAAAATTTGTAACCAACAGCTCTGAGGTTACGACAGAGCACCTAAAACCGTGGTGTAGTGGAAATCTACTAAAAGCAGCACCTTAAGTAGGATCAGTCACAGTGCTGCCATAAAGAGGAAGAAAGATGAAAATGGGAAAGGAGAAAAAGGGGAAAATATTATGGCTCATTTGAAATGAATCTGACTTTTTCCATGTTTTTCATCTAAATGAACACCAATGAGATCACAGCTAATCATTTCGTAACATCTAACTGACTGTGCAGCCTGTTTTTCTGAAGCACAGCATGTTCAGATCTATAAACTTTTTAGTCTACTCCTCAGTATTAAAAATTTGGGTGGTTGCAATCTGTTCCATTTAGGACAAATTAGGTGTAGCCCTAGGATTCCTGGAAAGCTGCCAATTCAGTTCTCAGCTGGCCAAAGTATAGACGCCCTCATTTCATGCATTTTCCTTATGTTGAATGCTTTCCACTTGGATTTGGGCTTTATCTAAAGACTGGTCATTTTTTATCAGAATGAGTACTCTATTTATAGCCTGTTGTAATGCAAATAAGGAAAATTCAAACCAAAACATTGAAACTGTGCTTTCCATCTCGACTTCGTAATAAAAGTCAGAAGCAAAAGTTTTGGCAAGAAACACTGCGCTGCATAGTTATGTGATTCTTTCATTCAACATTCAGTTCTCTTCCTGGCAAGGAAAGGAATCCTTGTGCATGGAGAAGGAAGAGAGAAAGAACCCCAGCACCCTCAGTAACAAATTAAATTATTGGCATCTACAACCATTTGGATCCATTAGATAATTTCTAGATGCTGCTTTTAAAAGTGTCAGCAAGAGTGATAGTATTGCTTTTTATTTACGTACGTGTAAACTGGTAAGGATCCATCCAACCATCTCCATTCATTTTCCTTCTCTGAATCTGTTAGTCCAATCCAGAAGCTGCCTTTCCCAAAAATCTGCCTTTTTATCCATTGCTGTGAAAGAAAGATCTTAGTCCATAACAAGGACAACAGTCTTTGGAGCCAATAAACTACACTGGTTTCATAAGTCTCTTGTTATCAGAATAGGGAGGGCCAGAGAAATTTTTCTAAGCTGAAGATATGTTTCAGGAGTTGGCCTTGAGGACCCCTTGCCCAGACTAGAACACCTTTCAGTGGTTGCAATGAGGTAGAGAGAGCTAGGCATGAAAATTAGGTTGACATAAACTCACAGCTAATATGTTATAGATACAAATTGAAAAACCCCAGAGTAAGGAATTGTATCCTGACATCCCCACTGCCATGTTGAATAGTATTAAAAGTGTGGTTAGATTAAAGATACTTTTGGGTCACACTAGTCCTAGGCTGCATGTATTAAATCAGATAAATTAAGATTAAATTATATTCACTGCTGGAAAAGTTACTTTGATAGTACTCAAGGCATAATGGATTGCATCTTTAAAGGTTCAAAACTCCTACAATTCTCAGCAGCTTTTATGACTGCTCTGTCCCCACCACCTTCAGGGTCATCATCAGTTCTGCACAGGGAGGAGCTACTGATCAGGCCGAGGGTGGACAAAATTTGAATTATTCAATCAGTGTGTTTACATCTACTATATGAATTTATGGTGCTTTCAGCTTCCCACTATTGTGTGGTTTCTACATGAAGTTAAACAACTTCAAACTCCATCCTTGAAAAACAGCAAGAGGAGGCAATTACCTGCTCCTCTTTGTTGTCGATGATAACCAAGCGTGATGCTTTCTCTTCACAGAATAACTTCGCTTCTGCAAAAATTTCTCTTTCAATTGAAAAGTAGTAGCACTTTTCCGTATAGTTCTTCCAGTGAGGAGAACAACCTATGACATGAATTTTTTCACGTTAAGCCTGTTACTGGTAACTTAATGGAGCAGTAATAGGGCCAGTAATAAATGGAGGAACCCATGCCCATCTACAGCATGCAGTGTGTTGATGGCTTACCATTAGCCTCGGGTACGGGTGTAGGTTCACTCCGTAGTGCCATTGGCGTCTCTGGACCTGGTGGCCCTGGTGGGCCAGGTGGGCCCTTTGGACCAGGCAGCCCAGGGACTCCAGGTAGTCCAGTTAGTCCTCGTGGTCCTGGTAACCCTGGGCTTCCCACAGTTCCTTGCAGGCCTTGAAATCCTGGTGGGCCTTGAGGCCCTGGTGGACCATCCTTGCCCGGTGGCCCTGGTGGCCCTGGGTCTCCATTTGGTCCAGGCAGACCTGTCTTGCCAGGAGAACCTCTCTGACCTTTGGAGCCAGGCGATCCTCTTGAACCTTTCCCTCCTTTTTCTCCTGGTGGTCCGGCTGGCCCAGGTGGGCCCTTCTCACCTGCAGGTCCTGGTGGTCCAGGCTCTCCTTTCTCTCCTTTTTGTCCTTTTAGGCCAGCGGGGCCAAGAGGACCTTGAGGGCCTCTGTCACCTTTAGGTCCCCTTGGACCAGGAGGGCCTGAAACAATGTAAGCATGCAAAGTGGGGATATGCACAGAAAACAAAACAAAAAGCCCATGTGGGGTGGGCTTGCTCAATACCCGTCAGACCATTGCCACTGGATATTTAACAACACAGAAACTGGGCAAAGAGTTGCTTTCATCAGTGCTTGTAAATAGTGCAGCTGCTTTACAGGTCCTATATACTGTTCCTTCCTTGAACGCCACAAAATACAGGATACAGAAAATACTCTGACACCCACAGTCATGTGAACTGGATAGTGACACCGTGCCCCAGGTGACCAGCCAAGATGCCTGTCCCTGCAAAACTCTGTGCTCTAGTCTATACTAGTTTATGCACTAGTCCTGTGTGTTGGTGGTCCCGTTCCTTCACTCTGCCAAGCTCCCTTCTCCTTCTAGTCTCATCTCTCTGCTCTTAAACCCAGGACTTTTTTCTCCTGATCCTGTTTGTTGGTCTGTCAATAGTGGGGTGTCAAAAAGAGACAAAATGATGGATAGCTAGAAAAAGGCTAGCAATGGGAAAGACCAGCTCTAATAAGATAGGGAACAATAACCCATGACAGGAAACGGCAATACTGTGACAGCAATAAACAGCAAAACAATTTGGGATTCTGTTCATGGATGAGCAAATCCCTTGTCAATACCTCCCCACCCCCCAGTACCAATCTACATAATTCAAACTCCTCCAGAGATAGATTTCCAAGCTGGAATCATTTAGGCCTGGTTGAAATGAGAACGGTTAAGGTTACTGACATATAATCTTGGCTCTATTGCAGCCTTAGTTTATTTGAAGCAATGGATTTATATTTGTGATTAGAGTTTTAGACTGGTTCACATGTGATTGGAAATATGAGTGTTCTTTTCATTTGGGATAATATTTGGCTGGGAGAAACCTCCTAAACCTGATGCTATTTATTTCTGGAGAAAATAAAATATCCCAGGATTAAAAACTAAGCAAAGTAGGATGTTTTCTGGCAGGCTAACAACTGGCTTAAAGTGAAATAGCAACTTGTTTTTCAGTAAGGGTGGAGCTTTCTGGGAATAGTCCAACATATATTTTTAAGCCATTTCCTCCTTACTGGGGATTGGTTTCTTGAGGTTCCACACCTTCACTCACTTATTTTAGAAACTAAATCAAAAGCAGATCCAGTCAGTCAGTCAGACAGAATAAAATTTTGCTAAGTCAGAACCTTCTTTCACAACATCCTCATTTTAGCTATGTAAAAAAGGCATAGAAAAATTAGTACAGAAAATTCAAGCTACATGTACATTTCCAGACTTTAGGATTAGATAATGGAAAACACCAGGATTCTGTACCATCATGCACTAACTTCCACAGAACTAAAGAAGTAATGCAAGCAGGAATTCAGCACACAATCATTAAGGAAGCTGCATACCTTGTAGGATAGTGAAGTTCTTGATGAGCTGGCCATGTTTGGAATCCACCAGCTTCATTTCTTCCATGATTACTGACAAATTGGCAACTTCAACATCTAACCTTGACCTCATCAAATCCTGTTGCACTTTGAGAGATGCAGAGTCTATGCGAATATTGGCTAGCGTGCTGTTCATAAAAACCAGCTCATCTGAGTGTTTACTTAAGGTGTCTGTACAAGTCGTCCTGACCTCATTGAGATCGCTCGTCAGTGTCCGTAGGTGATGAGCAGTGTAGCTGATGTTGTTGATGATATTGACTACATCTGTTTCAAAGACCTGGAACCTTTCTTCTAGATGGCTGAATCTGGCAGCAGTTCTGTTTTCATCTCCTTTATGCTGTTCCTGGAGATCCTTTAGACTTTGTTCGTTGGCTTGAGCAATTGTGGTGATGTTCTCCATCTGCCCACTGAAGGAGCTGAGCTGATTGTTCATGTCTTCAAGTGTATCATTATTGGCTTTTGCCATTGCTGAGTTGTTGGCAGCCAAAGCCTGTAAATTGTGTACTTTCTCCTTAAGCCAGTCAGTGTCCTTCCGGGCCTGAAGGACAACCTGCTGCAGATTTTGAAAGTCATTCCTGATTCTTACAATAGCCGAGCTTGTATCTTCCACTGACTTCTGTAAGACACTGATAAGATTTCTTTGCTGTATTTGAGTCAGGTTTAAGTTGTTCAGGCTCATTATGACCACATTATGAGAATGCTCTTGGCTTTGCAGGTTTGTTTGTATATTACTTGTGTCTTGTTGAAGATCGTTGATATAGCCAGTATATGCCTGAAGAGTCTTATTGACACTGATGATCATGAAAGAGTTACTATCTAAGGCACTTTTCATTTGGTTCTGTCTATCATCTAGTACATTTCCAGACTCTTGCAGCTTCTCCAGTGTGTCTTTGTTTCTGGTAGTTTTCTCTGCAATGTCATGAAGTTGCTGACGAAGAGCCAGAATGTCAGATCTGAAGCTGGACAGTTCAGTGTTAGTATTCAAGGCTTTTTGTCCAGCTTGGTCATCTGTTGTAGATGAAAAAAAATAAAATGGAAAGGCTTTAGGGTTTTTATAAACACAGTCTAAAACAGCAAACTGTATTTTAAGAACATTCAGGCTGTCAAACTGTTCGGTAGAACTTTTATGCTATCTTTTCCAGCGAAAAGAAACCACTAAGCAAAGTTCTGTCTCTAGACAGAGAAAAAAAGCAGAGGAATTGATGGAGACCTTGTGTCTTGTTGAGGAGAACAAAATGGTGATTCTGTCATCACAAATAGGAAAAACTATGGTTAGGAACTGATGAGTATATACAGTCAAGAATGCTGTGTTCTGAATGAAAACCAAACGGGAAACAGAATTCAAAATATTAAACAGGTGTGTACAACAGCAAGTGTAGGTTTTGAAGTTACAACTGGATTTTGCTGAAAGCTCAGAAGTTTATTTTATCTGTTCATGTTTTCTTCTTCCTTTTCATTACAAGTGAAATACCTTCATTGTGATTTAGTACATACAGTTCAAATTTTTAAAATCTTTAGTTTAGTTTTAAGTAAGTTCTCATACTTACTTTAAAGCAATCTGGGTTAGAGACAAAAGCTTTGCCACCAGGCTATTTCAGATATGTCAGGATAAGATATATTTCTGGTTTTCTCTCTAACACATTACTATTGCTTTTAATGACATTTATTTTGCCTTTATTGTTTCCTCATGTTCTGAGTTTGAGGAAGGCAAAACCTCAAATCTTTGAGGAACATCTCTGCTTGTGCTTACATTGCCCTATGGAATACTTTTGGAAGCTTGTTCAAGTATGATAAAGCATTTGAGATTGCACAGCCTAACATCCAGGACATAGAAACCAAGGAAATAAGCAGTCAACACTTGCCTTCAGGGAAGACTCCCTTGCTTGACCTCAATCACTTCACTATTCTGCTCACAGTCCATATATTTTTGTCCTCATCTAAGTGTAGCTATATTTATGAATTAGACAGTCTGAAGTCCATAATTTCAGATGATGCCAAGAGAGAGCAGTATGGTTTTCATAAATTACAGTGAATACAGCTGTGTATGGTGCTTTTGTCTGGTGTGATTGAATGAGTCATGATGGCAAATGTCAAATGATGGCTTGTGAGACTACAGCCTGAAGTGTTTATGGAGTCTTTTGCGGATGGACATTTTCCTGAGCACAGTTCCTCTCCCTGCCACTTCTCTCACTCCCAGATCTTCTCAGTTCTGACTCTGTGTTTACTTCTTGGCTATAGCTCAAATTATACTGTGTTCCTCACACAGCTCTGACAACTGCCAGGTCCACATACAGCTAATCCCTGAAGGCCTGTCTTCCATTCACCACATGCTTTTATCTTCCTGGCTCTACAGCACTCCTCTTACTTTTATGTCCCCTACTTAAACTGCTCAAGAACTTTCCTAACTTCCTCCAAGGCAAGTCCACTCAAATGGGAACTGATGATCCTGAGCATCTCACTGGGCACCCATCCAGCAGCGTGTAAAAATATACGGGCATGAAAAAAGCAGAAGTGCTCCAAGTTGTGAAAATTTATTCAGCATAATATAATAACCCAAATAGAATCCAAAAGGCTGCACGAGCTTTAAAGTACAGCATTTACTTCTGTAGATATGTCATTAAAAGAACATGTCACTGGATTACCCCACATCTTTGAACTAAATGCAGTGTGTAAATACTTTAGAAGCCAGCTCCTTTTTGAGGGAAAAAAGTTGTAAAAATTTATAATCAAGCTGACAGCAAGGAAGTTTTCCTAGAAATACATGACTCAATATGTGGTTTACAAAACTAGACAAAATTTATTTCAAGAATCACATGCATGTATGTGCATATTAATACTTCTATACTAAAACCTATATGTCTATGTATAGGAAGAAAAGTAAAAAGGTACACTTAGAGAGTAGAATCTTTATCCATGATTTTTTTTTTTACATCTTCCTGAAAATTGAAAACTTTGATAGCACTTGGGATAGACCCAAACAGATAACAATCTTATGTCCTGTATTTCCTTAGATGATCAAGAAATAATTTATGGAAGTAATACACTTGCCTCAGACATAAGAATTTTGAATAGCTGCTTATTTGTGTACCTCGTAAAATGGCCTTCAGTTTTGAATCTTAATTGCTAAAACAGCATCAAGATAACTGGGTGACAGATGTTCATTTTATGTAGAATCTTTTGTGCTGTAGAACAGCTTCTACTAATGTTTTATATCTCTACCTCAGAGAAGATTCTCTCCTGAGGACATGTAAGTGTCTATTTAAGTATAAATGCTTTCAGAGTGACTTCAGTGGGAAGTATTCTTAGAAAGTTCTTCTAAGTAGAGCTGATCTGAACTATTTTAAAGTATTTTCCCATGTACTTGAGGAACTGGAATGGAAGTACTGTGTCTTGTCATAGGGAGAGATTTTTCAGACAAATTTCCTGCCTCAATCTGCCAGGAGAACACCCCAGGTCCATAATACAAAAGGACTTTGCTTGTGTATAGATTACCTAATTTCTTCAGATCACTCTCCACTTCTGTAAGCTTTTCTGTGTATCTTCTGTGGGATGTTTCCAGGCCACCTGTCACATTGTCCATTTTTTCTACAACTAGGGGAGAGAGAACAGTATGTTATGGAAAGAAGAAAAGGGAAATTATGAAAAAAGACTAATAGACAATAAAGCAAACAAAACCCCATCCCACTACCAGCAAACAGTAAAAAAATAAAACACCTTAAAATTGCCTTGCTTGCCATTACACTCTGCTGTTGCTCTGTGAAATGTTGGAAGCATGAGATCCTATGTGCTGGTGGACCCAGAATTCTTCTACTTCTTCAGTCTGCCAGCAGTCCCTAAACATTTTTTTTTTGCCCGTGAGCAATCTCTCTCCTGAATGAGGAAATCCCTCTTTGTGGGTTTTCCTCGCAAACAAAGCCCTTTTCTTTTAACAGTATTTCCATGCTTCAAGGACAGTGCTGTGTGGCAAAGGAGAACTGATTGTGTGAAAGAAGACTCCCTTTAATTTTGCTATGAGCCATTTCTCCTTAAAAAAGAAATTTTTTTTCTTGTGCCTTTCCATCATTAAAAGTTGCCACCTGGATAGCAAATTTAGGACTGAGACAGTAAGTACTAAATATTTCAGGGGGTTTAAACATATTTATAATGGTACAGATCACTCAAAACAGTCTTGAAATGATTCTGCCTCATTAAGATTGAAAGGATGGTCATTCAGGAAGTGCAGATTTATGAGTGATGTGCCTTTTGTTTTGTAATGCCTGAGTACTTTTCTTGTCATTGAGACATTCAATTATTTGATGAGATTAATATGGAAATGGAAAAAGCAGAGCAACACATAAACAGCCTGAATTGTCTTCCAGTGGCAAAAATGTGAAACGCTTGCAAGGTTAGAGGTAGCCTACAGCTTTCACATAAAACTTTGTCTAATAGCCTTTTGCATTCAAGCCACAACCAGGGATAGAAATTGTTTCTCATCATGAGATTATTTAGATTATTTTGCTGCACTGGAAGCAGAATGGGTCTGTAACAATCCTGGGAGGGGCTACACAAGTTATTATGCCAGCTCCTTCTTTCAAACAAGAAATAAAATGTTTCCCATGTTTTGAGGTTCTGTAAACCTGTGTGGAGTAGGGGTACCTCTAATTCTTTCTGTTTGTGGAACGGTCTGCAGCTAGGAAAGAGTTTCATAAAAAATGTTGCTATGTAAAGATTTGGGTTTTCACAAGAAGTGAAATTTAGGGATGTTTTGCTGCTCATGAGTGACTACATGAATCCCAGACCTTTAAAGTGTAGTCTATCAGGTGCTCCTTCTTTATTAACTTTTGCATTTGTTTTTCTGATTCTGGGTATCACAGTTACACAGGAGGCTTTTACCTCCTTGCATCCCCAAAACCAACATGAGAAAAACAGACCAAGACTATCTGATGCAACAGCACTGAGGAGTTACAACAGAGAAAATGTTTCAGGGTCTTCAGAGAGACCATACACCCTTTGGTGAATTGTCTGCCTGCTCCTTTCTAGGCTGCTAACAAGCCAGTAAAAAAAAGACTCTACTGTGTGTGCAGTCAGTCAGAGTGTGGCTTTCTGTATTTGAGATGATGACAGATTGCTTGCTAAACACCAGACCCAGGCTACAATAATGGCTTTGCTTTTTCAGAGGGACAGTTGCTCAATAACTTCTGCTTTAGAAAGCATTTTTCTCCCCATTATAAGACTAATTTTTCACTGGTTCTTTTGCCCATTAAAGTTGCCAAAATGCTGCATGCCATTTTTCCTAAATGAAGACAGAGTTGATTCTCTGTTTGTCCTGCCCTGCTGTCTTCCAGGCTGGAGCCCAGAAGAGCAAAGGTCCTTCAGCTACTTCTGACACTCCACTGGTATATGTATAAACCTATGCATCACATGCAGTGACAGTGAAAACTTGGCTTTTCCTTCCGGCTCTAGGCAGCTCCTTATTCAGTCTATGGTGTTCTCCTTTGTCTACAGATAGTCACTGCCAGGGCATGGCTCACTCTGGGCACTTAGAAGGACCTTGTGAAATCATCTGTATTTAAAAAGCAGGCCTAATTCAAGTGTTTCTGCTGAACCAGTGCCTTGACTAGCACTGTCACATCACCTATGGCTCTTGTTAATTCAGATTTAGTGTAATATTTAACTGTTTTCCCCAGTTAGACAACACACTTGGAGTTGGAAAGTTAATATATATTATCAGTAATTAAAAATGTAATTTCTTCATTTTGCTGTCCAAATGAATGCAGTTTGTACTTCAGATCTGAAGTTTGTAAAACTAAACAATCATATAACAAGTATGTTTTCATGGTTGAATGAAATCTAACACTGGAAGCTTGAGGTAAAATATAACCCTGAAGAGTCCAAAGCAAATGAAAACAGTAGTAATCCTACCAATAAGTAGTAGTCTGGCAGTTAAATGAGACAAAAAAGAAGTAAATATACAACAGCATATGGTATTTTCACTGTTCAAAGTGAAAAAAACTCCCAAAACACCCAACTCCAGCAGCAGAAACAGAAGAGGTCTCTGCAAACAAGACTGCAGGGTTAGCTCAAGGGCTAAGCTGCCATCCCATAGATAAACCAATGCAAGTATTTGCTTTATACTGGGATGGGATCTTAGCCTCCTTGCACATACATATAAAGTATGTGCAAAAATTACAGAATGCTTTATTAGTGTTTTAAAGAATAATTTGTCTTTTCAAAGCAGAATACTAAACTTGACTTGTTATTCCTTCATGTTTTGTTTCCCTGTTATTCATTCATGTTTTGGTTTTGGGTTTCTCAAACATACTATGTAATTTTTACCACTAGTTTGGAGGTTTGTTCTGTGTTGACTTTGCCTCCCATTGAGTTACTTTTTTGCTTGCCATATTTAATTCACTGATTACTAGTTTTAATGTTTTAAATCACAAAGGATATTTAAATGCGACGTAGGAAATGAAAGTTTTAAAAGTAGTTTTGGGCTTTATAAACATAAGTGTGGGAGGCATATTTAATGGAAACTTAGCTAAGAGACTGAAAGAATCCCTGATGCCAGCAGAATTCCTTCTTTCAGTGTAATATTGCAGTAAAAAAGACAAGCCAAATTCTGATACAGAGAGGCGAGTTCAAGAACTCTATACTTGTATTCTGAGTTTTGTTCTCCCTTTAAGGCCTGATCCTTTCTCAAGAATCAAAACTATTGCAGTAATTTATTTGAATATGTACTGTCAGCTGGAGTTTTATCTAATTTATGTTTTCCCTGCAAATCAGCACGTGGGTACCTTGAAGACAAGGCACTTAAACTGCAGGTACAAAGGGCAGAATTAATACCTGATATATGAACATTTGCTGCTTGGTGTTACAGAAGGAATACTTGGATTCAACAAGACTTTTGTCTCTTTGCCTCTTTTCCTTGGCATCCAAATGTTGCAGTCACCAAGTTGGTGAGCAGTGGAGCAGCGGTCACCAAAATGTCTTAGGGTCTACGAGCAAGATATGCATTATCCACCTTCCTACAATCCCTTTTACATTTATTTGTGAAAGAGGGAATTCTTTTGTCCTTGTCCTGGATAGCTGTGATTTTGTACTGCTATGACAGAAAGACTCATCCCTGGTGAATGACTGCTCATTTTAAGAAGGAAGTTTAGAAATAAGTGAAGCAAAGTTTGAGCCTCAAGAAAAAAGCAAAGCCTGGGGAAAAGATGGTGCTAGGGGCTCCTATAGTGAAAGAAGCTTGAAAACTAGCTTGAAATGAGGTAGACAAACTCCTCAAAAAGTCTTCTGGACAGATTCTTTATTGCTACTGCTTCCTCCACTCATGTAATCATTTGCCAAAGCAAGACAAAGAGCAGTAGTCTCTCAAACAGATATTCTGCATCTGATGCTGAGTGAGGGCTGAGTCTTTTGGGAAGCCCCAGAACTGACAGCCTTACATAAAACTCTTGAGGGAAATTCTGCTAAATCCCAGTCATTTAGTGGCTGGGTTAAGTCTGGGAAGATCCCATTCTCATCTGATGTAAGCAGATCTCTGTAGATTTATATCTGCAAAAGGCTACCCCTAATCCATGTGACCAAATGATCTTATATTTATAGATCAAGAGTAAGTTTTTGAATCCTGGAAGGTTTTTTGTCCCTCAAAATCTGACTTCCAGAGACCAGTTAATTCAGGAGATGTATACACATACATGTACTGCATTTTTTTTCATTTGATGTAAATTTGCCACTTTCTGTCTTCTTTATCATGAAACAGGATTACCTAAATCTCTCTATCTATTCCTCATATTCTCTCTTCTCCCTGGATAAATCTTCCATCTAAACCAAATAGCTTTAATTTTCTCCCACTCAAAACTGTGCCAAATCCTCTTTAAATAATTATTTATCCTTTCTATTTCTACAATTTCCTTTTCTTTCCCTGGCAAAGGACCAGAGGTGATGTCAGCTGTGCTATGAGTGCAGCTGTTGGCAGCACAGGATGCACTGCATGCTAATCACATGAATATTTACCTAGCTGCTTGGAGGGGCTCTGAAGCTACTCTCAGAGCCATACTCAGACAGGTAGTTTAGAGCTAGTTTGGTTTTCTCTGCAACAAGCTGTGAAACCCTGTTACAATGCTCACAGTGATGTTGTTTGCGTTCTTTTTCATACAAGAAATTCACATTCATTAACGTATTATACCTGTAACTGCACAATAAGCAGGTATTTATATCAAAACAGTTCTACAAATGCCTAAGTGGCTATAATTAATTTATTATAAAGATTTATGGGAATTTTAAGCCATGTTTCCCAATGTGCCCAACCAATAACTTGCACAATGAAATTCTCTCCATTACTGGGTTGCTCAACTACCAGAATCTTTGAAATTACTGTTAAAAATGTCTAAATGTCTTGTTCATTACAATTATTGTGGATAGTCAATACACTGGCACCTCCTGGTTTTTCTTCTTCCAGATATTTCAAAGTAATATTGATACTACATTTTGTTCCTGTGATAAATATTATATTAGTAAGATATTCCTGGCTGTTGCACATGTTACATAGCTTTGTATCTTCCAGTACTCCTTCTTGGTGGAGGAATAATCATTTTGTTTTAACTTTCCTTTCAAATGTCTAATCTAGTTTCAAAATTTCAAAATTATTTGAAAGTGAAATTCTAAGGTTGTAGTTCATTATGTATGTACAAAAAGCCAATATTGCCCATTGATATTTAGGCTAAAACGTGACAAATTGGCTAGCTAATAAGTGACAATGTGTTTGGACTCCTGTCTGAAAGTAAAATGTTGGTCTCAATGCATACATACCTTTGTATCCCAGAATGGCTACTGTGATTGTTAACAAGGCACATAAAATGTATAATAAGATGATGGAGAACTTCAGTGCCCAGTTATTTTTACACTTGGTACATTGGCTCCCCTCCTGAATACCTGCAACAGAAGATTTAAAGAAATTTAAAACAATGGCAAAGAACACATTTTTGGGTTTGTGTCCCCATTTCCTTTCCTCTGTTTTCTAAAGAGCAGATTATTTATCTAAGCAGATGATGTTTATGTATGGGATGCCTATTTGCCTATGCTGCCGGGATAAAACATCATGGTGGTTAAAACATCTGTTCAGTCAAACAACTACTTTGGGATTTTAGCATGTGTAAGAGAAATAGGTTCTGCTTCACTGGAAAACCTGTGGCTTTCCTGAGAGATGGCTATTTTCTGATTGTGCTAACAAGGCTGGTGAGCTTTGGAAATAAAACCTTTATTAGCATCTCCTGACAGAGGAGATGCATCACACTGCAGCAGCTCTTTCTTAGCATTTGGTATCCCTGTGGGGGCAATAAGATACAACAAATGTTCTGGCAGAAAAAACCCACAGAAATAAGAGAGCATTGTGAAAACCTGGTAGGAGTAATTTTGCTTTGTAACAATCACCACAGATAGTTGCCATGCAAACACTTTCTTTCCACAATGAGAGACACTTTTTGCATATTTTTGGGGGGCTTTGGAGGACATTATTTCCACAGAAGAGAAGGGGTGCTTTACTGACACAGCCATCCTTACATCCACAGAGAAAATGCTGGTGAATTTCTCTTTGTGGACAAGCTTAAGAAAAACTCAAATTGATGAAAGAAAACAGAGCTTTACTATTCTATACTCAAACTTTTTTGCAGAACGTCTTGATATCTTTGAGTCTGTTAGGGAAGCAACTTTCTTCTTTTGTGCTCCCTGGGAATAGCTCAAGAGCTTTGGAAGAATAGATTATTAATCAGAAGCACAAATGTGTAAAAACCTGAAAACTGGATTGATGTGCTGGAAGAAATAGGCGGGATTTATCTGTTTTTGCAAGGTGTGTTAAGCAGGCCAGGATTAATATAACTTTCTGTGTCTGTCAGAAAATGCATTTCTTTGATATTTCACTCTATTTGTGTACTGTTAGGGGAGTCCCACAGGAAAGCTTTAAGCACTAATAAATTCTATGTACCAGATTACTTAACTAATCAAAACTTGCTCTGTAGCTTTTTATGAGTAACTTATATTTCCCCTGAGGCCTAATGCACAGATGATTTTACTTTTCCAAACTCATGACCTTCTGCAGAGTGTTTTTTTGTTTTTCTTTTTTTTTTTAAGAGAAAAGTACAGGCCACTTTCCGTGGGTTCAAGGAGGATGGGTGACCAACATAATGAGTTAAGTCAACTGCATTTCTCTCTCCAATGACATTTTCCAATGACTTCCTTTAAACCTAAGGTACTTGAAGAAGGAAGGATTACCATATTGGAGTGACTGAGGAAGAGGATTTATACAAAGTTTATGTGACAAAGCATTTTCTTCAATCCTCTCTGCACATATACTCACTGTGGCTATGGCAGAAATGTATCTTTTGCAGGTCTTTTCCACATTACATCATCACGTGTTTTTTCTAAACTTTTCAGGTGTGACATCACATTTGGTTGTCATGTGATGAAAGTGATGTCATAGATTTGGGTTCCTTGTGGTTTAGGCATAAGACAAGCTGGCTACATCTGATTCTTTTTTCAAGAACATTATGGGAAAATGAGACAAAGGCTTGTAAGCATAAACTCAAGAACAGAAATTCCAGAGGGTAAAGGCTTCTCTTCTGCCTGTGAGGTGGGAAGGGAGGGAGCTGGCACAGAGACAGGCAGTTGCATATCCCATTTACTGGTGACATGGATTTGCAAGGGTGGTAACTCCTGCACCACAAAAGAAAAAGTGAAGGATCCATAATTCAGTAGTCAGGTTAGCTTATGGATCCTGATGCATGGGCTGGCTTGCTTTCTTTGCTTTACAGTCTCATGGAGTTAGCTGGTGAGGAAGCTCTAATTGCTGAAAAAGCAGGAAAGGGAAAGTGCAGTTTTCTAAAGGTTTGCAATAGGTATTCAGAGACTGAAATGATTTCACAGTAGGAACTTGGTGGTGTCTAGAGCACCATGCTGCTGGTCTTAGCTGGTGCTAGTGGGCTCATTGAGCCCCTGTGCCCTAAATGCAAGGTTCCTTTGCTGAAGGGTTTAAAATTCAGATTCCAATTTGGTTGTCTTTGAAAGTCTCACATATCCAAAAACAAGCCTGGGGCAAAACTCATATCATATTCAATTTCTACATACACAGATAAACAGAAAGCTTGATCCTTCTTATTTTAATGTTAATTGAAGCAGACCTAGATCCTTATCTGGGAAGAATGATGGACTGCAGAGGTACAAAACACAGAGAAAGGCAGAAGTAAAAACAAAGCCTTTGGCAGCAATTGCACAATGAAAAGTTTCACTTGATAACTGTCTCATATTAAGACTACTCATTTTATGACATGACCTGCTTTCTGTCACTGTACTCTAGCTTCCTGGGTAGTGTAATGAGCTGAAACTTCATCAATGTCACTGGGTGTATTGCAGTTCAGCATCAAGCATCGTGTCTGTCCCCCTGCTTCATAGGGATCTATTTTCACTTGTCTCAACCCTCTCAACCTCTGCTTCGATTAAACAGCACTTCAATTTTCGCAACTTTTTAGTTTCAGTGTACTTCAAACTGACATCAGAACAGCACCCCAACAAAATCCAGACCTTTCCATCCTTTAACAGTCCAGCACAGTTGGTATCAATAACACAGGCACATCATACTAAAACCATCATACAGGCTGGAGTGATTCCATTAACTGGCCTGGAACTGTGTATTGCATTCCTTACTGGGGCTTTCTGCCTGTCAGCCTAAAATTACATCTGACTGCCAATGAACCCCTGCTACCCTCATCTAACATGACCTGGGTCCAGGGCTGGAGTGAAAAACCAGAGAGCTCTAACAGGCTCCTTTGTTTTCTTTTACCTAGGATGCAGTAAAGTCTTTCAGAGAAATTATATCTGTTCTTTATTGCAAACATGTAGTGTTTAACTCTGCTGCTAGTAACACATGATTTTCTAGTTTACTAAACATATAAAAACTACTACAGAAATACCAAAGATATAGGTACCCCTTGAAGAAAAGATGTGGAAGACCCATTCTGATGTCTTTCTGAGCAATTAAGTATATCAGGCTATATGCAAAGGCAAAAGCCAGGAATGCAACCCTCTCTGTATAGGAATTAAATACAGTATAAACAGGGCTCCCCAAACTCCCCAGCACACACTCTGACTTCAAGTTGCCCTGTTATTCTTTCCCACTACCTTCCTTCAGGATCATGCCCAAATAAGACTGATCTGATATAAGAGATGCATTTAGTCCATTTGTGAGGACACATTTTTATTCAAAGCTTCTTCTGAAAAGACGTGATAGCCAAAATATTAGGCAACAACAAATGGAACACAATTAAAAATGGCTACTGTGATTACACAAAATCCAGCAGGCTGGCATCAAATCATGCAGGTTTACCACAAAAGCTGTGAGTTGAGGTTTGAAAGAGCCCATGCTCGGGCTTTAATTTGGCAGAATTTCTCCAGTTTTATCCACTAGACTGCTTGCTGTTATGACATAAAGTTCAGAATTCTTCCAAGAGATGTATCACATCTCATCTAGAAAGCTGTAGACTAAATGGAAAGACCCTACACACATATCCCATTGACAGAACAAATGTAAAACCTGAAAAAGGGCGTTCTTGGCTGAAGCCAGCTCTTCTCCATTTGTTAGTGATGTTCCTAGTGCAGCACACTTCTCCCTGTGTCCTGTACACGTGTTTTCAATGTTGGTCTGCTCCCAGACATTTGTCACTGACTTCCAAACCCAGGGAGCTGGGGTCACTTCCACATGACATGCATTTCTCACTGCCAATTTGATCAATATTTAATAAATATCAGATGGGACACAATGTGCCTCATTTCACTGGACACATGCTTTTTTCCATTCCTTTCCCTGACTTATTTTAATAAGAGCTCTGGTTTTTCTTCCTCACTGTTGGGAAGACATCTGGCCAAACAGACAGCAACCTAGTACAAAGAGATCCTGCTGGCTCACATGCTTTGGGGACCCCCTTCTCTGCAAACCAAAATGCTCACAAAAAAATATGCAAGTGAGACATCCCCCTGTTACCAGGCTTTGTAGTATTTGTTTTTATAGCATTGCATTCCAGTGACTGAAGACTTTGTTCTCATGCAGGGGGTATACATCTGCAGATTCTTTTTGGGCTCCAAGAAGAGGTTTTGCCGAAGGAGGAGCTGGGTTTTTTTTTTTTTTTGTTTTATTTGTTTGGGGGATTTTTGTTGTTGTTGTTTTGTTCCATGGCTTTAATGGGAGACTAAATATCTTTGCTCTTTGTACCCACCTTACAAAATCCCTGACTCCTCAACTGTATTACACTTCAGGAGCACAGCTTTGAACACTGGAATATGACATAGACACACCTTTTTCTTTCTTTTTTTTTTCTGAATAATTCTCCTACAAGTATTTGCCTCTCTGCTTTTTTCTTGGCTCTGGCTGCAGGATCATAGGTGGCCTCATAGTATTTCTGCTAGCAAATCAATTTTGACAAAGATGCAAGGTTTCCTTCATAACCCTGACAAGAAATAAGAATAAGAATGATAAGATAAAGAAATGCAGTGGAGGAAATGAAAATACATTAGTTTGGAGGGATTTTCCCCAGTGTGATTCACTGAAAAGAAATAACATCCTTGAATTTCAGACAGAAGACTGCAAGCCTAGTTTGCAGCCTTCAAATGACTGTTTTGTCAAAGTTAATGTTTTCAAAACAGCAGTGGATCTAATACCTATATTTAAAGGGACCTGAGCAAACCATATTTAAACATCTAATTCAGGCCTCCTGCCCATAGCAGGGAGAAAGAAACTACATGATATTTGAGTTCCCTTCCAACATGAACAATTCTGTGATTCAATGTGTAACTACAAGTCAAATACTGAGAGGTAATTAACATTGCTGAGTCGCAACAAGCTCCCAGTGGTGTCTATCTCACTAGCAAAAGTAGGTGATCCCATGAGGAATCCATCTCTAGGTTTAAATATCAGTATGTTTTGAAAAACCTGGCTGTAAGTGCTTAATTTCAGGCACCCAAGTGTAAAATGGTAGGTGTTTACTCATATGCATGACTAGCAGTTGTGAAAGTAAGCTTGTCTCATAGGACAGAGAGGATTTTAAAGTTCAGACATGTAAGTGTTTTCATATATACATATACACAAACACATTTATGTTCAAATATGTGGAAAATATATGTGTGTGTAAGTTTTTTTACAGAGCTTTGTTAATGACAAAACCCCAGCACATTGTATCAGAACACTAAGAAAAAGCAGGCAACAGCATCTTTGACAACAATAACTTTGTATAGGTTTGAGGTTACTGTATCCAGCCAGCTACAAAATTCACAGTGAGATTTTTGTCTTCTCTTTTGTATTGTGTCACAGGTTATTAACCTGCCCATCATGAAAACAATTCCCATGATCCTTCAGGAATGGTTTTGTTACAGTAAGCAAAACTGATGATTCGATGGTTCCATAAGCTGGCCTACTCCAGAAAGCAATTGTTCTTTATAATGGTCACAAATGGCAAAATTTGAAACTGCCTCATGCCTTTTTAAATTATTGTTTTGAGACAAAACTAATTTCTTCAGTTTAGAGTATATTCTCATACTGTAAAAGCCGTAATTTGAACTACACATAAATAGACAACCCTACATGTTTCCTAGCTAATATGTAAAGGTCCACATCTCCTCCCATTCCACAGTTTTGGCAAGCCCTGTCTCCACAATGGCAATGGTCCTGCTCACCCAAATAGTGCAGTGCTGGCTTGTGGGCAGGTGGATTGCAACAGCCTGCTTAACTTAATAGTCAGATTTTTACAATGCCATTGGAAAAAATATTTAGCACAAACATGCTGTCACTTCTTCTGGAATTTGCTAGTTCTGCTTCTGGTTTTGTAATCAAATAGGGATAAATGCAAGCTATTCTTCTTTGAAAAAGTTTCTGGTTATTTATTAGGAAGCAATTAAAGTAGCTAAACTTGAACTCTAAGCAGTGGGCATGTACTCACCTAACTTGTGCCAGTTTTTCTATGCCAGGTGGAAAATCATGAAGCATGGCAGCAAGACAGGCTGAAGCAGCCACTCTGTATTTCAAATAAACACTACAAGACACAGAGCTTCTTTCTTCCAAAATTAATAAATAAATGGACCAAACGAAACCCACTCCATCTCCACAGGTTTCTACAGTGTCCAGCATCATCTGATTGCCCTGCTACACAGCTGGCAGCTGGTGCAAATAACCTCTGGAGAGAAGAAAATACCTCAAAAGCCCAGTCTGAGAATTCGTGCCTCATGAGGCTGTACAGCCCCTACCACGGCCAGAGGTACCAGTTCCCTGCCATTTTATCCTGAACTTCACATTCAAGATTTCTTATTCACCTGCTGCCCCTTTTTTTCCAAGTACAAGGTTGGGGCAATCCCTGGTATATATCAATATAGGCTGAGGCATGAGCAGATCAAGAGCAGCCCTGCCAAGAGTGACTTGGGGATGCTGGTGTACAAAAGCTAGACATTGGCTAGCAATGTGCTCTTGCAGCCCAAAAAGCCAAACATATCCTGGGCTGCATCAAAAGCACTGTGACCAGCAGTGGAGGGAGGTGATTCTGCCCCTCTATTCTGCTCTGGTGAGACCCCACCTGTGTACAATTCTGGGGTCCCCAGCACAGGAAAGAAATGGACCTGTTGGAGTGAGGCCAGAGAAGATGATCAGGAGGGCTGGAGCATCTCTTCTTCAAAGATAGGATGAGAGAGTGGGGACTGTTCAACCTGGAGAAGGCTTCAAAGGAGCTTTATTGTGGCCTTTTAGTACTTAAGGGGGCCTGATAAGGAAGATGGGGACAAACTTTTTAGCAGGGCCTCTTGTGATAGGACAAGAAGAAATGGCTTTAAATGAAAAGAAGGTAGATTCAGATTAGATAAAAGGAAGATTTTACAACGAGGGTGGTGAAACAGGAACAGGTTGCTCAGAGAGGTGGTAGATATCCCATCCCTGGAAACATTAAAGGTTAGGGTGAAGAGGGTCTGAGCAAACTGATCTTGATGAAGAAGTCAATTGCTGAAGAGCATTTTGACTAGATGACTAACTTTAAGGGTCCCTTGCAACCCAGACTGCTCTATGATTCTTGCAGCTATGTAATTATGTGGGACTTTCAGCTTGCATTCTAGGAGAACAACAGATTCCTAGACTCCTAAAAAATAGAAGTGGGGAGGAGTTGTTCCTTAAGGCTTAAGAAAATCAAAGACTCCACCAGGACTTTCAAAATCCCACCTCTATAGAGCAACTCTTAACACTGAGGGGGCAATGCTGGGGCTGAGGCTGGCAGGGCTCACCCTGTCCCTCATCCCCTAAAGTGGAAGGGGTACACTTTGTCCCAAAAGTCCAGGGTATTTCAGTAAACATGAGGGATTTTCTTCTCTGGAACACCATGGGAAAACCCAGCCCTCGATGGTCTGCACATTGCAGCCCAAAGCTCTGCACACAGGGGCCATCAAGCAAATTCTCCTCCACACATCAGACCGAGTTTGTTGGAGGCAGCGGCCACTTCCCATAAATCAGAGTTCCACATCTGACATAATAAAGAGCCTCAGAGGGCCAACACTATTATCTCTGGAAAGCTTTCAGCATAAGAAATACTTTATTCTATGTAATGTACACAAACCCTTTCATTAAAGGAGGGGAGAACCCTCATTTTCAGTCTGACCATCATCTCTCACTTATTTATATAACCCAGCCAGCATTTTCTCTCTGGCTTTGTTCATTTTTGCAGCAGTCCAGAGAATCACAATGAATTGTCAGAAATGCTAATTATACACTTCAACAACCACCACCATTTAATTATATAGTGTTACCAAACAATGTCCTACTGTGATTAAACACTAAATATTTTAATTGAAAGGATACAAAAAGCCCAACCACAACACAGGGTAAGATTGCTGAGTATCTGAACTGTATGTTAAGCAAATATTACAAACAGAGCTGAAGAACCAGTGTGGTTAATTTTATGAAAAATCACTGATTTGCAATAGCTTAAGGTCCAGCCATAACAATGTGGTAAGAATATCACACCAGCAGAGGGTCCAGCATCCCATAGGCTATTAGATTTAAGGACAAACTCAAACCAGAACAAACCTCAGCAAATGCTGGTGCTTTTAAATAACTGTCTGGAACAAGAGAGATGTGTCTGTCCTCAGTTACTGAAAATCAAGTAAGGGATCACTCAGTGCATGTCTCTGGAACTAAACCCAAAAATCTAATTAGGGTGTTCAAAATATGAGGGAAAAACTAGAACAGTTAAAAGAAGATAGAAATTATGCATGAGTTAAAGACCTGCTCAATGACAGGCAAGACAGCCACGATCCATGACAATAAAGAGCCTCTCTCAAACTCTGTCTCAATACAGAAGAATTTAGACTGATTGGCAAGAAGAAATAGAGCCAGATCTATAGGGAGATCAAAGCCAGATTTTTGCTTCCTAAACAAACAGCTTCCTAAAACAACCTGAAGATATTCCATTCAATGATTTGAATAAAAACAGGTTACAAAGCATTAGCAAAGACACAGAAGGGATCTGTCTTTCAGGGTTGTGCCGGATGGCAAAGTAATGCCATTTTTGTCAAAGTCCAGGCCTTACATTCTGAAATAAATATGCTTCCTAATGAAACATAGATCTTAATTAAGATTATATAATTTGATGATTAATTTACATTATTTTCAAACTTAATTCAATTTACATTTGACTGAAAGGATGAAAAAAGGTAACACACCCAAAGTGTATGTTTTCCCTATGATTCTCTAATTTTATAACACAGTATTCAGGCGTTAGTGGCCCTAGTAATGGTGCTAAATGGTAAGCAGAAAAAGTGGTTACCTCCATGCTTTGTGGCTTTTGAGATACATTTCTTGAAGAGGGCAACACGATCCCCTCCATGGCTGTGAGTGTGGTAGGTGCCAAACCCACAGCAGTGCCTCCTGTGCTGCAGGGCCACTCACCAAGGACATGGTGAAATCATCCAGAGCACAGGTGCAGATGCTCTCCACAGGAAGCTCTCACCTGTTCTTTTACCATCTTCTGCAAATTTTAAATTTAAGGGGAATGCTAAAAACACTGGATAAGTGTTTTAAAGACCAAGAAACAATGGAAACTCCAGCCATGCCCAACAAAGCAACATTTCTGTATCCACTGATGTTGCGACAAATGCTATTCCATTTAACTACAGAAATTAAATTTTTTATGTGCCTTCACAAGTTAAGTGGAAGTATTTGGCAGCCATCTGTTCCATGTAAGTTTCTGTGCACACATGCACCTCTGACATGGCTAAGGCAGGTCATTCATTTAAGAGCATTGTAAAATACCACGTGTTGCAGCACAGTGTGCTTTTAGACTCTTGTAGCTCATACAAATCTAAGCCAATTTTTACTCAGACGCACAACCAGCATGCCTTTCTCATCAGGATTTTTTCTCTCATCTACTACCCAGTGGAACAGAACAAAATAGAGTTTCAACCATATTTGATAGCATAAAAACCATATTTACTTTTTTTTGTTAGGGAAAAATACAGAGATACTTTTGATGAAGTTTTCAGCTGGAAAAAAAAAGGCACCTCAGACTAAACAAGTATACCCAACTTCATGCAGAATATAAAATCTGCAGATGTATCTGTAATTACAGGTTTTGTTACATTCCAGCTGAAATGCTGCAATAAATGCTGGCATTAAAGAATTGAAAAAAAAATGAATCAAGATTTGACACCTCAAATTAATATATAGACCTTTATACACCCTTTTCTGGATTTAATGGTAATGCTCCTGTTGCCTTCATTAAGAACCACTCTAATATAAAAATTACCTCTTTTCCAACTGAAAAGCCTCTCTATGGACATTATTTTGAATTTAAAATGTTAATGTATGTGAAAAAAGAAAAGGTGAAAGTGTTTCTATACATACTGGTTACTTAGCAGTTACACAGACCTCTTATTTGGAAGGTGACCCCAATAATGAAGAGGGCCAAGAGGAAGAATGCAGTAGGACCTCACAAAAAAGTGAGTTCACAAAACAGTGGGTATAAAGAAGCCTGCTCTACTCTTTTAATTATGCAAATTGCCACTTCTGATTAGCCTTTTCCCTATGACACCAAGAATGCTTGGCTGAGATACCAATACCAAACTGAGAAGAAAGGATTCCCATTGGCACTGCACTGAACATAGGTCACAAAGCCACACACTATAAATTAATTCCTAAGTTCCTGAGGCTGCATGTTCAACTACAGGAGAGAAATTATGTCTAGGTATAAGCACAGTTCCTCTGGAGGTGTGCTGCTTACTCCCCTCAGCTGAATTGAGACTCAGCATTAAATCACCTCCAAAGGAGAGGAGCTGTCAGGGCCTGGATTTATTTTTCACCTCACTGCCCTTCTAAAACCACTTGCTAAAGGTAGGGCTTTTTCCACAGAAATATTGCAGGCTTAATGGCAGACACAATAAATCCTGTTTCCACCCTCCAATATAATCAACCTCCCCCTCTGCCTCCTCTTCCAGAATCTTATCTTTTCAAAGTGGAAGTTTTCCTCTGTGAAGTTGGATCTGTAGGTTAAGGAATTATTATGACCCAATGCAGCTCCTATCTTTCAGTTTTCTCGTTCTGTTGTTCCCATTTCCCCCTCTCCCGTCTCCTTGTGCCCTGTAGCATCTCTGACTCCTGAGGTCTCCCTAACCCTGGCTCATTCACACCTCATTAGCATCCAATTTCCTGGATAAAAAGCAGACTTAGAATGAATTCCTCAGGCAACCAGAACATTTTTTGAAACCCTTGTGCCAATGTGTAATGACTGTGCAATATAAGGAGCAAACAGCCCTGATAAATTGATTTTTTCCACCTAATACCATCACAATTTCTGGGATTTTTCCCTGGTTAATATTCACCCTTACCTAGAGAGGAAACTTTTATTCTGTAAATTATACAAGAAGTTTCCTGTAGAGAGGTGGGAGCATGGCTGGCGAACGTCATTAGTTTTCCCTCCTAATAAAGCAGTAAGAAAATCTGCACTATCTTGACAAATGCTGGGAAATGATGAATTGGATCTGCTTGTTACAAGTGAGAAAAAGCCATGCAGAAGGACATCCAGAGCGCTGCAGTCACAAAGATACGGAATTAACCAACAATTAGCCAACAAAGTATTACCTGCCTACATAGCACCTACCCTGCTGCCTTCCTAATGTCAATGCAATCATTGTGTTAAGTGGGTGAAAACTCTACTGCAATCCAGAAAATACAGAAGCTGACAAATCCAATAAATGTTAAAACATTTGCTACACTTTCTACAAAGTCAACAACAATAATAATAATACCTGCAAAAATAATTATCTTCCTGAAGCATATATTCCTTGTTACAATCCTTTTCCTGATAGCTTATGAAATCATGGAAACCAAGTCTTTGCAAAATGTTTTTTAACAGAGCCTGGCAGTTTTAGGGTCTCTGTCTTCAGAGCAGTACAAGGGGAAGGTAGCTGCCATGAGGCCAGGGTCTCCTGAGATTCCACATCTGTAGATGGAAGTCTAAGAATCTCAGAATCACACAATCATTTTGGTTGGAAAAGGCCTCCAAGTTCATCAAGCCCAGCCTTTGACCCATCTCCACTTTGTCACCTACACAATGGCACTGAGTGTCACATCCAGTTGTTTCTTGAGGACCTCCAGGGATGGTGACTCCACCACCTCCCTGGGCAGTCCATTCCAATACCTGAAAACCCTTTTGGTGAAGAAATTCCTCCTGATGTCCAGACTGAATCTCCCTTGGCAGGGGACACAGTTCCAGGCTATGTCCTCTGGTCCTGTCGCTTGTTGCCTGGGAGAAGGTGCCGACCCCCAGCTGGCTACAGCCTCCTTTCAGGTGGTTGTAGAGAGCGATAAAGTCACCCCTGAGCTTCCTTTTCTCCAGGCTAAACACCCCCAGCTCCCTCAGCCATGCCTCATAGGACTCACAAGCCTTTTAAGTCTGATTTAAGGTGACTTAAGACTGAAGTATGACTTATTAGTCTTTAGTCTGGTAAGACTCAAGTCTTACCATGTATTTCAGTCTCATTGCTACAAGCTTTATCAGGAGATTGAGGCTGACAGTGAAAGGCTTAAATTGAACAAAATAATTTTCTTACCCAGAAGACTAAATGAAAAACTTAGAACTTTTCACTATAAAATGTATGTGTTTTAATGGAGAAAATCCCAAGGCATTTTAATGAAGAGGCAGAAGGCATAATATAAATCTATAGTTACAAATGGGAATTTGTAAATTTTAATTCAAGACAAAAAATTGTAAAAGAGACCTTGGGGTTTTTTCCCCCTAGCTGACACATAAATCTGTTATTAAAAGCTCTTGTGAAAGGTGCAACCCCGTGCAATAAAAAACCCCAAACCCAAATATTACTTTTGTAATTACCAAATATTACTTGTGTTTCAGTGAAAGGAATCCCAAGGTAACTGAAAATCTGGAGGACAACTATTCAGGGAATATAGAGGGAAAGAGAGGGAAGAAGGAAACACTGAACTCAAACAGTCGATGTCTAAACTCATTTTGAAAAGTTATTCTGCCTGAAGTTAATGCCAAAGACTTTTGTACTGCAAACCTACTTTGGAACTTTCTCACTGGTTTCCGTTCTTCTTCTACACTTGTAACTTTATCACACTTTTAACTCTCCGAGGAATGTTGAGGTTCTCAAATAATGTCTGTAATAATCAGTTTCCTTGTTTTGATATATCACTAAAAATACAAAGAAGATAATCCCTTTCTGAACTTTCTGGAAAAGGTGGCAAGAACTTATAAGCTAATAATGACCATATTTGTGTCAAACCTGAATTTGCATTTCCATTCATCTTCCCCCCCCCCCCCCATACAAAGATTTATTGGTCCTTGAAGGAAAAAAAAAAACAAAACCAACAACCCTGAAACAAATCTGGGGTCAATATTTGACTTCAGGGTCAATATATCTTGCCTTTTCACTCTCAAAGAGGCCAATATCTGCTGTTATTTATGCCATACACTGCAGCTGCTCTTTTGAACTCCAGCAGAGAAATACATCACACCCTTGACCCACAGCCTTTCCAACTAAGTGTGGAGACACTGTAATTTATTTGTTCAAAGCAAGTGTCAAATGTTTTTAGCACTAAACTGCACTAAACACTCTTGTTCCTTATCACAGCTTCAGTTACACAAGTGCAACCTCTGTGGCTTCCACAGACTTACATGCAATTTACATCAGTGCAGGTGTATCACTCAGCTAAGGAGTTGGAAAAATGTTTTTTGATCCATGTCAAGCTAAAAACGTAAAACAGAAGAGCAGGTGAAGCAGCCAAACTGGCAGCTCAGTGGAAACTTTGTATTAAAAAATTAACACACACTATAACTATTTAGGGAAAATCCAATAAAATACAAAATAACTCTTCCTTGTGTCTTTGGAATCCACAGACATTTAGTCCCTGTAGTGCTCTGAAGTTTATATGTAACAGGCTGAAAAATAATTTTCACGTATTTAAAGTAAAAATATTTTCTAAAAAGTCTGTTTCTCAGCAGTTCTATTTGACTTAGTACATTTATTTCTTGGCCAGTTCTCGTATGCTAAGTTTCAGTTCAGTACAAATTTTTTCCATGGCTGAACTATATCCTCCTGAAAAGCAGAGCTGGAAATGTTGAAACCCATTAACTATAGCTAAAGGCACACATCACAAAAAGCAGAGTTATCAGTGTGAGCAGAACCTTCTTTTTCAATGAAATATGTGCTCTGTTTGCTAAGCACACTTCATACCTCCTCATACTTAGAATCTTACTCCAGTCTCCAAAAGGAAGAATTATTTGAACACATTTGCTGTAGCCTTTTCACTTAAGAGACTAAGAGTTTTCACTACTTTTCATGTTCCTCTTGTTCTGCATTTCTTTCCCAATCCATGAGAAAAAATTGCATCATTTGAACAATGCGTCACTATTTAAATGGCTTAGACAAGACTTTAAAGCTGTGAAATCTAAGAGTTTCAAAAATATTTTTAGGGAGAATTAATGTATTCAGTTTCTTCATATCCCACTATATGAATACTATATTTTACTGGTGAGATCAACACCTGTAAATTTTTAGATGAACTGTGTTGCACAGTTGTGCATATGACCCTAAAACAGTTTAAACTGCTTGATACATGTCCTGGTAGTTCTTGTGTCAAAAGATGAGAAAAGATATGCCCAGCAAAAAGCGTTACACTCCTATAAATTGGGTAGTATAATTTGTTATGCAGGTTCTTCTCTCTTCCACTCCTTTTTTTTGCTGAGTGCTTTGTTAAAGAAATTTAAATGCACTTACAGAAATTTCCTCTAAGTGTTCTGCCAAGGTGCATGAGCAAACTCAGGTCAAAATTTTACTGTCCATGGATAGAAGCCAGAGGATAGAAGAGCACTTAATTTTTAATCATTATTTCATTAGTTAGTAAACTGCTTAGCTGCTCCATAATATTTTGGATTGTATGAAAATGGCATACAGCTCGGCAGGAAATCCTTCTTTGGCCTCTCTCAGTCACAGACTCAAAACCTTATAGGTTTCCCAAGGGAGCACAAAACTTAGTGCATAGCTAGACATAACGATGAGTACAGGGCAGCCATTCAAGCAAGCTGAGTCACAGGATAAACTGGGACCACATACAGGAAAGTGAGTATCAGGGTATGGAGGAGTATGGTGGAAACAAAATCACAAATCCTGTGTGCTGTGTGTGGAGAGCAGTGGCTCCAAAAAAGATAATGAGCGAGATGACAAGAAGGCTACCAAAGCATTCCCACCATGATGTTAAGGATAAAATGGCAGAGCCAGCTTCCTGCCTTGCTGCACAGAGTTGGACCAGCCTCAGGCACCTCAGCACTGATGAGAACTCAACACAGGGACTGGAAAAGCCCAGCTCACTGCTGCGGCTTCCAGCCTTCTCATGCTGGAGACAGTACTTGGAGGCTGGACAACCTTGGACCAGCTCTACAGCTCAGGGCTAGGCCAGTCATTCCAAGATTGAGAGAAAAGGTCACCTGGAGCTGGTGACCAAGGGCAGCTCCTGGTGGGGTCAGGAGCCTTGAGGGCCACTGGCTCCAAGGCAGCACATACACAAGGGAGCTAATGACCCTAATGTCCCTTGTGGCGAGGCCGCAAGTCACACCAGGTGTTTCCACCACTGTGAGTCTTAGCAGGAGCCTGGGGTTTACAGTGAGAGGCTTAAATTGAGCCAGATGCTTTTCATACTTGGAAGAAAACGTTAATTAAAAGAAAACCAGAAGACTTGGCTGGAAACTTGGGTGCTTTAATGGAGCACTGTCACTAAAGGGCACTCTCATGAAGAGGTAGGAGTAACACACGTTCCTGGCAATGAGCTGGAGGCAGAGACTCCTCTTGGAAAAAAAGCAAAAATTGAAGCAGTGGGGGTGATTACAACTGGAACAAATTACCATCACAGGGGATTCCCTGTACTTTAATGCCTTTAGATCAAGCCCGACTCCTCATTTAAAAGATGTGCTTTAGCCAAAAACAAAGTCATTGGACTTTGTACAGGAGTAACTGGATAGAATTGCACAGCCTATCACACACAAGAGGTCAGAGTAGTTAAGTGCCTTGGCTCTAATCCCTACAGATGGAAATACGTGTGGCTCTGCTCTGGCCTGCTGCACAGAAAATATACGTCTCTAGGGGCAAGTTCATGGTGATGACAAGAAGCCTCACTGCCCCAAGGGGGATGTGTCTTTCAGATCCAGCTGAGCTCAGAATTAAAAAAGATAACCCTCCCAGATGTTTTATGGCACTGGATGGAGACAGAAGATTATAAGGTTCAGTGTATGCTGGAACATGAGAGAGTTTGTTTTTTTCTTATAAAGCAGGTAAGAAGTCTGTTCAAGAAACAAAATAAAATGAATCCAAAGGAATAAAGGCTGGAGGCTAATTAAAAGCCTACTTATATTAATACAGGGGGAGAAACTGCTCAGGGATAGTTAGTTATGTTGAATCATGGCTACTGTCAGAAAATGCTAGGAGGTTTGGTGAGCTATCTTTGACCCTGTTTGTTAAACAAAACTACCACGTTGTTGCTTTTCCCCAGAGTGGGCACAGACATCTGCCTTGGGAGGCAACAACCAAGTCAAGTATATGTATCTTATGTAGGGGAGAAAAGACACATTCCTCATCTTGACCTTTTTTGTTTCTTTAAAGTCCAGTCTGCTGGACTTTCTTCAGAGCTCTCAGACAGATTCTGGGGGAACATTCTTTATACCAAAGTGCAACTTTTCCCTTGAAGAGTATAGTGAGTACGGAAAAGTACAAGGGAAGAACAATATTTCAGCCAATTAATACAGCCTTGGAAAACATAATCATACTAAATTTTTACTATTTTTACTATTATGATTTACTATATAAAGTAATGAAAATTTGCTAATAATGCTAGTGTCTACTAAAAAAACACGGTATGGAAAGTAAGGCTTTAGGACCTGGATATGAAATAGAAGCATTATCTAGAAAACTGAAAAGGGCTAACTTGGACAGGCCTGTAGAAGCTGTTTACTGAAGTACTACTTAAGAAGAAGCTCATTTGACATTCACATGAAACTTCTGAGATGCAGCTGGTCTCTGCAGTCCCTATCCTGAGTCCCTTCTGTTGTATTTGCACCATTACTTCCAGAAATGAATGAAATGCTGCATTTTGGGACAATTTAGTTACAAGCAAAAAAAGATAATGAATGATACAATAAATCAAACACCAGAAGATTGCTAGAAGTACTGGACAACTGCGCACAGAAGCTTAAGCATTAAAACTTGTTTTCTTGCAAACTTTCCTTTATTCATATGTGCTGGGAAGGTTCCCAGAACTTGCAAGAGAACAGAGACAGAAATGGGGGGCTTTTGTCAGCTTTTCAGGGCATGAAGGGTAATCAACACATCAGTCTTTTATGGCCAAGAAAACTGCCTGCTGTGAGCTGTGTCCTGGATCATTCCCCATGTTAGTCACAGCTGGGGGCGGCTTGTGCTCTGCTTCCAGCCACGACTGCTGCGCTGGGGAAAGGGGTAAGGGAGCTTTTGGGAATCTGTCACGGAAGGGGGACAGTCACTGCAGGGAATGTATGGCCACCTTCCTTCAGGGCACTGCTTGAGGATGTTCACACTGTTCTGCAGCCTGTAGGTGTGCTACTGTTTTAGCACCTTTCTCCAGTAGGCAGCAAACTGTGGAGAGCTGAGCACACAGATATCCCATATAATCCAGTCTGACACTTACTAACAGAAAATGCCACTGTAATACTGAGGGTGCTTCTTAAATGAACACTGTTACATTTCAACAAAGATGCTTTAATGTATTGCAAAAAGGAAGACTGAGGGCTTGTGTCTTCTTAATTCATCTGAACAGTACCTGGCAATCTTACAAAATGGAAAAAAAAAACCCATTGCCTTGAATTTTCATTAAGGCTCAGTGTTTGGATTCAGTGCCAGTTCTCATTGACTCACCCCATCTTCAAGACAAGTTGCAGACTAATCTATTTTACTTTCATACAGCAGTGAGGCCAAATTACCTTTGAACCCACTGCGGTGGAGCCTCGCAGAGTTAACGTCATCACGCAGATAAAACTCAGCCTAAAATTTGCTGTGCTGACTGATGTCCATTCCCTGGTTTCCCACCCTTTATCAAAAGAAAGAGAACAGCCCATCCCTTCAGCTGTGTGTGAAAACCAGCAAAGACACAAGTTCCAAAATCTGTATTTTTTACTTAGCTTGATTGAGATGCTTTAGTGAATGTACATTTATCTTAACAGATTGAATTTGCTTAGCAGCTATTGCAGACTAAAACTCAGCTCTAAAAGATTATTACCATGAATTAAGACATTCTTCTGTAGTGAAAATTCACCTCATAAATCAAGTCTGGTATTCATATGGCAGCACAGATGCGCCAACTCAACTTGCAGCTGTAGGGACTCAGAAAGCAGCAGAATTTGTCCCTAAATCTGCAACTGTTTGATGACAAAATGAATGTATTTTGACTTTCAAGAGAACAGATTATTGGAAGATAATACAGAATTTCAGGATATCTAGTCCAAAACACGACTGCTGGTAAAAATGAGGAGACAGTGGAAATTAAAGGGTTTTCCTAGCTCTGCTTGTATTGCAGTTTTTCAAATATATGTTCCTCTGCCTCCAACATGCTGGTCAGCAGGACAAGCATTTCTTCAGTACTGACATACCATTCAACTCTGTGTCAAATATGGAAAAGAGTTGGTTTTGCCCCACAGGAATGCAAAGCACTTCCAGGTCCAGGAGAGTTACTAAATAAGCAGCCTACATTTCAAAATTACCTGGGAACTCCTGCTGAAATTGGGACCATTCATCAAAGAGAGAGTTTAAAATTAAATACCTGGTAGGAGGTTAACTGAAGTTGCTGGTGGTTCAGCTCTTCTGAAATTTGGTCTATTATTACTACATATCCAAGGTCCCTGTTTTGAAGACTCTAGACTAATCTTACTTATTTCTGTCAGTCAAAAAGTGGCTGAGATCCTGATTTTGCCTGACCAGACAGGATAAAACCAAAAGCTCTAGAAAAAAAAGTTTGTCCCCTAAATGTCTGGGATGAACATAGAATTCACAAACAAAAGACCTCTGTGATTCTGTGACCACAGAAAACAGATTTTTTTTCTATAATTATTACATTTTTTCCCAACTGAAAATCCTTTATTCACAATAATATTTTCCTCTGATTAGAATTTTTAGCATAATCCAATTTTCAGCCTTCAAATATGCTACATTGGGCGTTCTGTTAAGCCTGATGGTGAATTTTGACTATGCTATTTTGTATTTACACCTTTGTCCTTAAATACAGACTGCCAGTCATGCTGTCCACCTTAAACAGCACAGAAACAAAATTTGACTCCCATCAGGTAATAGTTTGAAATATGTGATCCCTCCAGTGCTGAGATACACTGAACAAAGTCCAAATTATAGATTGTCCTTGGAATTTTCTGCTTTCCTGAGCAAATTTTTTTTACTTCTGAACCAAAAATTTCAACTCTTACATCAATGTGAATCCAGGATTGGTTCAGTGTAGTAACTCTAGATCTAAATTAGTACAAGTGAAAATGGAACAGCACTAGAATATGATACTGCAATTAAAACGTTACTTGTTGAAATGGACTGTAGAAGCCATGTCCAAATTTTTTGTTGCTTTAACATAGTTTGTGGGATATTCAAAAATAATTCAAAAATTCAGAACAAGAACTGTGTTAAAAATCAGCTTATATCTTCCCAGGACCCAGTCTTTCTGTAGCCCTTCCTGCTTCCCTGCCAAGACTGTGCTTCCAGTAACACCCTGAGAAACTCTGAAAACATCAATATAAAGCCTGGGCTGTGGGGAATAGTATCATTGGGAGAAATTAATGCAAAAGAGTGTCTTTTTGCAAATTCAACATGCACAGTTGGAATATCTCCTCTATATAAAATAAAGAAAAGCCTTTCTATAGGCACTTACAACAAAGTGTTAATTTCCCACATAGTTTCAAAGGGGTGCATATCAACCGTTCATTCCTTGCGGGTTTATAAATACATCTCACATTTGTAACTCAGGCTGAAGTTGTCATTAAATCACACAGGTTCTTTCTTTAGAAGTTTCTACAGTTAGCTTTCTCCACATTTTTACTACTGAAATTCTGGACCCTAGGTTGGCCACCCCTAGACTCAGTGATTAAAATCCCTTTGCCACTGGATTCCTTACATTTTTTTGGTGACCTCTTCCAGAAGAGCTCCAAAGCAGCTGCTACCTCCCTTTCCCCCATGTGACCCCCTTCATATTTCCTGCACCCCTCTGCTATGTTCCACTTCCCCATCTCCACAACACACACATTGGTCTGTCAGTAACTCCAGATGTCCTGTGGAGTCATCCTCCCCTAATGCCTCTCTTTTCACACCCTGGCCTTCCCCTCCCTCCTCTCACTTGTAAAACTTCTTATGCACAAGAGAATGTCTCCATTTCTCAAGAGCCAAGCAGCACCTGGTCCTTGTGCCAAGAGCCCCAGACCTGCTCCATCACATTCTTCCCCTTCTGACTCCCCTGCAGAAGTCCCTGGTGGCCTCAAGATTCAGTGGCTGCACTGCACATGAGTCTGCCACCTGGCTGCCTTCTGGGTCAGCTCATGTCACATACACCCCTGTCCTTAAGCTGGAAGTGATTCTGGACAGGGACTGCACTGAATATGTTACTGCTTGAATGGTGTGACCTAAAATGTATTACAAATGACTTGGTGAGTACAGTACTTATAGTGACTTCATCTGGAGTCTGGCAGTGAGGGCTTTTGAAACACTACAGAACAAAGTTTGCTAAAAACCCACCCCCCTAAACTTCCTCCTTTCTCAATCCCTGAAAAAGCAGGAAACACAGTTAATCCACCTATTTTCATGGCAATACCACTTCAACAAAAGGTTCAGAGGAGTATCTGCCTTCCTCACATAACGTTATGTCATGTAAGGAGGCTGTGACAGAAACAGATGCTGACTGTGTATCAAAAGGCAGTTACCACCATGCTGATACCCTTGTTATCTGAAGGCTGCAATTGTCAGAAGTTTTGTACAGGCTGCAAGCCCACCTGGCTATTGAATGAGGACACATCAAAGAGGCGCTGAGCCAGAAACAGTGTGACATGAAGCCTGCATTCAGCACCAAATCCTTGCAAATGGCAATATAATCTCCAAAAAGATGCACAAAGATATGGAGAATGTGTTGGTACAGCATAAAACATCTGGCAATTGTGGTGGATCTGTGGATCAGGGCTGAAAACCCCACCAGAGGACACAAACTTCGGAAAACACAGAGGAGTCAGAACTACAAAGCAATTGTGAGGCAATTGGCTTTGCTCATCCAATACTGTCCTCTTTTAAAATATTGCCAACTGAATATAAAAGGCAAGAGCCCAGTCATGTAGGACAGATAGGTGACCGTGTTTTAGCAAGCAGGGAAGGCAGTGTGGGTAACCACCAGAGACTGACAGTAGGAAACCCTGTAACTGAGGAGAGAGTAAATGAGGAGAGAGAAAATGCAATGGCTAAGTCTGTAAGCAAAATTAGAGATGTGGTATAACTGTCTGGTGACAGTACTGGAATAGTTTATGCTGTTTCTGCATCCACTCTTTGAGCAACTGAAATGCAATAAAAAATTGGACAGTACAGATGAAAGGATGATAAAAACTTTCCATAAAATGAGGGATTAAAGAAAACGTAATTTTACTGAGTTTATCAGAGATGAGACAGCTCATTACTTAAGCTGAGTTACTAATTTTTGTTCATAAATGAAACCCTTTCTGAAAATACGTGGCTTTCAAATAAACAAAACATGGTAATAGCCAATGTGGTGGACAGTGAAGTTAAACATATTCCAAGTAGACACAAACTGATAATTCTTGTAAGAGATGATGATTAACAATGGAAATCAGTGAAAAATATATAAAAAGGGATTTTCTGCTGCGTGAAATGTTAAAAACTGGTCTCATGTCTTTTATTAAGATATGCTTTAGCTAAAGGAAAAAAAAAAAAAACCATGGGCATTGTTTAGCAATTCTGCTGTCTTATATTTTGGAAAAGGTCAGGTTTCATTATCATAATGGTCCCCTCTAATTGTAAAGTTATGAGCCTATGCATTTTTAAGCATTCTATGCCCTTGAAAACCATTAATTGCACCAAATTATATGACTATAAAAGGAGTTTTGATGGACAGGCTGAAGAGGGTATCTCACAACAGCCTGTAGCCAGCTGCTTGTGCTTATGGAAACCAACTCAACAGCAAAGGGCAAACATATAGATGCCCCATGGATAACCTTCGGTGTACACAGAGGCTGCCCAAGTCATGCTGGGATCTTCTTTGGGTAGATCAGAAAGGAAAGTTGTAATACTATGCCATGCTTGTTCTCTTAATGTATTCAAAGAGATGTTTATCTGAACTCAGTTTTCTTGTTGCACCAGGAAAGTCACCCCAGGTACCTCTCTTGCTTGTAGTACCTGTGCTTCAGCTGGGACTTGTGCTTGCAAAACTAGGTGTGTCAGGCCAGTCATGTTCAAACTGTGCCTGAAGACCTGGCTCCTTGCACCCTCAGACAAGGGGTGAGCTCCCACAGGCATGTGCATCCCCAGGGTGCACCTTCAGCTTGGGAGCTCACCTCACAGGAGGAACAAGTGCATTTCTGTTGGGAAATCTGGGACACAGCAGAAACTGAAGAGACACCAGATACATATGGCAACTGATGAGCCCCCAAACGCCTCGATGATTTCTTTTCATTTCTCTCCCTCTCTGGCCCCTTAAGGAAGGGTGGGGAGAAACTTTTCCTCTTCTACTGATGTTTCAGGGGGAAGAAAAGGGGGTTTTAAAATATTGTGAGGCAGAAGAGTGAGCCATTTAAAAGGAAACTCCAAAACATACAGAAAAACTGTTTTTAAAAAAAATCCATCCCCACACTTATTCCAACAGGTTTCAAAGAGCTCACTGTGGATTAATGATGCCTGCAAACACTTTTCTAACTAAATAGTTCACTCTCTCCTTGAACACTGAAACAGCTTTCATTTCACCTTTCAGTTTGCTGTGAACTCTTGTAATTAAAAAAAGAATATTGACATGGTCTTTGGCTTTTTAAATAATGCCAAGAGATGAAGTTTCTTTATATTACTCCACTTGTGCAGTATTAGCAAAACCCCCAAACCTCCCTAAGAAAGAATGGAGAACCTGACTGGGGAGGCTGACAGATTTCCTTTGATGCCTTGCAAATGCACTGCCCTACTGCTCATGTATCAGAGCTGATAATGTGAAACACAGGGCTGGGAGCCCCAGGTTAGCACTGAGCCTCTCCCTGCACTCCCAGCATTTCTGCACCTGTGAGATGAGTGCAGGCACATCAGCTCAGCACCTTTGTTTTGTGTCCTCCTGCCTGGTATGATGAAATACATCCTTCAACACTTAGGCACCTTCTAAATAGTAAGACTTATCCATATGCAAGTTTTGAGAAAGCTTTTAGAAAGGCACTGGCAAAATGTAAAATGGATTTTGAAATTACATAACATTTCTAATCCTGAAAAGTGAGGTGCCACTTCTGTCTTCAGGTTGAAACTCAGAGAAAGCTTAGTCTACAGTTATCCCACTAACCCTGACAAGACCTGATTTAAAACAGCATTACCTTCATCAGATGCAACTGAGTTCCTCCTCTGAGAAGGAAAATAAAAGGCTTTAATGATCTTTAAACATCAGGCTTTCTGAAGACCATAAGCCAAAATCTACTTGACTTTCCCCCTCAGCCTCCCTGTCTTGAAAAGCAAACTTCACATCTGCTTGTTATCAGTAGTTATCTCACAGCATGCCTCTGAATCATTTAGAAAACTCAAAGCACATGTTTATCCCTGCTGAGGAACCAGTCATTATGATGCTATTTACAGGCCCTTGGTGACCCAAGCTCACTACATGGTGTAGAAAACTGCCAAAGATTTTGTCTCAGGGGTTTTCACTGCTGCTAGGTTTAATTACTTACCATCAGCTTTCAGCCAGGAGGCTGCACTCCCTCCTTTCAAGCTGCATTGAGGCATGCCTGTGTGAGGACATGTGGGAAAGCTAAGATAAATCAATTAGACATATGAAGCATGTTGCATGTGACTTAAAGCACGTTAAGTCTTCATGTGGTTACCCTTACTCAGAAGAATAAAAAGGCTTTCACTTTCCTGTGCAGACAACTTCAAAGCCGCACCACTTTACAATTGTAGTGTGTACTTAAAAGCAATGAGAGGCTAGGAAGAGATGCCAACAGTCTTGGGCAAATGTATTTAAATGTAAAAATGAAAACACTGATTGTTTAGTAATGTGGAAGAATATGTCCTGAGAGCAAATGTGCTTCTCCCAAGACACTGTGCACACAAACCTCTCCCGAGCCTTTCTGCTTAGATGGCCAGGCAAACCTTACATTTTCTTAGCACAAGGATAAATAACTATATCACTACTAGATACTCAAAATAAGCCTACTTTTTTTTCTTTTGGTGGGACATGAAGGTTCATGCGTGTCTGCACTTCCCCAGTCTGTTCAGAGTCAGCAGTTTTGCTCAGGATTTCCATTATTCAAGAAAACCATTTAAGGTCTGATCCTACAGCCAGTGTCCAGTTTGCAAGTGCTCCTTACTACACCGCAGGGAAATCCGCAACATCGAACCCAGACCTTTGCCTCTCTGGAACAAAAGGCTAAGAATATTCCTTGTTCCTCCTTGTGCAAAGAGAAGAAATCTCTTCATACAATTCTTCTTAACCCTCTTGAAAAATCTGTGCAGGACTAACCCCACATGTCATTTTTCATGATTTTGAATCAAAACAGAGCCCTATGTTTTTTGCTTTTCATTGAGTAATTCCAGTAGTTAGCTGTATTTTTTTATTTTTTTTTGCTAGAATGTTTCAACAAGTTAAAAAAGTTCTTCCTAAAGTCTTAGCAGAAGAATTCCAAGACCACCTCATTGTCTCATTTTACTAAAGAATCTTTTGAAAGATTTAACAACATCAGATAGGGATGTTGCAGCTTTGGCTACTTTCAGAGAATGTTTCTGTGAGGGACATACAGAGGAGTGACCTACAATGCCAAACCCCAAGACTTACATGTGAAAACTCATCTGAAGCTACTTGCTGTGGCATGTCTGTGTGAAGTGCCAAGTACAGACAGAGCCATCCACTATAAATTCCTTGCAGAAGTTGTAAGGTGTCTGTCATCTTCTTAATTAAACTAAACCCAAAAACAATAATAAAAAAAAACCCAACCCCAAACAAAAATACTTCAGCAGACCAAAAACAGCTGAATGTCACCAGTATTTCCATTCCTGCATGTGTGTAAGTATCTGCAGCTGACAACTTCAACCACACGTTCTGCAGGCTGCCTTGTTTCACGCTGTTGGGGGGATGTTTATATATCCACTCACATGCGTTGTGTTCTTTAATAACATAATATACAGAACTGGGAAAATTTAAAGAGAAAGCACTTGGCTACAGCTAGGTCCAAACCAAAGCTATGTGTAACCTAACTATGCCTCAATTCTTTCTGTTCCTGTCACAAAACTAGTATAAAATTTGATGAGACTTAACATTTTGGCTTTATCTTGAGAAAACCATGGAAACTTGGGGTTGGATTGGGGAAAAAAAAAAGCTTCAACTGCAGTGCAATGTGATGCTGGAAAAAAATCTAGAGGCTGTAAGTGTATACAAAATATCTGTTCTGCCCTGTAAATAGATATTAAAACCTTAGTTAACATTTCACAGTGGTTTGACAGAATCTTTAAAGAAATCACATCAGAAACGAAAAACATATATGCCATTTATTTTGCACATCTGAGTGCCATAGGTCCAGTTCATTAAGTGTGAGGAGCCTGCTGACATTACTCAGAGGTGAAAGGTGTATTTCAAATCTGCCTTCCTTTAAGCAGTGCAGTTCAGTTTCCTCTGTTTCTCCAGTTTCTGGCTCCCATTTGGACTAGACTGACTATTTTTGCTGAAGTGTAGCTTGACTTGGGATTCAACTCCAGATGTCTACATCACTGAGACACAGAACGAAAAAATAGTGATGCACTGGGAGTGGTTGTTTGTGCTGCTATTGAAGACTGCCATTCTCTTCTCATGCAAGAAGCTCATGATTTTGAGGTGACACTAACCTCCTGTTTAGGTCCCAACACAGTATTTGCTTCGCTGAAGGCTTTAGAACCTTTTGTTCAGGGCCAGGTCCTGGCACAGTTAGCCAAAGCTTCCCACTTCCATTCAATTTTTCTTCAAGATGTAATTACTGCAATGCACTTAGGCTTGGAGCTACTCTTGAAGATCAGTCAGAGGCAACAGCTGCCACACACTGTGGCTTCCCACTTGCTAGGAATTGCTCACCACAGGCAACATGTCACAACAACTCTTTCAACACACTGTACAGATTCGCATTTCTCATGTTCAAAGTTGCATTCATCTGGATTAGCAGCGACATGGGGAGGCTGGCACCACTGTGCTAGCCTGCTGAGGCTGGAAAACCAAGGGCTTGGTTCACACAAAGATTAGGCACTTTTGGGTGCAATGTATTCCCAAGTCTTTTGAAGATGGACCTTGCTGCTTTTGTCTTGTCCTTTGCTGTTTCTTTACTCCAGGATCATCTTGGTGCCATCTCCTGCACTGACCTCATCAGCAAGCTCCTCTGGTACCCCCCTGCCTTGCCCCTGCGTGCCTTGCTGTATCCCTGCCACACCAGGATGAAATAGAAGCTAATGCCCCTGCAGGGCTGGCTATCTGTGCAATGCTCTGCTTGCTGCCGCGCCTTGTTGGACTGGGCAGGAGCTGGCAATCTGCAACTCAGGCAACAACGCATGTAGGTTACTCACCTTGGGAAATCGGGATACAACTCGGAGAAGGCACTGGGCTGAGCAGTGTTTCAGGTATTCAGTTATCACCTCAAGAGGTGGGATATGGTTATCTGTAAGGTGCTGTGCCAGAACCAGAAAGCCAAAACTGAGCCACAGCTTCTCAGGGCTCTACTCGAACTTCCAGTTCACCTTAACTGCAGCTCCTACCAGTAAACACCATCATGGAAAGCCTGGCATAGCTGCTCAGGGATAGGGTCATTCAGACTACAAACCGACCTCTTTTGCATAAGAATGCAACCATAATTGTTTGAATTTAACTAGCCCTTGTTTTGATCAGGATGCAGCCTGTTTATACTGCTTAATTGTAGTCATTCCTGTGGCTTTGTTTGTTTGTTTACAACAGTACTCCAAAGCTTGGGAAAATGTTGCAAAAGTTTCAAATAGCAAACATGGCAGTCATTCTTTAACCTAATGTTTATAGTTTATAGGAGGACTTCAACATGCATTATAATATTGCAAAACCCCAGCATGTCTTTGCATAGTTTGTCGGTATAAATCTGAGGACAATTTATGCAGTGCTGAGAAACAGCTACTTCTGGTACAGCTGTAAGTTTTTGCAGACACACAAGATAAATCACCTACTCAAAGATGATGGAAACACTCCCAAGAATTTCAAACAAGTTCACAATTAATTAACATCTGCCATCATCAAAACTCTGTAAAAACAATTTTGAAAAAAAAAAAAAAAAAAAAAAGGATTTGACACTACTCTCCTGTTAGGTCGCCACATCAATTTGCATCAATGAAGGACTTACAGCAACATTACATCCTCTTTTTTTTCCCTGACACAAATGGGTTTTCTGAAAATGTCCTGAGCTGAGTCCATATGTTGCATTTCTCATGCTTTAGCATATATATTCCCAAAGTGTCCCTTTTCCCAGGATTTATCAGTCTTACCGATACACCAAGCTAAAGAATCTCAACCTTTCCATAGTCTGCTTGATGCTAGACCTGTTCACTTGAAGAAGCAAAGGTCTGGCGTCTAATTCAGCAAAGATCATAGGACAGTTTAGGAATGGGGAGTTTGAGGAGCTCTATGAGAGTCAGGAACTCCAGTCCAGCAGAATTTGAAGAGGGTATTTTGCTTCTACATTCACATGAAAATTTTCTTTGCCTTCTGATGCAGGGCCCTAAAATGTACAATTCTGGTGCCATGAACCATGAAACAGGTACAGTTTTTGAAGTGGGACATGTTTCTTTTAACAGCAGATAAGTGCTCTGAGACATATCAAACCACAGGATCTTTCTAAATAACCTCCTTGTGAATTCTTTCAGGCAAGATGCTCTCTCCATGCCCTTTGATCTCCTCCAGCCTAAATTCTATATTTACACAACACAGACAACTTTTTGCTGTGACACTGAGGACATTAACTTAGTGTGCATGGTGCATTTTTCTACAAGGCATGAATATTTAATTTACGATATCTGTTCTCTGTTGCCCGAATCTGGAATTTTGACTCAGAATTGCACAGGGTTTGCCTCCTTTCGCCCTTCATTGTTATGGAACCTCAGTGTGTTGAGATTCGCAACTTTGTGTTCCCCCTCAGTATCTAGGATTTCACTGGCTTGTGGTGAAATATCCATCTTACACTTTCTTTCCTCCCTGTTCACATCTGGAGTGAGGCATGATGTCATCAGTGTAGTATGTCATCTGCCTCATCTCCCCTGGTAAAAATGAGAAAATTTGCTTGATTTTCAAGCATTCATTCAAGAATTCGAAAGCAACATGAAGCTGCTTTGAGTGGCTGAGCTGTTCTGGCCAGTCTGATTAATCTGCACCATCACACAGCTCTATGGAAGGATTTTAACAGCCATTGCCTTGTTCTTAGAAAAAAAATAACTCACAAATTCTTATTCCTCTCTGCCCTTCCCCTAGCCTCGAATCCCATTTCTGTGTCTTTAAAGGTGAATCATTTTTTTGTTTCCTTTTCATTCCAGCAGAAAGATGGCCCCTTTTCTGTTTCAATGGGACCCAGGCCTTCCTGCCGCAGCTGCTCCCTCCTGGCCAGCGGCCGACTGCCTCATCTGAGCTCAATCTTAATGTCGTTTATTTTTCTCTGTCTTACTTGTTTTGTTCTTTGCCTTTTCTTCGGGTTGGACCTCTCTTAATCAATCTCAGTCTTAGCCCTTATCCCTTTCAATTCAGCCCTTTTTGCTTTGCTGGGTTTGGGGTAAAGGAAACAAGGCTTCCTTAGAGCGATTTGCTTACTCTCTTTTTCCTGATTTCCTTACCCTTCTCTTCCTCTGCCAGGGAGGTCAGGTGAGCTCTGACCTTGGGTAACAGTGCAAACCGGAACATTTGCGATTGCAACAGAAAACATTTTTTAATTAATTCTCCAATCCAGCAGTTGCAGAAGGAAGCCAGCAGGGCCCTCCTGCCTGCCGGGACTTGCTACAGGAGATCTTACATTGCCTTCCAGGCTGAAGTTCTCTCTCATGGAATGAAGTCATGACTCTGATACATCCCTCCTTGTCAGTCAGCAGCAATACAAGTCAAACATCTTTATTTATGTATATTTGTTTTTATCTCTGAAAAAAAAAAAAAGTTAAAATTACCCCTTAAAACTCAAGTCATGTTGTTGTGAACCCTTACTTTGCCTCATGTGGCTTATGTTTATACAGCTGAAGAGTCACAAAGTTGATGAACTTGAAATATCTGAAGAATTCTGTAAGAAATTATTATATGAAATCCTAATTGGAAGGAAGTAGTGTGCTTGCTTGCTGCTACAGAAGTAGTAGTGTGCTTGCTTGCACCAGGGCATGGACTGTTGAGTCCTACAGAAACAGAATGCGGCCCTACAGTTTCCAGCTGGAATGTTTAAAACTGTACAGGCCTGAATGGGGTCTGAAAATGTGTCCTATGCATAAGAGAAGGAAATCATCTTTAGGAGGCCTTTCCATCTGTTTAACAGATGTTCACAGAGATTGAGCCACGCTTTCGAGGATGGTCAGGGCCAGTGGACAAAGTAAATAATATGGGGAAAATACAGGACAATGTCAAAACACCGTTTCATTGTGGTGGAGGGTTATCGCACCAGCTCTCAGGCATCTAAGCCAACTTTTTCAGCAATGCCAGCTGACATAAAATTTAGGGCTGACCATTCTAACATAAAAACATAGTGACTGGAAATCATGAATAATCCATGGAGAAATCCATGTCCTTAACTCATAATCACATTTCTTTAGATCCTCAAGTTTGCCATGTGGTGTTCAGTAGTCTCCTTTTATGGGTAGCCACACTTCATCATGCCATCTGCAGAAGAAAATAACTGCATTTAACAGAAGCCTCTCTTTATTTAGAGCTGCAGGGGGAACTAATTAAAGGTAACTGAAACCACAGCTGCTAAAATAATTGTATGGCATTCAAACTATTTTGGAAAGCTCTCATTGTTTCTCAGCATGACCAAGAGGAGTAAGACTGCAAACCTACCATCACCTTAAACAACATATTTGTGGTAAATGATGTACCTAGAACTCCATAGGATACTCCCTGACATAGGTGTGTGTAACACCCATGCATGTTTTACATGGGTGTATACACAAAGACACACACACATTGTATAAATGGACCTTTCTTAGTACTCTTACTAGCTGCATATAGGCTTCAAAACTTAGGAGAGAGAGGTACTGGCATTATAAAACTGTAATAAAGAGATGCCCACATTATTTTGCAAAGAAAAGCATTTTATAATCACACATGGAACTGATTGTTTGGAATTAAATACACTAAACATTATTCAACCAGTCTTCAGTGAAAAAACTTTTCATTCATTTTCATGTAAGAAAAAGACTTGAACTTCATACACACACACACACACATACACACAGAGAATGGCAGTACTGAAGTTTGGAAAAAAGAGTTTCAGATGTGGTATGAATTATGCCAAACTCAGGGCTCAATGGGGAGCTCAGATTTTACATTTGCACAGGGATGCAGCTGTCAAAAAGAAGTAAAATCAATTGACAAAACGCACCAGCAAACAAATCTGATTGATTGTGTTATTTGGAACTTATTCATAAGAAGTTCCTTAAAATGAAGAAGAGGAAGGATGTGCATTTGAACTCCCTCCTACTTTAATTTGTTTCTCTCTAAATGATGTTCATTATCATGGTGTTTCAATTTTTTAAAACTGATTAATACAAGCAAATGTGAAAAAGGCAGGCATCATAGAGTGATTCAAAGCTGGACCTGGCCTTAATTTTACAAGCACATCCTTCTAACACCCTTTCCAAGGATTATTACAGGTCATACTAAATGTCTTGGGACAACAGTGTTTCCCCCAAAAAGCCTTGACAAAGTGCAAAGCACAGCACACCTCCCTGATGGTGCACACACTCCCTAGCCCTCCTAACACCCAGATCCTTAGGTCTTTCTAGAGCAAAATCCCCATATCCACCTCCATTTGTTGACTTGCACTCAGTTTTGAGGGAAAGAGATATGTGGTGGTCTGCCATAAAGTTACCACAAAGTTTATCAGCAACGAAGCTCAGTTTGCTCATAGTCCTGCTCTTCTAAGTGACAGCCCAGTCAAGATGCAAATGAAGCATTCAGCTTCACAAAACCAGAGTATTAGTCTGTTATTAAAAAAAACCCCAACAAAGTAATGATATCCTCAGTGACAGCTTAATGTAAATACTACTTGGAAATAAGCATGAATTCCAGATATTAAATAATTTCCATACCTTGGAAATGACATATATTCCCCTGAAGATGTAGAAAAGGAGATGAGGCCAACTTCTTTGACAGGGTATCAATTGACAGGGCAACAGCTCATTTACCTTATCTTAAATAATATTTGGTCAGCAAACATCTATTGCTAAAAGACCAAAGTACAGATCTCCAACTCAGACATTACTTTTGTCATCATATGTGGATGTGAAAGGGGGAAATCTATCGAAATCATAGGCAGACTCTGAATGATTAAAAAAACAAAAAGTTTCAAAAAAATACTAGGCACTAAATGGATTTCAAGGATAATATATAACAAGATATACCAGAGCACCCAACAACTGGTTATGTCTTGAGTGAACTAGAAAAAGCCCCTAATGAGCAATGACAGGCAAGTGGTGAGGAAATAAGTTTGCCATAACAGACATTGCATAGGCCAGTGGGTAAACCCTCAGAAGGCCTGACTGAAAGAATTCTCTCTTTCAAGCCTGCTGAAGGAAGGGGATTGCACTTAGGAACATGCTCAGCTTGAAAGCAGGAATTTCAGTTAGTCAGGGGCTGCAGTGACTCTTAAATGCGCTCAGAAACATTGGGTGGCTTAAGGAAGGATTGAGATCCAGGTGTGACAATTTTCGAAAGTCATTTGCCTCATTAATTTTTTTCATAAGAAGTTTAATTTAAGTTTTCCCATTGCCCTATTGTACCTGACCTATTTCCCTTGACATAGTCAAGGAAAAAGAGCCCAGAAGCCAGGATGTTGGCCTGGAATGGACAATGTCCTTTCATTGGCTTTTACCATGGCTCAGATCAAGTCATGCAGGTACAAGCTACTTTAGGGCACTATTATCATCTAAAGATGCAGTTGCAAACCTCCTGTGACTTCAAATAGTGCCTTAGCAATTAAATCTGGTTGAGATCAAAGAGGGACTAAAGGGCAAACTAAACCCACCACTTTGAAAGCAAGCATGAATTAAAAATGGAAAATTTCTTGAGTCCTGTAGTCAGACAGTTTGTCAAAGCAAAATGTATTCTGCGCATTTTCTTTATTTTTCCCCAAACTTCTCTCTTGTTGCTACTCTAATGGACACTGTGTGAAAGCAGGAAGCACACAGGCCTAAAAGAGGTATATGGAAGCTATAGATAGACTGCATGAGGCTGCTCTCAATTACAGCCGAGCTGGAAGGAGCACAAATGAAAACCAGACTGACAGTCTGGCTATTTTATGTCTCAATGAGACCTGAAAATTTAGAAAGTTTCAAGAACATCATATATGAAGTTTGATCGATAAATGTTTCAGAGACTGAATGGTCCCAACTTACAGTCATCTTCATTCTGACCTGATTGAAAACATCCTTCCCTGTCTTGGATGGTATGTGGCTCACATCAGTGGAAGGATATTACGTTCACCCTGTTGGTGCCCTTTCACATCTAATGTGTTAAGAATGACCCTGACATGCCAGAAGTGTTGACTGACAGTCTCTTTCACACAGATGCTGGAGAGGTTATGCAAATCATAGTGTTTATGAGCTGCTATACAAGACCAGAGCCAAGTTTGGTGGAAACCACCCCATCATTTTGCTGGCTCGTGAGCCCACCCAGAGTAGCTGAAAACCTCAGACAGTGATCCTTTCTTATGGAATGAGAAAATGCCGCACTGAATTGAGAAACTAAGATTGACTTGGACTTCTGTGCCAAGATCTTTATGTTTGTTTCAATTGCCTTTTTAATGGAACAGCAGATAGTTTCCATTTTCCTTGAGGCCATTCGCAAACAGGAGAAAGGGTCTGAAGAGGGAGTTACAGCCTGTGCCAGCAGAGAAGATTAAAGTTGTCAAGATACTATGATAAAAATTATGTTAGGATTTGGGATTGAAAGTATTAAAAAAAGGCCCCTACAGAGAAACTTGGGCCCTCATTTTCCCTGCTACACACTGTTTGTAGCTGCCTCCCCTTCATAATACAATATGACTAGAATAGAGGAGCTGTTGGTTTTAGTTTGGAAATCAAACAAATATCGATATAATACCAAGAAGACCTAGTTGAATACATTCTCTAAATTCCTAAATGTGGAGAAGAATTTCCAGTAAGAGTGATAGCACTGAAATGAATGCATACCCCTTCTGCAGAGGTAAGGACTGTCACCACACAGAAAATGTCTGGCAGAGGACCCACATTTGTTGTACAAAATATCACTCAGCTCTGCACTCTCTCCATCTCATCTCATCGCATCTCATCTCATCTCATCTCATCTCATCTCATCTCATCTCATCTCATCTCATCTCATCTCATCTCATCTCATCTCATCTCATCTCATCTCATCTCATCTCATCTCATCTATCTTTCCTCGTATTTCAGCTACAGACATACCAATGCTGATCAGTGTAAAGTCTCACTTCAAGTGACAAGAATAGCAAACAGTTCTATTTATGTGTCACTATGTGAGACTAACATGGAAATATCTGGGCATTCTCTGTGCTACATTAGCCATGCACAAAGGCTAACGGACAAACAGACTGAGGCACTGAAACAGACCACAACCAAACTCAGACCCTATGAATTACAGCAGGTGAGAATGATGCTTCTAAACTTTTATCTGAATGACAAAACAGTTTTGAAGTCTTTAGAAAGCCGTCTGCAAACAGAAAGGTATTTTCCTATTGAATATCAAACTATGAAGCTGGGGTCCTGCATGTGTGGGTAAATGACTGAAACAGTCAAAAAGAACTGAACAATTCAATTATACAGTCAATCATACAGCTGATTGAGAAGCAAATGCATTCAGAGAGAAATATTTCTGAGTAAGGAGTAACATATCGTCAATATTTCTGACTAGAAAATCTCTAATGACTAACTTAACAAGTTAATTAATTCCATTAAAAAGGTGACTTGGATAAGCTTGGAAGTCAAAGGAAGTAAAAGAAAGACACAGAAGTTTGGCATTTAAGCAGACTCATAAATAGCAGACACATGGCCTTAGATGAACAACGAACTCCATTAATATGCTGGTTTTCTAAAGAGAAAATAGCTACAAGTATTTTAGATGTTTTCAGGACAGGCTGCAATGGTTAGGGTCTTCATTTTTGCAAAGTAAAAAAAAAAAAAAAGCAAGACATTGTCTATAAACACAGCACTATGCAGATAAAGCAGATTTAGGAGTGAAAATTCCTCTTGCTGTTGAAACGATTAGTATCTTGAACACCAGGGAGAATATAATCTCAAAAAGCATAACCTCCCTGCAATGCACATTGTGCAAAACAGCTGGCAGGATGTGCCAGGCTTATTTGCCCCCCTGGGCTCCACACTTCACACCCTCACCCACAGGCCAGAAGCACCGATAAGCCAAATCCTGGGCCCCTCATGATGGCATCACCACACCCCCAGCCTTGCTCTGGTGACTTCCAGGCTGGCCCTTCCCAGCACCTGCTCTAGCCATGGGCTTGCTGGAGGGCAGAGGGTCAGTATATGCTTCCTGCACTTCCTCACGGGCCCAAGGAAGATGGTCTTACCCAGCCAGATGAGCAGTAGAGCTAGAATGGGAATCTTGAAAACTTGGCCCTTCCCAGCTTAAACAAGAGGGCTAATAAAGAAAGCAGCAGTGCCTCCAATGTATGGTAATAATTAAAACTTACTCAAATGGTGGCAAATGAAAAGGGTCGTTGAAGATTAAAGAAGAAGTAAAATGGTAATTGTAAGTAGCTGAGCTTCCACTTAGTACAAAAACAAGAGAGACACTATGAAGGATGCCATATTGCACTTGGCTCCAGTCCTAAAATAATTCCACATTATAAATATTTGACACAGCACTTAAGACTATTGCCTCTACAGGATTTAATGCAGTATAATGTAACACATCTGTTAGCTACCCACATGGCATGAAAAGAGTGAATGGGGAAGATAGGAACAAAAAGTTCAAGAACATATTGTATACTATTACTTCTCTGTTAGTGCTGATCATGCTGCATTCATTACCTATTGAACTAGGATGACAGAAAATGTTTCACAATACCTGAACAGCACAATCTTGTCCATTGGTTTTTTTTTGGATCTGTGAGACTACATCCTGTTCCTGCCTTTACTTTCTGCACTCCTGGAAAGTACCATGAGAAGTCATGACTTGCATGGATACTAGATATAATGTGAAAAATTGCAGTACCTGTATGAAAATGCAGCAGCATAAGACATGTAAGGTCAAGTAACCTGGGGAAATGCACCTGCTTCTTATGTCTTCAATTTAAATACTAAAAATCAGTTTGCAGTACCTGAAAAATTGTAAATTGAAGACCCGTGTTAACCAAGTTAATAAACCTTTTTGTCAACCACATTGTAGCTAAGTAACACTTTCTTGCTCTACTTCGAAGAGTTGCAGGACAGCCATACTCTGACAGTTATCTCCTGTGTGAGCTCCTCTGCTCAGCATCCTTCCTGCTTACAGGGAAACTTTTCCTAAGGGTATCTTTCTCAGGAGAAACTCACAGAGTATCTTAAATTGTAAGTGCTGTAGTCAAAGAAAAATGTTAAAAGCCACGGGTCATATTAACAAGTAAACAAAGTAATGTGCACTTTTATCACTGCAGGTCTGTCAGTCTGCTGGTAACAAACTCCACACCAGCCCTTTGTTCCTCTGACAGGAGCTTAGATTGGTTTTAGAGTGACCATTCACTAGAACAGATTGCCTAGAAAGGTTGTGGAGTTTCCCTGACTGCAAATATTCAAGAACTGTATGGATGCAATACTGTGCCATGTGCTCTAGGATGCCTGAGCAGGGAAGCTGTACCAGATGTGGTCCTTTCCAACCTTACCCATCCTGTGATTATGTGAAAAGAAAGCTACACTGAAAAAGTAATTACAGAACAAATCTTTGGTTTTCTCATGGTTCCATAATAGAAGTGCCAATCTCTGCTCTGTTCCCAAATTTAGCAGTTAAAAACCAAAACAGAACAAAACAAACAAAAAAAACTAAGAACCCAACAAACAAACAAACAAAACCCCAAAGGAAGTCTTATTGTGGGATAGAATTTAAAATCTTTCTTTTAAAATCTGTATTCGTTCAGGTTTTACATTCTTCAAAGCATTTTCATGTGATGATAGACCCAACCAGGATTTTCAAAGCTGCAAACCAGCTTAGATGCCCTTTGTCCATTTGAAAAGGTCAGTGTTGAGCTGCAGAGAGACCATGCACAGTCTGGGCATTGCTTTACGTGCCTGTGCTCCAGCACTACCTGCTGGGAGCAGCCAGAAAGCAGGAGGTGGCCAGGAGACACGGTTCAGCCAGGAGCTCCAACTGTGCCAGGCTCCCAGGTGCCACCAACACTGACTGACCTCTTTCTGAGGGTTCTGAGAACCCTCGGATGCACTTTGGTAAGCTCAGTATCTCTGTGATCATCTTTTCCCTAAACCACAACATTGTGTTCTCTCTGAAAGCTGCTGATGTAGCAAACTTTAGCTTTTTTGGGAAATTGCTTTGGCATTTTTCAGAATATCAAAATGAGTAAATAATTTAACAGAGAAAAAGAGATCTAGGCACAATTTTGCATACCATTATCTTGACTCTTCTACTGTATAACTTTTCATAACTGTGCCTCATCTGGGAAAAGTCACAAATCTGTTGTTTGTGGAAAGCTGTGATAATCAGACACTCTAAATGACAACTTACAAACTATAGCTAAAAGCTAACCAGACTGGTAAACAGGAAGTGCAAGGCTGATTTTTGCTTCTTTACCTAGAGACTCACACAGATGAAATAAATACTTAATTCAGCCCTTCTCTAGCAGCAGTTCACAAACCAGGGGTGGTTTGTGAAGCCATGAAGCTTGCTTGTGGAGCCATGTTAAATCCTACCACTTCCCAGTTTTGTTTGATTGCAATAGTCATCCCTCCCACAAACTTGCTATGTGCTGGTTCTTTCATCCACATCTTGGAGATCCATAGGTTTCAGTCAGGTCTAATGACCAGAAATGTAGCCAGCAGTTCATAAACAATTTCCCACTCAACAGCACAAGAGCCTGACTAGGCAGCCCCTTGAACCAACAGCACACCTCCTAAAAGAGCTAAGAAATCAAGGTAACAGCATCTTGAATAAAGGATTAATTTTTTTTACACTGGTAAATGTTTACATTTTCCCCAACAAATAACCCATGCATATGTACTTGGCTAAGAATTTCTGATTTCATGAACACTGTGGGCAAATCCTGTGGTCAGAGGTTGCTAGGAGCATAAATGTGTATAGCTGTTTGTCATCACGTTGTCCTGCCCCTGTAGAGGACAAAATTAAGAGTATATCATTCACCTCTTTTGTTTGAATTATGGATGGACCTGGCTGAGAGCAGCAGGAATGAACTCAAAACTTGGGTCGTGAATGTGAATGTTTAGAAGAAGGATCTCAGCAAGTATATTTGATCTCCTGGGCTTGGAGGACAATTAGAGCAAAACTGAACAGCTGAAGTTTTTCTTTAATTAGCCTCATTCTGTAGTGTATGGAGGTTCAGAGCTTAAATAAATTCTTACATAATTCAAGGTCCTCATTTCTTTTTCCATCAATATTACTATTTCCATTGAAAAATATTTAGGTTTTAGAAAGGAGGGAAATGTGATAGTCATTTATTGCCCCCACACTGCTAAGAAATTCCATGCTTTTATGTGCAGGAAGCATTGTGTTGATGTTGGCTTCCCCATGAGTTAAAAATCTTGTTTAAATGTTGCAGAATCTAAATGCTCTTTGAGGTTTTTCTGTGTTGTTTTATGGAAAGGCTTCTGCCTGATTATTTACAGATGCTGTCTCTGAGAAAGCCAAAAATAGTTCTTTACTAATTCAAAATTTAAACTAGCATTTTTATTATTTTATTGTGTAACCAAGGAACTCTGCTCTGGGGTCCTCAGTTCAAAGAGGAGGATGAGCCCTTCGGCTCTCTGTTGGCATCACAAGCAGCGACATTCCCGTTCAGCCAACAGCAGTGCCAAGCCTTGGCAGACCACAGGGTCCTCTCCAGCAGAAATGCAGCCTCCAAAACATTTTGCAGCACAGACTCCCTAGGTTACATGACCATGAGGGACTCACATTGTTTCAAAAGTTACTTCTCCCACAGTAGCACAGGGTGTTTAAAGCAATTTTAGGAATTACGACAGCCCTTCAGGCCATGCTGCTTTTCCATGGCCACCTTGGCTGAGCATCAGTAAGGGATTTTTTTCAACAGTTCATGAAGTGCTAAGAAGTATCTTGAGCTTAACAAGCAAGAAATGTTGCTCAGCCAGCTCAGCAAGCATTTTGTCAGATGAAACACTCCTTCAAAGTTGCTCTTCACTTCTCCAAGGCTAAGGAGAGTCATGAACACCTACAAATAGGGGGAGTACCCTTGTTAAAGAGAAGCCAAGGAACTTGGATCTCATCCTTGCCAGTCTAAAGACAGATTTTACTCTTTATTCTCTCAGCAACCAGGGCCAGAAGAGTTGCACTTCCTTTGCTGCCTAAAGCTATGGCTGTTCAATCCTAAGTCTTGTATATACCTTGTTGGTGGGTGGCTTCCCTGATCTGGAGACCATGTGCTAGACTACTCCCATCCTTTGGATACGGCAGTCTCAGCAATCCTGGGAATGGCCTGGGGGTCAGCACAAACTAGCAATATGAGAGAGAGGTGGGTTACCAGACATTATTTCTGCCTCACCAAGGGCATGGTTCAAAATAGCTTTCCTGACCCATGTGAACTCCTCAACTTCTCCAAATCCATGAATCGTGAGATGGTTAGGAGGGAGAGTGATGTATCAAAAAATCAGCATTGCAGTAAAGAAGAGGATATATTACTGTTTTCATTACAAAAGGTTCTGCACAAAATATTGCTGATAAAAAATTTGCAAATGTAATTTTCTGCCTGTCAGCAGGTACTCATACCAGCTGAAAGCTGCTCCTAACTCCATTTGCACAAACACTTGCCTACTACAACGTGGTTCTGAAACAAAACAGGAGCTATTTGTGAAGCAATACTTGTCTCAACCCCCAAGTAAAGTGCCACACAGGCAGAGGATACATCTGTAGGCTTACATGGTTTAATTGTCTTCTAACACACTATCCTTCATTCTGGATATCACTCAAACACGTGGCTTGGGAGGTTTTTGTTTATTTCCTATAGTTTAACTTCTTATCTAAAAATAGCATTGTGGATTTTCTGAAAACAACAGCAAAGACGCCTTAGATGATTTCTTTACAGAAATACTTTACAGATGATTTCTTTACAGAAATGTTGTTGGTATAGGATTTGTATTTAGCAGTTCTGCAGTTTCATTAAAAAAAAACCAAAAAGCAAAAGAAGACTCAGCTACACTTACTTCCTCCAGTTGAAAATTTCCTTCATCTCAGAGAGACATAGCTACCAGAGAAGACTGGAGAACTTGGTACTGTGACAAATAAATTGTGTTCTTATTTACATGCAACAAAATTATAATTTACTTTGAATGGCAGAAACCTCTTGACTACAATTAGCATTTTAAGGTGTTAATTTTTTACAAACTATAGATTTCTCCCAGATGTGAAACCACTTGAGAGCCAAGATCACATAGTCAAATTTGACTTAAAATTGAGTTCTCATCTTTCTTTCCTGAAACACATTGGAGCTTGCATTCCTACTGCTTCTGGCTGGATGTAACTCATCTCTAGCACTGGCAACAACATCAGTGTTGCATCTTATCCCCCCAAATGTGGAATTCTGCTACAGGGAAGGCCTGTATGATATGTTTAGTTATGTCAAGTTTCTTAGCCGTAGCACAACCTGGCCACGTCGTTACTTCTCTTATCCCTTACACCTACATGTGGAAAGACAACTTAAATGACTGATAATTTGCACTGGGAATTGAATTTACATGGCTTTGCTACTTTTTATCCAATAGTTTTACATGCTCTAGAAATGTCTATAAATTTTCCTAACAGTGCCATTTCATACCATTGCTGCAATTTAAGAATCTCCCACAGTAACACTAAACTTTTAATAAGTGCCCAAACATTTTTGGCACTTGCCTCTTCAGTTATAAATCACTTGTTCAATGTGTTTTGTATTTTATTTCCATGCTGGGATCATGTAGTTGGGTAAAGTTACCTGGGTGCCCCCCACCAGCCTTGCTTTGTCTCCAGCTCCCTCGTTTCCTCCTGATGTCTGTGGGCTGCTGTTCTCAGAGGCAAAGAATTGCACAATCCGTAAAGTTTCTCCTTCTTACTTTTTCAAATGGTAATGATGTGATTTTTCCAGCATAACACAGGCATTTGCACTAGAGCTGGAAGACCATTAGGACTTTCCTCCTGTCTCATATCAGAGCACAAATTAATTGTTAATTGCTCTACATGTTTCTCAGAAACACTGATCTGCCATGACCACAAGCAAATTCATTGCCTTGGTTTCAGTCTCATCTCCTGTACTAAAAGGATGATGACACACATTTCCCTTGCTGAAAAGATCAGTGATGACTGAGAAATGACCAGTGAATTCCTACTGTTGCTAAGGAAAATATTTTCATAAAAACTTTTCACCTCTCCTCACTTAGTTGATGAATATGCAGCTTGTCCATGACGTGATACACAATAAACCAACAAAACTGTGCTGAAGACAGTGTGATTTCTTTTTTTTTTTAATAAAAGAAGGGGTGACAAGCAAAATTGTTCTTTGGCCTCAGATGTCTTTATTAAAGTCAAATGGATGTACAAGATGTAACTGAGCATCTTCGTCTGGTGAGAATTTTCTGAAATATGGTTGGACAAAGAAAACTCCTTAATTAGTTTTGAGGTCTGGTTCTGAAAAAAAAATTGTACGATAATGGCCTCTGATGAAACAGTAATAACAAAAATTATAATAATAATCTACATATTTCCCTAATTCTGCCAGTATTATTTCCATCATTGTTGCTTTCAGTACTTTTTTGCAGTGGGGTAGAGTTAATTTTCTTCCTAGTAGCTGATACGGGGCTGTGGTGTGGATTTGTGCTGGAGACAGTGTTGATAACATAGGGATGTTTTCATTATTGCTGAACAGCACTTATGCAGAGCCAAGGCCTTTTCTGCTCCTCACACCACCCCACCAGTGAGCAGGCTGGGGATGCACAAGGAGCTGGGAGAGAACACAGCCAGGAGAGCTGATCCCAACTCACCACTGGGATAGTCCAGAACTTACGGCATCATGCTCTGCATATAGAGCTGAGAGAAGACGGGGGCATTTGGAGTGATGGTGTTTGTCTTCCCAAGTCACTGTTACATGTGATGGAACCCACGTTTTTCTTTTATGGAGATGGCCTTACCAGGTGAAATAAATTACCTCCCAGATTTTTCACAGAATATTCTGACTTGGAAGGCACCTGCAAGTATTATTGAGTCCAACTCACAAGTGAATGGTCTGGACAGTGATCAAACACATGATATTGGTGCTATCAGCACCATGCTCTAAGCTACTGAGTGTAGTATCAGGTGGTCAATGAATTCCTTGTTTTGCTTTGCTTGTGCACAGTTTCTTCTTTTGCTATTAAACTGTCTTTAAACCCACCCACATGTTTCCTCACTTTTACATTTCTGATTCTCTACCTGATCCTGCTAGCAGGGAAGTGAATGAGTGGCTGTGTGGGGCTCAGCTGCCACCTGGGGTTAAGCCACAACACTTACTAAAGAGAACAGGAAGCTTCTTTTAACAACCATATCAACAAGGAAAGCTCACACAATTGTCTGAAAGAAATTTGAAAACTGTATCCTTTTCATCATTTTTATGGTGGAATAAAACTGCTACATTTGACCCAGCACTGATATCAAGAACATTAAGTGCCAAATGTAGTGCTTAGCTTCTGAGGGATTTTTCTCTCCCTGCCTTTCAACTAACACATTTATAGGTTTCCAAGTGCTAAGAGGAAATCTGTCCAAAATTAAGTACTTGAGCACGGTTACATTGGTGAGACTCACACCTAGATAGAGCCTAAAAACTGATCCCTTATTAGAGCACCTCAGTGGACTGAATTTATTAGCAATCTGAGCCAGATGAATTCACACACTGAATGCAAATCAGTCAAAAAATGGGCTTGGTGCTTGGTAGGGTTGGGGATTACCCAGCCTGCCTTGGACTCTGCTGCAGAAACTGAGCATCTGTACCCCGGATTCTGATGGAATTGTTTACTCTGTGTTTGTGTGTCCCTGCATTGCACCACAGTGACACAAGCAGACCTGTGAGTGCAGCGTCAGCCACCTGCAGGATGAGGAGTTCCTGCTTGGGTCTGCCAGTAGTGGTCTGTCTGGTTCCTGTTGTTTTGTTACACAGGGTCAGAGGATTCCCCAGGACTTCACACCTCTTCCTGTGACAAAGCGGAAGCACCACCCTGAAATATTTTCTGTCTTCTCTTATTTTGGGCATGTCCTCACTATAGATTACAAAAATCTCCTGTTCTTCTGTGCCAGGCCAGGTTTTGTCATTAGTCAATGCCTGCATAACCTCAGCATTTCCCTCTCATATCTGGAGAATGTTAAGCCAGAATTAATGACACATGGCTAACAGGCATCATGGCTAATATGTCACCAAGTCTTTATCTCCCATAGCATCAGTCTCTGCTGAGTGTCAGTCCTTGCCTTCGTGACTCTGCTGTACTCCTCCATGTAGTTTACTAATTCAGATTATGTGTAACATCTTTTGTTATTTAACACTAATAGGATTCAGTTGAACAAAGCTTAATTACATCCAGGTCTCCTTCAGTGGATGGCTTGTTCCCCCTGTCAATGATCTAATAAGCACTGAGACATACCATAAAATGGAGAATGAGTAATGCACATGCAGGTGATTATTATGCTGTGGTGCTCATGATAACAGCTGGAAGAGATCACTGGATTACTGAAGCTACAAGGATTTTGAGATAGCTCCTGCAAAACATTTTCAAGAATCTAGAGTTTCTCTCAGTGCCCAGGTAAACATACCCATCCAGGCTGATTTATCCTTCTTTCCAAATTATTGTTTCCTTTTCACCATTTACTGCATCCTGAGGAAGGTTATTTAATCTCATCATGGATTTATCCTTGTGAAAACTGGGGAAGACTGTAAGAAGTTTGCAGCTCACAGTAATTTTTAAGTAATAGTCAATGGTAGATCCAGGACACCAAATTCTCTTTTATCAATACCTACTTAGTTTGGTTAGCCATGACAGAAGTCATCAATAGGCATAAAAAGCATAATAGCTGTTAAGCTGGTGAGATGGATCAAGTGAAAATTCCCCAGTTTGACAGAGCTGGGGTCAAAGGTGTGGGTAGTCCCAAAAGCACGGCTTCAAATCCCCTGCTGTTGAACCCAGGCATGGGAGGCAGTCAATCTGCTGCCCACCCCGTCACCACGCTGTCCTGAGCATAAGAGGGTGAACCGTAAGTCAGGATGCCTGAGGTATACACTGTGCAAGTATCTGAAGTTCCATGACCACCCCAAAAATGCTCTGGATAGAAAAGGAAATGGTGCATGCCACCCACCTGAACCCATGAGGTGTCAACCAGGGTTTAACTTGCACAAAATTGGACCATGGGATAGATAACTCAGTATCACCCCTCAGCATGCACAGCCGTGTTAATTCAGCTTCATTACTGCTCAGCACACACTAAACTTTACTATCCTTCCTTACAATTCAATCTCTCATCCCCATGGTAATTCCCTAGCTCCTCTAAGTCATCCAAAAGATTTTGGAGAGGAACACAACAGGTCAGCCAGACTCCTTCCACACTTGACCAGAAAAATCAAAACACTCATCCTGTTTACATCACTTTTTTTGGGAGTTGGGGTGCACAACACTTCAGCCAGAACACTGCAGTTCATCGATGATTTGCAGCCATTTCCTGGACCAATCTGTAATGTGGAGCCCTCAACGCTGAGAGAAAGTGAATGCAGTCAGCTTCCACCTGAAAACACCCAGCAGGGTGGGCTGCAATTCTCAAAAAACCTTCTGAATAACAGTATGAAAAATCCTGCATCATACAGAAGTATGATCTGTCCAGTGGCCTTTCTTACATCCCTCCACATCACATTCAGCCAACTCAGACAAAGAAAAAAACCCCAAACTAGGCAGAGCTGATGGACTCAGTGGCCTGAATAATCCAAGGGAAAACTTTCATCAGATTCAGTGGGCACCCTGCCTTTCTCCACAGTGACAAGAGAAAAATTTAATTGCTTATCATGGATTTCTGTCAGGAAAATCTCACACACTCCTTCAGTTTGCTTATTTCTCCTGAAAACAGTTTAATTACATGAGACTTGGTAAACATACTACAGTAATAAAAAAATGGCCTGTGCCATCATTTCAGATGAAAACCATAATGAGTTAAATATCAGAAAACATGATAACTTCAAAGTTGTTTTTCATAAAAAGTATGTTTTCAGCAGATTCCATCTTCCTTCCCTTTAGAGTGTTTCACGAAGAAATAGTATCCCTCTGTTCTGGACAGGTCACACTCCTGTTTTGTCATAGCTGTGAGCACTGGTTCCACCCCTGGAATTTGTACAACCTGAATCTGTCTGTTTATATTTGCTTATAAGGAGCTGAGTTAACGCTCACAAATGCTGATGTGGAAGCACAGTGATACCACAGAAGCCTCAAATTTGCCTAACTCCTGCCAGAGACATGTTGAATTAGCTGTAATACCTTCCATGATGCTGCTGAGCAAGGAGTCTGTCAACAAGTCCTTTTTCAGCATAGAGCATTCCAGGCAAATACAGCCCTGATCTGTGTGGGACACTGAGCAGTTTCATAGCCACAACACATCACTTGATAATACACCTCTGCTGAACTGAGCAGAAGAAATGGGAGTGTTACATCCCTCCCCATCCTCCATCCCTGTGCCCTATTCTGCAAGTTTTAGAGAGGTTTTAATTCTCTAAAGCATAATTTGGATGCATCTAGAAATCATAATTTGAGCTCTACTACATATTCTCTTGATGATTTTTTAAACTGTTCACTAAACTCCCATTGCATTCTGATACTCAAAGTGGAAAAAAAAAAGTAACTAGAAATCTTTTAGTAAAATGTCTCTGTGGTAGTTCTAGATTAAGAAGTTTATATGAGATAAAGATAATTGACACATAAAGACCCTCCCTGCCCTGTACCAAAAGATCCAGAGGTGTTAAGATGAAACAACTTAAACAAGTAAAAAAAAAGCATTTATGAATTGGAGAATAGTTCAGCTTAATGTTTACTAGCTGGTTACAGACAGAGCTAGAAGCCCTTGCCTGTTCTCAGTAATTTTTGTAGAAGGCAATATAGATGAAAATGTGCTTTTATACGACAGCTAACAGATAAACTAATTTATTTATTGCTCATAAAGTCTTGAGGACTAAGTCATCCAGTGGGGAAGACTCAACTGGAATCATGGATGCTCCTAAAATGTCTGTCTATTATTTTTACTGTTTGGCTCTCAAGCTTAGAAGCTAACAGAGCAGACATGTGAGTTCCTGCTGTCACATCCCTCTCTTGGCCTGCAGGTTATTACCCACTCTTTGCTCATCTCACCTGCTGAGACCACAAGATCTTGCATGATTCTTAGTATGAATTTTTTGTTGATGAATTTCAGATGCTATGAAATAAGCACTGTGAGTAACAGCAGCAGCTCATCATTTAGACACTGGAAAGGGAACAGTTGTTCACTGCAAGCATGCAACATTTTAGTGAGACCTCAGATTTTCTGCAGATATTAAATACATAATTTCTATAAATGGAGGAGCAGTCTGCAATATATTTTTGAGCAGGGCACTGCTGATGAAACCACAGTGGAGAATGTGACACTTTTTTTTTGGAAATTAAATCGGGTGGAAATTTTTACTAGAATAATGTGTCTATTCCAGAATAAGGCAGTTCCGCTTGAAAGATTTAATATTTACAAACACTTTCAGATTTTTCTTTAATGAACACTAAAAGAAGCTGTGGGTAATGTTTAGATTCTGGACAAAGCATAATGAACAAGCATCAAAACATTCTGCAAAAGTGAAAAATTGCACTACTCAATTGAAATGTGTTTATTTTGAGGTAGCAAAAAGGAAACATTGGACAGTATTCCTAAATAAACCACTGTGATACCCCATGTATTTCTGGCTTGGGAGCCCAGGCTCCTAGTGAAAACTCAGACTACTTTATCTAATCTGTTTTTTCCCATAAAACAAAGAAACAAAATTTAAAATCACACCAGAATAAAGAAGAATAGCTCAGTCACCCAGGAATTCTGAAGCTGCTCCTCAGCTGAAAACCTCAAAATAAAGCTGTGTAAGCTTTTCCGATATGATCCTTTCTGCAACTATCCCTTGTTGATGGGGGAAGGTGAGTGGGAATCATATGGTGCCTTTATTCAGAACAACAAAACAAAAAAATGAAATGCCAGCAGTTTTTTCTGGGACAAAAGAGTCAAAAGTTTTTGACAAGCTCTAATATTGGAGCAATACATCAGAATTGCACTAATTCTGAATAGAGGTATTTCCATATAAAAACAAACTTATATACTTAGAATTTAACAGCAAATTCAGTCTCATGCAATGCAGTCCTATTTGCAGTATGAAATATGAAATATTTCATGAAATCTAAATGAAAGAAGCTTTTGATGTTTTGAAACTTCCATATCACAAATAGATGGGCCATGAATGATGGTGAAACCAGACAGAAAAGACAGCTTTTCTGTCCAGTCTTCCAGTAAATTCCTAATTCACCACTAGAAGTGATTACCAACCAGTCAGCCTCACCTCCATGCCTGGTAAGATCACAGAACTGATCATCCTGGAAGTTATGTTGAAACATATGAAAGACAGGGAGGTGATGAGACAGCCAGCACGTCTTCACCAAGGGCAAATCATGCCTGAGTAATCTAGTGGAATTCTATGACAGAATGAGTGCAGTGGCGGTCCCTCACCATAGGGAAGGGATGCCATCCAGAGGGACCTTGACAAAGACTAAGGAGCTGACCCATGTGAACTTCATGAACTTCAGTATCACCAAGTGCAAGGTCCTGCATGTAGTTCTGGGCAATCAGTATCAGTACAGACTGGGAGGTGAATGGATTTGAGAGCAGCCCTGCAGAGAAGGATTTGGGGATACCAGTGCCATGGACCTGTTGGAGCATGTTCAGGGAAGGGTTAAAAAAAGTGGTCAGAGGACTGGAGCACCTCTTCTATGAAGAAAGGCTGAGAGAGCTGGAGTTCAGCCTGGAGAGAAGATGCTGGGGACACATTATAAAAGCATTCCAGTATTTATAGAGGGCTTATAAGAAAGGTGGAGAGATATTTTTTTTAGCAGGGCCTATAGTGACAGGACAAGGGGAAACAGTTTTAAACTGTCAGAGGGTAGATTTAGATTGGACACCAGGAAGAAATTTTTAAAGATGAGGGTGGTGAGACACTGGGACAGGTCTCCCAGAGACTATGTAGATTTCTCATTATGGGAGGTGTTCAAAGTCAGGCTGGACAGAGTTTTGAGCAACCTGATTAGTGAAAGATGTCCCTGCCCAGGGCACAGGGGTTGAACTAGATGATCATTAATGTACCTTCCAACACAAACCATTCTTTGATTCTATGTTTCTATGTTTTTAGACACCCAAAAAGGAATCCAAGCATTGAGAAAGTGAGGATCCAGAGGGATTTTCATTACTTGGACATTTTGTGACATCATGGCAGCAGATTCAGCTTTTCGGTGCAAACTTCCTTCAAACCATTGATTATTGTCCATTTTCATTTACAGTTTTCCTCATGTATTTGATTGGTCAGTCAAGAAGAGTCTCTGATTTTCTTAGCTTTATAGGGAGCCACATGATTGCTTTAGTCAGGCTTTGGAAAAACAAGATGCAAGCACGTAATGAACAAAGATGAGGGTTACTACACAGATGACAGGAATAATGCACATCAACATCTGGGTAAGGTAAGTGGTATGTAATAAGGAAGAACATGGCAGTTCATTATTTAAATGAGAAAATTTCGTTTTGTGAAAGTATTTTCAAAGTAGAAGCTAATCAGAGGTAAGTGATTCTGTTTGCTTTCTCTAGAACATGTCAGAAATATATGCGTTTTGTTTACAGATAGAGTGAGAGCATACATACCCTCCAAAACAAGAACTGAGTGGCCTGATGGGTGTCTGATGAAGACATCAGCCTATATGCCTTTATTTGTGAAGCCCTAATGTCAAGAAAGTGAAAAATGCAAATCTCCTCAGAGAAACTGTGGTAAACTAAAAGAATTTATCAGCAGTTGCCTCTGAAAAGCTTATGCATTTACAAGCACAATTTTCCCACTTGTTACAGTACTCTCTACCACAGTTCACTGACCCCAAGTTACACTCAAATGGCCTGATTGTTAAAAATGTGTGCTGTTTATGAGAAGAACTTGGTAGAGGATTCACCATTTTAGTTGCATGTAATGAATAGAGGCTATAGAGGAACCCAATTTGTAGGCATTCAGGAATATGGAGGTGTCTTCCCACAGGTATGGTGTGGCAAGGGCATCCACAGAGCAGTGGGCATGAGGGCCTCTCTGCTATGTAGGCAGCAGGATAAGCAGTTGACACAGAATCTTCTTTGCCCTTCTCACCAACCACTTGCAGTTCTTTCTCTGGGGTCTTGAATTTAGGCCAAAACAAATGGGGAGAAAGAAAGTAACCCACATTTTGGGGTGAGGGATAAGGGAGATAAAATTTCCCTAGACATTTTCTCTTTTCATTGGCAGGCACTGGACACTGCTCACAGGTTTGGTATGTCAGACAAAGTCCCAGCAGAGACTGCCCATCACAGAGGCTGCAGGTGAGGCAGCTGTTTCATACAGGGCTGTTATCACTACAAACATGGTCTTCTTTTTCAATCTATTTGGTACTTTTCCTCATCTCACCATACACAGGCAATATTACAAAAAACTTGAACAAAATATTATTATTATTATTATTATTATTACTATTATTACTATTATTAATATTATTAATATTATCATTATTATTATATTTTCCAAACCCAGTGAATTACTGTGGCCAGAGGCCTGTGACAAAGGTCCTATTTGGCAGTCCTGTCTTCACAGTTTCTTTAATTGCAGTATCACTAGAGGAAAGCACATCACACTTCCTATATTCTTAACTTCTTACATAATAGAGGAAAACAAGCTCAGGCTCAAAATAACCCAAGCAACCAGAGGGGGGAAAAACCCAAAAAACCAAACAACAATAAAATTAACATTCCACATGTTTCAGGAATGTAAACAACGTCACCACACAGACATGCAGAAAACTGGTGTTACTCAAACCAGGCGCTGCCAATTCTCCGTCTAATGAGTTGTTGAATCCTTAGACAATCAGAAACGGCTCGTGAGAGCTTAGTGAACAACAGCATTTGTTTTCCCTTCTGATTTCACCTTATTAAAAGCTACAGAGAAAGCACTGGGCTAGAAAGACCACCTCAATTACTCTTAATTGCTGTCCATTCTGATTAGCCCAGGCCACGGTGATCCCGCAGCAACCAGCACAGGATACAAAGCAGGTGCTCTGTCTCTTCCTGCTCACTCCCTCCGCCTGGAAATGCCATTGAGGGAAAGAGTGCGAACTCGGCCTTCACACTGGGGCTGGTGATACCCATGACCACCTTTCCTGTTAAAAGGAAGGCTTGGCCTTCCCAGTTTGCTCAACAGTCTTTTTTTTTTTTCTTTTGGTCTCTATGTTTTGGGCAGTGTTCCAAGAAATCTCATGAATGAAACTCCACCTCGCAGAGCAAGAAAGGTGCTGCTGCTTGGATGGGGCAAACGTGGCTGTGGCAGCTCATCTACAGAGCAGGGACATGTATGGCCCAGTGGGCCAAGACACATAAAAACAGCAAGAAACACTTTTCCAGAATCAAGATGAGAACAGAGGACTGCCGCAAGGGAGCTGAGTGAACACTGAGGTTTTTTTTGAACAAAACAGAGGAAGTAAGATATTGCTTATTCCTGGTCCTTGCTATTTCTCCTCTGGCATAAATCTGTGAGACAGCTGGGGCATGACAACAAGTAACTAACAGTGTTCCTTGACACATAAAAATAGTTGGAAAAGAGAGGTGCAAGGTGGTAAACTCTGAGTTTTCAGTCTGCCTCTGACAAGTTTTTTCCCATTTAAAGATAAGAAAATATCAGAAACATACATACTGGGATAATATATATTCTATATAGGGAGGAGATTGATATGGCTTCAGAACATAAATTATCATAAAATCAAGTTTAATTATTAGCTGTTTTATCACCCAGTCATCTAGGACCACATTCAACATATCTATTTTTCACTAAAATTAAGAATACACAACGAGAATGTTGGAATGTCCATCTCAAATCAGCCTGTAGTAAAGGCCAACTTACTAGTTTAGTAGCAGGAAACTAAGAGTTTCTTAATATTAGCAATCAGTGAGGAGACCCAGTACTGAATAAAACATTATTTTTATAAATCCCATACCAACCTGATGCAAAACTTCATGGCAGGACTAACTTTACTACTTCACAGTGAGATGCAGTAATTCTTTGATGCTATGCAAGTCTTAACAAACCTTCTTATGCTCCTCTGACAAGTGTTAAAGGACTGCAGGGTGCATGCAACTACAGAGGAAACTAGCCTTGCTCACTGAGATCCTGGTTCTAATTCACTAAATACAATGAAAATAAATGATGGATCTTATTGTGATTTAAAGCAACATACTTATTTAGGCTGTTCAGCTGCCTGCACAAGCATTGTTTAACTCTCTGCCTTCTAACAGTGGGGCAACACAAACCTACCCAAACCATTTCACACTTCAACACTGTCAGGGACAATACTGCTTTAATCAGTGGAGCTGTACCTCTTTGCAACAGAATTGTCTGTGACCTAAGAATGTAACTCCAGAGAAGTCACAAAATTCTCCACTCTCCTCAGATTTCTAAAAGATATTTAAAATTATTATGAGAAAATTATGTTACAGATAGCTTCCATGAATTTCAAAAAGATCCTGAAGCAAGAAATCCCAGAAAAAAATGCACAATGTTTTGCTTACTGTACTACAGATGACATGCATAATCAGAATTGTAAGGCCTGGGAAATCGGCATGGATAATCCCAAATCCTCATAACAAACCATAACCTGAGAAGAATGATGGTCTGCTGTGGATATCTCATCTCTACCAGGCAGAGCTGCAGACAAATTACAGATCATCCTCCTCCCAACTCTGTCTTTCACCTCAGCTTTCCCCATGCCACTATTCCAATATTTCAAATAAGCCACTTAGACTTAAATGTCTAATTTACTGGAAATCTGCTGGCACCATCTTATGAGTTGGCTGAAAAACAAGCAAAGTAATCTGCAAAGCTTTAAAACCAATACAGTTTTAAATGGGGATGTTTGCTGACTGTTTTTTTCTCTCTTAGTAGTGGTCAGCTCTGGCAGCAAAATGCTTTAAAAAATATACAGACTGTGCTAGAAAAAGATCAAAAGTGGATCAGATGTCAGTGCCAGCTCATGTCAGTCTTGCAAGAAAGAGGAAAAAACAAAGTGAGAAGATGAGTTTTTCTTGCCATGCATCACTCTACGTTCCCCATCTGCACACAAGAGCTCTCTGCCAGGGGACCTGGACATGCAGTGTGAGCAGGATGGTGCTGTCCACCACTGCCCCACTTCTCTTCCCAAAATAACTGATCAGCCTTTATTCTGGCAGCACCAGGACTTCCCTCCCAGCGCTTCTCCTCATTGGGCTGGCAGTCCTGGAGAAGGCAAAGAAGCCTGGGTGCTGGTTTGACTTGACATTGAAAAGCAATAGGGTTCAGGCTAAGGACAGCCCTGCTCACATGCAGGCAGGGGATGCCCAAGCAGGGCCTGGCTGACTCGGGGAGTGGGAGGTGAAACCCCCTGGATTTGTGAGCAGTGCCAGGTTATGGCATCACTCCACTGCCCTTGCTACACTATGTCCCATTTTATCTGTTTGCATTTGTGAAACTACACAGACTGTGCTGGGCTGAAAAAGTGCTGTTTTCTTTAAGAACATGAAATCTTTTAAACATTTTGGAGGCTGACACGAAAGAAGAGTCCCCACCCATTCAAGAGTCTTGAATGCCATACCCATTTTCTATGGGATTTTCCTAAAGGGCTGTTGGAACTCATATAAAAAGTAGTGAGTTGAGTTTATAGCCCTGTATATCCCTTCTAGACAGGCACACAACAGCAGCTGCCTTCACCCTGTCTGCCTGCTCTCTGCTCGGTTCTCCAATGCTTGGGGGTGAACATGGCAAGCACCCACTGATTTTGGGGCAGGATTAACCTAAAGAGCAGCCAGGGATTTTGGAGGCTCGCTGTGCTGACGTGCGGTGAGCGGCAGCAGTCCATGCCCTGCTGACTCAGCTGGCTGCTCAGGCTGGTTGGTGGGCGAGATTGGGTTACATGGCAGAAATCATAACAAAGGCAGGAAACAGATCAGTACTCCCTGGGTTTAACTCCCTCTCTGGGGATCCTGCTGGTTTCCAGACTGCAGATGGTTTTAACCCTATCCTGAAATGCCTGTGTGGCATGCTCTGCTCTGGTGCAGTCAAGCCTGGTACATAAAGTAAAAGCAAATCAAGGCAGCAGAGGAATGGCCCCAACAGGCACCGGTCAGAGAGGTCCAAAGGGTTTTACACTGCTTTTTATGAATGGGCAAAGAAATATGAACCCTGCTGAGCAGTGGTCAAATCAGAGTAACCAGACTGCAACGATGGAATCCCTTGGCAGAGTTTTGGGATGACCCTGTCAATGTTGCTCCATTCCAGCTCTGTGTGGCTTTGCTTCCCCACAGCCACAGCCCATCTCTGTCACCTTGAGCCTGGCTCTTCTGCTTTTGCCCTCAGCACTGCACTTCCAGCATGGGACAGGAAGAAAACTCCATCTGACTTCATGCAGCTTTAGTAACTCCAGTACCAAAAAAATAATTGTGCCCTCAGCTGCTTAGTTTTGGCGGTTGAGTTGATGCAATGTGTCCATTGAAAAGAGGACATCTTTCATAAAACCACACAACTGTGCAGGACTGTATTTTATTTTTAAAAGCTCAAAGGAAATTATATGAACCCATTATCGATTCTCTCAAGTACTGATTTTATTTCAGGTGGTGGTTTTTTCACTTTGTGGCAGGATGCTTAGGAACAAGTCCTACCTGTGATGCCAAGTGTTGCTTAGCATGGAGGAGCAGCGGAACAAGATCTGCAGCTTCCAAACTGAAGGTGTTTGGGGGAAAAGAAGACATTTCTCATGTGATCATAATGACCACAGCACTACTTTTGGTTCCCTCTGGGAACTTGGATGTTCTGGAAACAGCAATCTTGAAAGGTGAAATATGGTCAGCTGGAGGCTACGAATCCTTTTCATAGACAAATCTCATAGCAAAAGAACAGAGAAGTGACTGCCAAAAAACCCTTGCTGGGAATTTTCCTGAGTGAGGGTTGCAGGACTAGGCTGGTATCATGGCTTCCCTCCTTCAGGAAGGGGGTAATAGTCCCATAACACATCATCCACCCTACAAAGCTCCCATAACTGGTGGAATTAGGAGGAGTTTCTTAATTTAGTTTCCCCTGGATTAAAAGCTTATGAAAACTATTAAAAAAAAAAAAACATTTTTTTATTACAAAAAACCCAAACAAACCTCAAAACACACCCACACTGGAAATGTCTCCCATTCACAGCTTCAGCAAGTATTTTCTTTTAACTCACCACAAGACTTCCCAGAAGAACAACTGAAAAGTCGTTACACATTATTTATTTTTCTTTTTAAAATATTGTTTTAGAAACCTCCCAGAAGGGAGAAAAATAAAGTAAATTATTATAGTGCCACATCAGCACAATTGCCAAGCTGAAAATGAAGAAGGCTACAGTGATCTAAGTATTCCTTTGACGTAAGATGCTTTTTAATTTCACAGTCAGCTGTTCTGCTTCCTTTTACAAAGACACTTCCACCTAATGTCTTCTAAGTCACCTTGAATACCCACTAGACATATACAAATTTTTGGTAGCTCTTTTGCTTATTTTGTGGGTTTGTTTTGGTAATCTGGTTTCATGCATGGGAAAGTTCATTCTCTAGTAAATGAAAGGCTTTCATAAGGGGTCTTCTTTCCATTTGAGACACGATTAGAGGCCAATTGCCATTCAAACCAGCTGTAATAAAAAGGACTTGTTGTGAAGAACACAGCTCTATTTCTTTTTATTAAAGCACAGAACTACTCACAGTAACCTCTTGCAAGACAACTGAGAATAAAAACAGCTTTACCATGCTGCATTTCACACAGCAGCTTGCCAAGAACACGAGTTTCTCAGGAGTCAGAGCTGCAGCAGAGGAGCAGATGTGGCTATTGCTGCAGAGGTGGGCCCCAGCCAGCACCCTCCTGTCCTGTGGGTCAGCACGCACGGCAGTCACATGCTGGGCAAAGGGGATCAAACTCGTGCTGTGTCTTCATCTGCTCCTGGCCCAGAGTCAAGGCCTGCTGAAGCTCAAGGCGAGCTGTGAACTTTACAGGGTTTATGGGGTGCCGATCACCCTCTGACAAGGGCAGGCATTTCCTGCAGCTACCAAATTTCCCTCCTGCATCCTTTCGATGGGCTCAGTACTGAAATGAGCTTTCTACCTTCTGCTGGACTACTCCACACCTAACAATATGGGCAGGGGGAATAATGGACAGACTTACAGCTAAACATGGAAAGGACAGGAGCCATCTCTGCCTTGCTTCTTAAAAAGCAAAAGCAGACAATGGCACCACAAACCAGCACCTTCACAGAGCCTGCAGTTTTCTGAACCTTGATGAATTTGAGCTGTGAACACCGCAAAAAGCAAGAGATCTTTCACAGATGTGGCTTCAGGTGCTTCTTTGGACCTTGCAGGAAGGACGGTTCTGATCTAAGACCAGCAGAGATGGAGCAAAGGAGGGTTTAATGACAGGTCTCCGAAAAATGATCTTTACTTTGGTTCTCTTTGATGAGGCAAGAGAAAGACAATGAAGACATATTTACTCTTCTTCCTCTGGCAGTATTTCAGCTGATTCAGACCCTCACACATACCAAACTCATTACTTTGGGCCCCCCAAGTTTTCTCTTAATTTTAGCTAACCTTGATTTACTATTTAAACAGGTATCAGTATTAAAACTATCAATATCCTGGAAAGATTTTCAGCTCCTGTGTAATGAGCAGAAGAATGTGATCCTGGTTTATCTGCCTCTCCTTAAAACTGAGCTATGCTGCTGCTTTCTGCAAAGCATTCGAAGAAATTTTGTATAACACTGAAATTTGCACATGGTTATTTTTATAAATTTGCAAAAGAGGTTAAATATGTAGCATCATTAAACAAGAAGAAACCTGTTTTCTTAAGGAGGCAAGTTACTTTGAGGCAGCCAGAAGACTTATGACTGGGGCCTTGGAATACAGTGAGCACGAGAACCACCTCTCACATTTTTGGCTTTCCAAATTTAGGAAACTATGTTTGGAGCACAAATTTCAGATGGAACCTACTAGATGCAACCTAGTCCTACAGGTCTGCTTTTGAAGTCGTGCTGTTAGGCAGTCCTACACAGGGAGCCAAATCCAGTTTGGATGTATTCACACAAAGCATATAGGTTTAATATAAACATCTGTGCATGCAAGCAGGGATGTGTAGTAACTTCTGGGGACAAGTGAATTTAGCATCTGTGCACAGATGCTCTGCTGAAACCTGGACAGTGTGTGTTTGGATTAGTCTGGCTTCAGACTGTGCAGTCTTAATTAAAGACAAGATCTCTCCCACTCCAAACTTGAGACTTACAGGTCAGATGCAAAATGAAATCACCAGATTTCCACCTGAAGCAATTAACTTCTAGAAACAAAAAAGAAAGGAAGAAAAATATCTTTTGGCTCTGTGTATTATTATTTCTTGCAACCAGACTGTCCTCTATCATATGATGAAGCAGAAATATATGTAAGGAATCTTTCAGTCAATGGTTGTCACTACATACACAGATGGTCTGAAATCATACCTTCACCCACTAATAAAACACAAAAGGCAAGTTTTTTTCCTGACATTGAGTACTACCAAATGTAGGGTATATTGATCATAATAAGCCTAGCAAGTAAAAGCTTCCATGTCCATTCCTGGACTAATTCAAAATATAAAATTTGGTAGAATTTTCCATCTTCCCTGACCAAGATCTTGAAAACAAGCACACAGACACATGTGATGCAAATCAATAAGTGTTTTCCAAATATTTAAAATTTCAGGTTTTGAAGAATATGAAGTGAAGCCCTGTTAAGCAGACTCTCATGCCCAGATATCCTTAAAGGAAAACAATTCTGCTCTACTTCTTTGTGGCACTATGAAACAGCTGCCAGAGAAGCTATAAAGTCCTGTTATGCTAGCCCTAAATGTCTGCACACAGCTTCAAATACAAAATCTCCTTACAAGCCTCAGCTGGGCTGAAGCAAAGTGGATCCCTGCATTCCACCTATTACAGAACCTTCAGCTGCCTCCATTAAGAGTCACAAGCTGAATCAGGAAAACACCTTCACATCTTATTTATTTAAGGCATCAGTCTCTCTCTCTCTGGCTGAGTGGGTGATTTTTCCAGATGTGTTCCTGACTGAGCTGAAAGGTGTCTGCAGGACACAAACCCCTCCACACACCCACTGCACAGCTCTTGTCCATGCCGGCTCCGGGCACTGAGCAAGACTTCTTCCCACTCACGCCTCTCTCCCAACCTCTCTCCACTTTCCAGAGTCTCAACCCACTCACCATACCTAGGCTGGAACAGGACAAATGGAAATTTCTTGGCTCTTGGCTGCATCACCTAAAGTTTACCCATATACAGAAGGCTACTTGAGAGTGGGTACAATTTTAATCCAAGCTTTATTTTGGCTAATCTTTTGTAGTGCAGCACAGTGGAGTTTGAATTGGATTTTACTTAGCAAAGCAGCATACTGTTTCCTTGTTAGTGTTTGCAACAGGACAAATCATCCTAAAATACTTACTCCATTCTTGTGCTATCCTTTATACCATTCTCTCTCACAGGATTCTTTAGGCTTTTATAAGCTTTCCCCAGCTTTTATATAAGACATATTAGAGAGATCTGGAGTTGACAATAATATCTATGTAGTAATTCAAAATTATCAGAATGGTGATGCTCTTGCTCAGCATGGAAGTCCTTTCCTGCAGCATTGGCCACTCCATGCTATTGTTATTTTAAGGACTAAAAGTAGCTGATATGACTCCTACCCTAAGCCCTATATTCAGATTTCATATTGAAGTCAATCTTCAGACAGAACATTTTCTCTCTGAAAATTATCGAGAAATTTGTTAAGTACAACAACGTGATGTAGTTGCATTCTGAGTGTTACCTTGCCAGAACACTGGCCAGGCTCAGAGCTGCTGAGTGTGATGGTAGAGGACAGCAGGGATATTTAGGTCTGAGTCCAGGTCCCACATTCAGGTCTGGGTGAAGCTGGTTAAGTTTCACACCTTCCTTGCAGTGGCTCCCCCAGGAGCATGGGAAATCAGGCACCAACCACACACAGAGCTACAGTACAGACTGAGGAAATTCCTGAGAAGCAAAAAGAATCCAGGATATCAAAGTAAGCAGCACATGACAGGTATGTGTTTAATTTGTGTGTGTTGTTAGGTTCATCCAAAAAATAATCTCAAGGGAATACAGCACCCCCTTTCTCATGGAAAGTCCAGTGTTGCTTTCTGATGGGAAATCATTATGAAGAAGGTACAGAAAAACCAAAGATCAATTGGACACATCTGAGCACTTGCAAGCGTAGAGTTAACAGCATGCAATAAAGAGTAAAGTATGGTAGCAGCTGGCTACAAATGCAGATCTGTATTTGGAATAAAACTCAAGAGGAGCTCAAGAGTAATGTTGGTGCATTCTACAATCCCACGGCAGTGCTGAGAGAATCCACTAATGTGTATTTTCAATTATTTTTTCCTTCCATCTTATGATGGCTTCATATCTGAAGTTTTCATTTCTGCCACAGTTTTCCTGTGTTACTCCTTTGCATGGAAACATAATGGTACCAAGCGCTGAAAACACAGTTATCAGTTTCCTTCTAAGAAAGTAATTTCACAGGTAATTTCAAACGAAGTTGAACAGCTCAGAATGCAGCCTAGGTGTTCTGGCAGCAAGCTGATGTTACCAAACATCATTATTTTTCCAGCTAGTTTACAAGGAAATAAAAACAAAATCCCCAGGTGTCACTTACAGTGTAGCCAATGTTTTTCATTCCTCTCGTAAATACAACGTGCTGTTCAGCCCACACACCTATTTTATAGCTCTAATGAAAAAGACAGAGCAAAATTCTCACATCATGGTGACCACACTGCCTTTCAATTCACCCCTGTAAAAGACAGAGATTGATCAAACAGGTATTGCTCCAAGTATGTGAATGCAATATATGGAGAAGCACGTCAAGAATTTTAATTGTACTAAATAGGAAAACCCCATAACTTAGAGAAAATAGATTGCCTACATAACAACACACAGCTGGAATGGCTTTAGTCCCCATGGCACTGCTAAGAGGCCTCTTTATGGGCTTGGATTAGAAGCGCCTTTAGCCAGGCACAGCAGGGCAGATTGGAGAGGGGCAGCATCAAACCCACAAACCTCAACGTTCTCAGCTCTTTCAGCTCCTGAGTAAGTTAGCACAGGACACATAGACCTGATAACTTTCTGGATCTTGCTATTACTGCCTGACACTGAAGGATTTCTCAGGGTCCACCAACTATTCTCCATCTTTATGAATTCAGGCGGTTTCAAATTTGTTGTTTGGATATTCCATCTATCACATGTACCATTACATTGCAAGAGGCAGAAGGTACTGACAGAGAAGGGACACACTGGTGGCACAGGGGCAACCTGACAGCTTCTGAGCATGTTCCTCCGCAATGGCAATACTGCATACATGTCAGCACTCTTTATTTATTTATTGAGACTTCAGTTCCCTGCCAACTGCTCCAGCACTGTGAGAATGTACTGGAAAATAAAAGAAAGACAAAGAAACCAACTGTACCTAGGTAGTCTATCCCCATGCAGCCCCTGTTGCTGGGATTGAAGCCCCAACACAAACCCAGGACCCCTGAGGTTGCTGATTCTCTCAGCTGCTCAGGGCTCACCCTAGGAGAGGGCAGGCTCAACTCCCTTCCACCTTACTGGCCATGGCAATTAAAAGGGTCATTTAAAATGAAATTTCTTGGCCCTGAAATGAACAGCCACATGGGTACTGCCATTCAGCAGGGATTTCATACCCCAGGACACACGCAGGCAAAATCCTCATCTGTCAAATATGGCCAGATCAGTGAACTGGAAGCAACGTGCCTGACTTTCCTCTGGCTTTGTGAATGTGAGTGACCCTGTGACTTTTTATTAAGCCATATGATTACACACTACAGGCATACAAGTGAAAGAATGCCCAGGGAGGTATGTGGTTGTGGCACCTGAAATCCCTCACTGGTCGTTTACAAACCATAAAGAAACGTTGACATATTCCTAAAGCTTAGAAGTTTGTTTTTTTTTTTTAATAGGGGCTTAAGGTTTGTGTGGATATAGCACACCACCAGGCTGATGCCAGGCATTTTTTTGGTGCTTGTTATTAGAGATATGGCCTGGATTTATTCAGAGACAAGGACTAAAATTATTCCATCTGTACAGTGCTAATGAATACATGCTATTCCTGAACTATCACAAAATTCTGAGCCATAAATTTTGATCATGTTTGAACAGTTTATAGGCACAAACTCCCCTAGATTTTTTAAAACCCTTTTCATAAAAAGCTTTGCATCTTAAAGTTTTCATTTTTGCTGTAACCCATTCACAATACTTTTATCACTTGTACACTCCTAAAACTCCCTAGTTGTATTTTTTATCAAAGATGAAGAAATAATACACAACTTCTTACTGTACAAAATATTATAAAAAGTGCATGGCCAGAAAACAGTTAAATGGATCTTGTCCAGATGTTCCCAAGCCACTCATCAGGGAAACACCACCCCCCTCACCTCCCCATTTTACAAATACATTTTTAAACCAGTTTTTTCCCCCTCACGTTTTTTTTACTATAGCAGATTTCATTACTGCATGGCAGGATGATTCATCCATTCCTGGCCCACAAATTCCTAGATTTGGTTCTTACACCTGGAATCATACTTAGGAGCTAGACTGTTTTAACTGCATGGAAGAGAACTTCTGACCCATATATATCATATATACCCTATAAAAGATACCTAAAGAAATACCTACCTTCCTTAAGGGGGCTCCCTGGTATCTTTTATCCCTCCTTCCCTGTCAGCTCTTGACCTAAGGGGTGTGGGGAAGGCTGGGGGATCAGTGCCTTGGTGTGCACTGGACCTCCCTGAGGACATGAGAGACTGTCCCCTACTGACAGCTCAGCAGGGAAGAGGGGAGGTGATGGTGAGGAGTATCCTGACTCACTATCCAGAGCATGGAGGTGACCAAGATGGGTGTTTCTGTGGAGAACAGGCTCACAGTCTGCAATTCTGGCTGTGTTTGCCAAGGGCAAAGGGTAACTATCTTACACAAGCTGTTTAGTCTTCCACTTATCTCCTATTTTCTGATTCCTTGGGAAGCTTCTCTTCATCAGCAGGGTTTTTAGCTCATTTCTTTGAAGTCTGTTTTCTAAGTCACTGTAAGTGTGCTTTGCAATAGTTCAAAGACCATCTTCTCTGCTTTCAGCAATTCCATATTGTACCGTAGCTTTGAATTACGCAATCAGTAATTTAACAGGAAATTTCTCCTTTAAAGACTCTATTTATTAAAGTGCAGATCTTAAGTTCTTAAACCTTAACATAAGGAAACAAAATGCATAATGAATTCTACATCTATTACCTCAGAGTGCCATGAGTTAGGAAGATCAGATCTTTTACCTTGGATCCATTTGATCCCTTCAATTCCCTTGTCTGTGGAGATGCCCAGAGTCCAGATCTCAGAGGAAAGGGTCCAACCCTGCCAGAAAGAGATCTCATCTTCTTGTCTACCATCTAGAAACAAGCCTTTAGATCCCAGGCCTGAGATTTAGCATCCCCAAAGTGTATCATATTGAAAAGGAAGTTTTTCCCTTCCCTCATTCATTCTTTCCCAAAGTGAGTTGTGCATGAGGTGGTACAAACCAGTGACACTGACAGATGAAAGAGTTAATATTGGTGGCAACCTGGTAGAAGAAAACCAGGGAAAGGCTTAGCTTGCCATCTGGAGCAGATAACTTTAAAACAGCCTGGGAAATGGGGCTGAAGATGAAGTAACTGGGATAAGAAACAGGCTTCCTCACTTTTTCAGTGCAGCAATCTGGAGGCATTGCAGCTGAGCAACTTCTGGCAGCATCGCTGCACATCTGTAGCATCCATTGGAAAGTAAACAGCATCAGTGAGCTGGAAAGACTGTTTTCCTTACTGACTCCCTGCAGCAAATCTGTCCCAAGCTCAAAGAAGAAAAAAATCTGATGTGTATTTTCCTAGGACTTGTTTGCATCTTTATTCATTGTTCTTTAGTATGTCATGCTTAGTATGTTTGGCTCACTACAACCAGTTAATGTTCTATTGACTAAAAAATACAGTAGCTTGAAAAATTCTCAGAAATTAACTTATTTGAGAAAGAAGGACAGAATGATTCAGAAAAAGGGGAAGCGGTGCAAGACAGTGCATATTCAGTCCTCTTTTCAAAAACTTCTTCCCCAAAATGAGAATTGCTGGAGAATGCCTCTCTCCTTCCCTCCCTCTGCCGATCTCTTCCTTCCTTGAACCAAACTACAGGCTCTGGCAACAAGGCAGCTAATAATAAACTCCTCAGCTGAACTCTAGGAAAGCAGCTTGGTCAAGGTTTGCCTGCCAAATGCTGACCAACACACGTTCCCAGCTACCAGCAGTGACTGACTGCTAGCCACGTTTTATACTTCAGCCTTCTGTCCCTCAGAGCACATTTTGCTCCAAACAAGACCTCCCAATTCCAAATGATGGAGTCAAAGGTACTTGGCTCATGGTCCACCTATCATGTCTCATGTACATGGAGCATACAGGGACTTCTCCAATCATAATATATTAACATAACTTCTTTTGCACTACGACTCCTGAAACAAAAACCCCACTGCTGTTTTTATCCCTGCCCACACCAACAGGCTGTACAGGAACTGTGCTGGCATTTCTACAGTGCCAGCAGACAAGTAGGACTTCTTTCAAAATTACCTTTTATCAAGGCTTGTGTAATAAAACTTGGTTCTTGCCTTGGGATTTCCCCTTATTGCCTTATTTTAGCAGGAAGGACACAGGGCCAAGAGGGATCACCGAGGCAGCAGGCGTAAGATTTCCTACTGATCAGGCAGGAGATCAGCTGCATTTTGGCCTCAAGAGCAACCTCTGGTGCTTCACTTGAAATGCTGATCCAGCTGTCCACTGAGTTTGGAGCTTTTAAAAGTCGTGCAGGTCACCTTTCTGTCTGGAGGAGCTCAGTGCTAGGTGAGGAAGCAGCCAGCACTGCTGCCGGCACGAGGCTCCTGCTCTCTCCAGAGGCTGCTCAGAGGCTGCCTGGAAATGCAGCAGAGACTGTAGAGGTTGGACCACACTGAGACAGGTTTTCTGAAGAAGGGGAAATAAACCCTTTACAGGACACAAAAGCATGAGCACCTACAGTCAAACAGCATGTATGCTGGTGCAGGGATGTGTGGAAACCAGGCTAGCCTAGCTCCTCCCTGAGCTGCCCCATGAAGCTGGGAAAGATGATGAGGGTATGGGAGGAAGTTGGAGCTCCAAAATAGTATGGACAAAGAAGGCTACTTGGATTGGGACCCTACTGAATTACACAGCTCTCACCAGTGCCAGTGTCATGGCTTCATGAAACCCTTCCCCCTTTAGTCAAGGCTCTTCTGTACTGCAGATACTTGGGATACCTCCCTGACAACAGCAAAGCTGTTTTCCTGAGGCATGAGGCAGCTATGGTTGGCTCCTAAGGGTGGAACTACCCTGACTCCTCCTCTTGTGGTGAAATCTCCTCCTACCACTTCCAGGCTGCCAGTTCTCTCTTCCCTCCATGCTGCCCCAGCAAGCACAACAGCACAAACATCTCTGGAAATGGATTTGTATTTCTAAGGAGAGAAATAACTCACCTTGGTAGCATGACAATAGGAAAGGAGAAAGAAAGTAATGACAGCAAATTAGCTTTCATGTCACAACAGTGCATTTACTATCAGGACAGTAAGGATAATGGAGTACCCACTCCTCGCTAAAATCTTGTTTACTGCAAGAGAGTGCTGACCAGGGATAGCCAGGTAGAGGATAACACCAAGGGAACTTATTTTTATAGCTGTTAATGAATACCAATATTTTTTACTTATTTGGAGGTGACAGAAAACAGCATTTCTTTCTATTTCTCAAGATTTTATTTGCTTTTTTGCTATTCCAGGGCTTAATCACAACAACAACAACAACAAAAATTAGACAAACAAAAGGAAAACAACAAACAGAAAAGCAAAAAACCCTGTGTGCAGCCTTATGGAGGACTTTCCAAGCCACAGATGCTGGCTCTGTGGTTGGCTGATCTATCCAAAATAAAGCTCAACAGCAGGGAGCAGTGGAGTAGTTCATGGGGTAGAAAAGGTCATGCGAATGTGATCCCCACCTCCCAAACTCCACATCTCCTTACGCTGCCTTCCCCTGCTCCTTTTAGGATAGAAGGAACTTTTATTTATTTTTTATTTTTGTTTTCAGCCTGACTTTCCTATCCACTTGCCAGCTGGGGTCATTGAAAGTGACTCTTGCTGCAGCCACTTTCCCAGGACAGAAGAAATGAGGTGAACTATTACTCTGATGATTTATAGGCAAAAAGGCACCAGCAGCTTTGTTGATGAGCCCCTTTGGCTGCTCCAAGACAGAGCTGGTACTGCGGGAGCTCAGAGGCCACCATGTCACCTTCCCCTTGCCACAGGGGCAGGAATTCTCCTGCCCTGGGCCAAACTGTTGACTGCAGAGACTGAAGTGTTCTCCCAACAGAAAGAGACCACAGGGGCACTGAAGGGTGCTAACCTCTGTGCATAGATACGTGGCACTACCCTCCTCACATGAGAAGGCCATTTTGGGTGGACAAACATAAAAAAAAGAGGAAAATGGAAAAAGGGAAGAAAGTGAGTGACCTCTTTTTAATAATCTTTGGCATCAGAATGCATTCATATCTTATACTTTTCCTTTGAGTGGAGTGCACAGCCTATGTCATGGCTCATCTTCCAGTACAACTTCTGCAAGTCCACAGGAGATCCCATGAAACCACTCTGGGGAAAACCTACAAACTGCTGCACACCAGTCTGACCAGGGCTGAAGCAATGCCCAGCTGGGCAGAGGACATGTAAGAGGCATGGCCCCTTTTTCACAACCAGCACCTTCATTTCTCTTCAGGTGTGGGCTTCAATTTCCTAATGAAAGAACTGTTTTGGAAGCCTTATGTTTGCTAAGAAAATAAACCAAGTCTAAACATCATACCTTCCTCTGGGAGGACATTGGATGTAGATGATGGGACTGTATCTTTATGTTTCAATGCTGCCAGCAAGAAAGATTTTCATAGCAAGTGTTTGATTTACCCTCAGCACTATGCAAAAGCAAGCTGAAAGACTGCTGTCACTTACCAAACCTCTTGTAGCCGAAGGACTGCACCTCCTCCTCCTCCGCAAAGTCGTCTGGAGAAAGAAAGACACAGCAGCAGGTTATTACTACTACCACTGGAAAAAGATGAGAAGTTTTTACAGGTGCATGTTCATGAATTAATGTAGGTTTACTTGGTTTGTTAGGCATGCTACTGCTCTTCTCTGCTGCTCCTATCCCACCTCTGTCTCACATGCAGAAGGCATCTCAGAGCCTTTGCCCCAAGGAAAATCCCCAGCAGAACTCTGGATTACAAACTGTGCGGATTTATCACCTGGCAGCCATCCCGAGGCCTGCTTGGCCAGCCAAGTGCAGACCAGAGGAGATATGTCCCTCATAACAATGACAACCACAATTGCCACCAGTGTGCCACTTGGTCAAGCTTGCCTGGACCACAGGAGTTAGAGGGGATGGTTGTCCATCCATCCATCCATCCATCCATCCATCCATCCATCCATCCATCCATCCATCCATCCATCCATCCATCCATCCACCACCTCCCATGCACACTAGCTTGGCCTGAAAATGTCAGATCCAATAAAAGAGGGGAAACTGAATGGGTAAACTCAGATGAGAAAAATGAAAACTGAGATGGTGAAGACTGTGAAAGGTCTAGAGGGGAAGCTGCATGAGGAGTGGTTGAGGTCACTTGGTTTGTTCAGTCTGGGGAAGACTGAGGGAACACCCATTACTGTCTACAACTTCCTTGTGAGGGGAAGTCGAGGGGCCAACACTGATGATAGGGCCTGAGGGAATGGAAGTTGTGGGGAGGTTTAGGTTGGCTCTTAAGAGAATATCAGGCTCCCCAGGGAAGTGGTCACAGCAGCAGTCTGCCTGAGTTCAAGAAGCATTAGAACCATGTGCTCAGATACATGGTGTGATTCTTGGGGCTGGCCTGTGCAGGGATGGGAGCTGGATTTGATCATCCTTGAGGGTCCCTTCCAACTCAGGATATTCTATCATTCGATGAGTCCATTATGCCTTTTGTTCTCATCTTTATGGTAAGCAAGCAGTAATACACTAATAATCACAAGGTTATTTTGTCAGAAGTTGAATTTCTCTCAATTTCCTTCCGTCAGTGAAGGAAAAGGCTGGCATCGGCAAAAAAAATACACCCATGACTTTTAAAAAAAAAAAAAAGAATATATTTGTGTTCATGTGTTCAGCCTCCTTCCATCAAGACAACCCCTCCTTCTGCTGACTCAGGAAAGGCAAAAGGTCTGCCTCGTCACCAGCACCAGCCTCTGCAACAATTGCTGGGAGGGCAGCACAGCCCAGGCTGTTCTTCCACTTCTGCATTTCCCAGAGGGAACATTTAATGAGTGGTGGAGGAAAAGCAAGCTCAAAGCAGGTAAACGTGTGATGGAGTGAGAAGTCTGTGTTTAGTTAGATGTCTTCTTGCCCACCGATTTACTGCACATGACTGGGCTGCTCTGCATCATGAAACTGGTGCCACAGCTAACTTGGGACAGCACAGAGCCTTGGGGGGTGAATCCAGAGGTAAAGATACAGTCTGCGTCCAGGCTCAACAAAGCCTAAATGATTTGCATGCATGCCTCCACTAGGAAATCTGACTTGTTTCTCCTTCTGACCTGTGAGGTGCCACACACAGAAGCCTGAAGGAGACTTTGCCTGAAGCAGCAGCGGAGTCCATGAAATGTATCACTTTGCAGAATATCACCCTTTACTCAGACCGCACTATTGATTAAACAGCTAAAAACATATTCTTCACCAGGTAAGACATTTTGCTTACTGCCAGCAGCGTTCCTGTCCATATCTTTAGCTACACTCCCAATTCAGATGTGCATTTAGGAAGTGGAAGAGCCAGTGGATGCTCCTTAGGCAAAACAAACACATCCTGGTTTTGAAAAAAAACAAACCAAACAAACCCTCACAACTGTCCCAAATGTTATCTGAAGAAAAAGGCCCCAACTGAACATGACAAATACTAATAAACCATAAACAGTCAACAATCAACTTCTCATCGCAATAGTGAGCTACTCAGGAAAGATCTTCACCTCCTGCACAAAAGATAAAATGCTGCACAAAATAAGATAACAGGTCCAGAGACCTTAGCTTCCTGCCCTCTCCTGCTATCAGGCTGCAACACAATCGCCTCCTTTGTTTGTCAGGAGTGTAACCTGGCTTATCCGATCAGTATCTGATGTATACAGCCAGGCCACCTTTAAATCTTGCAGCTTCATCCCACACCACATCTCCAAGACCTTCCTCCCAGGCTGACAGCCCCTTCCCTAGTCTTCTTGTTTTTCATTCTTAGACCAACAGCATTGCGTTTTACAACTTTAATCACATTTTTGTTTCTTTGGCCATTTCAGTATATGCAACATGTTTTTATATGTACGTTTTATACATTTCTATACACACATATACTTTTAAATATATGTATATGCTTTTCAGTATTTGCAATGCAGCATGTTATTCATTCTAGGGATGGGTTTTTTACTTAAGCTTTGAATACATTATAATTATTCATTCACCTCCTAATTCTAAAGAGCACTTCTGATATTTGAAACAAAGAAGTGGAGATGGGCAAGGACAGTTATATCAAGTGGTAACTTGTCTCCCTGGTCAGTAAAATCTCAAACATCATCCCTGTGAGTTGATCTTGTAAGGGGAAGTCAATGTAATTTTAGGGGAAGTCTATGAAAATTATTTAACAGAAAAAGCTCAGTGTTCTTTCAGTCACAACTGCAACTTTGCTGAAATCGTGCAAATAAAGCACTTAACAAGATTAATGATAATTAAGAAATTAATAAAGCAAGCTTAGACTAAACATTCAGAAATTACAGCACTTTGGAAAAAGAGACTAAGATGGGTTGAAAATCCTACCTCAGAAGAAGCTGATGTTTGAAATATTAAAAATTAAGTTGACAAATGAGCCTATAAATTTAAGTCCCAAAGCAAAGCCCTACACCCAGCCTGCTCCTCTCATGCCTGTAGGGCAGTATTGTCCTCACTGGAGGCAGCAGAACCTTGATCCTCAGCTCCCTGTTCCAGTGCTAGAAATATTAAAATTTTTTCACAAGTTCTACAAAAATCTCAAAGCTTCCTGATATCTTCAAATCAGCAGAATACAGGAGAACCTAAGTTTCCATTGAAAAGGTAACAGCGTTTCTAGTGAAAACTATGAAAATGTGATCTGTTATGAATTACAGAGGTTAAGAAAATATACACCAAGTAAGAAGGCAAATACTATGAACACCTCCAGTATGTTTTAATGACTTATGCTTTTAAAGGCAGTATCAGAAATCATTGTGGCAGAAATTCATGAGCTCTGAGCACCAGTGACTGATCTTAGAAACGGAAATTCTGCATTTTCACATCAGTGGTGCCCATACTTGAGTGAGTCTGCAGCTGGTGTAGGAGGGGTTTGTTTGACATTGTGAAAGCCTTAAGTTAGAAATATTTTTCTTTAGTTTAAGTCCAGTCCTTCTCAGTTACAAAGAGGACTGGAATGAATGCAGTGTTCCTGTTACATACATGCATTAATACGCAAGCAAGGCTTATTTTCATGGGTGAAAAATATGAAGGGCCGACCCCTCCTTGAAGCAATCAAGCAGAATTTGTTATGTCCTGGTCACAAGAATGAACTCTTCAGTCCGGGGAAGATCAGCCCTAACTCAATTGTAAGTCATTCAACTGAGCTCTCAGCTGTGAACCAAAAGATAGAATAAAATCCAGAATAAAAAAGACAAAGTGACATGAAAAGCTGGTCTCTTATTCCACTGACTTGTACAGAACTCTGAAGGAAGGTCCATAAAAAAGGTGAACTTCGGGCAGAACAGAAACATATGTGAGCAACCAATTGTATTTAACCATGCAGGGGGACACTAGAAATGTCATGTTTTATTGGGTTTACAAGAGTCTCCTTGAATGCTAGGACGGATTGTCATGGGGAGCTTACAGCAAACTGCACCAAATCATTTTGTCTCACTGCGGCTTAACAGCAATACATCAAATATTTTAGGGAGTCAGTGTAAAGCAGAGTTCTAGTCCAAAAAAGTAAAAAAAAAAGCTTTGAGGTATTTTGGCAATATCCATGGCTCATTGAGTACCAATGCCAAATTCCACTTGCCTTCCAGTTATAAGCTATTACTGCAACACCTCTAGTAAATACAGTTGTAGAGTTAAATAAGTTACAGTACAATGCTTCAAGGGAGTGGGAATTATGAAAAGGCAGTTCAGCTGAGGATTAATGCAGCGAACAGAGGGAATTAATTTAATCTAAAACAAATTAGACTCTCATTTGATTAATTTGCTAGTGGCAAAGTAAATCTGTGGAGTAGAACTGTTTAATTTCTTGTTTTTGTTCTTAAATCTTAAATAAATTAATCATGGATCACTTATGAGTCACTCTAAGGTCAAGTAAGAAAGAGCTGGCCTGCAGCCAATTTGGATGCTAAATCTGCCCCTGAGACAATACAGGGCATAAAACCACGGCACCAGATCTGAGGAGCCTTTGGTGCAAGGTGATTTTAGGGGAGTTGTTTCCATTTTAGCCCCCTCCCTTCATGGGTGTCATTGTTGGCATATGGAAGGTGTTAAAGAAAACTGCTAATGTACGTGTCCAGCTGTCTCCTTTTAACAGTACACCTTGCTGAACCATTTAAACCTAATTAACTAACAAGGCAAACAAGACCTCAGAACCATTAGAGATGCTGGGTCATATGGTGGCTGCAGACATGTGGTATCCAATAATTTTGAGAACATTTGTGGGCTGCAAACATGGATACAAAGTCCTTGTATAAAGACCTCGTCTGAAGTCTTAAAGAAAGCGAACCAATATTCTACATTGCACTTCAAAATCTGGGAAAATCTATTCCAGGAGAGAATGAGGCATCTGGTATGAAAATTGTCATGCAAAGTTTCAGCTCAGATTTTAGAAGTTCCTTTATAACCCCCTGAAACCTCAAATTACAGTACATTAGAACTTACCCCTAATGTAAGGGATAAATTACCTAACTTACCAGGCTGGGAACTCAGATTGTAAGGTTAATTTGTAGTAAAAATTACATCAGTGTAAGAGTTTCCTCTAAAATAAATCTATCTTTCAAATGGCTGTAATTGTTAGAGCCCTGCCTTTCCTACTGACTCAATGGGAACTATAAAGCTATATCCCAGTGCAACTCTGTAAAAATCATTCTAATATTATCAAGGAGAGATTTTTACTTGTACCATTTGGAAAGAAGCTGTGCCCATTAGTTGAAACTCACAATATTTCACTCCTTAACCCATGAATCATCATGGATGAAGAACTCTGCTCAGAAGTGTGAACAAGTGCATCTCCCTCATGAGAGACTGCTTGCAGTGTCAAAAAGCTGCTTCTGCCTGCTCTCTCCGCCTCAGCACTTTCACTGAAAGGCAAAACCCATCCACTTGTGAGGTTTCTGTAATATTCACAACTATTCAGGCAGACAAGGACAGCAACACCATATATTTCTCATATCACATTTCAAAAGCTTTTTGAGCTGCCACCAGATTTATATGCATTTCTGCTCACTATTAACTGGGTCTACGTTCAAACTGCTGACCTAGAGGTGAAATGGAGCCAGCAGAAGCACAGCAAGCAGCTGTGGCCTTCAGATGTTGATGACTTCATCAGTCTAATTGATTTCCACTGGTTTTCATAGCTTTTATTCTGGACAGTCTCCTGCTTGTGCTAATGGGCTACTCATTCCCCTCTCTCTTCACAGATGCTTTATTTCACTTGTCCTCTTGTTCTGCCTTTCTCCACTACTTTTTCCTTATAGGCCATTTTCGTAGTCAAGTCTTTCTCTCTGCCTCTATTTCAGTAAGCTCTCCCTCACAAAATCCTACCCCACGCCTAAAGTGTGAGGTAGGACAGGATCCCAATCTGGCATGTGACACTAACAGTCACTGTTGTTGGCTGAGTGTGTTGTGCCCATATTATCCACTCCTTCCTTTGTCTGGCTTGTCACGCAGCAAACTCCTTTGGACAGGGATTACACGGATTCTGCACCTGCAGAGTACCTGGTCTTTAAGGCAGCCATGGCAGAGGTTCATCTGAGGCAGTCCTGGAACATAGCCCACCTCCCTGCATCCTAAAGCATCCTTTGGGATGTTGTTTGAGCTTGGGTTCTGGCAACAAAACTGAGGTTTTTCCTCTGCTCTGTCCAACTGAGACTGCTGATCTGGGAATTTATCTGCTTATCTTAGTGACTGAAAGAGGCAATGTCCTAGATCAGAGATCCTCCCTTGGTACTATCCTATGACTTGGATGGCGTCTCCCATCACCTAACACATGCATAAAACAAACAAAACCGTGTTTGTTTTAATAATCAAATAATCATGACAAATGGATGCACTTTAATATCTTGGTCTTCATCTATTCCCGTACTGCTGTGCCCAAAAAATGTGAGCACTTACATTAAGAACACACACAAAAATTTGTGAATTTTAGAAGTATAACAACAATCACTCTGGTTTTGCTTTTTAGGCACAAGATGAAGACAGTAAATTATGGGTTTGGAACAAAACTTGTTAGCCCATAAGTGCCACAGAGCATCATTACCATACTGGGGTCAGGAGCAGCTGCATGGTGTGGAGGATCAACTTTAGAAGTTAAAAGTTTAAATCATATCGTATTTCAGAGTAACAATTTAAGAGCTAACAGATATGTTCTCATTAGTGCACTGAAAAATCGTCCCTCCCTGTCTGTATGTCAGAGGAGGCAATTAACAGCAGTATTGAAATGGCATACACATTCCTAACAACACATGTCTCTATTACCTCCCATAACTCATTCACTTTGCTCCCCAGTGATGTCTCAGTCTGCACCTCAAATTTATGCACCAAAAGGGATTGCAGTTTTAGGTGGAAGCAGTCAAACTCCAAAGACAATTCATCTTAGGTTGCTCCCTCACTTGCACAGACCACACTCACATTATGAGGAGGATCAGGTTCACTTTCCATGCCTTGTAAAAAACGTCTTTATTTTGCTTTCCAAGGGGGAGGGCTGGAAGGAGAGATCCTCTGTTCTGATATACAGAACCTCAGGATAAGGAAGGTTTTGTGAAGCTGAAGATAACTGGGTATGCATCCTTTGCAGTACTGAGCTGCTTTCATCCTTGACATTTCTCTCAGTTCTCTTTATTTTACTCTGCTTTATCTCTGCAAGGCCTGATCAGCTCTCTCTCTCTGCAAGATTACCTTTCCCTCCTTATCCTAGCAGCCAGAAGTGTCTGAACCTCTGGGCACAACAGTCTTTCAGTGTGGATCTAAGTAAACTGTTCAGTAGTTGTGACAAAAAAAAGGGCTCTGTTCAGCCCTCAGCTGTAGCAAAATCAGTCTAAAATGAATCTATGTTATTCAAAGTAAGAGAAGAATGAATCACAGGAGATTTCGAACAACTCCCTTCTTCATAGGGATAGGTTTTTCCGTGCTACTCTTGTCCTGTGTGGCTGGGAAAAGTAGAATTGAAGCAATAATGAACAATTACAAGTTCTTACTGAAAATGCTCCTGTCATAAATATTTTATAGGCTAATTCTGCTAAATATCCTTTGTGGGTGTACAGTAATATTTCTATCTGTGCAATAACACATTTCTCTTATAATTTCATAGCTGTTTTCCCCTGTAGTGTTAGTAAGAACATGCTTTGACACACACTTGAGTCTTTCTCATCCATATGTTTAAAATGCTCTGTGCTACCAATCAATTCAGGACACACACTGACTGTATAGTAGCATTGCTCAGGATTTGTTCTGTGTTTTATCACACATTTATTATAACTGCTCATGCCTTTGAACTTCTGCTGTAGGGTCCTGTGACATGTCCAACACACACCACTCAGACCTCCTGCATATGTTTCACGTTTATGTCACTATATTCATATAAGCTCTGTTATAAGTGGACTAAGGAAAGGTTACTGGATCACTCCACTTCTAATCCTTGGTTTTCAGATGCTTTCTGGCTTCTGCAAAATGCTCTGGACTGGATTTTTTTTTTTTTTTTTTTTAATTCTTGGTTTGAAGTTTCTATCCAGGAAAGACCTATTTGCAGATGACTGTTCATTTGATTTAGTGCACACAAAGGACAGACAGAGAGAGACTTTTCTGCAGTGTTACAAAATTATAACTTTTATTCCTTTATTCTTTAAAATTAGCGTAGCATCAAAACAGAGAGAAAGACAAAACCTGTCAAGAAGGTAAACATCATATAGATTATTTAAGACTTTTCAAGGTAGTCAAGAAAGATCAACTGAACTTGCATGCACAGTCAGCTTTTGCTATCGTAGGCGTTATTTGCAAATTACATCCAGGCTCTGAGTTCCACAGAAGGGACAATTTTAGCTGTTATGGTAATTAATTGTCTGATAAAGTGCTCACTGTGTAAACTTGGGGTGAACTGGCATATCCTGTGAGAGCTTGGTGTACTCTTATCTCCTGTGAGCTGTGCTCAGGGCGCACTGAGCCGCCTTTGAGGTAAAGGGGTCGAGGCTAAGAGGGGCAGGCGCTCAGACCAGGCTGCTCCCGAGGCACTGTGGGCTTCACTGCTCCAGTGGAACACAACCAAGGACAAAGATGTTTCTCCCCCATGCATCTTTTTATATCAAATGAGAGGAAAGGCACAAGACAGAGTGCTTGGTCACATTCCAGCTCTCAAACACACCCCAGTACTCAAGCACAGGATCCCAGATGGTTTCTTCTCCAGCCCCATTGCTATACAAATGGTACATAGCAAGGTGCTTGTGATGGCAGAGATGGAAGAGGAATGAAAAGAAGCAGCTAAGCTACTTTCAGCATCATTAATTAAAAGCTTCACTCTCATCCTGGAGCAACAGTCTCCAAATGACCACCTTGACTTGTCATTGCCTGATTTTGGGCATTATTATTACGTGGTTGTCCAAAGAGCATCTTTATTTCAGAGGAAAATACTTATCACCAGCACTGCCGTGACAGTAGTGACTACAGATAGAGTTTAAAGCAGTAACTGGAAAATATATTGCAGCTATACAGAAAGAAGTTCTCAGTTTTAATGATGCTTGTCCAGGTCTTAAATTAAGGCCAATGTTTATGAACATGTGGTGGTGTTTGACTATGAGGAAGCTGTTTTCATTTGCTTCCCAGGCAACGAGTGCTCCTTCATACCCCAATAAATAACTATAACTTAGAAATATCATTTGATAAAGATAAATCTGACCCTAAAGCAGTCAAATCCCTATATAAATCACATGAATTATTACTAAAAACTATAACAAAATCTGTGAGCTCAGTGTTGTTTGCTGGAAATAAAACTGCCAGCATATTGAACATAAACTTCAATTTGTTTTACTGATTTAAAACATAACACATTACAAATACCAGCAATGGGAAATATAATTTATTCCTTACAGATATTTAGTGATGTAATTATTTAGATATTCATCCATTCTCTAGAGAGGGTAGAGACAGAGACAGCTGCAATCAACAGATCTTTTTGTTTTTATTGAGAAAAATGTGTAACTATACCAAGTTCTACAGTCCTACAATTATCACTACCATCAAGTTTTAAGAGAAAATATGAAAAGCCACATTCATACCCAGAAAAGGAAATCACCGAGTCAAAATTTGGTTTAACTCTCTGACTTCTCTAACACTGGCAAAAGCACTTGATGTGATGATTTGTTCGACACTTTTCTTTTGCTATTAGCACAGTCATTCAAGTGCTCTTTGCATGTTTTATTACTGATTTCTGTAACTCCGGGGGAAAGAAGTAGGATGGCTGTGATCACTCTTAGGGAAGCCAAATGGTAAAGACTAGCACATCCTCTTGATGGAGTGTGGGCACCAGTGAGTGCTCCCAGGAGCAGGAATTGCATCTTCCCCTTGAATGCCACTGCTCTGCTTTGCAAAGAGCAGTGGAAGCAGAATGGAAGGACACACAAGTCATGTTAAATGTTATTGCCATCCTTGGTCCTTTGCATCCCACCTCTCCCCAAAACCCCAAAGAATCGAGTGTAAGGCTTTCCGTGGTAACAGGCCCAGGTTTGTTCTACCTACTACCAGATCCCCATTGTTTTGGTTTTTTCCTGCCCTTACACTCACGCTGATAATGACAAGCTGATGACAGTTTTTTTTGGCAGGAGCAGCCTATAAATAAAAAACATTGTAAAGACATTATTTTTAATATGTGGTGTGGCCCTGCAGAGACACCATGCCACAGTGCCAGAAGTAATGTAAATAGTGTGTGTGTGTGGGCTTGCAAAATAAATGCCCCCCAAAAGCTTTTCCTCCCTTCAGGCAGCTACTCTGGCAAGTGAATAAATAATCACATCATTTGGTGTCCTAGACTCTGGAAACTCAGTGTAACTGTCATGATGTTTACTGGCCCCCTGGCATCTGAAATAAAACTCTTCAGTTCAAGAACAGGCACAGTTCTTGAAAAGCATTTTTCATATATGTATGTCTTTTCCTTAAGCTTACTTTTTGCCTCTGAAGAAAAAGTGGATTCAACTCTCACAAAGTCCCAACTAACTCCTAAACTTTCCATAATGTCCTTTGATGTTTTCATTGTGAGTATTCCCCAGAGTGTAAAGCCTCTGCCTTTTGCTGTAAGGCTATCAATTTTCATAAACAGAAGGCTTTCTTGCACCCCCCCCATACATCTTTATTAGGTTACAGAGTAGCAATTTGGCAATTTGCGTCTTTATTTCATTTTAAAGTATGTGACACCTCTCAGTCACAGCTATGTAGGATAGGGTCAAATATTTCACCCCTTTAAAACAAAAAGAGAAGGAAGGGAGGAAAAGAGAGAGAAAGGAAAAGAAACAAAGTTTCAGTTTGAACAGATGCAAAGACCAAAAATTTTCCAGTCGGTGGATGTAGAGGAGAAATACGCGAAATACATTTCACAAGCCAGTTAAGCTTCTACTGGCACCTAATCACTGCCAGATGTTTAGAAGCAACACCAAGAACATCGCAAAACGCTGGCAAAAAATAAACAAATTAACCAGGGAGAAACACAGGTCTTCTTCTCGGGGCAGCGGCGAGGGGGAAGATAAAAGTTGGGTGCGGAGAAAAACCGTGCTGGGGGTAAAGCACCCACGCCGGGACGCACTCACGCAGGGACAGCCCGCTCCCGGACCGGGACTGACCGCACATCCCGCACCCCGGGGTCGCGGTGAGAACCCCGCTCTGCCTCTCCCGGCACCGCCCGCCCGTGCCCTGCCCGCAGCGGCGTGTCCTGCCCGCCACCTGCCCGCAGCGCGTCCTGCCAGCCCCCTGCTGCCTACGGCTCACGCCGCGGGCACCCTCCCCACGACCGCCCTGCCCGCAACGTCCCCTGGCTGAAGACTGTCCACACTCCTGCCGCCGATCCCGCACAGTGTTCCGATCCCGCACAGTGTTCCGATCCCGCACGGTGTTCCCGCACAGTGTTCCCGCACAGTGTTCCGATCCCGCACGGTGTTCCCACTGTGCCCGGTGCACGTGTGTGGTCGGTGGAGCGGCGGCCCCGCTCCTGTCCCTACCTTTCATCTTGGCTCCGGGGCTGCTCACATAGGACGGACGGGGCGCGGCGGGGCTGCCGCCGGGAGCGGCGGGCGGCGGAGCGCTCCCTGCCTACTGCCGGGCCATGCCCCCGCCGCGGGCCCTGCTGCGCAGCCCCGGCCGCTGCCGCTCGCCCTCGCTCCTCGGCCGCCGGCGGCACCCAGCTCTCGCCGCCAGCCCCACGGAGCCCGGCCCGGCCCCGCGGAGCCCGGCCCGGCCCCGCCTCCCTCCCTCCGCCCCGGGGAAGGGGCCGCGGCCGGGGCCGGGCGGCGGGGGCGGGCTCGGGGTGCCGGCGGCGGATGGGGCTGGGGGTGCCGCAGCCCGGGGGTGCCGCAGCCCGTCCCGCCGCGGGTTCCTGGGCTGCGGGGCCGTGGGCAGCAGGGGCTGTCCGTGGGCAGCAGCCCGGGACGGGAGTTACGGGGCGCCCGTCCGTGACCGGGGGAGCCCGAGCGGGACGTGGTGCTGCCGGCAGTAGAACGGTCCTGACCCCACGCCCGCGCAGGCAGCCGGGGGTTCCTCGTGAGTGACATCGCCCCAGGCCACCCAGACCAGCGTGCCTCACACGCGGCACGCCGATGGAGGGATCCTGGAGCGGGGATGCATAGCTGGGAGGAGTTTGCAGGACGTGTGAAGTTCACCCTGGTGCTGAACGAAGGACCACGAGTAGTCCTGTTGGATTCATTGGGACTCTGTGCACTACAGGCACTGGAGGGTGTCTGTAAATATTTGTGGGATTATGGATATACAGGCCAGTCATCTTTTATTTTTGTAGTTCTGGATGTTGCCAGGAATAAGGGATTGTTTCCAGGCTCCTGTTTTCATGAAAGGCATGGTTTGTTTTTCTGCAAAGCCACCAGTTTTTAAGCAATTGAAGACAGTGATAAATGTTTATGATCCAGCTTTGAGTGTTAACATCAGTACTGATGAGGCAGGGCAGGTGCGATGTGCACCAGTTCGTTCTGGGGATGAACAAAGTAGTGGAGGGACCAGAGAGTCCCTCCTGATGCAGGGAGAAGATGCACATGATTTTGCCTTTGCAGTTAGAGGTATCACAGCTGTTGAATGTAGCGATGCCCCAAGGAAGTATTATACTACATGGTCTTTTCCGAGGGTCTGTGACTCCATTAAGGACCACAGTGTACCAGAAAGGTACAAAAGCATTGGAAACCTATCAAGTATGATCTCACATCAGCAAGGAATGGAGGATTAATGGAGGATACTTCGTCCGAAAGTAGTCATTCTAGAGCAAAAATTAAAGAATAGATTCAGAAATCTGAATTCCTTCAGTTGATCTGATTACTTGAGTTGACATCAGCTTGACCATGTTTCACTGACTTGGAGGCAGTACCTTTAGTTTGGAACTGATGAAAATATTGGAGTACCAGCTGCAGTAGCCATTTGCTGCTTTAAAGCAGGGCTCAGATATCAAAGAGACTTGACTCAGCTTTTAGTTTACACTCTAGCAGTTGACTGGAATATCATGAGTAAACACTTAAATCTGAATGCAGTCATCAGGTAATTACAGGGTGCCTGTAGTGCTGTGTTGGATTAGGACCACAGTGTTTATGAGACACACTCATGCTTACTTGGTGGTTTGAGGCTCCTAAGTTTACAATTAAAATTTACAATTTTTATTTTAAAGAATCAATAAAATTCTGTTTTCAAAACTAAAAGCCATTGAAACTCTGATCCAAAGCCATGAGTATGTTTCCTAAAAGAAACCTTTCCGTCACATTTCATTGAGTGGGTGAAAGCAATAATGAAGCCCCATTTCTCCATAGGAGGGTACTTCTGTCTGAAAACACAATGCAGAAGGAATGCTTTAAAAAAAGATGAGGAAAGAGGAATATTGCCTTAAACCTGTGTCATCAGGTGATGTGTAAGGAACAGGATGTGCAGGAATTTAGAAAATTCCTCAAAAACAGTAAATGATAACACTTTTCTCATTTTTTAGACAGTAACCTTAATGAACTGAGCGGTACCAACCAAAATTGCAGAGCCTGATGAGTGAATTGCTGCATCTGAGGAAAATATGTTCCTTAATAATTGAAAAAAAAAAAAGTATTAGTATTTTGAAGTCATATAGAGCTTATGATTTATTCAGTAGACCTGAGGTCTACTTTCATTCTTGTGACTTGAAAATATTCATTAATTTGTGAACAATTTGTGGGACACTCCATATTTCTAGAGTAAGCTTCTATGTTGGCTTTTAATCGTGTAAGTTGTATTCCACACTGGATTTCTTATACATATGTTAGGAATGTGTAAGAAAGTGTATGCAAAAATATGTTAATTTAAATGGCTGATGAGCTTCTGCTAATACTGCTATAAAAACCTAGTGTTAGTAAAGAAATGCAGGAAACTCATGAACTGTTTCATATGTCAACTCTTTCCTTTAAAACCAAGTATTTCATGTTTTAGTTTCTGAAGTGAGCATTATTCTTTCCTTCCCACTGGTCCATGTGTGTCCACCAGAGGAAAGTGTAGGTGTTAGACACCATCACCACCCTTAGAAATCCTGGGATTAACATAGGGGAAGACAGACTGTTGATGGTTCATGGAAATGGAGAATTGATCAAACACACTTAACAAATATTGGTAGATTATTGGTATTATGGAGCATATACATTATTGTATATGTTCAGCTGAATACATACATATTAAAGGTGCAGTACACTACATAATACAGGTTTATATTATGCTAGGAAACATAATACTGTGTTGCCCAGTCACAGGCCTTCTCAAACTTTAGCTTTTTATACACTTTCATATTTTTCAAGTTTCATTTAAATCTATGGTGAAATTTGCCAAACACAGTTACTCTGCCTTTCCACAGAAAACCACTCATCTGCTCAGAAAAAGTTTCAAGTATATTTTCATATTCTTTTATTTTTAGGAAACTTTAGACCACATTCTAGGGAAACTAATTTCACAGAAATGCTTCATTTTAGGGGCTTCTTTGTTACCCCAGTTCAGGACATAAATTATGAGGCCTGTTTTCTCATCTGACAATAATAATGTAACAGCAGCTTAGTACCACAACGGGCTGCCTTGTCACAAAGCGATCCCATGTTGCTGCCAGATTCAGACTCAGAGAAGGACTAAAGCATCTAAACAAATCACTGTTGTTTAGAAATGTTTACATATTGCCTTAATATGGCTTGTTTATATGGAACTATTACAATTTATTCACCAAATGTTGAAATAAGGTACCCAAGTGAGTGCTTTGCTGTTGCTGTGGCACAGTGTGACTTTAAGCACTTACCAACCACATGTGCGTTGTTTATTTTTTCCTTGCTACAGTCTCCTCTTGAATAGCAAGAAAGTTTGTTTATAATGGGTCTCACTCACTTTTACTTTGCAAAATATGTTCAAATTCAGCAGTAATCCAGAAAAGAAGAATGTCAGTGTTTAATCTCCCTGGATTCACTACAGAAAAATTTGTCCAGACTGTGCTAAAAGTGATTTAAACTCAAGGTAATGTGCTCAGTTCTTGCTCACTTTGATTCCACTTCATAATGGACCATTACCCTTACCTGGCTCATTCCCAGAGCCTAACCTACAAAATCTGTGCTATTTGGCAAGTCTTGGAGATACTGGAAGCCTTGGTCCTTGCACATGGAGGCACGTGTAGCATTCTCTTTTGATCGGCAGCTTTCTCATAGCTCAAACCCACATGCAATACAAAAGGCAGGAATTAAATTTTAAAATGTCTGAAAAAAAATAATTGTATGCATCATTGAGGAGAACTACATGTGACACGGGAACCATGTGTGGAAGATCATTTGTCTGAAGTAAGTACCATTTGGGTTCTGTACAAAATGTGCATTTCAAAAGTAAGAGTTGAGTATTATAACATATTTTAATGATAAATCTTTTTCTGCACAACAATTTCATATTGTTGTTAATGACCATTTTGGAGCTATGCCCAGAGTGAAGACATTATCCTTGGATCTGGGTAATGAGTTTGTAAATGATCCTGAACAAATGGTGAAGCTATTTGCTAATAATTTTGTTAAATTACAGATGAGCTTTTTCTTAATCTGGGTAATTAGCATCATAATTTGAAAGTATTTAGTTATCTAGACTTGTCCCTGGCAAGTGAGGTTGGTTTTTGTTTTTCCTTTCCTATTTTTTGATTAACTGTGAGACTGAGGGGGATTCTGAAAGCAGCAAAACACCTGGTTGTCTTTTCAGTATGCCAGAATTACTCAGATACAGACTAGTTCTAGCTGTGGTTTGGATGTTGATCATGCAAAGGCTCATGTGCCAGTTCTCTTGTCTTTCAGTTGCTGTGATCACTTTATCTTGGAAGGAAAAGAGGAAGACCACTCTAGAATAGGCTGGACAGTCACATTGCACTAAATACAAATAAAAGCAAAATGCTGGAATGCAAGTAAAAGTACAGCTATTATGATCATCTGTGGATGAGATTGAGGGACCACTGTTTCGTATTTTTAATATCTGGTAAAATACATAATTGTGGGGTTTTTTTCATATTTTGAAGGAAGAGAGATTGTGGGCAGTTCAGAAAGTTTGTGAAATTTTATTCTGGCAATTTACAGACCTATTTCCTTGAAAGGTTTTTTGTCAAAATTGCCTAAAACATTTGTAGGTGTTGTATCTGCTGAATATCCAAACCAATGAAATATTTGACATTTGCACTCCAAAAATTTCCATAATGAAAAGTAATTCCATACCTGCTAGAGTGCTTAAACGTTGAAGACAGTAAAACCAAGACCAAATAATTAGCGCCAATTTTATTAGGATCCTTGCAGAAGCAGATTTTTATACATTACCTATGACATTTTGTTTGCTCATAGTATATGTTTTTTTCAACACACAGAAAAATAGTTCTGATTGCTTCAGGAATAGATTTTTATTGCCTGAGGTCTAACCAGATCAGCTCTTCAGCTGGAGTATACCAAAATGGTACTGGCCAGAGTTTGATTTATGTTGATAGAAAGCAGCAAAGATCTCTCCATGTTTTGAGACTGTCTAAATGCCAATGGCATTCAGCTTATGGCTATCTTTAGTGGGAACAAGCCAGCAGGAATCCAGAACTGGGCTGTGTCAGCCCAGAGAAGCATCAGTCTGCTGTCATTACATGCCACACATCTGGGGTTCAGCTGGGTGTGTTCTGCATGCTCTGGTCTGGCTGTGCAACTTCTCCCAGAGGTAAAGTGGCACACAGAGCTGTCTCTGTAAGGGCACCTGACACTGGAGGGAATGGAAGCCGGTGTAAACTACTTACAGACACCAACACAGCATGATTCAGCTGTGTCCGCTCCCCAGATGTGCTGGTTATGCCAGTAGAGACTCATATGGTAAGTCCAAATGCATGATACAATCAGACAATCATAGAATGGCCTGGGTTGGAAGGAACTTCCAAGATTATCTAGTTCCACATCCCTGCTGTGGACAAGGGCATCTTGCACAAGACCAGGTTGCTCAGAGCTCTATCCAACATGGCCTTAAACACTTACAGGGATGGAACATCCACAATTCCTTTGGGAAACCTATTGCTGTGCCTCACCATCCTCACAGTAAAGAATCATTTCTTAATATCTAATCTAAACCTATTGTCTTTCAGTTTGAACCTGTTCCTCCTTGTCCTGTCACTCTGTGCTCCTGTAAGAAGTCCCTCTCTATCTTTCTTGTAGGGTCTCTTCAGGTACTGGAATACAGTATGTGGTCTTCCTGACCACTTGCCTGGCAGTGCAGACCTCAGAGTCAAACAGGGATTGAGGGTGACTTGTATATTGCTTGGTCACAGGAGAGGATCATAGCAAGAAAAGCAAATAAAAATACAGTGAATCCTCCCTATATTAAGTTAACATTATTGCAATGTATTTTGGCTCCTCAGCCTGTGAGTTCCACCCATTAGGACTCCCCGATGCTTCAACAAGTGGGTGTAAGTAGGTCCAGGGGAATATTAAATTACAACTCTTCAGCTCTGACTTTGGCTCAAAAAGTACAGAAAAGAACCCTTTGAAAATCAGGGAACATCATGACTGCAATTGTAAAGTATTTTGCACACTATGTAGAACACATCTGTAAATTATGTAAATTAATACTTATGGAGAATGTTTAACCTTTGAAGTTTTGCTTTATTTTTTTTGGGACTGAAAATAAAAGATGGCCACTCTGATTAGTATTTTTAGTAGCATTTACCAGGTTTACACTGGTTTTTATTTTTTTTTACAGCAAATGGACTTCAAAAGGAACAAATGTACCAAAAGACAGGTAGTGATAAATAGTTCCTCGTATATTGCTTCTGAGACCATATTATCAACAGCTGCTTCTGATGCAACTGATGTTCTGCTTCTGTCTTCTTTCAGGTAGATTACAGAGCATGAGATATTCACTGGAAATATTAATGAAGGCTATGAAGAGATGCTATGACTTTTTCATTTTGTCAGGCATGCACAAGTAGTCATGGTCAAAAAACATTGCTGAGGTGGTGAAATTGAGCGCTCACAAGATAGGAAATGCCAGGATAAAGATTTCCCACGGGACTTCAATTTACCTGCCTATGTCAAGGATTACTGACAAGACATATATTCCTACCAACAAAAGGCATCAATATGGATGCTCATTTATAATTGTGTATTAATTTTTTTCCTCTGGTAATTCCTTTTATTTGGTACAGAGGAAGGACTGAACTCGTTTAGGGAGCACCCCTTCAATATTTTCTCTTTTCTTCGTTGTTCCTATAGGTCCCTTTCACTGCAACATTCATGCCCTTCTCTGAAGAGAAAATAATTTATTTCCTCTATGTCTGTCATCAGGGTAGCATTTCACAAATCTTAATTAAACTTTGCAAACAATAAGGAGTATTAATACCTCCATTTTATAGGACAGTGTCACAGTAAGATTAAAGCTATTCTCACCTAAGGAGCAAATCACTTGAAGAGCAATGATTTCTCCAGGTACCCAGTGTTGCTGTTGATGTTTACAGTATACACTTGAGAGCACCTTCCACTTTCTGCTTTCCAAGCCTGGCTAAAAGTCCTAGTGACAACCCCAAAAGGCTCAGCTACACACAGTGCTGCCTCTGACCTTTCTCTCTCATCTTTCAGTGCATGTGAAACCTGCAAAAAGCAACCCTGGCAGGCTCAGAGTGAAGCCCCATGAGTGGATGACTGGGACATGAGGACATGAGGGGTGCTGCTGATAGCAGAAGATGAGCAATCCACCTACAGTCATGCACAGCGTTTATGAGCTTGAAGGCTACATCCCACTGACTTCCCTGTCAGGGGGCAGTGCTCAGCCCTTCTGCAAATGAAGCCTTAGGGTTCCTGTCAGGATTGTCGAGAAAAACATGGGTAGTGACAGACTAGGATGAGCTGGATGTTGGTGATCTGGAGTTGCTGGGATGGGTTGAGGCCAGCTGGTGGCAGCTCAGCCCCCACCCAGTTGCTCACTCACTTTCCCCCAGAGAGACGGGGGAGAGAGTTGGAAAGCCAAAAGTGAGAAAAACTCATGGGTCAAGATGAAGGCAGTTTAATAAGTGAATGGGGAAAAAAGATCCCAACTGATGCAAAGGCAGTCACTCATCACCTCCCACCAGCAGTCCTATGCCCAGTCAGTCTTCAAGCAGCAGCTAAGCACAAAAAGTCCCCAGTTTTATTGATGAGCATGATGTATATGGTGTGAAATATCCCTGGGCAGTTTGGGTCAGCTGTCCCCTCCCAGCCTCTTGCCTACTCCCAGCCTACTCATGGGGCAGCAGAGCTAGAAAAAGGGAATGCCTTGGTGCTGTGAAGCACTGCTCAGCAACAGCAAGAACATAGATGTGTTACCTGCACTGTTTTGGTCACAAATCTAAACCACAGCACTGTGCAGGCTACTTGAAGAAAGTCACCTCCACCCCAACCAGATCCAGTGTAGCTGCTCCCATCACATGGGCACTGCCTGGCAGAGCCAGAGTCTTCTTCTCTAGCTTCAGTCTTGAAAATCAGAAATTTCTTTTCTCTGTCTCTTCTCTGACCTTTACAATAAGTGAGGTAGAACTCTTAAAAAAACTAAGTTTTCTTCCCTGTACAAATCTGGGGTTGACATCTTGCTTCTATGCTGTGCAGACTCCCACTGGGAAAGAGAAAATGTTATTCCAGGCAGAAAGATCACCTACCCCCCAGATTTCAGCATTGTGATGGAAAGCCTGGGAAATGAGAGTTTTTAAAGGAAAACATCTAGAGGCTTTTGACATAGACAACAATATATACATTTTCCCCTAGGTTCTTTCTTGGAAATGACTGAAAATTTTCCAAAAAAATTATCCAAAGAAGTCCAAACAAAATCAGCCAGGGGCATCCAGCCAGCAAGAGAAATTACTGCTAGAATGACTGAATTTTGGCAAGGCTATAAGGTCCTTATGATGGAAAGTATTGGGTAACTTTAAGAAAAGGCCAAAACCAGTTCAGGAATGAAGAAAGAATGACCATGGTGGCCAGTGATTTTAATCTTTTATCCTGCAACCCAAAAAAGGGAAGACATAACCCAAAATGTGTTTGGAGATATCTGTGAAGAGGACACAGGGGAAAAAGCTGATGTTTCTTTCTTCTGTCACTTTAGGCTGTTAGGTCTTTTGAAATATCTACAAAGCTTTCTCCTGCAATAGAAAAGTCAATTTCTCTACTTGATATGTTTGTGAGGAATGAAACACCTGCATCCATACCTCTCTCAGATCTACATAAAACTACCTAAAAGCCCAGCTGAGCAATGAATTACAGCCTTCAGCTTCCAGGCTCAGCATCAGCCACTCAGATGTCCCCAGGCAAAGTATAGACCTCTTTTCTCTACTTTAAATATGACTGCTCAGCATGCAGCTGGCTTCCAGAGTCTTGTGTAAAGGATATTCCAAACATTTCAGTTTAAAGTTCAGCAAATTAGTGCTGTTATTAGCCCATTTCAGTGCAGGTGCTAGAGCCGAGTATTGAGATTGAAAAAAAACTCCCTCCTGCTCTAGCAGAAACACATCTGCCATGGCTGACAGAGCTCAGTGAGGTCTCCAGCTCTGCCTCCCAGAAAGGAAACAACGCAGAGATCAGGAGCAAAGCCCCGCATTATTCACCAGCTTTGTTGTTCCTGCAGGGACACTTGGGATGGAGAGGAAAGAATTCTGTCACACATTTATAAAATAACCCTTTGAAGTGCAGAGTTTTCATGCTGTCATGTGTAATACTGTTTTCTTCATGGAAAGAGACCAGGCATGCCTGTTGACAGAACAATTTTTGGTCAAAATCTGTCAAAATCAGCATGCACTGCAGAATAAGTATATATATACACCTGCTTGTTCAAACTTTTCCCTTATGACCTGGAGATCTCTGGGGTTTCTTGGGCAATGGATACCTGCAAGGGCAGGGAGAACTGTGAAGTCTGGAGCAGCACTGGTTCAGTCCATATGCCACATGAAATACAAACAAAAAACGTTTTGATGGGGAATGAAAATGAAACAAGGCACCAGAGGCACCACCTGACCATTGTACGTGGGGGATGTTTATAAGTTTAAGTATGGAAGAGTTTGCTTCTCCTGTTACCATGTATTTTTCTGAGTTTTGGAGTGTTACTGGTTTTGCTTTGTATTAGATTTCAGAAAACATACCTCAAAATTGGTAACAGGCAGCTGGTCTGCTCATAATGTTCCTTTTTTTCCCCCTTGAGATACTTGCCTGTATAATAAATTCAATTTTTTTATTTATTAAATGAACATAGTCAAGGTACTTGCAAAGAAATGAATAACTAAATATATGCAGAAGTATCAGAGAACAAAACCCACTAGGATAGTAAAATTATAACACGGAGTAATTTATGTTGGAGAAACCCATGAGGAGGTCTCTGGTCCTGCCTCCTGTTCCAAGTAGGGTCTAGTTGTGAGACCAGACCAGGTTGCTCAGTGCTTTTCCCATTTAGATCTTGAAAGCTCCAAAGGCAGAGACTGTGCAGCCTCCCTGGGCAACCTGCACCCCTGCCCGGGTGTGACTCAGGCTGAAAAAGTTTCTTCTTACATCTTGTCTGAACCTCCTTTGTTTCAGCTTATGCTTGATGTCTCTCATCCTCCCTACATGGAGTGCTATGTAGAGCCCAGCTCCATCTCCTCCCCAACCTCCCAGAGGGAAGCTGCTGTCACCTGCTGGGGTGCACCTCTGGTTCACGTTCAGCTTGCTGTCCTCCACAGCCCCCACAGCCCTTCCTGTGGAGCTGTTCCCCATGCTCCCAGTCCCCAGCCTGTCCCATTCTGCTAAGCTGGTCCATCCCAGGAGCAGAAAATTGTACTTGCTCTTCAATTTTGAAACATTTCTGTTGGCCCAGTACTCCAGCCTGCATAGATCCAGGACTGCTTCCAAGCCCAGTGAATGCACTCTCCAGTTTTGTTTCGTCTGCAGACTTAATTAAAGTGCACCTCATCCTGTCCTTCAGATCAGGAATAAAGGTACATAATAGGACAGATCTTGCTTGTAAGTAGTCACCAGACAAAGCAGTAGGAATCATTAATCACTATCCTTTGAACCTTTTGGAACACTTGGACAAGTCTAGTTCCATCGACATAGATCAAAGTTTCCCAAGGAACCACTTTTCGGTTCCAAAGACTCAGTTCTTTTTCCATTTTTTTTTTTTTTTTTGTTAAGTTTCTCTCTCCCTGACCATTACTTCTAGGCATAAAGGTCAGAAACACCTTGAGAAGCTATTGCTCAGCCTTGCACCTGATGGTGCTGGTGCTGCTACATCCAGCAATGGGTCCAGCTTGGAGAGTACAAGCAGCTCCTGGCAGTGGCCTTCTCTCCCTTGAGCTTTCCAGACAAGTCCTGAGAAGAATTTGCTGGAGACATGGTCAGGTTAATGTACATTAGGAGTAGGGTGTTTGTGGCAATCAAGGATGATTTGAGGCAGTTTGCCTTGGCCCAGCTCATAGGAGCAGTAGTGTCCTAAAGGTAGGACATCTGCCATGGAGCCACTGTCTGTCCACCCCTGCAGGCCTCCACCGACCCAGCCAAGCAGCCTAAATTTGTGTTATTATCTTTTATTTTACATATTGATAGTATTTGTGTTTGCAATTAAAGAAAGCTGGTACTTGTGAACAATTTTCCTGTTCTGTTGGCCCAGATGCTACTTCTTTCACAGAGCTAAAATGCAGAGTGCAAAATTTTGCTGGTGGTTGATGTGGCCCCTCAGTCTCACAGGAAAAGGGAGGGAAAAGTTTTGTGTCATTCAGCAACAACCACAGGGAAATACAGTCCCATCCACATTCATTTCCAGAGAGGAATTTGAGGTTTGGATGACATAGAAGAGGAATTACTGTGGGGAAAGGACTTCCCAGGCTTTGCTTCTACCGAAGGACCTTCCAAAGTGCAGAGGATTTTTATAGTCTTTGTAATTCTTCTAACTCTGTGTTTCTCATTTTATGAGTGTGAGCTGTCTCCATTTCCCTGCCCTTTCCCGTTGGGCTCGTTCATCTTTGTGTAACCCTGATTCAGCAGCAGCTCGGTGCCTCGCGGGATGAGGGTGAGAACTGGCTGTATTTGCTGGCTGCAGGAACAAGCATTACCTTGCCTGAGAGGGACTGACTGAGCTGCTGCCAGCAAACAGGCTCAGCTAGCAGAGCCTTGGCCATAACTGCAGCCACCTCTCACTTCCCCCTCCTACAGGGAATGAGCTCCTTGTGAGTAGGAGTGTTTTCTGGTAACTCTTCATGACCTTTTTGCAGTCTTGGGGTGAGGAAAAGGGACGTGAAAGTGCAGCCTCCAATTTCAGAAAAAGTGTTCAACACAGAATCATAGAATCACAGAATGGTCTGGGTTGGAAGGGACTTTAAAGATCATCCGGTTCCAACCTCCCTGCCACAGGCAGGGACACCTTCCACTAGATCAGGCTGCTCAAAGCCCCATCCAACCTGACCTTGAACACTTCCAGGGATGGGGCATGCACAGGTTCTCTGGGTGAGCTGTTCCTGTGCCTCACCACCCTCACAGTAGAGAATTTATTCCTAATATCTGATATAAACTTACCCTCCTTTAGTTTAAAACCATTTCCCTTTGTCCTGTTACTACATATGCATGTAAAAAGTCCCTCTCCATCTCTTCTGTAGCCCTGTTTAGGCACTGGAAGACTTCTATAAGGTCTTCCCAGAACCTTCTCTTCTCCAGGCTGGACAACCTCAGCTCAGCCTGCCCTAATAGGAGAGGTGCACCAGCTCTAAGGTCTTCTTTATCACCCTCCTCTAGCACCTGTGATGAATTACTGAATCACAAACATGAATTTTACATAAGTTATTTGGGAAAATATGGCGTTTATATTGCTAATTATGTCTTCTCAGAATGCATTCCAGTCCCAATTCAGCTTTGAACCATGAAATATGAAAATCCTCCACACTGATAAGAGGTACAATATATAATCCTATGTTAAATGACACAGCCATGATCAAGTTTTTCATCCATTTAGAAGCAGGGTGCTCCTGCAAACCCCTCATTTACTGCACTTTGGAGCTGCTTTTCTGACTTTGGTAGTTGCCCTAGAAAAACAATTGCTGTAGAATAATGTGATAATGCAGCAGATGAATTAATCCACTGCCATAGCTATGTGGGCATCTGGTCATCAGACAAGAAATCTTGAAATGCATTTCTTTCAAGGGGGGGGTTGAAATGTGAAGAATGAAACCTTGGGACATGATCTGCTCTGCTAACTAAGTAGGCTCCAGCATTTCATACCACTCAAAGAATTTTTCAGGGTGGTGGCGGTTCTTGTAATGGATTGCTCTTACCAAAACTTTGAATGTTAAGAGTCTTGTGAAATAAGACTGCAACTAATATTTACAAAGAATGAATGAGAAAGCTGGAAGTTCATAGCCTGTAGGTGTCCAGGTGAGCCCTATGGAGTGGATTGTTTTGTGACATTTTAAACCCATGGAATTAGTGGAATCACCATCCCTGAAGGTATTTAAAACTTGTGTAGATGTGGCTCTTAGAGACATGGGTTAGTGGTGGACTTGGCAGTGCTGGGATAACGGCTGGACTCGATGATCTTGGAGGTCTTTTCCAACCTAAATGATTCTTTAGAAAAGTAAATTCTAAATTATACATTAAAGACTGTTGCTAGTTTTATGGCAAGTTCATTCAGGTTATGGAAAACACCTACAAATGATATATCCAGGCATGTTCATTCAGTTGTAGACCCCTGTATTATTGAATATTGCAGGTGAGGAGCCTCATACTCTCAGCCTTCTGTAGGAATTAATTGCTCATGCAGACAACACTTTTGTTGATGTTTTTTCTTGGCAAGGGTGAGCTGAAATGGTTTGTATGTAACTACACAGCTTTACTTGGACTAGTGCTTCCTGATTATGCTGATGGGCAGCATTTTTGGCTAATAAGAAATCTATATATAATCTTACACTGGGCATGGTGATGATATATGAATTGTTATTGGAACAATGATTGAATTCCTTCATGGTTTGTTAATAATACCACTCTGAGTGTAAAGAGTTTTGATTAAATTCTTGCTTGGGCTCATGCTGCTCTATAACATGTGGCACTTTTTGGAAAGAGGAATTTTCTTTTAACTTGTTTGGCTAAATATCAGTCATGATCAAAACATGGGATTAAGGAAATTTTGCTGTTGAAAATTTGTTTTTACTCTGAATTAAAGGAAAAATGACATTTGAACCTATTTGTCCTATACTCCACAGTGCAAAAAAAAAAATTTAAAATGCTGTCTACTTAGAAGACTGTAAATTATGGGTTTGAGTTGGAAAATCTGGTTTAAAAAATTTTAAATGTTTGCTGTATTTATTATTTTATGTTTTTATGTTTTGGTTACTTTATGCCCTTTCTTTGCTTTGAAATCAGTTTATGTCTTCAGAGTAGCTATATTTTATTATATTATATTACTCTAAATAATCTGGCTTCTGTTTATTACACATTAAAGCATTTTATCTTCTCGATGTATCTGTCTCCAATTTCTGTTGTGTTGAAAGAATTTATCAGACTCTTTAGTTCCAAAACAAACAGGAAATACTTGGATGGGAGTGACATACCAGATCTTTGCAAAAAACAGGAGACACTGTGATCAAGGAAAGAGGTTTCATTCAGTGATAGAAAGCAGCACACAGTAATGATTTTAAAAGATAGTAAAACCCAGTGAGGAAATAAAATATTTCAGCTGTGATGATAGTTTTTATTGCATTGTCATCTGCTAACTGCAGTATTGTGTAAATTGCCATAAGTTATAAAATTTATTTTAAAATTAGTACATGAAAAATAGAATAATTTCAGAATGCTGAAATGAAGTTTCATAATGTATGCTGAAATCTATTTTCTTGAAATAGTGCTTTTCTTGAAACATTTGCGCTGAAAGACTTTGGGGGTGGAGTTGGTTTGTATCAACATATTTTAAAATGTTTCGAATTTTGATGGAAAAAGCGCTACTGCATTGGCAAATACTTTGATGAAAAAGTCAGCTGGTGTTTTAGGTACTGCTCTAAGACAGGATGGAAGTTTATTAAAACCTGCCTAGGAAGGAAATGAACACTTTCAAGGACGTGTGCAGACATGGATGTAAATATTGCTGCTTGTTTCCTGAGGGATGTACTGAGCTGCCATTAACTTTAATGGGAAAGATGCTATTCACTTTTCACCTCGTGGTGAGGTGAAAAGGAGTGGGTATTGTTTAGTTCTTTAAAAGCTACTAAATATATGCTTGAACTTCAAATGATCACTGAATATGCTCTTTTTAGAGTAGTCTTACTGCTTTTGGTCTTTCTAATGGTGCTAACTCTAGAGAGCCTGGTGAAGAGGTACCTTTACAGATGTCCTTTGCCTTCAGCTTTCACATTCAACACCTTGGAAGAACAGAAGCCGTCGCTGAAAACTTGGCCCTCCTGAAATCAGTGGGATATGTGCCACTGGCTTCAGTGGAGTCAGGATTTTACTGCATGTTTAGAAGATTACCTTTTTTTAAAAAAAAAATAGTTATTGGCAGACAGGAAAGCTGTGCAAATCTAATCCAGTTAAACAAACATCTGATGGGTTTGGATGTGTAACTCCTATTTTATGCTATTAGAGGCAAATTGTGCTGGAACCTGCCCGTGCTCGCTGCAAGCAGGAGGCAGAGCAATCACTGATTCATAACAGCATGCAGTGTTCTTTGAAAACCAGAATTTCCCATACATCTGTAAGAAATGGTTGCAATGCTACCTATCTAGAATACTGTCAAAGATCACTTTAGAGGGGGGAAGGTGATTTTATTGGTAAAATGGAGTAAATGTCACTCACACTCTTGGGCCCATATGCTGATGCTGACAAGCACCAGGAGGGGTATATACCCAAATCAATGCATTCAGGCATCCAGATATGAGTACTCAGCTGGGACTGATATGAGTCTGCCTGGGACTCCTTGGCAGGTAGGACAAGGGATGCCACCTTTGAAGTCCTCCCCACATGTCCTGTTTTTTCCTTAGGTCAGTGACAGCAATGTGGGTTTGTATGTGCTTCTTTCATATCATCTAGAAATTAAGTCATCGGTAATTCAGCCTGGCCCACCTCCATGTCTCCCAGTTTGGGTGTCCTGGGAAGCTGCACACAGACCATCTGGGTTCTTCATGTGCCACCAATCCAGGTATTGTCAGCAGATATTGCACTCATAAACCTTCTGCTTCTCTGGGTGGTTGCCCACCCTGCCTTTTTCACTCCTGCTCCACTCAAAATGCTTCTAGGGTTTTTACTGCAGTTCTCTACTTGTTGATGCAAAATTCAGCAGACTTGTTTTTTGTTTGCAATTTTTTTCAAGGTCTATACAAAATTGAACTAATTGTGAACCCCCTTTCACTTTACTTTGAAAGTGGCTAAGAATAATTTTTCCTCTCAGGGAAAAGATCCATATTTTAATGGGTCATTTGTCAAGATTGCAAAACCTCTCTGAGTAATTACTATGTTTATATATATTTTTTATATTACATCATATTGAGAGTTCTCAACAAGACATATTTTTGTAAGTTTATGCTAAAAAGAATCATCTCTTTGAGCCTAAATGCTTGGCTTTGTGATTAACAGATACCCATTTGATGAGGTGGAAAAGCTGGTGCTAAGCCCTCCAAGATGAGTAAAAGGCAATTTTTTTTGTCAAACTGTAAACATCACATACTTTAAAAAAAAGATATTGGATAAAGAAACAAGACAGTAAAGAGGTATCTTAAATCTATTGTCTAATGGTAAGTGCAGCTTTTGCTTTTCACAGACAGTTGCATGTCAAAAACTGTGTGAAGCTGACCAAATTAAAACCAAAACAGATAGCATTCTATCACAGGAATGAATGAAGGCTTTAAAATGAAATATAAGAACAACTTTCCACCCACAGAACCCAGTCCAAAAGCAAGATTTTGATTTATTTGATTCTACACATATTTTTGTCATTAAGCTTTGTAGCATATTCTAAACTTTTGCTGCACTGTTATGCATGTTAAGACACTGATTCCCACATGGTGAGCTAATCACAAAGAAAACACTTGTGTCACCAGGAAAAAGAGAAAGTCTGCAGCATGGACACAGAAGATTTAAATGCTCTCTCAGACACGTTCCCCTACAAGACGATGACACCACACAGGATTTCTGAACTCTTCTCCTCTGTCTTTGGGCACCTAAATGAGCTCCTTTCAGTCACAATGGCAGAAAGGAGGGTGGATTGTAATGAAAACCACATTAAAAAAAAGAGAGGGAAAAAAAAAGGAAAAGCGAGCTAAGATCTTTAATTTTAGATAGCTGGGCAGACTTAGCTGCACAGTTTTGGAATAAATGAGTCAAACCCACAGATGGTCATGGAAAAGAAGAAGAAAAGCTGTTGATAGTATCAGCAGAGTTGCATTAGCTGAGCATGTGCGTGTGTGCATGCAAGCATCAGGATTTCCAGGAAAAGAGCCCATACCCTGGTACAGAGCCCATTCACATCTGCTGCAGTCCCACCACTGCTGGTGCCTGCCCTGGCTCCTCTCTTGGAAGGCAAGAGGCTCCTTGGGCTTCTTTTTTTTAGAAACAGGAACAACATAATGCAATTTCTAATGAATATGCCAAACTGTTCTTATCTTTTGAGAGGCTCAAATGATAATTTGTGGGTGCTATATATAAATTAGGAGTTCATTATATCAACATTTCATTAACTAATTTATTTATTTATCTCACTTAAAGCTTGGCCATCCTATGGATTTGCTTACTCAGCTGCGCATGTCCTGGGCCTGAAGAGGTGCAGAGATCAAGACAGCTGCCCTGTAGGAGGCTCTTGAATTTTCTTCTGATAGGCACCTGCAGTTTCCTTCAGTGATGAGAGAAGAGGGATGAAGAGCAGCACAAGTCCTTGGCCATTGCCTGTCCCTTCTGTGCCCTCCAGAGGGACAGTCCATTGTATAGTATGCCAGACAGGTACCAGCTTCTGGAGGAGAATCCAAGAGAGATGCAATTCGCTCCTAAACAAAATAAGTTGCAGAATTACAGAGATGCCCATCTTCACTTCCAAGCAGAGCTATTTCATCAAATCTGTCCTACGTCCTTGTGGTGGAAGGGCCAGAGGTGTTGTGCTGGCCTATGGCTCTACAGAGACAAGCATTAAAATAAGCACTCCCAAACTGACAGGCTGGTCCATACAAATTTTGTATTCATTTGTGATGTTTTTCTGTTAAGTCCTTTTACTGTGTGAGCCCTAACTCCATTCATTGGTTAAATCTGTGTCTTCACTAAAGGTATTTACCAGTGTTATCACTGCTCCTTACTGATGTACCACCTAATGGGTTGGGGGAGGAAAAAAGAAATCCAGGGATGCCCTTGCCAAGATGGTTTTCACTATGGTCAAATACTAAGGCTAGACTCCATACATGATTTTTATTTAGTTTCATGTTTTATTTTCTCCTGCTTTGCCTGTTTGCTTTTTTTGCATCTGTGGGAATATGTGTATTTGTGTTTGGTTTTTAATTTTTTTGCAATCATTTCAGCAGTCTCTTCTGATGCCTTGGAGACCACACATTAAGGAAGACTGGGTGTAGACTAATTGTAAGACTTTACTAGTAGCATGAGTCTAAGCTTGAAATCACTTCTGCTCTTTTCTTTTTCTTCCCACAAGCAATATCAAAATGCCAACAGTCATGAAAATATTTTTAATATTTTCATTTTTCATATTTATCTTGCATCATCCAATGCGCTCACATGCTGGAAGCATAAACCCATTAGGGTATGGGACAAGCCAATGAATTACTCTGAATTGACTTAGGGGCTGCATCCTGGTGATAACTGCAGTTGCCTTCTATTTTCCCTTCATGTGGAGTAGTTTATCTGCAGCCACACCTGGGTAACCTGTCTTCTGCTGGGCTCTGATGTAGGAGCCCACACCAAGTTGAACAGCAAGATCATGGCTTTGAGAATTTTGCTCTGATTTTTAAGGTGCACCACAGTGGAGGCAAGAAACTGAAACACAGGCAATAGAAGTAGTGAAATGTCATGGGAAAGAAAAAGGAAGACATATACACTTCATTAAATAAATTCGTCTTTGTGTTATGCTCCTTCAAAGTGAAGTAAATGAACACTGCACAGAAACGGTGCTTCATGTTTATTTTAGATGTGGGATATTTGTTAACACTGTTAGATGGACACAAAGCCAGATGGCTTCATTTTGAATTGTTATATGGTGTTCTTTTTCCACTGTGCCTAACAAAATATCATTTATGAAGCAAAAGCAAAAAAACCCCAAAAAACCTCCTTTTATTACGTAACTGTTAATTCAGCCTCAAAAAGAAGAAAAGAAAAAAAAAAAAGAAGCCATTAGGGATCCCAAGGAAATATTATTGGATTGTTGCTGAAAATTTATTGCTTAAGACAAACATTGGATTAAATGACAACCATTGTAATGGCACCTTTGTGGCCAGTACATGTATTCATGGGAAAGTGGTTAATATTCCCTGCAAAGCAGCTGAACTTTTCAGAGAGGCAAAAAAAGTAGTTTTTTTCAGAGGCAATCAATGTTTTCTGAAAATTCACACTGCTGAATGAGCCCAGGAGTTCTGGATGACTGTGAACACCCCCTGCTACCAGAGCTTTCCCAATGGTTCCCAGCACCCAGAGCACAGCCCAGAGCCCCTTCAGGAGCAGTGCTGTTGTGTGGGAAATAATGAAAACGAAGCAGAGAGAAGCTGTGCATCATGTAATGAGATGGTGGCAGGGCCAGGAATAAACCTAGACCTCCTGGCTCCTTACCTTGTGATCTCCCCACTAGACATCTTCCTGTTTTCCTTTGAAAATGTTGACAGCTTACTGGAGAGGAAAATCTACAAACATTACACATTCCACGGTCAAAAAAGGGGCTTTGTTATTTGATATAGGAACGCTTTTAATTATTGAGGTAACTTCACAGCATGAGGTCACAAAGGGCAAATTTGTTAGCAGCATTTAAGAGTGATCTCTCCATGAGCAGCACACAAGTCCAGAAGAACTGGCTTGAATGCTGAAGTTTTTTATGCAGTCCCATTCAAAAACATTTTAAGAACAAGCATCATCATAATTTCTTTGACTGGAAATAAAATTTGTAAAGAAATTGGTACTGATCCAGTGAGAAAACTGACCTGAATTCTCATGCACTACTTGAATCAGCACCAAAAATTGTTCCAGCTCCTGTTTCTTTGGATTTTAATTTCAGATAGAAACAGATGCACACAAATCCAAAGAGACGGTTTTTCCTGTAGGAGCCAAGAATTTAAACAAAACTTTGTATGCCTTCATATTGACTGTACTTCAATAGTTTAACTTTTCAGACAAATACAAACTTGTTATTAACAGGGCCTTTTAGACATCTGGATAGTTAATTTGAATGCTTTCGTAAGTCACAGAACATTTTTGTTATTTCTTATGAATATTTCAATGAAATATGTTCACAATAAGCCAGATTCGTCTCTTCATTAGAATGGAAATATTCAAGGGGCTAGAACTAGAGTATGTCACAGGCTACAACTTTTCACTCCATTTACATGAAATGCACAGTAAAAAGAATATGTATTCAGCCATATAAAAATATGATATGAAAACCTGATTGTTCTTGATCTGCCACCTTTTTTGTCTTATTTAATGGTACAAGACACATTGAATTCAACACTGTGACAGACTGGGAGAATCTGGACAGTGTTCTTAAAAAGCCTCAAATATCAGCCCACATCTAACAAGCCAAAGCACACGTCTTTGGGAATTCTGCATCATGCTCAGAATCTGCTTTGGGCCTCAGTAAGGCTCATGGGTTTAATGAGGTGGTGCTGGGGTAACTCTGGAATCACTGGAACTTGTAATGAGCTCTGCACCCCTTTCCAAGCAGGTTGTACAGTGACTGTGATATTACAGTGGCTATACTACAAAAGGATGCATTCTTCCATGGCTGTATTAAACAAGAGCTACAGTAAGTAGCACTGATGCAAATGAAAACAGCAACTACAATGATGACATAATAAATATCAGCTCTTAAAGAATTCCACAAAGGGAGGTATAGATCTGTGTCTTCATACTGGTGATGGAAAAAAACCCAACACACATTATGTTCAATCAAAGAATGAAAGATGAAAATTCAGTCCAGCATCCTTCCTATTTCTGGCTGCAATATTCAATATATGTGCATGGGTATGTTATTCCTGGGGGTGATCCTGCACTTCAGATTCCCCTTTTCATCTGCTTTACCCTGGATGTTCGTCGCTCCTGCACAAGGCTCAGAGGTTTGCAGGGTTGGGGCTCCCAGGCACCACAGGCCATGCAGTCTGATGTGCTCATGTTGCTGCTGTAGTGTCACCATCCAAAATCATCACGAGCTCTTCAGAGCTTGCTCGTGTGCCAGGCTGCTAGGTCCTGGCTTGTACAGCCAGGGAAAGAGAGTTATGACATCTCAGAAAACCCTTCTCTCCAGGCGCTTGTGTTAGTGTCACCACTACAGCTGTGGCGTTACCTTCAAGAGCAGTGGGGCAATTGGTGCTCAAGTCCCTGTGTTATCCCAGCCTGCCCTGAAAGGGTCTCAGAAGAGCAGTGGTGGGCCACGCTCAGGCTGTATCGAGATGAAGAACGAGGGATGGGACCACCTTGCTTTGAAATGATTTATTGCTCAAGTAGCCAGATAAGATATCAGTCTCAAGGCGTGAGGTTTAGAGGAGCAACAAGTCAGCCATAGCTCGAGGAAGTCACGAGTTTCTTCTTTGCATAGCAATAACACTTTAGCCCAATAGGCAGTTGACACAGAGCTTGTTTTCACTTAATAACCTATCATCTTTACTTAATTTTGCTGCACTGCATCTGTGTCTTAGCCACTAAGCTGACGGGTCACGTACTCATACACACCTCTGTTATAGTTTCTAGATCTCTAACCTACTCTATAACTCACACCATTACAGCTCAAACCTCAAGCTATTCTACCCAATATAATTTCTTACCTACTCTAGGCATATTCTTACTTATAACTATAGAGACATCAGTTTATAATTTCTCTACCCAATGTCTGTGTACCTTCATCTAAGCTCTTTCCAAGGCTGCAGATTGAACCCTTCAGCATCTGTGGAAGTTTCTATTCTTCGATTTCCAACAAGGCTGGTCATTCCAGAGTTTTAGACAAGATTTCATGGCTTAATCTTCCCTTGAATATAGAGGATGCTAGGATTTGTCAGCCTCAGGTTGTAGGTGGTCCGCAGGACTCATGAGGCTCTTGAACTTTGACATCACAGCGGCACCAGTGTCCCTCTTAAGCACTTTACAGCAGCTCTGAATGTGGCCAGCATGTCCTTTCCTAGCAATATGATCTGTAAGGGAAGACCTTTATAATCAACCTTACACATTCCCAAAGAAGATATGGGGGGGCTGCACGTGAGCCTAAGAGCCTAAGCTTTAAATATCTCACCCTTGTAAACCTTCATGGATGTTTGTGTGAACATAATACCGCACCTCCAGAAGCAGAGCTTGTTTTCTGCCTTCACTGACCTGAACTTGTGAAATACTTTGAATCTTCTATATCATATAGCAGGGTCAAGGATTTTAATTTATAGGGGGTCAGAGTTGCTACTCCCCTTAAACACCAATGGAATTTTTCAATATCCTTGAAGTAAATCCCTTTTGCAAAACAGTAAATGCTAGTATGACAGTATGTCAAACATGGATTTGTTCCGAGATTATTTACTTACAATTAGACAACTGTGCTGGCTCTCAGAGAGACTAGTCAGCAAAATCAACATTATTTGAAAGAGCAGCGGGATGGCCAGTGTTTTAGAATCCAAGGAATGTGGTTTTCATAAATTCCACAGCCTGGTGAGATGCCACAGAATCAGCTAATTTGTTCTTCAAAGTTTTTTGAGGGAGGCTATTTTACAATATGCACATTTTATAGGGTTTCCATTTTGTGAGGAAAAAAGCTCTCCATTTTAAACCTTGTGAGATGGATATTTTGCCATTAAGAACAAAGTATTTCCCATCCTTCCTTTTTTTTTTCCTTTGACAAAATGTGTATGTGTACACCTACACAGCTCTTGGGCAGGGCAGGGCAGAACAGGGAATCAGCTGTAGCAGCTGCCAGGACTGAAATTGCTGAACACGAAAGGACAGTCTGTTTGCAGCTCCAACCTGCTTCATGTCATTGCTAGTAATTTTGCATCTTGCAGTTCAGACTCTTCTTTGAAACTGTTTTTTCTTAATAAGCATTCCTTGTAAATCCTAGCTGTGTGGTTTGTTCATTCCTGAGCTGAAAACAAAAGGTAGAGCCTATAGTTACGTGCAGGGAGGCTTTAAACAGACATTCTTCCTGGTGTATGTTTTCAATAAAATTTTAATTATCTTCTTTGCTAGACTGGCATGTTTGTCTTTGTGGACACAGTGTAGTTCAACACATACTTGTAAAGCAGAGCAGGGACAGCAGAGAAGCTGCAAAGACCACTTGGGAGTTAAAAAATGGGTGTTTGGACATCTTTTACACACACATTGAGTGGCTGGCTTTTGATTTAGCACAACCCAACAGAGAGCAAAGGCAAAGCAGACATGGAGAGCTCTTTTCCAGCTCCAGGCAGAGCAGCAGACAACAAGTGGAGAGCTACTGGGGCAGAGCATCTGTGTGGGAGAATGACAATGACCTGGGTGCCTCCCTTGCCTGGGTCACTGCTCAGGACACACAGACTCACTGCTGCTTCTGCTACAGCCTTCAGAGCAGCAGTTTTGGCAGGGCCAACCCTCCTAGGGATCCCTGGTGAGACCTTTGTCCCTGCCCACCTCTGCTCTGCTGTCTCCTTGCCCCCCACAGCAGCCCTGCTTCTCCTGCCTCCTCTTTGAGGCCAACTCTGGCCTCTTTTATTTTTTGTGGTTGCGTTAAAAATCTCTCAGGCCCTCCACTTATCTACCCCTACCACCATTCTTTAATTTTCTCTCCAGAGCCAGGAGTCTGTATTTGGTGTATGAGAGGCTCTATAATAAGCAATATTCTGGGAACTGCTGCTATTTTTCAGTTTAATTAAAAAAAGTTCTTGACATCCCCCAAGTTTGATTACAATATCCCATTAAGTTTTGCTTGGTCTTTTCAAAATTTGCCTGACACTTAAAATCTAACTTCAAGATAGTTTCGATATTTCTTGTTTACCTCTTAGTGATGAATTCTGTGAGGAACCACATTCTCTCCCTTTCTATATCCATCACAATCAGTGAGGACTTGGCTCCAAATGGAGGAGAGCAGATAAATGTGTAAGACAGCAATGCTTCACATCAGGTGTGTCAGGTAAGGAAGTGCAAAAGGGAGAGGAAATCAGAACTTTTTAATGTATGTTAAAAAGTGCTTTTCAAGTTGATCCTAAAGGGTAAAAGGGTCAGTGAAAAAGACAGCAGATTTTCTTACAGATTTACACATTTGTATTCACTTGATAAACTAGGTACAGTCTCGCTGAAACATTAAAGACATTTTTTGCACTCGGTGCTCGCATAATGATGTAGAAACACATGCCAGAAATAGTCTCAAGGGAGGAAAAAGAAACAGTGAACTAGGAAACCAGGCTCCTGTTAGGGCAGATAATTAGAATATCTGAAGAGTGACAAAATTCCAGTGCCAAAACAGCTTCATTTCAAGTCACGGAGGAGGTTTCAGGAAGATGGAATATAACAAAGGCCTAAGAGAATTTCTCCTAGTGTCTGTTTAGCTTTTTGCAAAGTGCCCATGTGCTATGAACTTTCCTTCACAAGCACACTCCCTCCCTTTCTAGTCTTCCCCATTTGTACAGTTTGTGCCTCCACTACTTTATTATCTGTTCTTCAGAATTTGCAAGTAGACATTGTCTACCACCTTGAGCATGTGAAATTTCAGGTCCATGCACCAGAACCAAACCACATGCAAGAACCAGACCCAGAGCAGCACCAGAGCTGGCTGTAGATGAGAGGGATTCAACACTGCTGCCTGAGATCCACTCACACAGGCTGGTTGTATTTCACATGAGGAGATCTGGGGGTACAATAGCCATCAGAACTTATTTTCCTTTCAGGAAAGGAGAAGACTGCTAGTGTAGATCTCTTCTTTACACTTGGTTGTGTAAGGGAAGGGGGAGAAGGAGGCAGTGGGCAGCAATGAGCAGAAAAGCAGGAAAGAACAGGGGATGTTTTGCTCTGCTCCATCGAGTAGCCATGCCCCGGTCCATTTGTTGTGCAATTTAAAACTGCTTGTCAGCAACATTATTTATGGGAGTGCACAGGCTGAGTCTCAGAATCAGGAAGCCAAATCCAGCTTCCCTGATATCACACTCCACCCCGGCTATTACATTGTTAGCTTTATTTCTTACGAAAACGATTCCTACGTGACTTTTGCAGCCTGTTTGTACAAGAATCTGTGTGTCAACTCTCAAGACCAGTGTGTCATCTTTACTTAGAACTTTGCCCTGCTATTCACCCATTTCAATCAGATTTAGCAGAAAGACACAGGGCTCAAAGTCACTCATTTCCTAAACATTTGATTGAGCCATTTGTCCACATAGGAAAACAAGAGCCAGAGGAGCATCTGTTCCTGATGGGAATGCAGACAGAGCTCAGCCTTTGTTCAGTCTGGAAGTGGCCATCTGACCCATGCCCACATGCATGTTAGGGCTGGCCAGCTGGCATGCAGGCACATCCCAGCCAGCCACAACTTCTGCTGCCCAGAAGATTTAGGAACACTGAAACATGCTGGAGAGGGTATCCATATTGCAGTGGTGGAAACACGTGGGATGTGGGGAATGGAAAGCGTGGGGCAGAACGGCTTGTTCATGAAAGCACAAAGAGGAATTGGGGTGATTCATCAGGAGGCATAGAGGCTATGGGATGCAAATCTGAGGTGAGGCTGCCTCAGCCATTCCATGGCTCCTGGGCTCAGCATGACCTGGTACACATCCAGTTCAAATGTGAGACAAGTGGCCATACCTCCAGAGCAGCACTGTGCACATTTTTTGACATTTTGTGTACTTCATGGCCTGGACAGCACACTGGCAATAACAAGATGATGCATAAATTCACAGATCATAGTTCAAGAAGGTTTAGGAAACAGAACTTTCAGTAAAACAAAGGACCCAAAGGAACCTTCAGATTGGAAATAGTAATAGGAAGGGTCCATGCTGATAGCAGTGAGGGTTGCATTCCTTATAATAAACCAAGGGGCTGTGATTTAATCTATGGAATGACCAGACACAAAAGGAATTCAAGAGGAATTTTCTGCCTGCAGCGCAGTGGACAGAGCACTCAGGAAAAATAGGGAAAGAAGAAAAAGATGTAGTATGCAAGCATGGACTGAAAACTATTGTGGAATTTATCTAGAGACTCAGAAAGGGGCATACTTAATTAGAAAGGACTTCTAGCTTCCCTCTGTCCCAAAATGTCTCTCATTTGCCATTAGCAGCTCAGCAGGCACGGTGTGATACAATTACTCATTAGGTAAAGGAATTTCAAACCTTTGCCCTAAGAGGAGGCTAAACTTGTCACTCAAACTCAATCCTGCATCTTTTGATGAGCCTGAGCAATACTCAAACAAGGATCACAGAGCTAGGATTTATTTTTTTTTTGTTGCAAGTGCTCAGTGTTTGAAATGGAGAGTTTCCTCCTGGTCGTGAGTCTGTGTTAGACTGCAGCTGTCCTGCACACGCCATCCTCCTGCCTGCTCTGTGGTCTGAGACAGGCTACTCTTATCTGCCTAAACTCATTTTCCTCATCAAATGCACCAAATACAGCCTCCCCTTTTCTAACAAAATCACAAGCTCTGAGTGTGATAACCATATTTTATATTTGGGCCGAAGGGAGGATGTGGACAATGAGGTTACAGAGGTTTGTGACCATGTCTGCACAAATGATTCATCTTATGTATTATCATACTGGTGTTGCTGTAACTTTTGTGGTTTAAGGGTGCTATTTTTTTTATTAGACTGAAGGACCTAATTAGAAAAGCTTTTATATTTCTGTCTTTTTTTTTCCCCACTCTGGCAGTTAGGCTAATAAAAGTTATTTCCTCCCTCTACAAATCTAACTTTTCTGATTAACTCTCTACAAGCTAAATACTGCACTGATTTACAGCACATTCAACATTATCCCTGTGTGCCACTCTTTTCAATAACTAATAAATAAAAATACCAAGTTAATGTACATCCAAAGCGTTTAGAATAAAGTCTTTGGATTAAACAGGAACACATGTAGCTCACATATCTTTATTTGAATAAAGTATATGGAAAAACTAACAAAGGTTACTATTTCAACTGATCTGTTTTCCTCAGAAAACTTTGCTGAGTAAGACACTGAAATGTTAAACTTTGTTTCTCTTTCCACTTCTGTTGCTTAAGGAATTTTCTACAATACTGTGGGGTGTGTGTGTTGGGAAAAAACCGCTGCTTTAACATTTCTTTGTAAGTCATTTTGATTCTCTTTTGTTATGCCAGAGATTTACTGTTTCTTTTGACATCACAGTGGCTGTTTTTGTAAGGACTGCTCGGGACAGCAGCAAAGCAATCCTGCTCATTTCCATCCCCACATACAGAACAAAAAGCTGAGAGACACCAAGTAGTTTTGACAATTGTTTTGTGAATAAGAAGGAATTAGCAAAATCATACAAAATTTTCAGGAAAGAATTAAAAAAAAAAAAAGAAAGGAAGGAAGGAAGGAAGGAGCAAAATTATCCAGGGAAAAACACCACTTAGTTTGTGACCAAACCAAAGAACAGCATCTCAGGTTTCTTTGGGAGGCCACTGCCTGGGATCAGGTGCTCCTACAGGATGTACTCTGCAAGTCAAGATTTCTCCCCAAGGCTTGTCAGTGGGACTGTTTGCTTTCCTCAGTGGAAATACCATCCAAATCATCCAAAACCAGACTGAATTTACCACCTCTGATTTTTCCTAGGATCCTTTAGTGGGCAGAAGGACTATCTCCCCTAGCAAAGCAGGTTATCTGTCAGCAGACAAGCCACCACTCTGCAAACACCTGCCCTTTTACAGCAGGGCTACTGTTGTGCAACTCTGTGGTTTCAGATGATTCCCACAGAAATCTCCATCAGGAGATTCCCCAGTCACTGAACTAATAACATTCTTTGCTCAATATATTGAAATCCAAGCCTGATCCTGGAGAACGGGTACTTTCCATCTCTAAATACTCCCTTTTGTACAACTGGTTACAGAAGCACTAAGATTTAAGTCCCTGAGACTTCCCTAAGAGGTTGCTCTAATTAACGAGGACACACTGAAAAAATGGAAAAGCAGATCCTAGCTTTTGGAAAAGCAGCCCAAAAGCTTTCAGAAAACATATATTACCTCCACAATCTAAACAGACAGACTGAAAACGCATTCAGAAAATATGATGAGGAAAGCAGTGAAGCAGGTGGACTTAGATTGGAGTTATGGACAAAGTGTCAATAAGCAGAAATACCTTTATTTCTGGCATGTTAGGCCATGTCAATTTTCCTGTCCTGACTAACTGGGAAGAAGCTAAAATTAAGTGTGAGCTGGGTGTACTAAGCAGTTATTGCTGTATGAGAGCCAATACTCAGGCAAAGCAGAACAGGCCTCATCTCTGCAAAAATTCTGTGTTACTTGAAGAAGAAACTAGAGAATATAGTGAATGTATTCTCCTGTTTAGGCTTGGTACAGCATCAGATAGGAGGAGGCATTTACTTAGAATAGGCACTTGCTGGTTGGGTAAATTCCTCTAGTCCTTTCTCAGATTTGTTGTGCTTGGTGTTTTGATAAATAAATAAATTAAAATGCAAGATAATGCACCATATACCAAGTGCTCTTGATGAATAAAAAGCCTTATTGTGATCACACTGGCAATATTCAGACATTGACTGCAGCTCACCATCATTGACACAAAAACATTTAGAGACAGGATGGTGAGCAAAACACAGTTTTGTGAAAGAAGCTGAAAGAGCTAGGCAAGAGGGACAGATTTACCTGCATAATGGCAGGTGGTCAAAACTCTTCACCCCATGTTGAGTGCTCCTTCATGGGTGGGAGCACAGCAGAGTCTCTCAGCAGTGGGTAATGTCACTATTGCAGCCCAAGGCCATTCAGTACCACGCTGCCACCTTGACTCAAAGCATTCTGTAAGGGATAGAAAAAGTAGGAGATCCTCTGAGCACATCTCCCAGACCTAGGATTTCCCCAGGGAAGTCTTTCTTCCTGGGCAGTCCCATCTTTGCCATACAGACGGGGCCAGCACAGCATCCTTTGGCATGGAGAGGTTAGCTGCAGCTCTTGGGGTGAATAATCCTTCCAGTGAAACTGCAAGATGATTTATAGAAAACATTTGTAAAAAACTTTTGATTGGAGAGGCTCTGGGGACATCTTGGAAAATCTGGAGTTAAAAAAGCAGCTACATAACTGGGTTCCTAATATAAATGCCCCCACCTGCATATGCAAATAGAGTTTTCATCTAATCAAAAAACAGGAGCTGTCTGGCAATAAATCTCTCATTTTACTGTTGGTTTCTTGGCTACTTGGAACACAGTGAATAAGAAATGGAAGAGCAAGACCTTGGAGGACCGAGTTACATAGTAAGAAATAGAAAAAGTATGTGCTAAGGATATAGACTTGGTATTTCTGGCAAATGTTTTCATTTAAGTGGACTTTTCATGTTATATGAATGAATGTTGTGAGTTGTTGACAAAATTATTTTTTTTTGTTTTATCCATGACATGAAAAATCGCTTTTCTATTTCTGCAGTAAGTCCAAACACCAAGGATAGCACATGCTCTTTAACCACAAGCAAACAACACAAACATTGAGTAAAGTATACCGCTTTGTTTGTTTGGGTTTTTTTGTGCAAAGAACAATTGCCTTAAGTGCACATAACAGAGTGAATACAGCTGCTTGGCTGGTCCCACTTGGAAAACTGCGGCTATATGGTTATTTTTAATACTGACTAGTGTTGAAATAAGTAGATCATAAGGCTTTATTCTCTAAACTGCTTCCCGCTCTGACAACAGGTGTAAGTCAAGTTATATGAGGGATAAGAGAGCACTTTCCATGACTATTTCAGTCCTTGATTGTGTTTGCTGATTGCCAGAAGAGGATGCTTCTAATTAGGTTATGCATGTGAAGATTCTTCTGGCAACAACTCATATTGGTTCCTCTGAGCAGAAGTGAAAGCATTTCATTGAAGAAGTTTCTGTTGAAATGTGTCTATACTCATTTCTCTGAACAAAAAAAGAAATATCATGTATTAGCTCTGAAGCTAGAACAGGAAGGAAGCTCTTCCTTGAGCTGAAAGAATGGAAAGAGAACTTCCCCATATAAAATGACAAGAAGGAGTGAATAAAGATAGCAGCTATCAGCAAAATTAAGTACATATCTTTCATTTCCAAACTCACTTCCATTCTTCAAGAAAAGTGGAAGTGGGTTTTGGACACAGTCTGACGAAACAACCACTATTTTCTAATGCTGTTGTGACACAGAACAGGACTTCTTATTATCAATTCTTAGGAAGCTGTTCCGTTCTGAACTACATGGGAGTGTGTGCACTTCACAAGCGACAAAGGTCCTAAATCTGTTTGTGTATGTGAGAATTGAAGCCTGACCCAGACACCACAATCCTTGACATATGTAGCAAGAACAGAGATTAGCTCTGATTTCAATAGTGTAAGCCCTTTGTTAACACAATGACCTGTAAGAAAATTAGGGAGCCCCTGCTACTTACTTACATGAGAACACTTTATTAATCTACTGTGCCCTTTCACATCCAGCTCTTTTAACACACACATTTCAGGCAGATGGGGAATTGTAGTGTATTTTTTTCTCATAAATGCCCCCATAAATTATGGGACAGATTTGATTTCCTCCATGTCTCAAGACATGGCAATTTACACCTGTAAGAAACCATTTCAATAAATAATTATACTACCAGTGGGAAAGTATAGATGCCATGAGATGGCAACAAAGGACTGTGGCAACTCTGTTAAATGATTTTATTGAAACAGTGAGATCTGAGTGCCCTATACCCCCACAGTATTATGACAGTGGTTGAAGAAATAGGGATCATTTGTCCATTTGTTGCTTCCACATTCCTAACATCTGAAAAATGTTTCAGTAATATTGTTAATATTTCAGAGGTATGCAAGCTAAAATACAGGGTTTTCTCTTAGACCCTTGTACTCTGGGTAGCTCACACAGCTCTTATCTAAAATCCAGATACTTGGGACCTTGGGAATGCTTCTCCTACTTGCTTATCTGTATGGTTCCAGCAGGATACAGATAGCAGCTTTCAGTTTGTTGCCTTGGCTGGTGGCTAAAAGCAATGTCTAAAATCAGTGTCAGGCCTTTTCTCTTAAGTAAAGATTTTGTTGTGTTTTTGTTTGTTGGGCTAAAGATTCAGAGATGGAAACATTTTCTTAGGAGAGCTGAGGCAGAAACTTCTGCTAGGGAAATTTTCATGAATAAGTGCCTGGATTTTTCAGTACTGCTGATTATCACCTAGAGAAATTATGTGTCGAAATATCTAAACTTTGACTTCCTCTTGGAGCCATAGACTCACACTTATCCATTAGAGCTGGAGAGGAAACCATCACAAAAAAGAAAATTATATGCAAATGGTGTAAGTGGATGCCTTAAATGGATTTAGTTTCTTTCCACAAGGCACTGTAAGACTAAGAGACTCATGTTAGGTCTGAAGGAAATGGTGAATGATGGCAAAGTGTGAGTTCCTATCAATCATGGCTTGGATGAGGCTGTTAAATTTGCATTTAGTTAACCTGAAAATGTAACACCTGATTTTACCTCTCTTGCAATTTTATACCCTTCTGCCATAGAACTGGCAGAAATCGAAGGTGCATCTGTGTTTCCCAGTAATCTTAATTGCATCAGATTGCATTTAATGTCTCCACTGGCACATAGTTTAACTACAGTTGTGGCTATATTCCATGAGGATGTCAACATCACTTCAAACTCTACCTAATCAATCCATAATGAAGTTTTCTGAAAAACTCTCGATTTCATTGGTCCTTGCTTCTTTTAACCGGGCACAATACTCCTTCCCAGAATGAATATATAGAGAGTAAATGACTTACTGTATTTTCATTTTGGAAAGATTAACCTGATTTAATATCTTCCGTATGAATATACGTACCTGCCCCCAATATTCTAGACAAAACTTAGTGGAATAATGATGCCACCTTGGCTATTAATAGAATGAGTTCAGCTGATTAGTCAAGCTTAACCTACTTGTTTTGACAAGGTCTTCGAGTTTACTTCTGTTTAAACAAGCATAGAAAGCTTCTCACTGATGTTTATTAAGTATAAACCCATATTTTTCTGTGATGGCAGTGAAAAGAAATAAATAGTTCAAAGGTGCAAAATAAACATTTTAAAGTATACTTTGCAAACCAGGTGATCCCTGTCTGGTTTGTTTCCTCAGATGCAGTGAAAATATTCAACCCATTTAATAACAGGATACAATTTATCATCAAAGTCCTTTGTTGCAAGTGAGCAAGAAATACTATTTTATACATTTGTAGGTAAAAGGATGGGTGTCATTTGTCTTAAAAGTGCAATTTAATGGAAGGAGCTGCATTACTACCAGGAAACTATGAGTTGCAACTATATATAGAAAACTTAATTAAATTCTAGGTAGTAAAATCAATTAAATTGCTCTTGAAGAAACTTCTAAAGTCTAAATATTAGCCCAGGTTGGATGCACAGAAGACATTTTGTAAATCCAACCCTACTGAATTAAATGAACTGGCCAGATACTTTGTTTTCCACCAATTTTCCTATGACTCTTTCTTTGCTATATCCCCCTCCCTCAGACAGTGACAACTAAGGAGACAATTAAGCCCTTAATGGAGGAATGTCACTGAGGCAGGAGAGGACAGGAGGCCTTTTATTTGGTAATGTGTAACAGTGGCTGGCAGAACAACAGTTCCCCTGGAGCTATGGCTCTTAAAAAGCTGCAGATGAGTTCCTGTGCAGCTCCTACAGCTGTTCTTCATCTGTCTTGGTCTCTCATCACCCAATAAGTGAAAGATACATCAAGTCATGCTTCCCCATGTGTGTTTGAGGTTGCACCTATGCATGGATCCTCAGAGCCAGTACCTTGGCTGTGCAGGCTGTGTAGGCTGTGCAGGGGTGGGTGGACAGGGGAGATGGCTGGCTGATGCACATCATTGCCTAACATCAGTCTGGAAACAGAACACAGCCTGGACCCAGAAATTGGAAGTGAAGACAGCTCTGATAACTCACACATTGCCTAAGCATCCTCATCTGCAATGAAATCATTACTTATGAGTCTGAAAAACACACAGCTCCTTAATGTTCTGGTTCTCTTTCAGCCACAGCTCTGAATTGTCTAATCTTACCTGTCATGGCTTGTAATGACAGCCAGCCCTGTGGGGTGGCACAGAAGAGCAGGGGGTGGCACCAACCAGCTCTCAGGTCTGGTGGTACAGAGGAGGCGATGTCTCTGCAATCACCCACAGGCAACTCAGCTCCTGGGAGAAGCTGGAGGCAGTTTCTAACATCTGGACTGAGCAACAACTGTGATTTGCTGATCAACACAATTGAGATGCCTTCCTGGAACTGTCTCCAGAGGAAACTCAGCATCTGAGCAAATAAGACAACCAGGAAGGATATGGTATTGAGATACATGGAAGTCAGGTCTCCCATCTCTCTGTCCATGTGCAAACACCTTTCTTGGGTACCCTGCTCCTTCACAGGGGATTTATAGCAGACAGTGTCAGTGCTGCAGCCTTGTGGGATCACCACATGGAAGCTACTAGCTGATGGCCAATCCCGTCTCTGGTTCAGTGCAGTGTTCTCGCCCAGGAAGCATTTCAGGTCCTGTGTCCAGTCTCTATCTTCAAACACCAAACTTGCCCTTGGACTCTGTTCCAGTCCAGCAGTGCCAGGATATCATATTTGGGCTACTTTTTTGTAAAAAAATAAAACCTCTTTGTGCTACCCCACACTGTTCTGCTCTCTCCTCAGCTGCCAGCCCCTATGGCAATGGTCCAGCATTTCTCTCCACACTCCTGTTATCAAATGCTCAATTTTCCCTGCTAAGCCTCTTCTTGAAAAAGCCTTTTCCCCCTGTCCTCTAATAAATATCTATTTTGTATGAAGCTCCATGGGAAAGCTTATGTATTCCTGATAAATATCTCTCCCTTCCCAAATGTTACTTTGAGTGCTGAGGAGGAAAGGACAGAGGAGCAGGGATAAGCAGAAAAACAAGAAATGATAATGGAAATATTTTACATTCCTCCAAATGCATGAAACTGTGCCTATAATTTCACAACTAAAAGTGGGATTCAGCTGTCTTTCCCCAGAGTGTTGTGAAATGATGGGCAGCATTTTTGCAGTTTAGAGAATTCTAAGACCTTTCTAAAATATATCATATAGCAAAATTCACTGGATTTTTTTTCCAAGATAATTTTCTGTGACAGCTAATTTCTTATTAACAAGTAATCACATCAATTTCAACTGTCTTGAGTGCATGCCTCTTGCATAGATGAAAACTGTTTTTCAACTGTATGTGCCAAAGTTATAACTTTTCAGGAAAATGCAACAATTCCAAATAATATAATTAAAAACAAAAGCAAACAAAGCACGCCTCACAAACAAGCAGAGGAAAAAAAAAATCCCTGTCTTACAAAAACCGGTTATCTTATCATCCTCGAGTAAATTTTCCAGATTAGTCATCTCTCTCAAACACACACCGTCCTGCTATCTGACCAGCTACCACATTTTTTGCTCACATGTACATAATTAGTGCTTCATGGTTTCTAACACTTGTCTATCACACCCAGTGTCCAGGAATGTAGTCTCTTCTGCTCAACAGTGCTTGAGGCTGAGCCAGACGTTGGGCTCTCACTTCTTCTCTGCAAGGGGTCTTTGTTATCATGCCTGGCTAACCACCTACCTCCCTAATTTAATATACCCACTTTGAGAAAACAGACCCTAATCTTTATACTCTTTAAAATTTTTGGTCTCATGTGGGAATTTCGAATTGCCAAGTAGAACAGGGTTATGTCTCAAGTTACCTCTGCCTCATGAAGTCCTGAGATTTTATATTCCACAGATGGAAGGTGTAGAGGGCAAATCTACCCACAAAGACACAAACCCACCATATGCAAATCTGCTTTACTATGACTATACATTAAGATAATAATAATGCCAAGCTGAAGAGGCATGTTGTTGTAACCTGTACAAAGTGAAATATATTTCCCAACTAGCATTCCTAAATATCTTATTATATAAATGGGGTTAATGGCTCACACATAACTGCTTTTTAAACACCTCTTTTAAGACAATGATGAGTTCCATTTTTATGCAAAGATGTATCTATTTTTCAATGGTTCTATATCACTGCATAAAGAAGAACAGGAAAATCACAGCTCAGGATTTAACAAAAAGCCCAACATTTAAACTGGGATCACCTCTCTGCCATGAGTGATATAGGCATATTAAACTTTGGTATTTAGGGTAAAAGTGCACAGTTAATTGCTCCCAGCATGTCTAAGGTCTAAAGCTAAGAGCACTCATACTGAAACTTGCAGAAGTTCTGGCTTAAAAGAGCAGAAAAATATTACTGCTATGAACTAGATCCTTAGGGCTATACCAGGTGTGCTTCTGGCCTAAAGCATGAGTCTTTTCTCATTTAGAACCCTTTAAATTATGTGGCTTGATGTCGGTTTTATTTTGGGAAATGTATAAACTGTGGTAGAACAGCTTGTCTCCAGTGGCTGAATCTTGTAGGGTCCTATAGCCCATCCTAAATTTCTCCCCCATAAATAAATACTTATAACTTCAGTATGCCTTTCTTACAGAAAGCTGAGAAGAATAGCTCCTGCTGATATCTATAGCTAATTGAGCTTTCACACACTGAATTTCTGTGAGGATGCTGTTACTGGTCCTTTCTGAATAGCTCTGCTTGTGGTCATTTAGCTGTATGTATTTACTGCAAGCTGAGCCACATTCTTTTTGGACCCCTGTTGACTCGGGCATAGTCTGTACATTGAGTTGAAATCTTGTTCATGCAGAGTGAAGTCAATACAAGTATTTCCAGGGGCTCAGATGGGCTTTGATGGGCCCTAGCCCAGGACAAGCATTTACAACATTTGGAGCCAGAAAAAACTGAATGAGGTCATCTGGTCTGGTCTCTAGTTAACCACAGGATATGCAAGTTTTATCCAGATATGACAGTATTGAAATAACATTTTTTTTTGCCTTAGGAGATTAGAAAGCATGTGCCATGAAGAGGAGAAATGGAGGTCCCTCTGTCACAGTGTGGCACCCTGGCTGCTGGGACTTGCTCAGGAGAGAAGATCCCACATGACTTCAGCTCCATTGACAACCACCGAGTCACAGATGACTGTGCAGTGCAGTACTCCCTTCCCAAATCCTGAAGGAAGCTCAGGACTGTCAAACAGCGTCAGGAAATTTAATCAATAATGTTTCCATATCAAACTCATGAACAAAGGAGGTAAGCACAAGTCAGGCTGACATATTTTGGGGCCAAAAAAGACTGCAAATACCAGTTAAATTAAGCCAGTTGAATCCTCTCATGATGTGTGTGTATAGTACAGTATTGAAAAGAAATATGGTTGTACTAGGTTAAATCAGAAATATGTCCAGCCAAGTAGTACTTCCAAAAGCAGCAGATACTTACAAGAAATACAAAGAGCAGGGAAATATAAAGTCATCTGTCTCATAATCAGTGGTTTAGGAATCTTTTGAGCTGGAGGTTGGATGTGGAACAATATGCTGCAATAAACTGATGGAGGTGTCTCTTCTCCAGAAACTGCTGATTTTTATTTTTTTTTAACTCCTTGACTTTACTCTCAGAATCTGGATTAATCCCCTTTTTCTTTTAATGTCCTTAACACCATCATAAAAACTCTGTGTGAGGGTAAATCCACTCCCGTCTTGTAAGCTGTTTCAGTATTTTCCTCACAGCTAAGAGGAAATGTCTTATTTCAAGGCTGGATTTTTCCAAGTCTAACTTCCTAGTGCTAGATCTTATCATGCCTTTGTCAGTACACTTGAAACTGAGGATGGAAAAGAGATTTTTCTCCTTTCCTTACTCTGTTGTACTGCATCCATTTTTAAGTAACAGCCATGCAGATTTTTAAAATCCTGATCCATTGGACCATTTAATCACATGATTTACTTAAGTACATAAGTAATCCCATTGACTTCCATGGGACTGCTCTTAGGTTAGAAGTTAAATGCATGGTTAAGTGCTTTGCTTGAATAGTATTTAAGTTCTTTCTAATTTCTCCTTTACTTTCTTCCCTTGCTCATGATACTTGATCTGCACAGTGCTGGAAGCACAGCGTTTCAAGTAAATTATTCAGTATGGGATCACATAGGTTACAACACAGCAATTTCCATTGCAGCTTTTGTCTAGCACTGAAGGAATTCTGACTGATGGATACCAAGGGCTTTTTTTTTATGTTATTTTCTCTGAGGATCTAATGCTCTTCATTCCTGCTAATTCCCTCTGCTGCCTAGTTTATTTGTTCAGCAGTGCCCTAAACAAGAAAGGTTTCCTTCAAACAATAGGCTGCTTTGCACTCTGTGTGTGTGTGGTTTACTGAATCCAGACCTAGTGAAAATGTACTGGTCTTCAGCTGGTATGAATCAGAGCTGTCTGCACAGACAAAGGGGCTTTGCTTATTTACATCAGCTAACGATCTGACCTGTTGTCTACTGTTTTAATATATAAATGTGTCTATGTGTGCAGTTAAATATGTTAGACCCAGGCAGAGGAGCAAGCCTTCAACCATCTGTTTTTGGGCTATGAGATATAATATTGGAGGCACAAGGGCAAAAACTGAAATGAAAGTTCATTTCTTCCTGAGTTCAGGTATGGAAATGCATAATGTGGTATTGTCCCCCAGTACCAATAGCAAAATACTTCTGAATAATATTTGCAACATAATTATGCCTGTACTGTGGACATTTGAAAGTTTTCTAGCACCTAAGGTGTTTCAAATGCATCTGCATCATTGATGAATTTTTAGTAGTAGTCACAGACCATTCTTGTGCCCTACATACACATGACCAGGGGTTCTGGCTGCTTTTGCAAACAATGTGAAGCAGCCATTTCAGATCAGTCAGGCTTGGAAGTTAAGCATTACCCAGTTCATGGTTTCAATTATTTTCTGAAGATTTCTATATCTGGTCTGTTAACCAGATGCAGAACCAAACCCCTTCTATAAGGTGCTGAGAATATACAGTGAGATTACTCCTTAAAGTACAGTACTACCCCAATACTCCAGATTTGCATACCCCAAATATCCTTCCAACAGGTGAAATTTCACAGATTTCTTCATTTGGAGAGAGAATTTTGTCCATTGTGCTGAATATTCACAATGAGGCTATCTTCTAGGATTTTTTAAAACATACTTTGTCTGCAGGAACAAATAAAAACATAAGGAATAAGGAATCCCTACAAACCACTGTCCACAAAGTAGGATGTGTGATACTATGCTGAACACTAATGTAGCTGACCCAAAACCTAAGTGAAAGTCTAGCATGACTTTGAAGTGTTAAGAGCCTAATGCTAAGTATATTATTGTGCTCTGTAGGAGTTTGCCTTCATCTTTTATGAGCTGAACACTTTGATTTAAGTTTTGAAAAAGATGATGATTTAAACATGTTAGCTGCCATCTCAGCTGACTGCAAGTTGTGCTAGAAAATGGCAGACTGGATTTTTTACAACTTGAAATAATTTCTATATTTGTTGTGCTGTAAGCATGAATGATCAGACCCTGCTAGCTTCCATGCATGATAGATATCGCAAAATCCATATTCAGCAGGATGTCCAAGTCTCCCATTTTGGCCTGTATCATACATATAACAGAATCATAGAATCACAGAATGGTTTGGGTTGAAAGGGACCCTAAAAAAATCATCTAATTGAACATCCCTGTCACAGGTAGGGGACATCTTCCTATAGATCAGGCTGCTTCCTGATAGCTGAGGTGCACACACTCACTGTGAACACTCAGATCTGGACTGGTGAATGCCACAATTCTTTTATTAGTGTTTAGCATTTCACAGTACCTGAAAATTTATTGAAGTGTAGGCAAATCCCCCCTTCTTTCCCAGAATGGCTTCATACCAGAGCCGAAGGAAATATAAGGAAGAAAAGATTTCAAGAGTTATATAGCTGTCCTGTTCTGCCACATGTGCACCTTCATGGGCTTCCTACATTATTTTTGCTTGCAATAATGATTTAGCTGTTGGTAGAGGACATGAATTCATACATTTCCAATTGGAAACACTATTCTAGGCCATGTCTCCACTGACATTTTGAACTTTGTGGTTTTTCCTATTTCACCTTCCTTTTCCTTTCTGCCTTTTTTCTTTCATTCCTAATTCTCATTTGCTCTGAACTCAATTTTTCTTTTCTTTTTTTAAAAATTTTATTCTCCTCCCCCTGGGTGTCAGGTCTCTGTAACTAATGTTCTTTCACAGTGCTTTAAAAAGCTTTGAGTATTGAGGCAGATGCACGGGGTAGGGTACCAGTTATATAAAAGGACAGCTGTAAAAACATGTGCAATGGCAATTAAGCAAGAACTCTTAGAAGCATGAAGTCATTAATCGTAATTGCAATAAGGCTCTTCTTAGAAATTGTCCTTAACATTTGAAATGGAGAAAATGTCAGCTTCAGGCAGCATTCCAGTTTTGCTTACTCCACTTCCATGCTACTGCAAGCAAGGGGACTGTGTGTGTCCGATTACCAGCTACATTGAGGAAGCTTTATATTCAGACATCCCTCTTTGGGATTGCTGTCCCACAGGCACTGGAGCATGGTCCACTTTAAATGCAGCAGAAACAAGAGGCCAAGCTACCAGGGAAAGGATTACTCCCCAACAAAGCAATTTCCAATTTCTCCATTGAATATTATCAAGGCCCTATCCTGAGTGCCTTCAATCCCTTTCCAGCAGGTTAGGGCAGTTACCATCTTCAGTCATTTCTCTGCACCTCCCAAACTCAGTCCTCTCAATTTCAATAAACTCAGGATTGTTTTCAATAATCAGTCACTCTTTTAACTAGGTGATACAAGCTGAATGACAAAGACATGCTCAAGCAAACCAGATGAATACACAGAAGGAACCCTGTTCCTTTCAGTTGCAGGCTGAAAGCCGATATATTACATGTCTGCATGCAATAAAATTTTTTTGTTTTAATGTTCCTAGGGAAGCTTGAAACTAAACCCTTGCAAAACATCTGGTTCAAAACTTCAGCATTTTAATATTAAATGCTTCCTGAAATCTGTTTGTGTAACTGTACCATGCAGGTTTCCTTCATAGCTTTCTAATGAATTGCTTCTAGCTCATTTTGTTATCCTTGCACTGACTTTGATATCTCCTGCTGATAATATAACATCAGTAATAGTGCTTCTTCAAGTTTAGTAGTTAGCTGATATCCTAACCACAGATTCTGAAGACAACTGCATAATTTTTAGGTTTCAGCTTCATATTGTCCTTCACTCAACACTAAGATTTTAACTTTTTGCTCCCTAAAGTGAATTAAATTTTTGTTACAGTTTTGTCTTACCAAACATAGTCTTCAGTATCACCATAGATCCCCTCTGCAATACCTCTGGATGAAGTGGGAAAAAACTTTGCATGGTCCTGTGAACAACAACTGTCATATTACTGCTGGGACTGGTATTTAGAACTTTGTGTCAAAGCCCTGAAGGGCTTGGAAAACAAAAAATTTCAACAGTGAAGTGGAAGATTTTTTTTTCCCCACACTGAATTGTGATCCTTATCATCCATGGATAGATGAACAAAAGGAAATCAGAAAAGGCTCATGCATTTTAAAGTGTGCTAAGCCCTATGAAGTTGGTCTTGCTTACCCCAAAAACTGTAGCTTAATAATTCCAGCTAAAGCAAATTAACACCTCGAGGTGATGTTCCAAGTTTTGCAGGCTGATTTCTGCCTTCTGCTGGTTTCATGTTTGTGCTGAGCACAGCGCAGAGTCCTGACCTGGCATTGCCTGACCCTCCTCCAGACAGGGTAATTGTGTCAGCCTGACTCTGAGCTTCAGGGCTTGTGAACTTCGGGATCCTGTCATGCTGACACAGCTGCACTGCACTGGGGACCTGAGCTGGTAATTTTGCAAGATGTGTAGCTTAGACTGACTGTAGCTATTCAGCTTAATGCAGTCTCAGCTCCTCTGTCTGAGGCCTTCCAGACTGGCTGAGAGCACCTCAGGAGCATGCCTCTCTCTCTGGGCTAAAGAAGGAGCCTTGGTTCCCAGCTTCAGGTAACCAGGTAGAGTTCAAAGACTGAATACAGAACTTCAGGGGGCCTTCAAGAGCCTTTGAAACACAGGAGAAAGCAGAAGCCACTCAGGGGCTCCTAAAGCACTGGGAAGGATTAAAACAAAACAAAAACCAAAACAAAACAAAACAAACTCTTACAGCACAAAAGTTCAATTCTATACCCTTAAAACCCATACTAACTTTTAGCAAAGCTTTGTGCATGCTTTAGATTAGCCATGTAATTACACCACAAACCCCCACTAAGATTTAATTTCAATTGAAAGCAGTAGAACTAATAGTGTGCTTACAAATAAAGCTGCTTACAAATAAAGCTAATTAAGATTTTGTAGAACGAGGGACTATTTCATACAAATACCAAGTCAGTCTATAGCACTTTCCATGACTCATAGAGTCTATAAATATGTACAGGTATTTTCAGCCTGATCATTATATGCCTGGCCTAGCTCAGAAAGACATGCGTAGGAAATGTGTAGCATAGTAGGAAACAAGTCTTACAAACAGAATATAATTGTGTAAATATCTAACTGGAACAAAATCCTATAGCTGATGTACAACACAGGAAATTCCATTTCAACATATTTCTTGATGCTTAATCCTGCCAGGTGGAATGGATCAACACAAAGGGAGAAGTCACAGTACATGGTGAAAAAATGTTACACATTTGGGGAGGTCATCCAATGGGACCTAAGAAAAATCTGCAAAGCAGCTACAAGTCTCATTGCTCAAGTTCAGCTTGGTTCAAGCTCAACGTCTATATATCTTGTTACAATTATTTACTTTTCAATTTATCAGTATCTTGCAAAAAAATCTATTTTAACTGAAGTTCCTTTTCAAGATATTTTCCTATTTTTTTTTTCCAAGAGATAACTATTATTTCAATTAAAATAGAGTAGTAGTGGAATAACAGCGGTAGGAAATTGGGGTAGGGAAAAAGACACTTTCTACAATTAGCTCCCAAAAGCTTCTTCAGACTGTAGTATGTAGTATGATTTAATATTAGAAGAGTACCTTATTAATTTCAACAGCATCAATAAGCACTGAATCATGTACTTGTATAAGAGTGGGAAAAATTGAAAATGTCAGCACAATGTCATGACATGACATGCTATACTATAGCTGATCAAAGCACTCAAATTCAGAGGAAAATAAAATAATAAGAGGAAACTGTTAAACATGGCAGCTGAAATGAAAAATGGAGATCTCCATAACAGGTCACTGTGAATCAGATTCGGAATGTTAAAAGAAAATAGAGTGGATATTTCACATGAAACCTGAAGGTATTATTGATGAGATTTTTGTCTAATTAAACTCAAAAGAGAAATGAGAGTGGAAAAGTTTTCAGAGTAAGCATGATTAACAGCTGCATTTCAGGAACAGGGTGTTGGGTTCTTAAGTGCACTTCTAATGTTAAGCTTAAGCCCAAGATTAAATTTCACAGACATACTAGCTCTATCAATTTTGTCCTTGGGTTCCTTATACCTCCTCTTTCAGCCACTAGATTATATATATGAAATAACATGAGAGCAAAGAACTAGGATTTAGTGATTTTGTAGAAAGAAATAGATGCATATAGTAGTGCCTATTTCCATGTGGTTACATAATGGTTATAATAAAGTATGAGGAGTAACATCTAAGATGATGCAAGACACTTTGCAATGTTCAAAATCAACTGAATTGAGAATAGGAGCTCAACACACACCAGGACTCTGTGTCTCAGCATCAGTTTAAGGATCGGCTCTGCAAGGTGCAAGTGTGTGCTTGACCAGACACTCCCAAGAAGACCTTCAGAAAGCAGTCAGTTCTGAAGGTAAGTGGTGGGATCTGTGCCAGAGGCATTCTCCAGCCTCTTCCCCCAACACATGAGTGCTGCTCTCTGTCTCCACAGGGCTGGGGCCTCCTGCTTTCTCACAATCTGCTGCGAACTATGAATGACATGTTGAAACCACCCTTTTTACTCTACATTGACTAAAGCTTTCTCTATATACAGTCAGGCTCAGAAAGAGCAGCAAATGAATGCTGCTAGTAAAAGAATATTAGCAAAGCTAAATGTCAAAAATGAGTGAACAAACCCTTGCATGAAAGATTAAAGTCTTAGGATTCATTGCACTTGTAGTCTAACAGCACACGTTTCACAAGCATCTGTAATAGATTGTCTTCCTTTGTGCAAATGTATTTTCCATTTTCACTCTCTCCTGAGCCAAGTGTGAGGTTCAGAGGGGGAGAGAGAGACTGCCCCTTCTGCTTCAGCCCAAGATCCAGGGATCCTTAATAAACAGTCTGGCCAGGGGATTGCAAGGTCTGCAAGGGTGCCACAGAAGAGAACTTGAAATGTTTTGGGTAGTGATGAGTCTTGGTCAAGGAGTAAGCAGCAACTGAATGACAGCAATTCATATAGATTACAACAAAGCACATATTTCATTCCACCCATCATTTTCAGAAAAAAAGTGTGATTCTTCACTCTTCCTGATAATGTGTTTAAAACTAAATCCATCAAATCTCTTGCCTAAGCAGCATTAATCATGTGAGATCTTAGCCATCAATCGTTGATTGGCTTTTATGAATGATTAGGTAAACAAAATAGAATAGAATGTCTTCAAGTTGCTCTTGCAGACTGTGAGCTACAGACACCCACCCTCCCCATCTCCTCTTTGACTAAAAGGGAGTAATATTGCTGAATGTCACAAGTGGGGATATGATTTGCTAAAAATACCTGTCCATATTTTATACCAAGCATCTGTTACTATTTAAATATTTCACTTCAAAGCAGCCAAAACTTTGTACAAGTCAGATTTCAGACATATTTCACAGACATGGAGAAACTGAAGAAGGTAGCATTAAGTGGGCAGACCCCCAAAGCACAGCAAGTACAACAAAATGCCAAAAAAATGTTTATCTCATTCCAGAATCTGCTCAAATGCCAGCCTGCATCTGGGTCCCTGATCTTTTCTTCAGCTCCTGTACCTTCAGAATGTGTACAAAGAAGGCCCTTACATAACACAGTGGTTTTTATAGCAAGCTAAAACTATGCTGAAGAGATTAAATGTTGAAAGCTATTTTTAGACAAGCTAATGGTATCAATTTCTCTAATAACATAAGATGCAGGTGTCTCCTAAAGTAAAAAATAAGACAATAGAAGACCTAACACTACAAAAGGCTACAGACTACAGAAAAGTAGGAGTTCCAAATTATATTAAATCAGGCAATTCTGCCCAATACTCCCTCTGGTGGTTTTGCCCACAGAGATAAGCATGAAGTCGCATACATGCAAAATCCTTCAGCCTAATGACTAAACGTCCTGCTAATAGGATTAAGTACCTTCTCATCAGATAAGTAGAACATGGCAAAATCCCTGACACTCCCAGAAATTAGATCAGAACACAGCCCAGCCCCTTCCTGACGCAGGGAGCAATTTTGCAGAAGAGGTGCAAAATATTAATGGTAAATATACTTGGTTTTCTTACTTTTCTTTGGTTGTGTGTTTGTATTTCTTTGCAAAGTTAATTGGTTAATTTCACTGTAAATGTAAGGGTACAATATGCAGGTAACCATAGAAGTAAATCCAGGCTATAAACAAATCCAGGCTGTTAATTTACATATGTTCTTGAAGCTGATAATTGCATCTCCAAGGTTATATTGGCTAACTACAAGGCACCTGAATACTGTGTTCACTTAATCAGATGGGAATCATAAAATGAAGTTGCATGGTTTCTGAAAAAGAAAGCTTTCACCTACGCTTTTAGGAGGGAAATAAAGCAAACGTAATTTCCCTTATTTTGTAGGGATTTCTTCCATTTTCTAATCTGTTTGTTTATAAAATTGATCTAATTGCTGATTTCTTGGCACACTTATTGTTGTGTCTCATATTAAGTCTTATTCTGAAGGACAGTAAAAGGAATTGCATGTTTGGACACAAGAAGGGAACAACATTCCAGAAACTTCCTTCTTTAAAACTGGCAATAGTGTTTAGCATGGATGTATTTATAATATGAACTAAGGACACAATATGAGATCAGTAATTAGTGTGTTTCACAAAGTAGAAAAGGGACAAACTGAGCAGCATAAGCTTTTGATTTTATACATACATGTCCTGATTATGTTAACCATTGTGCAAACTCGGTGGAATTAATCTAATTAATCTAAATAGATAATTACAAATGAGGTCAAGCTTCTTACTCATGTATTTTTCACCAAGAGTAGCATTTGGGTGCATGCTATACATCTCAGAAACCATAGTTCAAGACAAAATTAACGGGATCTTGTAAGATACTTAGTATTTATATTTACTTAATATACCTAGATATCTGAGCTTCCTGACAATGTTTATGTGCAACTGCACCAAACTGTTTTTCTTTAACAGAAAGAACATGAGGTCCTCTTGGATATTTATAATACATGTGCTGTGTCTGAAGGGCCATCAGTGCGCACCAACAAAGCAGGAGGAAATGAATCTCCGGGACAACCTCAAGCGTGCGTATGCTTTTCCTGCCAGGGTGTGCTGGAAGCCCCTGGGCACAGATCTCCAGCTGGGCAGTGCATTTTGACTTCCACACTCACTGGCATCAAGAAGTTCCACTTGCTTGCTTGTGCAGAGCTTAGAAACCATAATAAAGCTGATTGCATGCCTACACACACACACACACACACACACACACACACAAGATAAGAACAAGCAGGATGAGAAAGTAAAGGGATTAACAGACAACCATCACCTGCCAAAAAAAAAAAAAAGTATTTACAGGATTTTTATAGGTCATTTGGTTCCTTGTAGATCATCAGAATACAAACCAAATCCAAAATTTAATTCAAGAGATTTTGAACTCATTTGTTTGTTCAAATAATTTTGAAAATATTTCCTCTACACTTACATACTTCACTGAAAAAGGTGGCTTTTACAAACAGCTGAAATAAAATTACATAATTCAGAAAACAGCAGCTATTCTGCACACACACACATCTCTAAGCTTGGCTTTATTTTGTGGGTAGAAAGAGGATCAGCCATTAAACAATCCTGTGCTTCATTCTATGTTTACAAGATTTCTGTAATAAATAAACAAAAAGTTAGAGGTGAGGAAGAAAGATACAAAGGAAGAAGTGATTGATGTGGTTTTGGCAGTCTCAAGGTGATATGGTTTTGCTTGTTTTCTGTAGTTCCAGTGGTAGTCAGGGTATTTCCACAAAGTAAATAAATACAGATAAAGCACAGGCAGTCATGTAGAGCTTCAAGGTGCAACACATGGGCCAGCCCAGGTTTTCACCAAAACTCTACGGTCATTACTTCACAGAAAGTCTGGAAATTGAATTTTTGTGAAAACAGGTTGAAGGCATGTGTAATCTACATTTTCAAAATGTAGAGAGTAGCTGTCACAGGCTTCTAGCAGAGAAAAGATAAATATAAAGGTTATGTCATTAGAAAACTGACGAGTGATCCTTGGAGATACCAAAAACCTAGGATGATGTCCTGTGCAACCTGATGAAGTTGACCTTGCTTTGAGGGGGGAGGAGGGGGGAAGACCCAATGAACTCCAAAGGTACCAGCCTCAATTGTTCTGGGACTCACTACTCAGCAGTGGGACAGTCAAATATATATTTTGAGTTACATACAGCTGATCCTTGCAAAAGCTCTGGGCCAGATTCTTATCTGATGGAAATTGTCTTGGCTCAGTGTTATTCAGCATTCGCTATCTCAGATTTGGCTCTGCCACTGTAGGGAAACATAGAGCTGTTTCATTCTCCTTCATCATCAGTGCATGACAATTTGCAATAGTGTTAAAATCTGATTAAGTCACTGTATAATTTGGCTTTTTTTTAGAATTATCTGAAGTTGGAGAGAAGTATGTAGATGAAGAGGTAAAGAAAGCTTTGATTGGTATTAAGCAGATGAAAATTATGATGGAAAGAAACGAAGATAAGCACATAGATCTGATGAAAACCTTGAAGAAGAGCAGTGAAGAAAAACAGGTAAAATAAATGCATCTGTAGGGTTTTTATGTTTATCCTGGGAAGAATGTAAACCAAATTGAATATACGAAACAAGCAGCGTACATCTTTTCATGCAGTCATGGGACTGAGAGAAAATCTGCTCCTGCCCCTTTGTCCCACTAGCAGAGGAAAATTGCACACACTGCTTGTTTCTAAAAACCCCTTCACTGAATTCACACCAAGGCAACTGCAGGCCACTGTAGAACAGTGTTTTGTGCAGAAGGACCAGCAGCTGTGCCCTCCATGTCTCTATGCTGCAAGGGCACAAGATGTTTTCCAGCTTGCTTTGCAAAACTTCAGGCCTGCAGGAGAATATCAAAGCCACAAATGATAATGTGCTCTAAAGAAAGTACAGTGAATCAGGGACATTTCCAATGTCTTAGTGAAATGCCTAGGCTCAGAGCCATGTGCTCAGATGATCTGAAGAAATAGAGGTTTACTGTATATTTTAAAAAAATACAAATATCCTAACTTTGCTTCAACAAAGTTGAAGGAAAATTCCCTCCTGGCTCAACATCTGGTAGTTAGTTCAAACTATTGGTATTAGCAAGCCAAAAAGTACCTGATGGCTTTCTAACATCTTAAGGAACACCAGTGCACTCCCACAATCAACATTCTTGCTAGATCTTACTGGATGATTTCATTTACACAGGACTTACATCCACAGTGAGAGTTCATAAAACACTGAATAAATGTATTAGAAAGATCAGAAAATAACTAAACATATTTTATGAAAACTGTGGTTACTGTCTCCATCAAGCACATTCTGACACGAGTTTTCTTTTATGTGAGTCTCTTCCCTATTGGAATAACAAAAAAGAATAAGCCCCACCAATTAAAAAATTTCTGTCATACTTAGAGACAACTTGGAACATTGTTTGGAAACCAAAACTATTAAAATATTTTGCAATTGGAAAGAGAAATTGATGATGTGCAATCTACTTTGATAGGAAGAATTTTTCTCTTTCCATTTTCAAGTCTATTCCAAACTTGCTGCTTCTGATCTGCTCAGCTTTGTGCCCTAACTGATGACGTAAATAGAAGCAGCATTGTAAAATGCATCTTGTTGCCCTTCAGTATGGAAGGAGTGCCTCACACTTCCACAAGAGCAAGAAAAAAAATACCCTTACTACACCCTTTTGATTAGTACACTCACAAACAGCAGAGATGCTCTACTTTTATATATTTCTGCATTAGAAAGACTTCATGGCAAGGACCTACACTCATGAAATATCAGTCCCTTAAAGGTAGAGAAAAGTAACAGAAAAGGACTATTTGTGGGACAGATGAATACTGTTCAGATGATATGAAGAAAAAATAACACAAGTTGAACACATGACCATGTGGGAGGCTGAATTCTTACACAGAATGATGTGTGAGTTTTTCTCTTAACATCAAAAATCCTGGTAGACTGTAGAGATCCATTTGTTTCTGTAGGATGTGCCCCCTGAGAGAACAAAAAAATCCTATAAAGAAAAGGTTTTCAATTTTCAGTTCCCTCCATATGTGGCTGCAGCTGAGAAGGCAGCCTACCCTTGTGGTTAGGGATTAGCAAAAAAAGGAGCCATAAATAGCAAAATGAGTGATCAACATTAGAATACTAATCTGAATATTGCCCTCAATTGATTCTTTTTCCTTACTTAGCAAGCCTTGCGACTTATGGATGAAGTAAAGGCAAGACTGGAAGAAGAGGAAAGACAATGTCAAGTATCCTTGAAAAATCTATGGGATGAATGTGAATCTTGTTTAGAAAGTACCTGCATGAGATACTATACAACTTGCAAACATGGTGTGTCAACCTTTAAGAGGAAGGTAGGAAGAAACTTTATATCTGAAACTTTGAATCTGAGAACAGTCTTGAGTTCACCCAAAGTTTTAGAGACAGCACATATTTTTTCTCAATACCTAGGTCTGCCAGTTATATCAGCTTACTAAAATTAATTTGATTTGGAGGGTCTGGAAATATGAAGTTATATGGAGAGATTACATACGATTATGGTCATGGAATGCTGAGCCAAAATGAGTTCAGTTGCACCCTGGCAAGATTCCATGGAAATTGATGACTCCCCTAACTCCAACAGACTCATTCCAGATACACAACATTTTCTCTCACAGTGGGACTTGAATTAAGAAGCTTGATAACTGTGAAAAATACCACATAGATTCTTTGTGGTCCATCTGAAAATCAGCAAAGTTATAAATGTAGATGTAATTACCAAAAGTATATGGGGGAAAAGCCCCCCCCCCCCCCCCCCATCATTCTTTCCTATATTTATCTTAAATAAACACTTTAAGTAACAAACAAAGCTTTAAAATGCTTTATCTCTTATAATAAAGGAACCTGTCAGCAAAGGAGATTCCCTTAATTCCACAGAAAGAAAATATGGTTTCCTGACTGGCCCATTATTACTATAAAATTTAACAGTTGTAATCATATTTTTTTTGTTTGGGCATACACTTTAAGTGCAACAAACTTCTGAAGCAAAACCATAATTGCTGCTACTAAAACGTTAGCTAGATTTCCTAGCTTTCAACACTCCTATGTACTGAAAAATGCAGTAACTTAAACATTAAACATAGTGTGTTTCAGACAGGGTTTAGAGCAAAAGTGTTTAATATTTTTGCATATTCTTAAATCAGGTTAAAATCTGGGAGATATTAAATTTAAGACTATTTGTGATACTTTCAGCTTTTCGATACTGCTCATGGGTAGCTCATATAAGTGTTTAGGATTTTCAAGAGTCAATGGATGCTACAATTACTGCAGTTAAAGTTCTACACTACATTGTCACTGTCTTTGACCCTCTTGGTAACTTCCTCTATTAGTTATTTGGTTTATTTGAAGCATTCAAAGTAAGAATTGTGTTGTGTTGTGTTGTGTTGTGTTGTGTTGTGTTGTGTTGTGTTGTGTTGTGTTGTGTTGTGTTGTGTGAAGAGAAAAGGGAAAAAAAAAAGAAACTAGGACAAAGATGATAGCTGTGGCTGAGGATACACAGACAGCAGGAGCAATACTGGCTTAGGCTGTTTCTGCAGTGCTGTTTCACACTTCACCTTTCCTTTAAGCTGCACTAGTGGTCAAATCAAGCTGATGATTTGGTTTTTTAAAAAAATAATAATATATATAACTGTCTTTATCTATATCTGTCTATATCTATCTATATGTGTGTTTTAGCAGAATGTTTCTTAACCCTTACTCATTTTCAAGTGTCGTAGAGTGTGGCTCATAAAACCACTCCGTTGGCTCAGGCCAGAGTAGTGCCTTAAAGTAGGGAGCAGGGAACCAGTGCCTGAGACCCAGGAACTGGAATCCTGTAACAGCAGAATTGACACTTGGCCCTTTACACGGTAAAACCATGGACTCAGAGCCACTGCTTTATTGATTTTGCTGGTTTCCATTTGCACAAGGATGTAAGGATTTGCCCAATGGTGAGAGAGGGCAGGATTTTTACAAATCAAGGTGAGAACAATCACCTTCTGCTCCCAACACTGACATAAGCAGACAGAAATGCATCTCACATCTTTACAACATAAAGTCCAAGCTGCCTGTTGGAAGAAACCCAAATGATAATAACTTTGACCGCCTACAGATTAAAGGGCAACTGGCAGATTTTTACTCCAGATCTGATTTGGAACTAATGATTTAGATTGAATGCAATTCCCCTCTTTGGGGTCTAGTGTCTTAAATTACTTCAGAGAATATGTTGTATTGGCAATTATTACAAAGACATTGTTTCTATCAGTATTTGAAAGAGAAAAATTAGAGACACTTACCTGAGAGATGAGAAACCAATAACTTGTCTGTCTCCTGATCTGTCTCCTTCTTATACACAGGTTGAAGATTTTTTGAGGAAAATACCTCCACTCATATTTACTTTTCATGAGGATCAAGGAAGAGACATCCAGTCTAATGAAAAGCCTGAGAAAGAGGACACCCAGCTAGCAAAGATGGAAGATTTATTTAGCCAGCTATTATCAGACGTGGGCTCAATATTTGACAGAAGTTTCATTTTTTTCAAGCACATGCAAAAAGAATTTGACCAGTCTTTTCAGACATATTTCATGTCCGACCTGGACTTGAGTGAGTCCCCCAGTATGCCAGCTTTACCTGAGGTCACCACCAGAACTGACGGCTCCCAGAGAGGCTGGGGCATGCCTGGCTTCTTACAGATAGTTTTTGATTTCAGTAGGACGGTGTTCGAAGGTGTCAGTGAGGTGATCACCGACGTGTTTGATGAATACAGAGATTATAGAAGAGATGTGCCAGAACAAACCAAAGGCAAGTGTCAAAAGATGAAAATTGACTGCACTGTCAATGACATCAACCCCCTTGGGATGGCTAAACTACAGCAAATTACTCAGTTTCCAGTATGTAAGTGCGAGATATGTAAGCAAGCTCTGGAGGCTATGGAAATAGGATAGGATAACTCTCAGTTAAATGAACAAATAGAAGTCACTTAGAAATCTCAGAGAAATGTGGCAGGGGGGCTTAGGGGCCTTACACAGCCTGATTTTCATGACAATTCTCAAAGCATTTGCAGGAGCTCCTCAGAAGCACTTAAATTCAGGGTGGATGCAGGTTCTCACAAGGCTTTAATCTCAGCATTTGTCAGGATATGATTTGTATCATCTCTTATTGACATGGTCACAAATTCAAAAAAATCAGGGTAATTCTGTGAGATGTCAAGGCATATCCTTGCTCTTGCAAAATGATACTAAGTTCAGTTTGACAGCTACAAGTCCTGTTGTAGGCTACAGCAGCAATATAATTTGACAATCAAACATCAGCCAATCAAAGACCAGCCATCAGGTTTTCCAGTCACCAGAAAATTCTAGGCATACCACTGATGATGACATTCAGTGCAGGAAAAGGACCATGGCAAACTTTTAGAATACAAATAAGCCTCATATTTGACTATTGCAAATAGGATAAATCACAGCGAGCACATGCCATAACTCTGAGTGGCAGGTGACATAAACGTTGTATGATTATCAGGAAATACAAAGTGACTACTGAACTGTGTTTTTTTTAATTTTTTACTGTATCATGAGCCATGTTACCTCAGAAATAAGCTTTGGTACTGTGTTCTCCTCTAATGGTATGTGATTACGATACATGTTGACTTCTAAGGGTCAAAAAGATCTTACCAAAGATCTTTTCTACATGCTGTAGAAATAATGTGTAATAATATCAGCAATTGTTTGGGTATGTCCAGGGAATAATGTCTGTCATAAGACTTTATAAGGGAATATACTACAGCAGCATGAATTCCTTGAAAGAAAACATGATTTGAATATTTTCCTGACTTCTCCTTTTTAATAATTTATTCCTTATATTTTTGTTGGGGGAGTGGAGGTGAAGTGGAGGAGTAGGGAAGGGGATTTATGCAAAATACTTTGGATTAAGGACAAGAAATTATATTTTAGCACTCAGGCTTGGTAATGAATGCATACTTAAAAAGACTCTAAGTTTAACGGCAGTCTAAAAATACTATGACTTCATTCTAGATCCTGACAGAAGTGGCATGTTTTCAAAAATTGTGTCAGGGCGCCAGAGACTTCAGTGCAGGGAGCTCCGGGAGAACTCCTCTGGATGCCCACAGTTTCATGAGAGGTGCCAGAAATGTCAAGATAATCTTTTGCAGGGTAAATAACTATTTTCTCTTTTTTTCTTTTTTCTTTTTCTTCTGTAATGCATTGATTTGTTTATGCATTGATAATGCACTGGTTTATCGATTTTCAGACTCTGAGATTTTAATTTTCTACTGGGATTAACATTTAGTCATTGTGTTTTTACTGTAACTACAATAACCATTGCTCATTCCAGATGACTTCAATTAGCTTTCCCCACAGTCTCCACAGAGTGTCAGTATAGCTCAGTTATTAACATACCGCTGGTGCTCCAGTGAGACGTCCCACAGCCTAGGAGAAGCTCAAACTCCTGACAGTCGCTTCCCCTGCTGACCACCAGGTATCATTCAGCTCTTAGCAAGGAAAGTAAGTGCTGAAGAGCCTGTAATTACTTCTTGTTGCACCCTGTCTGCAAATAGAGCTGACATGAAGGACAAAAAGGGGACTTCATGTACTGACATATATAAGGAGATGGCAGAGCTCTGTCAGCACCATCCATGGGCACCTGAAAAATCTTCAGACTGATCACCTAGAACTGTTGCCAGGAGTCCCACTGAAGCATAACATATCAGTCTTTCCAGAATTATTTAGATCTTAAATCCAAGGAATATGCTTAAACCTAAATGTCTTCAGAATATCTCCAGTGTGAAAAAAATTAAAGAGCAATGAATACTTTTAAAATAATCTGAATCTGAATAGAATATGAAAGGAATATGAAAAAGAATATTTTACCACTTACCTTTTTATCTATACCCATACTAGTTTGTTACTGTACCATCAGCTTGATAATCCAATTTGACTTAAAAGAAATTTAATTTTTACAGAGCAATTATTGTATAGAAATTTTTCTTGTTTAAAATCCATATTTGAGTAAAGAAAAAAACCAGCAATCTTCAGTTTCGAATTTGTGGCAGATGGTACTAGTTTCATACTACTGTCTAGCTATTGTAAGACGAATATTAAGTCTTAACACTCAACAGGAACACAGGCTTTCTTGTAATAACCTCTACAACAGAATCACAGAATAATTTGGGGTTAAAGGGACCTTTACAAGCCATCACCCCCCAGAAATCAGCAGGGACATCTTCATCTAGGTCATGTTGCTCAGAGCCCCACAGAACCCAATCTTGAATGCTTCCAGGGATGGGACATCTACCTGTTCTCTGGGCAACTTTTTTCAGTGTTTCACCACCCTTTTTGTAAAAAACCCCTTGATTACATATAGGCTAAATCCCATCCTCTTTCAATTTAAAATCATTACCTCTAGTCCCCAGGGCCTGATAAAAAGCTTGTCCCCATCTTTCTTACAGGCACCCTTCAGTTGCTGATAGTCACAAATTATTAGACACAGTAAGTGTCTAAATTAGACACAATAAGTGTTTCCAGAGACTTCTCTTCTGCAGGCTGAATAACCCCAGCTCTCTCGACCCATCCTAATAAATAGGAGAGGTGCTCCCACTTTCTAAGTTTTTGTGGCCCTCCTCTGGTATTCCTCCAAGAGGTCCATGCCTTTCTGAGCTGAGCAGTTTTTGTAGTTTGAGACTGCCCCAATACCAGTTATCCAAGAGAGTAGCTTGCTCAGCCACACAGCACCTGCTGCAACGTGAACTCTCCCCACGGGCACACAGTCCTCCCAAAACTGCCACAGCGTGGGTCATTCTTCCACAGGGTGCAGCTCCCCAAGGACAGGCTGCTTCAGCCTGGAAGCAGGGCCACTCTCTCCACTGGGTCTCCCACTGGATCACAGCCTCCTCCAGGCATTCATGGCTCCAGTGTGGGCACCTCCCCATAGGCTGTGGGTGGATCTCTGCATCCCCCATGGATCCCCTTGGGCTGTGGGTGGATCTCTACATCCCCCACGGATCCCCTTGGTCTGTGTGTGGATCTCTGCATCCCCCATGGATCCCCTTGGGCTGTGGGTGGATCTCTGCATCCCCCATGGATCCCCTTGGGCTGTGTGTGGATCTCTGCATCCCCCATGGATCCCCTTGGGCTGTGGGTGGATCTCTGCATCCCCCATGGATCCCCTTGGGCTGTGGGTGGATCTCTACATCCCCCATGGATCCCCATGGGCTGTGTGTGGATCTCTGCATCCTCCATGGATCCCCATGGGCTGTGGGTGGATCTCTGCATCCCCCATGGATCCCCAGGGACTGTGGGTAGATCTCTGCATCCCCCATGGATCCCCATGTGCTGTGGGTGGATCTCTGCATCCCCCATGGATCCCCAAAGGCTGTGGGTGGATCTCTGCATCCCCCATGGATCCCCTTGGGCTGTGTGTGGATCTCTGCATCCCCCATGGATCCCCATGGACTGTGGGTGGATCTCTGCATCCCCCATGGATCCCCAGGGCTGTGGGTGGATCTCTGCATCCCCCATGGATCCCAGGGGCTGCAGGGCACAGCTGCTGCACCCTGGTCTCACCACGGCCTGCAGAGGAATCTCGGCTCTGGCACCTGGAGCACCTCCTGCCCCTCCTTCTCCACTGACCTTGGTGTCTCCATGTTGTTTCCCTCACCTGTTCTCACCTCCTCCTCTTCTCTGACAAGAAGCAAAATCCCATGACTTTGTTTTGATTTTCTTCTTAAATATGTCATCACAGAGGCATTACCAACCTCACTCATTGACCCAGTTTTGGCCAGCAGCCTGTCCATCTTCAGAGCCATCAGGGACTGGCTCTGCCAGACATGGTGGGAAGCTTCTAGCAGCTCCTTAGAGGAGCCAAACCAATACAGGAGTCCAGACCTGGATGAAATGCTTCAGGAGTCTTGTGAGAGAAGAGTGGGGGTGCAAAATCACCTCCCTCAACATGCTGGCCACGATTCTTTTGATGCAGCCCAGGATCCATTTGGCTTTCTGGGCTGTGAGCACACACGGCCAGTTCATGTCCAGCTTCTCATCCACCAGCACCCCCAAGTCCTTCTTGGCAGGGCGGCTCTAAATCTGTTCATGCCCCAGCCTCTGTTGATAGCAGGAGCTCCACAGCAAGGTGCAGCACCTTGCACTTGGCCTTGCTGAACCTCATGAGGTTCACTTGGGCCCACTTCATGAGCTTGTTCAGGTCCTTCTGCATCCCATCCCCTGGGTGAGTCAACCACATCACTCAGCTTGGTGTCTTCTGTGAACATGCCACAGGTTCACTCGATCCCCCTGTCCATGTCATTAAAAAGTACTGGTCCCAGTATGGACTCCTAAGGGATAGGATTTTCTGTGATGTCTATCTGGGCACCCCCTCTGGATATGACCATCCACACAATTCCTCATCCACCAAACATTCCACCCATCAAATCCGTATCTCTCCAATTTAGGGAGAAGGATGTTGTGGGGGACCGTGTGACTGACCTTACGAAGTACAGATAAATGACTTCTCTAATCCTTTCCTTCTCCACTGATGGAATCACTCCATCATAGGAAGCCACTGGTTGGTCAGGCAGGACTTGCCCTTGGTGAAGTCCTGTCAGCTGTCCCAAATCGGCTCCCTATCTTCCATGTACCTAAGCAGAGCTTCTTGGAGGATCTGTTCCATGATCTTTCCAGGCACAGAGCTGAGGCTGACAGGGTGGTAGTCCTCAGTGTTCCTTCTTATAACCCTTTATAAAAATCAGTTAATTATTTCCATTTTCCTGTCACCAGAGACTTCACCTCTCTTCCATGACTTCTCAAATATCATGGAGAGTAGCTACATCAGCCAATTCCCTCTGGACACACAGACTTAGATATGTTAAGGTTCTTCACATGGATTCAAAACTGATGTTCTCTTACAATGGAAGGAATTTTGTTCCCTCAGCCCCTGCCTTGCAGTCTATATATTTGGGATAGATTCATAATGGGATACAAGCCAATAAAAAAACCCATAATGTATAAGAAGACTTTGAAGTTGCTATGTGTAAAATTTACCAGACCTTATTTAGCATTAACAGATTTATTGCCATAAAATATGATATAAACCTTATACTATATGATATAAACTTGGCAAATCACTTTAATACAACAAATGGGATAATGGATTCATTTAGTCATTGAGTCTAAACTAAATCTACTATAAATCAGCAAAAATTATTCACCTTTTTTCAGTATTATTTAAAGATCCATCCAAACCATGCCACCTCACTAGACTTTTTTTAGTTTTTATTTCTTCAGACAGAAAAGACGAAGTACAAGACATAACACTGTCTTTTCTAACAGATTGCCCAAATGTTCCTGAGCTGCACATAAAGTTTGATGAAGCCTTTAAGCTGGTTAATCTCTCAGGGGAGCAGTACGAGCAGATTCTCCAGGTGGTTCGGCATCACACAGAGGACACTTCTTACTTGTTGAACAAAATGAAAGAAAGATTTGGGTGGGTGTCTGAGTTATCCAACATGACCATCGGACCAGAAAACATTTTCAACATAGTTAAGGTAAGGGTTGTCTTCTGAAGGGAGCTGTTGCTGCCTTTAACCTGCATTTTGCTCATGCTTACGCTCCTGGGGGTTGTGGATGTTTGTAATGTTTGGATTTACAACACGATGTTCCTACTCATCTTGAATTTGTGTATGTTCGGTAATCCCTCGATGAGCTGAAACTCCTGAGATTAGAAATTATTTTCCTCTAAATCCTTTTAGACTGATGGATAGCTGACAGGCTAACCTGAGTCACTGTCTGATAAGAGTAAATTGACACTAGCGGCTTTGACTGGCCTCAGATTATCTTCACAGATAAATTGCACTGCACCAGTCACTAACACATCCATATTGGATCGATGAATGTCTAGCTATCTGTGTCTGTACTTATATATTCCAAAGTTCAAAGAAGGCAAATGTTATACAGATTTTTGCAGTGGAAACTGAACATGCTTCACAACATCTGTCCATATTTCAGTAAATACATAATGGTTATTTTGTCTCACACACGAAGATACATCCAAGGTAAAGTCAATCCATTTTCCTGGGCAAGGGACAAATCTTAGTCTCTCTTCTAACTCAGAAATCCATTGAATCCATAGTGAATTACTATTACTACCAGAACTTTATACAAAAATGATGGTACAATCCACAAAAAAACCCCACAAATTAGGAACAGGAGACAGGCACACTTTCCCAACTGAGTTTGAGATATCTGTTCTAGAAAAATAAAGCTACAGAACTAAGTTTGATTTAGAAAAACACATAGGAATGAATAAATTTAATCACACAAATGTTGTATTGAACTTAGCGGGACAGCTCAGAAGTTTTTATTAGGAGAACAGAAGCTCTTTATAGATGTAGCTCATGGTATAAATATTAACATGCAGTTCTTTAATATGGTCTTGGCAGTGCCATGTCAGCTCTTTCCACCACCTACATAAATTCAGACACCCACTGTCTTTTCAGAAGAAAGCAATTTAAAGAAAGTAGACAAGCCTAAAATATTCCCCTATTTAATTTTCCCATATTACAGAGAGTGGGCACAGTAGGTATAAACAAAACTGAAAGCACACAGCAATTTGTAGCGTCTAAAGTACTGATCTCTTCTAGGTGGTACCTGGGGATCCCTCCAGTAAAGACGAAACTGTGGTAGATGTGAACATTCTGACTTCACCTACTTTCACCATTAAAGTTCCTCCCAACTTAGATCCCAAGAGTCCTGAGTTCATTGAATACATAGCTGGGAAAGCACTCCAGTTGTATAAGAAGAATTTTTAAGTGGTAAGTTCATTCTTTCTGCTTTCACAGAGAACACACCTCTTAGTAAGAGGTGTTTTACATTGCAATAAACTTCAGTTCGAACAAGATTCAATCATGGTGTATACAAGACTGCCTTCTCAGAAAGGACACATTGTTTGTGTTTTCCATAATATTTGTGTTTTTATCAAGCACTCAGTGTTCTGGCCTGCAAAACACAGACACAATTATATAAAATTATTTGACTTATTTAACTGTGAGACCCTCATTCTTTAAGTAACAGGTGGGATGAGGTAATGTGATGATAAATATTTCTTCAGAAAAGAATTGTCTCAAAACCACAGTCCAGTGTCTTGGCATTGAAAACCATGCTTTTGTGTTCATTCATCATGAGTGGACTGGAATTACCACTATTCATTATGGGTTTTTAAATATCTTTTCAGTAGTGTTTGAGAGCATGCTCATATTATTTTTGATGATAAAGGAGTGCAAAGTGAGAATCACCACCAGGACTTGGAAGAGCTGTCCTACCATAATATTTCTGCATTAGCAGCATGCTGATTAACCATGTTTATTAATACAGACTGCAGTTCAGCTTGCAGGATCATGCACAGAAAGATCCTGCTCATGGGCTTCAATTATTTCAGTAGAAAGGACACACAAGAAGCCTCTCTCTTTGAGACATTTCAGGAAGCGGAAGGAAGAACCAGGCAGAGAGGCAGGGAGAAAAAATGCTTCATATTCTCTAATCCCACAGGGAATTTCCACAAAAGATGGAATGGTTTTAGGTGGTATCACACTGCTGTAGAACTTGTAAACCACCCTTTCCTGTGTTTCCCTTCCCAGGGGACTCTGATGCACAGCTTTAGTGGCCTCTGACTCTCAGAGCTGTCTCTTCCAGGGGAATAGAGCCACAAGACACATGCGACTTTCAGGCAGATCACTGCAGGGTCCCCAAATCTTCTGAGAAGGACCAGATTTGGACATTGTTTCTCTTTAGGTCACAGACAATTTCCTCAGCTGATGAATTGAAGCATGGTCTGCACACAAAGAAAAGTCTCAGGAGGCAGGGAAGGAACATTCAACATTAACAAAGTAGATGAAGAAGATTTCAGCATTTTGTATTAAATCTGCTTATTCTTTTGAGGTCAGAGGCAGAATTTTTGAACTGATGAAAGAAATCACTCCCACCAGAGAGGCTGAGGTGGGCTGCAGAATTTAGACAGAATAAACCTCACCGTGTACTTTGCTTAGGTAAATGTTGGTGAAATTACATTTTAATATTTATAAACATATGAAATAAAATGCTCCAACACTTTCTCTATCATTTATCTTCAAAATTCTCTGTAATTTATATGCAATTACAAATAGAAATTATAAATACTCTTTCAGATCATGGAATACTAATCTTCAGGACCTAATGATGGCAGTATTTTTTTCTGTAGTTTGATGATGATTTTTAGCCTGAAACTTAGTCTGATTTTCCTGTGGACAGGATTTTCCTGTAGCCATTCCATACCTGAGAAAAGTAAGTGGTGTTGATTTCAAAATCACACCACCATTTTACATTCAGTTTGCACAAGGCTTACAGCACATGAAAATGTAATGGATAAAAAAAGAGTTAAAACTCTACAAGAAAACTGGACTGATCTATAAGAACAGAAAGGGAGAGAAAAAAAAAAAAAAGTTTGTTTGATTTTCATGTTATGCTTCTATAGCAGGACACTGGTACATTCCTCATATACTTATTTTTCTAACATATTTTTCTCCATTCAAAACAAAAATGTATATTCTTTCTTTTTTTTTTTTTTTTTTCCTTCTAGGAAAGAAGAAGTGTGAATTCTTTCTTCCCGAAATAAAGTATATGCTCCTTAGTTGAATTACCCCTATGCTCAACATAGCTAACTGTTAAATTACTATGGTTAAAATAGTTGCATATAAATAAAATGTTGCTTAGTAAATACTGTGACATATAAGCTATCAACCAAAGACTGTAGAAATGTTTAAACTCAAACTCAAAACCAAATCCATTTCAATATTAATTTAAATGTTATTTATGTTGTCAGTAATGTAATCTTTGATAACAAGCTATGGCTCTGGTTATGCAAAAATTTAATGACATAATCAGCTGTAAGCATAAAAGTAATTTCTATTTGCATACTTACATTCAAGCACGTTCTTAAGCCTTTTCAAGACTGATCCCTACAGATGTTGCACATTCAGCAGCACATTCAGCCTGAATCAACCAGATTTCCATCTGCATGGAGCATATTATTTTGCTATGAAAATATTCAATTTCTTCTTCCAGTTGCTTTTGATGCTTATTGTGTACATTAAATGACTTATCTGAATATGCACTAATGAGTAAGTCTTCTGCCTTTGGCATTTCTTGCAAACAGTAGTTTGCCTCTGGAGTTTATTTCTTAATTACTTAACAGCCTTTATCAGTAGTTTGTTTCTCCCTAAAATATACACATCAACTTGCAATGGTATTTGTAAATGATAATAAAGGTTAAGAACTGATATATCTCTCAGCTAGAAGCAGAGCTCTCGGTGATTTGGTATCATTTGCTGTGCACAGCTTTTCTAAGCATTTTTTGCACACAGGTATATGCACTACTTCCAACTGTAGCTCTGATAAATAAATCATGCTAATTTCAAAGTGTACAAAAACATCTATATTAGATATGAGCAGAGAAAAATATCCACGCCCTACTTACACTGTGTTTTCCTGTACTTCCATACATACACATTAAGTATACAAATTTATAAGAGAAAAAAAGCCATTTCACTCCTTTAATAATTGGAAAAGATTATTTTTCTGTTTGCTGCTAAGAAAGGTAGTATTTTCTAACCCGTAGTCCTCTGTGCTCCTTCATTTCCATCATATATACCTGTATTTCAGGCTCCTAATCATGAGAGATGATCAGTCATAAATACTGTAAACACATTGCTTGTCAGAAAGCTGGGCTTTATCTCAGAGATAAGTGACTCTTAGAAAATTCTTGACTTCCAAGAGATACTAAAAAAGAAATATTCAGAGAAGAATCAGTTTCTTCTGACTAGCAGAGGTTATACCCAGAGAATTTTCAGAGGACACAATATTGGGAACAGTTGCAATCAGACACAGATCGGGATGCAAAATGACACTGGGACATGGGAGAAGCTGAGATCAACATGATGAGAACCTATAAACCCAAGTGACAAGTACTACCCTTAGTGAGCAGCAAATGTGCCAATAAAATATGAAGCGGGAAGATGATGACACGGCATGGCATGAAAGGAGCCTGGCTGTAGAAGCACAGGTCAGGGTGACACTGATGGGGATGGAAGGTGAGCTGTGCATGGGGCACGGCACCACCGGGGAGACAAGGGAGGCTGGCACAGGGGCTTTGGCCGTTTGGGATATCCTGGCTAGGGGGATCTAGTGCCAGATGCGTGTGGCCTGCCAGGCCCAGCTGAAGGCTTTGGTCTTGTTCAGCTCCGAAATGGGATGCCTGAGGCTGCTGAGAGAGGGAGAAGACAAATGCCAACAGCACTTTTCACCACGGGATGAGCCTGGAGAGCGCTTATGGCGCCGCTAGAGCAGAACGAAGTCACAGAATCACACAATCAATCACGTACGAAAAGACCTCTGAGCTCACTGGGTCCAACCTCTGATGGAACACCACCATGTCAACTAGACCATGGCACTACATGCCACCTTGTCTTTCCTTAAACACCTCCAGGGACGGTGGCTCCACCACCTGCCTGGGCAGCCCATCCCGCTTTGTGATCAACCTTTCTGTGGAGAAACTTCTCCTAATATCCACCCTAAACAAGCCGGTATGGTTCGGGGCACTGGCTCGGGCCAGCCCTCCCTCAGGAGGAACAGCTCCGTGCGGGACCACAGCGGGCGGCTTGCGGAGCAGGCGGTGCTGAGGACCCCTGGGTATTGGAAGAGGAAGGGGAGGGGGAAAGGGAAAGAGACGGATGAGGGAGGAGGCGGTGGTGGTGCCGCTCAGCCCCGCCCGCCCCTCAGCTCCTTTTGGCGGGAAATCCGGGCTTCGGCGGAAAATCCGGGCTTGCTTTGGCGGGCTCGCTTTGGCGGGCTCGGGAGCGCAGCGCGCAGCCGGAGCCCGGCGCGTCCGCAGAGCCGCTCGCCCACCATGCCCGCCGACGGGGAGGTACTGAGCGCTGCCGCCGCCAGCCCGGAGCTCGGCGAGCAGCAGTACCTGCAGCAGGTGCGGCACATCCTGCAGCACGGCCACCGGCGGGAGGATCGCACCGGCACCGGCACCATCTCCGTGTTCGGCATGCAGGCGCGGTACAGCCTGAGAGGTACCCCCGGCCTCCTGCACTTGCTCCTTGCTCCTGCCCCTTCTCCCGCTCCCGCTCCTGCCCCTGCCCGCCGCGGCTCCAGCGGCACTGCCCTGAGCCGGGCTGAGTGTGGGGGTCTCACAGGCCGGGGCTGTCCCGTTCCTTCCCACCCGAGGGATCTGAACACGGGAGTTACACATCCTCTAGTAACTCCTTACTTCATATCCCCACCTCCCAGTGCCAGGTGGTGGCATTGTCCTCTGCGGGGGAAAGCCGAAGTCTGTTCCCCCTGGCAAATGGCTGGTCCCCGCTGACACTCTGAACTCTTTCGCAGATCAGTTTCCACTGCTCACAACGAAGAGGGTGTTCTGGAAGGGAGTGCTGGAGGAGTTGCTGTGGTTCATCAAGGTTCGGCATTTGGGTGTCTCTGTGGGTGGTGGGCCCGAGAGTGGCATAAACAGAACGAACTGGTGGGCAGCATTAAGGCATTTGGGCAACTGCAGATGCTTCTGTTCCTATGACAGAAGAAGTACAACCCCCTAATACTGTGACCACACATGGAAGGCCTTTATCTTCAAGACATTCTGGATTTTAGTGCAGACTGTTGCTACCAGTAGGATCAGAACAGTTTCTCTTCTATTTTTTTTTAAGGGAGAAAATTCGAAATAATGAGGGCTTGGGCTAATTTGAATATACTCCACACCTATAAAGCCTAATACAGTCTCTTTTTCTGGTGTTCTAATCAGAATTAATAATGTGAGATAGTAGGCAGTTTAATGATCTGCTTTTTAATACTGAGATAGCTTGATTTGAACAGAAACAGGAAGTGTGGAACCATGTATGATGTAAATGCTAGGCTTTTTGGTAGCAAAAAAAATGAGATCTAACAGAGCTAATAGCTGGACCCAGTGTAATAAAATTCAATGATAGGTAGTTCATTGCAATATAAATGTTCCTTTATATGTTGTGATATTGTGCTGGTATGGGAGAGTCTACATAACTATTTCCTATATAGCAAGAATGAAATACACATTCATTTTTTAAATGCTTTTGGGTTTGTTTTGGGTTGGTTTTTTGGGGTTTTTTTGGTTTTTTTTCCAAATGTAAAAGACTAGACACTCTGCAAAACAGCATCATTTCTGTGTTGGATTTTTTAGTGTCCTGATTTGGACCTCTTGTAGGATTCAGTCACATTTTTCTGGATAATTTTCTCATTTTTGTCATTTTAACAAAAGGATTTTTAAGACCCTAAGCGTATTATAGGTGGCTTGGCAAAGACTGTGTCTAGGCCATACATTTTTGTCAGTCTATTTGCATCAATCTGTAAAATAACATCTTGTTCTCAGCAAATATGAAATGACATCCCACAATTGACCTTAAGGCTGTTTGTGCATTCACAAAGTGTGAGAATCCAGAGTTAAACAACAGCAGCATGGCACTTCAAACTTCAGCTCAGGATGTTGCTCACAAGTTTTGTTCTGTCCATGTGCAAAAACCTCATCCAGTACATTAATTACACTGTTCTTCCTTTAGGAGTGGAGAAATACTGGACTAGCAAAGCTTAAAACAACTGTTTTAAATAATTTCCTCAGTGTTGGAATTAGGATACAGACTTCTCACTGTATTTTGTAGGGTTCTACAAATGCCAAGGAGCTTTCTGCAAAAGGTGTGAAGATTTGGGATGCTAATGGGTCGCGTGAGTTCCTGGATAAGCAGGGTTTCAGCACCAGAGAGGAGGGTGATTTGGGACCAGTGTATGGTTTCCAATGGAGGCATTTTGGAGCAGAATACAAAGATATGCACACAGGTAATCTCATCCAAATACAGCCTTGAGTGCTCAGTGAGACAGCTGTGACACATCACTTCCAGAAGTCTGCGTGGAATGGGCTGTTCTTAAAGAACCATTCACAGTAAGCTGATAGCCAGAATAAAGGGTGTTAGAGAGAGTTAATTTAACTTTTTTTTCCTTACTCAATATTAATTATCTTGAAAGATGTAGCTTTGTATACTATAGTTTGGTAGTTGTGGAACAGGTGAGTCATAAGGCACACACTGTTACTCTTTCACCTACACCGGTTTTGTTTGCTGAGAGCTGGAAGGATGTGTGTGCTGCAGTCCAGAAACCTGAGCTAGCTCTCTTTGATAACAGTGGAATACAGACTGCCATCTCTGAATATGAGTGCAGGGTCCTTGAAATTGTTCTGTTGGAAAGAACTGGCATTAGTGCACTACATTCACTGGAGGCAGTGGAAGAGAAAGATTTTTCCATTCTGCATCTGGAACAAAGTAGGATGTTTCCATAGCTGATGATGCTGTGGACAGAACAGCTGTGACAGGTTCTGATGTGATGCAGTACCTGTTGGTATTTTCAGTGGAACTGGTTTATTTGAACTGACTTTCAAATGTATTGATTCCTCTTTTCCAAGTCACTGAAGGAGAAGATGTAGAAAATGCTTAGAGTACTGCCATTAAGAAAAAAACAGATTTTCACTATCTGGTGTGATTTTTTTGAACTTGGATTAACAACATGTTTAGTTATCTAGGTGGGGTTTCTCATTTGTTTGTTTTTTGTTTTCAGTACAGCCTCAAGTTGCAGCTCAGATATTAGACTTAGTATTGGCATGTTGACCACCAGCAGAATACAGTTTCATGGTAACACAAGTGATACAAACTGTGAACTGACACATCTGAAAACTTACAGAGTTTCTCATCTTAAAAGGTCTAAGGCACAACATAGCATGGAAAAAAAGAACATGAAAAGTTCCCATCTTACAATTAGATTTCCTTAAGTTGTGTTACTAAATGGATAGGTAATTAGCTTCAGGAACTAACATAACTATTTGACAAGGCTAATGGAATGGAATGGAATGCTGGCAGAAATGTTCCTTGAGCCGCTAATTGTGTATTACTACCTGGTTTGCCAGCTTGGATCTCCCTGTAACCATAATTTGGTGTTGCTGCAATAAGAGTTACTGGAAAAAAGTAGCTACCAGCCATGCTGATTCATTGGCATGAGTCAGAACACTGATTAACAACTTTTTTAGTCTGAAATTCATTCTAATGGTCAGTTAATTTCAGAAAAATTCTTACATAGGTTGTATTGACCCTAAAATTCAGTCTGTGAGTGTCATTGGGTGAAATGTAATATCCTGTGCTACCCATGATTTAGGTTCCTTTCTGGAACTAGATTCTATGAAAATGTAGTTTTCATACCTGACCCTGAGAGTGCTACATGGATTCATTTATTCATCTGTCAAAAACTTCCTACTTTTGACTGTGTAAAGAATGCTAGCACCTGGCACACTGGTCTGGGTTTTTGGTTTGTTTTTTTTTTTAATATATATATATAAGAAGGAGCACTGTAGCATGCAAATTGAATGTCTAGAAAGGCATTTTCATCTGGAAATGCAATAAGCAAATCTGTCTAAATACCGTGACTAACTAGGTGGTAATAACTTGTCCATTCCAGTACAGATCTTATCCTATTTAGGCAACAAGTCATCATGAGTGATAAAATATCATGCTTTGTCCTTCTAGTTTTTTTGTATTGCAACTTTTGTTTCTTGGGGTTTAGTGATTATACAGAATTTTTAGTTGGTATTAAAAAAAGTCAAGTTGTTGAAAATGGAATAAATAGGAATGGTCCTATTTCAGCAGGTGCTAAAGGTACTCAAAGCACACAAAAGAGTTGGGGGGACATAGGAAAATATAATGAGAATTTTACAAGCTCTGGAGCATCCTAAGAAAGACCAAGAGCAACGTATGTTTGGATGGTGCCAACTTACTAATCAGTTTCAAAGTTGTGATAAAATCTTCAGTGGTTCTCATTTGGGTATCACTTTTCACTGGGACATGGGCTGGATATTAAAAAATACCATGACTTGAATCTGTCCGGTTTAGATCTTATTTCTTATATTTCTTCAGATTACTCCAACCAAGGAGTTGATCAGTTGCAAAAAGTGATTGAAACGATCAAAACTAATCCAGATGACAGAAGAATCATTATGTGTGCTTGGAATCCCAAAGGTATTGGAACAGCTGGTGTAAAGTGAATGTGGTTACACATTATATTGCTGTGTGCTAAGCTGTGCTCTGTTCCTGTGTCAACAGTCAGTTCCATTCGGTGTCCTTGTTCATTCTTTATAAAACTACTAGGAGTGCAGTAAAAATGGCCAGGGGTTATAATCTTGATTCTCTTTCTACTTAATCCTCATGTTCAGACTTCAAAAATAATGAACCTTTAGTGTTCCTCTCCAGGTTAAAGTGAGGCATATACCAGTGTCTTTGACATACAGTCTATTCAAAGACAGTAACTCTTATTTTAAAAAGGTAAAAACCCAAACCATAAAAACTAGATTAAAGCAATGTGTCTGGCTTTTAGCCATGTAATCTATTATAAACTTAACCCTTAAAACTGGAGAACAAAAATATTATTTGTGTTGTAATTTTCTCCTTGAACATAGATTCATATGGTGAACCTGTATCATAGGAGTGATAGGGTCTGTTTATACATAGATATCCATTCACTTTGTAGGGCAACTTCTAAACAAGAGCTACTGGAAGAGGATGTTTAACTTTCACCAGTGATAGATCTGTGCTCAAAAAAAATCACACAGCATTTTCCACTGTTGTCTGAAAGGGTATGCCACATGCTATTGCTGTTACTTTCAAGGGTAAACATTCTCAGAAGATATCTGGTGAAGGTTTTCCTTGCCAAGCTGTAATTTTACTCTACACTTTTTAGGAGTAGAAAAACACTCAAAAGATCTTCTGGTTTCTGATTTCTTTTTCTAAATGATCATTACTTTTATGTCTCAACAAGCACATTGCAGCAGGAAGAGAGTAAGATAAGACAGTTGTAATTCACTTTAGGGTATATGCTTAATTTTACTCTTAATGTCTTCCTTTAGGGAATTCAACTGTCTCACCAGGGTTAGTAGATATAAACTGCTGTAATCAGTTTAAAATGCTGTATCATGGCATAAATCTGTTCTGTGGAATATCTGTTTATGACTTTCTGGTCATACAACCCAGGAGACAGCTTGTCATGCATGACCTGGACTTAATTGCTTGGGCAGCAGGTGCTTATAAACAAGAGAAAAAGCAACAGAATGACAGTGCAGTTGGCTCTCTACTGTATCTCATTACATGCATGTTTTGGTTTTGCATCTTCTACATTCATAACACACTAATGCTGTTACTGTTTTCTCTCCCCCGCCTTCTGTACCTCAATTCCTAGATATTTCCCTGATGGCTTTGCCTCCGTGCCATGCCCTTTGCCAGTTCTATGTTCTAAATGGTGAATTGTCTTGCCAACTCTATCAGAGGTCTGGAGACATGGGACTAGGAGTGCCCTTTAATATTGCCAGCTATTCACTGCTCACGTACATGATTGCCCATGTCACAGGGCTGAAGGTAGGCTATTTTTAATCATTTTATTTATTCTTGTTTGAGAAATGAGGGACTAAAACATAAGGCTCTTCGTGTCATGTCCAAGAAGAACTGGAATGAACATGCTGTTTGAAATCTTGCTGGAATATGTGTAAAAAAGAGCCCTGTGAATTCAATGTGAATTGCCTCTGGTTTTTATGGGCAGTTAGAATCGGCAATGTAAGAAGTTTTAAATTCTGGTGGAGCAGAAAATCCTTTCAGGTCAAGACTGACTTGTTCACTAGTCTTAGGTATCTGAACTGACTGCTTGTCCTTATGGGATAGTAATATACAAGTGATTAGATTTTGTAGCATGTTTATTGGAAGTGAACAGTACCTCAGCAGTTGCTGTCAAGGTTCTAATTTGGATATTCTGCCCGCCTAAATTCCAGCTGTGTATTTTTTTGATTTCCTAATGTAGATGATTATGTCAAGTCATCTTGTCAAGTATGTGCTCAAATAGCTCCTGCCCTGACTTCAGGGCTGCATTTTGTAATTTGGCAGAGAAACTTAAATGCATGACAGTCTTGTACAAGGGAAAACCCCTTTTCTTTAGGGCACATAAAAAATTGTACTAGAAAGGCCTTCTGGGCCTAATCCTTCTGCCACCAGCAACATGAAGGGGAACTTCCTAGGACAGGGCAATAGGGAAGAATTAGACTTCACAGCAACTGCAGAAATTAGCCCAAGATACTAAAAAAAGTGAAGTTAAAAATTATGCCCAGCTGTTGCCTGTCAACCACTTCCTCTCCTGGCTTTGGTGGTTTTCAGTGTAACGTATCTGAGGGCTGATAGACACTGGTCAGGGGCCAGTAAAAGAGCCAATGAAACCTCCCCACATTAAATTTGATTGTTCAGGGGCTTCTAAGTCTCAGAATTTGCAAGCTTGCAAACTCCATCTGGGTGCTTGCCTGTGCCTGACACCTCCAATGCTGTTTAGTAGTGCCTGAGGCAACTGCTCTGAAGCCGGCTTTGGTGAGTTGTAGTTACTAGAGGTGGAGTGGAAAAGCTGGATGTCACTGCTGCACCTGTTTCTGTCCCAGTGAGCAGATCAATACTGCTCCATTAATTTACCAAAGCTACTGTCATAGCAGTAAGATAGAAAGATTGAAAGATTTTTTTTTTTTTTTGTAAACTAGTGGAAATTTCATTGTATTTTCCATTAATTATGCATTAGTCAGAGAAGCTTGTTCCCTTCACTGCTTCCAAGGATACAAACCAGCACAGAAGCTGCAATTCCACACTAGCCAGATGCTGAGAATCAATACTGTAAGTATTGTAATGTTTTGCTTTCTTGGAACCTGACTGTTTGAAAACCATACATATTCTTCATTCTTTTCAGCCTGGAGAGTTCATACACACCTTAGGGGATGCTCACATATATCTGAACCATGTTGAACCTCTGAAAGTCCAAGTAAGTACTTGGTACTCTGTCTTTCTATCTTCCACAGTGCTTATTCAATGTAAAATTACCTTGATATTTTAAATATCCTTTTGCAGTTCTTAATTTGTGTGGCTTTTTTTCTCATTTCTATCCTAATAACTGTAGTATCTTAACATCTGTTCAGTTCAGGTTGCAAACAGAAATACAATACAAACAGGATTGAAATGTACATCTGTGTATTACTCTAGAACCAAGTTAGACATCCAGAATCTGTACTTTTAACTTTGAAAATAATTCCACCTAATCAAAATAACACAAAATAAAATGTCTTAGTGATACATCAGAAAAGGATGACTTAAAAATCAGAGTAATACTATTTAGCTGAGAAAGGCTACATTTTCTATTTGTTGCAGTACGATTAAATCAGTGTTTGATTTGATTAGACTAAGCTTGGACCGATTGTCCTTATTATTAGTATGGTTCAAAACCATCCAGAGTAGTAGTTATTGATTCAGACCCAAACGATGAGAAGTGAGAAGCTGTAGAATATTTGATGCATGTTTGGGTCAGATTTTCCAATTTAATTTCCCCTGGAAGGAAAATAATCTGTAACCACCAGAACTGATTTGCCAACTGAAAGTACTTGCAGCGCATTTGGACTATCAGGGAATTCACCTGAAAATTATGTTACTGCTCCGTGTAAAAATACTAAGGTGGATTCTACCTAACTGTATTGGAATTTTTTTCAATTTTTTTTTTTTTCTTAGAGTAAATCTTGGTGGGAAGGGAAAGCCTACATAGTGTAATCTGATTTTGAACAGAGATTGAGAACACAAAGTCTCTGCTTTCAAGTATTAGCTTTATGCAGTAAGCTTGCTTTTATTTCAGCTTCAGAGGGAACCAAGACCTTTCCCCAAACTCAGAATTCTTCGTGAGATTAAAGACATCAGCTGTTTCGGGGCAGAAGACTTTCAGATTGAAGATTATAATCCTCATCCACCTATTAAAATGGAGATGGCTGTCTAATGCTATAAACCAGCATAAAATATTAATATGGAAATGTACCTAAGCTATTTAGTTTCTCTAAAGTGGTGGGGCTTTTATGTACTTCAGAAGTACTAATGTACAAATTTGCTTTACTGTTAAATAGTCACAGACCAGATTTGCCTTCAGTCCTGATACCCTGTAGTTGTACGGGACAGATGATTATTCCTGATATGCTATGCAGATGTTAAGCCAGTTTTGTTAGAGAGCTACTTTTTTACAGGTTGTTTCAGTTACCAGTGGTCATTTCTGTTACCCTTGAGTTCCTGTGTGTGAGAAGCACAGGCTTACGGGCTTGATTTGGGACTGAAAATAAGAATTTGTATGTGTGATAGAGGCTTCCTTCAAGGTGGGAGAAATTGTCAAATATATTCTAAAAAGTGTATGTTTAATAAAGCTTTTTAAAAAATATCTTCTGGAAGGCACGATGCATATTTAATTCTGGTGTGAATTTTTATAGGTAGTAGTAAAAAAGGGTTGGAAAGCCAAGTGGCCTGGAGGAGGGGTAACATCTGGCAAGGAAAAACAAACTTCCCACGGTCTTCACAGATGAACCATCAGGAAGGCAAAAGATTTTAATGGAACCTTGCTGGAAATACAATCTCTGTATAATGTCTCTGTAGCTGCAAATTTGTTTTATTCCCCAGCCCCACATAAATTACTAATTTGATATAAATCAAAGAGAGTTGCAGTTAAATACAGGTTACCAGATAATATTAGTAATCAGCTGTCTGTCACCATTTAAAATCAGATCCCACAAACATATGGACTACTTTTGCAGCCTGAAGCAGGAAAACCTAGAGATCATAGTATTTTTAAGAATGCGGTTCATGAATTACATTCTAGCAGAATTCAGCTTTCAGTTCTCCTTATCCTTGTAACTTCTGCAGTAACTTATAAAATTTCTCTTCAGGAATTTAATTGTGAGTAGATGTGTGGTTAATATTCAGACATAGGATATGCAATACATATTTGAACGTGCGGAACAATGCATAGTAATTTTTAAATTAAATTTTAAAGTCAATAAACTGGTAAATGTTGGAAAAGTTTACAATTTCAGATAATTTTAAGAATTTAATAATCGATGTACTTTCATTCCTGCATAAGAGGACCATTGACTCTTTCTTAAACCAAACTGATAATGACTTTGAAATGCAACCTTTCTATAAAAATTATTCTCATGTCATTATACTGGTTTTTCTTATACTGATCACTGATACGCAGACAAACTTTTTCCTGACATTTAGCCCAACACAAGAAATTGCACCAAAAAAAAAAAAATCTGCCTGTTGTAAGCACACCAAAAGTTAAGAGACCACTGCATATTAGAGAGGTTCTTAATATACACTGTAGTGCATCATTCTTGAAGAGAGATGATCAGACTGTGCTCTTTCATATTAGATCCTGTGAGAAGCTTGGAATGGTCAAACCACATCCTTTTGTGAGGCTGCATTAAATGGATGCTCAGTAGCCAGCCTGTAGTTGAAACACACTTGGGTCTTCTCTCAAATTACTGACCTCACAGGTAGTATGAGCATTCTTGTTACCACACCTGAGAGCTTTGTCACATGCTCCTCCTAATAAACTTCATCCCAGCTCTACTAGTCTGATATTCTAAAGTCACCTAGTTCAGATGGTCCAGGTGTTAGCTTTCCATTAATGGTATGTCCCAGCTGTAGGTTGTCAGCCACCTCTGTGTGCATACTTTTATAAATTAAAGGTTCTAGAGTGTTCCTACAGTCCTCTAAAAGGAAACAGATTAAGCTGCACATTCACTTAGCAGTTCTGCCTACACTTAGCAAGTAAAGTTCCTTTTGCTGGAAACTGCTTTATGTAACACTGCGGATAAGGTGGATTCTGCAGGACATTTTAGCAAGTGTAGCCAGAGAGGATGTGAAGTAAAGCTGGCCTCAGGGCTTTCCTAGTGGGAATCAGCAGTCTCAGTGGTTATCCAGGACAGGAATACCTAGCCAAGAGAAGAATTCAGAATGAGAATCATTTACTTCATAAATTACAGAGGAGTTAGGTGTATAGACATACATAGCATACATAAGCAGACCAGTCTCTATAGCTCTGGAAGAGCTCCTGGTTTTTAGTATAGGAATTAGTTACAACTTCACTGTTTCCCTTTATCAGCGCAGTTTACCACCAATAGCAGTTGAAGTGAAACTTATACCTTGAAGACCAAGGAGGTTTATGGTGCTCAAAAGATCAGAAAGATGTAAAAGGCATTTCAACAGCACACTTTAATGTGACTAAAAGTAAAAATACATTTTAAAATTTATAGGTATGAGACTTCTAGGAGCTTTCATGCAAAAATATGAGTATTTGAAGAAGTTTAATATATAAACAGGAGGTACTCAAGGGATTTTGATTTGCAAAATATGAATACGGTTCATGCTGCAAAGATGTCTACTATGACTGCAGGCCATATTCAGAGCAGTGTTTTAGGCAAAACATGAGACATTGCTTTGATATTTTCAAGAGGTGCATCCTTGTATCATTTCTCCACTTTCCAAGGGCCATTCAATAACTCACAGATAGCAATGAAATTTCTTACTACTTTGGTCAGGTATCAGCTTCGACATTCCACCTTAGATGAGTTTTGTAACCCACACTATTTCTGAGGTGTTATGGTATGTTGCAAAATTTGCCTTACTGCAGTACAATAAACAATACTAGTTATCTGATTATGGTAGATGAAAGATCAGGAAAGAAAGAACTGCTGAATTTTTGAGACAAACTTCCATCTGATCAGCCATCAAAATCAAGTCCTCTAATGAGTCTGACTTGGTGAGTTTGTCACCATAGTGACTGGCACCTGTGAAGTGTCTGAATATGGAATGCAGCCCAGGTTTCAAGTGCCTTTATTTAAGCCACAAACGGTTCACATTCACCTGCCTGAAGTTTAACCCACCCTTCTAACTTCCCTTTGCAGCCCACAGGAAGGTGAGCTTGTGGGGTAACATCACAAATACATGCTGTGACCACCATGTAGCAACATGTTTTTTAAGGAAAAAAAACCAGAGCAATAACCACAGTGAGTTACCGGAGTTTTTTTATATAACTAACCTGTTTTCAAGCATTTCAGATAACTGGATATGATCAAACATTATCAAGTGCTGGACTAATTAACAGAGGTCCCCAAATCCATACTAGAGATGACTGCCACTCTAAGACATCCAAAGCCTTTCAGTGCATGACATGAAACAACAAAAGCTTACAGCAATGCATACAAGCTTATGCTCAGAAATCGCAATCATGACAGCTGAAGAAACTAATCAGGCTGCCTTGAAGGAAGGGGAGAAAAAGATTTTCTTATTGCTGCTGCATTTTGCAGAGGCTTTCTCTGGAACTTTTTGGCCATCAGCAGCACAGACAAGCTTTCATTCACACTTCCCTGTCTGCAGCTGTCAATTTGGAGACAACTCAAGGCCCTGGCTTGTAGAAGATATTTAAATATCATTCAGTTGTGGCAATGTAAGGGAGAAAGTGGAAAGTTAAGACCTGGAGACTCCCAAATTAACATATTATAAGAGCTGCTGGCAACTCATATAAAAGTACTTGAACAGTGTCCCTCCTGTGTGTGTAAATCCAAACTATTTAAATTTAAATGAGAGTTCACATGAGAATTTGGATGAACTTCAAGGATGTTGTCAGTATTAAAAATCAGCTTATACTTGTAATGTCAATAACACTACACCTGACACAATGAACTGCGGTACACTGAAAAAAAATCGATGTGTGCCAAAGGGCATAGTTGTACTGCTTTGAGTTTGGAAATCACTGCCACTTAACTGGATGTTGAATCTCGTAAATGAAAGTGAAAATGCCGAGTGAAAATGGTTGCTCCATTCCAAGCCATGGGCTCAATGTGCACAAAGGCACGCTGAGTTTGTAGTGAGGCTATTATGTAATGCTCACACAAACTGATTGGGCAGCTCTGCCAGATAATTGCCTCACACACTCCCTCAAAATCGTTTTAGCATTTAGGCTCCTTTGGGAGCAAAGTCACACCCCTCTGGTCACCTACTGTGTCCACAAGGTAGGAACTAGGGGCACTCTGGAGACAGCATGCTTAGAACTGGGCAGCTTTGGGATGTGCTTGCCTATGTGAATAAGCAGCTATTTCCATTTTGAGGCAGCTAAAGTGAAAATAGCAGTGATTCTACTGCAGAAAATCATTTTTCCTCCTGGAGACCAGTCCACCAGATGAGAGATGGCCTTGTAGCTGAAATACACTTGGATAAGAGTTAGGATTCAATTTCTAGCTGTGCTGCAGTGCTACAGATTTCCTGTCTGGAGCTTGACTAAGTTGTTCTGTCAGTTCAGGCCTCATATTAATTTCCCATGTTTCTAGTACAGATAATTGTATTCCCTTTATTCACATGGGAGTTTTGTGGATAAATACATTAAATGTTTATGTGGTTCTCAGATGCTATGGTGAAAAGAAGAGAAAGGTTATATAAAACATCCCATACAGCCAAAAATTCAGGACTGGCCTTTAATATACTAATGGATAATTCAAACCCATCCTGCTAGATAGTCATTATAAAACACCCCTCTCTGCAAATAAAGTGTCCTATCTACTGGTAGACAACAGCTGAGTGTGAGAAGTACAGCAGTATAGCAGGGCTTGGTATGAGAAACTGGCAGCAGAGGAATTATGCTAATGTCATCACCGTTGTTTCCAGTTGCTGCAGACAACCGAGAATTTGTTAATTCACATTGTTTGGCTCTGTAGATTTGGTGTCAATACTTGGCAAAAAGACGGGTGCAATAAAAGACAATTTACTTTAATCTGGAGACCGGTGTTCTAAAAAAGTATCAGCCTGTCTGCTGACATCTTGCTATATATGATATATCTGGGATTTAGTTCTGGTCTTTGGAGTCATTAAAAATAATTCATGCAAAAAGTATTTAAATATAGCTGACTGCAGTGACTTACTACTAATGCTAGCAATGAGTTTCCTTGGGGGAAAGGACAGGTTTCACTCTCTTAAAATAGCTGCAAATGTACCAGACAAATTCCTGCTAAGGCCAGACAGGGCACTGAGTGCACTGACAGACTGTGACCAGTCTCACCTGGGGCTCACACATTCTGCCCACAGGCCTTAGTTTCTGCCTGGCTTGCATGGTGTACCTGCCTCCAGCTGTGCTACAGCTGTGGACGTGTCTAGCCATGGAACAACACCCCATCCTGGCTAGACACACCCTGGGCCATGTCTGACCATGGTTCTCCTCACTCCTGGCTTCTGCTCATCCCCATCCCCAGGGAGGTGCCCAGCGCTTGAGGCTGGGGCCACCTCACCACCCCTACCACCCCTGCACCCAAATAGATGTGGGACAAGCCCTGTGGCGCTCCCTGACAGCTCTCAGTCCTTGGGAGCGGCTGGCCCCCATGGAATCCTGCCTGCCAGGTATCCCAGGCTGCCTCAAGCCCTAAACCAGCAGTGCAGAGCCAGGCCTGCAGCTGCACAGGACCTTGCCTCACAAACCTGGCACAACTCTGGGTTCTGACCCTCTGTTGTGGTTTAACCCCAGCCAGCTACCAGCCCCAAGCAGCCGATCACTCATTTCTCCACCATCAGGACCAGGGGTGGAATTAGAAGGGAAAAAGCTGGAAAATTCAGATTGAGATATGCACAGTTTAAAGGAGAAAGCAAAAGCTGTGTACACAAATAAAGCAAAACGAGGAATGAATTCACTGCTTCCCACGGGCAGCCAGGTGTTCAGCCATCTCCAGGGGAGCAGGGCCCCGTCACATAACAATTACTTGGAAAGACAATCGCCATCACTCCAAATATTCCCCTTCCTCCTTCCTCCCCCCATTTTATACACTGAGCATGACACCACTCTGGAATATCCCTTTAGTCACTTTGGGTCACCCATCCCAGCTGTGTCTCCTCCCAGCCACCCCCAAGTTCCTTGCCAGCATGGCAGTATGAAAAGCAGAAAAGGCCTCGGCTTTGTGTAAGCCCTGCTCAGCAATAACAAAAACATTTCTGTATTATCAACCCTGTGTTCAGCACAAACCCAAAACATATCCCTTCCCTAGCCACTGCGAAAAAATGAGCTCTACCCCAGCCAAAACCAGCACACCCTCCCACAGCACTGGCCGTGCCCACAGGCTGAGTGTGACTGAACCCCTCACAAGGGGGATTTGATGCTCTTCAGGGGCCATCCGAGAACCCCTGCTTTGACCCCCACCCACAAGCCTGCCCAGGGCTCTGGGGCTACACAGGATCTGCCTGAGCCCTCCACCTGCCTCCAACAATCCCTGTCCCTTTTCCATTTCTGTGTCCCTGCCCTGGTTATGTGTGTCCTGAAATACCCCTACACCCCACAGCAACTAAGTCCCTCTTCAGCAAATCCTTCAGAGAGCGCCCGCTTCTCTGTTGGGTGAGAGGACACATCTCTCTCAGAGGGAGCTCGGGCAGAGGGCACTGAGGGCAGGAGCAGCCCTGCCGGCCCTGTCCAGCCGCATGAGAATCCCGCCCCCATCAGCCCTGGGGGCCATCTCAGCTCAGGACATGGCCCCAGTCCCTGCCGGAGCCACCCCAGGGGTGATCACAGCTGTGCAGGGCCCTGCACTGATCCGGACCCTGAACCGCAGGCTGAGCTTGACCTGGGCCTGACTTCATCACCATGGACAGGCTGGCAGGCCCTGGGCTCTGTCTGACCCTGGTCCCCGGGACACACCTTGCCCTCAGAGCTGTCTCGGCACCATAATCTTGTCTGGTAACATTCTCAGTCCTGGCTGTTCCCTCAGACCTGCCCTTCCAACCATGCTCCCAGCGCCAGCCCTCCTGCACCCCTGGCAGTGACACTGGTGCCACTGAGAGGATGACTTGCAGCTTGCTAACAGCAGGATTTCCTGGAATATTGATACTTACATTTGAGTTATGGCAGCACAACTAGAGTTGGTACAATTAGAGAAGCCTGGAACCTTCCCACTCCAAACCTCACTCCTTCATATAGCCACTGCAGGGTCATGTCTACACATGCACTGCTGTGCTGAGCAAAACACTGGCTGAAGCACCAAAACCACAGAGCAAAATGAAAATGGGAGCTGGGTAATCATCCTTGGGCTACAGGATTCATCAGCTTCATTGGCCCTCCAGTGCTCTACAGACCACATTGTCCAGCCCGCACTGTTCTGCACAGATGTTATCCAGGCTGTCTCTTGGACCTGCAGTGTGCTCCACAGAGCAGCATAGACTTCATCTTTGTACCTTCCTTCTCTACCCTCCATATATGGCCAATCACTATCACAGGATGCATTCTTTCCTGTTTCTCACTGCTGTTAGAAATATGAAATTTTAGCAGTTACTTTTATACTAATACTGAAAAATTAAATCAGATATTTCCAGGTTGTTCACAAACATTGCATGTGGGAAGAATGAACCAAGGAGATAAGGTGAAGAGAGACAACCTTGGTAGGGAATAGCTGAAATAGAGACCAAGTAATTTTCAGCTTTAGTGTTTAACTTCACAGAAAGGAATTTTGGCACTTGCTCCAAAGGTTATGCAGTAGAGTCATTAAACAAACAGTAATTAGGAAAAAGCCCAAAGCACTTATACATATACTCACATGTTTTCTGGTAGCTGCACCAATTCCTAGCGCTGTTAAGGCCTGCAAGGAAATAACAAACATTCAAGACTTGCTTCTGGTTTTCTGAATTCCCAGTGGAGCTACTCAGTAGCACAAAGGATGGAATAACAGCACACTGTTTTCTATGTGTTTTATAGAAAATGTAACACATGCTATAAAACTCTTTATTGATTTTTTTTTTCCTGCTTTCTCTTGTCCACAAGCAATGTAAAGAATTATGTAACAGGGTGTGTGGAGCAGTAAAGAAATGCACATACAGTACATCTGGGGTTTTAACAGTGCTGCTAAGTATAGCATGTTAGGAATAGAAATTCTGAACCGAACTTCCAATTTCACTGGAAACCACATATTTTTTTTAAAAAAGTCCATTCTCATTTCATAATAAATGTTGGCTGCTTTCCTTATGCAAGCATTGAAGTACTTTTACACATTCTTTTAGAAGGAAACTATTGATTTAAACTTAAGGGAATACAGGTGCAGAATATGTATCAACATCCTGTAGCAAATACATTTAATAGTATTCTGAACCACTAGTTCAAGCTGAGCTCTGAGTATGTGAAGAAACAGTATCAACATTACAGCAGTACTGACAGGAGTCACTGTAGTATTATTGAAATAAAATATTAAAACTCCAAGCTCTGAAACAGTTGCATGTCCCATCTGGATATGCATATCCTCATCTGGAAAAGTTGGCTTCTTAATGCACAAGGGTTTAAACTCAGCTGGTTCAGTGACCCACTCTATTGCTTCCTTTATTTCACATTTTTTGCTTTGCATTCAGCATCTGGGATAAGAAAAATAAGAATCAAATACAGTGAAGGTTTCTAGAGAGTTATTTTTCCTGTCAAACTGCAAAATTTTTATGAAGTGGTAGAAATGGAGGAAATAGAAAGCAAATGAAAAGCTGGAATTGCTGTTCTGTCTGTATCATACTTTTGGCTGTACTTATGCAGAGTTGCAATGACTATGTCAATATCCAGACTAGGTTCAAACTAAGCAGATCAGGACCTGTAGGAAGTAGAGCAGTCTTCTGTGGAAATGAGTATATCTTTGGCAGCACATACTTCAGTAAAGCACCCTAAAACATGGACATGGCTGCCTGAAATTTTCAGCAGAAAACCTTCTTGACAAAAAAAAAAAAAAAAAAAAAAGTGCAGTAGTTTAAATAAGATGAGTTTTTGAAGCAGCATTTCTCTCCCACACAAGGGAGAATTTTTCTTTCTATAAAAAATGAATCATCTGAAAATTACATCATAATTCCTCTGCAGGCTCTTCAGGTCTTTGCCATCCTATATTGACAGAGTTCCTGGTTCAGCATTCCATGATTTATGGCATCCCATGAAAGCTGTGTGCTGCACTGCAGCGCCCAGAGTAGGTCAGCAGCTGTGGTGTGTCAGTGAACATATGGGGTAAAGAATCTAAACCATAGCAGTTAACAGAGTACCATTTCAAAATAAAAATGAGTGACTTTCATCTACTTTTTAATTTTCACTCAAATATTTTAGTTTGAATAACTTATTTTCCAGCTTATTTTTGGCCAAATATCCGTTAAAAATTATTAACAGGCTTTACTCTGGAAGCCTCCCTGTGTATAAAAGCCACTTTAAATCTTCTAAAAGACAATCCTGGTAATGGAGTTCCCCTGCAGACTCGAATTTCTGGCACAGAAATACAGGATAAAATTCTTAGTAATACATTTACTTTGGTCATTTCCAATACTGCTGTTTGCTGAAATATATCAACATTTGTTGATATCATTATTCAGGATTTGGAGAAGGAAAAAACCAGTATTTGTCAATAAATGCATATAAGAGATATTTCATCTAATGGTTTTAAATAGAAAATAACATAGTATAGTAGCAAAAAGTGATATTCACAGTTATTTTGTCTGGCCAATAATTTCTTGTATAGATCTCAATCTGCAGATATCATTCTGTAGATAAGCACCCACTTTTACTTTGAATGTATATACATACTTGGAACATGAAATAGATCACTTCTGAATGATAATGGGGCCATAACTGGAATCCATAAACTAGATTTTACAATTTTAGCATCACTGTCTTACAGAAAGAACTTCCTTGTTACTTCTTCTCCCTTGTGAGTAAGCTTCATCCTACTCTGAAAATAAAACAGCGATGGCATTTTCCAAGTCAACGGAAACACGTTTATCTTCACTTGTGATCAGCCCTCAGCTTTCCCACACCTCTCCTGTTTTCCTGCAATGCAGCACTATGCAGTAGTGGAAGGGGGGAGTGTCTGGGAGAGATACAGAAGCAAAGTCATCACTGCCCATATCACAGACCTGGAAGACTTAGATTAGGCCCAGTTTGTCCTTTCAAAGCACAAAACACAGAGGTGTAACACTCAAGTCAAGTGTTTACTATACATTATCCAGCCCTCTCTCAAGGCCTATGTGTGCAGCTGCAAGCTAAGTTGAATCAATTTATTATATATCTCCAAATAATTCCACCACACTGCATCTAGAATAATATTAATTTACATGTAATTAAAATAAGCTTTTTATTTCTTCCTCACAAGTAGCTAGAAGAAACCATCAGAAAATGAGATCAGGTATATCAGTAACATACAGCTGAACCAAACTCCTCGACCCAGCTAACTGTAACGAATAATAAATTTTTCTAATCCAGGTATGAACATCTCATAGCTTGGCAACAGTGTTTCTAGGTATACCAAGGTGTATATTTTCTGAAAGAAAAATACCAGCTGCATTAACTTGATCTGACACCAATAAACTGAGACAGAAAGTCAAGCACATGCAGCTCTCTCTGGCAATAGGGATGCTGTTTATGAAAGAAGCCAGGGGCCCTCTGCTATTGACAGTTCCACAGTATCCCTCAAAGTGATGGCAACCAGAATTTCTGGATTAAACCAGCATTTATCAAATTCTGAGGTCTGTGTTGGCTCTGAAGAAGATATCCCCATTTCTTATCCAGGAAGTTACCGCAGGTTAAGGGTACTGTGCTTCTCAAAGCACAGTATCTATCCAAACATAGATTTTATCTACTTTTATTAACACTCTCAATGATCATACTTTTGGTTGATTCATAGCACTCCCCTGAGAATTCCTGTGTGCATAAGCCCCTTGCAGAAACCAGCAACAGCTCTACCTATGCAAACTGCCTGTTACACACAATATGCCAACAAAGAAATTTCCATTTCTATGATAGTTCCTTGGATATATCTTCATTCATAAACACTCTGCCTAGCAGGGAAAATCCCTGAAACAGTATTAAGCCCACTTTTTTACCTCCCAAATGGACCTGCAATGATACATTTCAGTCAGTCCAGCAAAACTTTTAAGTGTTTAGGAGCAATGAGTAAACACTGCTCCTAAAAGTAAAAAGCAGTGAGAATAGATTGTCATCTGTTAGCATTTCCCGCTTCACATACTATTTAAAGTTTTACAGCTATAAAGTTGAACGTTCAAACATGTTTTAACTGCTGGTCTGAGTAGCCCAGACAGGAATAGGATCCTGAATAAGCCAGATATCCATACTTTAATATTTTCTGTTCTGAAGCAGACAAGAATAATTACAAGTCAGGCTGTGTTTTAGTCTAGAGTGTATTATTTTGTTTAATAATGCATCAAAGAATGTTATTTGGGAAAACTGAAAGATTGGAGATGTTTTTACTTCTTTATTTTTCCCAAAACCTGGCATTTTAATCAAATAGATCAATTTGGACAAATAAGCCGTCCCTCTTCTCCCTAGCTATTTTACTGCAAGAGAACTGCAAAGCAGATAAGTCCTTGGAATAAGCAGAGATCAGCACAAGCTCCTTGCTAACCCAATGCAAAGAGTTACATGCCAAAACATCACCAATGTGGCACAAACCTGATGTTTGACACTGCACTCCTGGGACACACAATAAGATGCCAACAAACAGACTTCATCTCACACAGTCCTGTTCCTACTCCCTAAGAGATGCAAGTAACTGTTTTCATCAGGTACAGATGTATTTAAGTTCACACCTGTCTTTTTTCCCAAGCAGACCATTTTGGAGTATTTCTGTAGAGGAACAAGAATGAATATCAGATTATGCTGAACTGGATCAAATTCTCCTCACACTCCAGATTTCATCACTACTGTTGCTCCTCCAGCCTGTCAGTTCCACAGGCTGATGGTGTGTTCCTGACAGGGTTACTCCCATCAAAACTGATGAGACAAATCCAGGATTAGGAAAATGGAGGGTACCAAAACTCCAGCTTTGAAGGAAAGATGATTTACCACAAGCTTCCTCATCTGGTAGCACACCAGTAATATATCTCTATTCCATGCAGAATAGCAAATTCTTGGCAGCCTTCTTCAAGTGTGACATATAAAATAAATATATCCCATAGCATAATAAAACATTATGATGAAAAAAAGATCAAGTAATGCTAGTCAATAGAGGAATGGTTGTCAAATTTTTCCCCATTTTTCTGAAGCAAGCAGGGAGTTCAAACAGCAGATACTCTAAACCTTCACACCCCCCTCCCTCATCAGCTTGTGTTGCACTGCCAAATGTGTGTTTGCCTAATTTCATGGCTGTGAGTAGTTGATAATAAGCCCTTTTCAGCTTCTTTTTAAACTCTATCCAAGCAGGAGTAAAGGATTAAACAGAAAAGCCAAGTCACACTATTTTATCTATCAAATTAAAACAGAGAACCACCCCGTTCTCATATGTCCTGCTCTCAGAAAAGGAAATACAAAGTTATTTTAGAACAGGATCTTTTAGATCTTAATACTGAAGGGAATTCCTCCCGAAATGACTGATCACTTCAGCAAATAGATCAACACATGAAGGCCAAGCATTTACTAGCAGACAATGGTAGCACAGGCAATTAAATGACTGAGTTCGTAGTTTTCAGTAAGGAGCTGTTTTTGTGAAAAAGCCCACAGCTATTAAAAAAACTAAAACAAACTCCCAATTATCCAGACTTAAAGAAAAGCAGCTTCTTGTCCAAACGCTAAAGAAAGACCTACAGATTAAAGCACCTTTTTTAAGCACACAGCTTCCTATAGCTGTAGACATCAGTCCCCACTGCCAGCTGCTATGTGAGAAAGGGCTTTTCCTGCAAGCTGTAGGTAGAGGTTCCCCAGGAGAGGGCCTAGTTTGCATCTCTGCTAGAGGGCAGACACTGGAAGAGGGTATGTTGGGAGGAAAGGACTTCTCTGGGCAGAAAGCAGCACTCCCTGCCGGTGACACAGCTTCTGTCTGAAACAATCTGAAAGACAATTTTTGTTGGGATGCCAGCTAAAACATGTACTCCTCTAATAGGGCCCAGTTCCTTTACACTTTCTGGCCATGTTGACCTGTAACTTTCACATAAACTAGAAAACTAAACAAATTAAATAATTGGAACCACAGTGATACCATAACACATGGATGGTTCTTTCTTTATGATGAAATGTCACAAAATGCAAGTAACATTTACATTTGGCATGCAAAATGAATTCCTGACACTAAAGCAAAGTGGTTCTCAATACCAAGCAAGAACAATTTGACACTTTCTCCTGAAAGTCATTAAGGACTGAGAATCCTTTTTAACCTGGTTTCATTATGGAAGCAGTATTGGTAGAGTGATTATTAAAAAAGGTGTTGAGAGATAATGACTGTGGGTTTGTGGGAGTCTAATATATGAGGATGTGAAAGCTTTTCCCACTAAATTTATTTAATTTATAACAGATTGCCACAAATACCACAAAAATGGCCACTAGAAAACATATATTAATAAAATTAATATGAATGAATATGTATCAAGTTATTACAAATTAATATCTGCCATCAATAATATATATTATCAAACAACAACAAGGTATCAATTAATAATAAACATGAACCTGTACTGGGGTACAACCAGTGACAGCAGCAGCCAAGTAGTTATATACTATTTTAGATTACTGTTTACCATGAATGAAGCAAATTTATTAATGATATAACAGCAGATATTTTTCTGATTACTTATATTAATCTTTATGCTATTGGTATGAAGTGAATTAGCCAGATTTCAAAAGCAGCAAAAACCATCTCAAAAGGTGGGAACAACCTGAGGGACTAACCCTTCCTGAAAGAGAGGAGGACAGAGCTAGACAGTTAGAAAGCTGGTAAAGTCCCATTTCCAAAATGATCCATATCACATACTCTTTTTTTAGCCAGGTGCCCCTGGGGAGAGCCCAAATGCTTATAGAAAGGTTGTGTGGGATTTAACCATGAAGTTCTTAGACTCATTTTTGGATAAACATTAATCGTTTTTATAACACAGTCATAAGAAGGAATGGGGCATTGAGCAGCCAGTAGATCCTGTTTAATTTCTATTTTTCAAAGACAGTTTGGGGTGCTGTTTTCTGTTCCTCCAGAGCTTTTTTTTTTTTCAGACTGTTTTCCACCTTCACATGACAAGTTGTTGTTACAGTCTCCTTGTTTGGTGCTTATCAGTGGTATCTGTGGATGTTTCTGGTTTCTAGGTACCTCAGCTGCACTTCAAAGAGGCCAGCTGCCCTTTTCAAGGATGTTTTTCACTAGTTCACAGGGCTGGTCCCCAAGCTTGCAGTTCCAGGCAGCCCTTTCTGTGTCAGTTTTTTTTTGAGCAGACAATATCTTTTGTTCACTAATTTTCCTTTCTAACCAGGCTATCTTTATGGCTCCTCACATCACTGCTTAAAAAGTCTATTTTTAATAAACAGGAACATGTTAACTATGCAAGATTTGGCTCCCAGATCAACAGCTTATTCAGTAGGGAAGTGGCTAAAAGGTGAAAATCTCAGATTAAAATATGTAAGTAAGAAAGTTGAAATCAAGAGAAGGGTATATGAAGAAACAAGACTTGGCAAAGATATTTTCTTTCAGAAATGCCAGAGTTCCACAAAATTACTCTGTAATGTTCTGACCAATTCCAACACTAAGTGCTGTGCAGTGGCTACAATTTTCCATCCTGCAAAAATTAAGCATGGGCAGAGTCACCAAGAACTGAGTGATGACTGTATTTCATTTGCTATTTCAAAGCCAAACATATGTATAGATTGCTTCAAAATCAAGACCACATGCAAATGAGGGCAACCAGGAGCAGAGAATCTCTCTGAGTTAATGAGCATTCTTACATTGTGGTCCTATGGGCGTCACCTTTCCCTCTTGTTTGGCCCACAGAGCTTTCAGGACAGCAGCTATAGCCAAGTGGACAGTGCCCTTCTCTGGTCCTATCTGCTGAGCTAAAAAATAGATCCCTCAGTGTCATCCACAGTGGTTTGATACTCACCGATGCCTCAGTTTCTGTTAAATTATATTTAGCTCCCCATGGTTTACAAGACTGCACTGTTGATAACACAGCGAGTGGAAAAGTCACTGATACTGCAGGGAAAAAAAGAAAAAAGAAAAAAGAAAAAAGAAAAAAAGAACAATTCATATTGGTTAAAAATTACAAAAAAGAGAAGGTGCAGAAATGTGCAACTTGCATCAAATACCCCCCTGGATTTCTGACTGGTCACTCTCACACTGGCCTGCCTGAGAGCCACATGTGTTCTCAATTTCTAAGAATGCAAATGGAACTATTTCGTGAAAATTCACAACTTACATGTTTGTTACTACCCTTCTCATGATGGCACCCTAAAATGTGTACAGCAGAGTTGCCTGTTGCTGGTAAGCACTCTGGAGAAGCCTTCAAAGTTGTTGACAATTTCTCCCGTGTCTCTATTGACCACATGAATAAAGAAAGCCTTGACAGCACATATGACTGCCAAACATAGCTGAATTTACTGCCTCATTACATCCAAATGCCTGTAACAGAAGGACTGTGGGCCCTTTCCTCAGCTGGTACTTTGAGAATTAACCTTTTCAGACAGTCTGTGAATTTGAACTACCAGCATGGAACCATTCACTTTGCACCCAGACCTGGGTGGCCACTGTCGGTTTAGTTGAATGGCCATGTTTCATCTTATGCTACCCATTTCCAGATGCATACCCCTTCCTCAAAAAAATTAATAATCACAAAGGATTTTCAAGATGAAAGTTATTCTGTATCACCTCCCACTCCACAGAGGAAGAAAACAGCCACACTGGACTGGCAGTTCAGAGAACTGTTAAGGGGACAGAGGTCATCAGATCCCATTAACCTACGAGGAAAAGAACATTTTTCCAAATTAGACAGCCTTTACATACCATCTCTTTCCAGCCGCTGCTGCATCTCCCTGAGTTGTTTTGGTACTTGCAGTCACATTCAAGCTCTCATTTACTTATAAGACATTTTGTTTCTGGCAGTGAGGTAATGGCAGTTGTGCTCCAGCTGTTTCAATCCCCAAGACTCAGGGCTGCACCAGAATTGTTTTTTTCCAGTCCCACATACCACTACTCAATGTCAACATTTATTCCAAGCAAAGGTTTTTGCCAGGGTAAACCACATGCCAACCTTCTTCAGCAAACTGCAGTGTCAGAGAAATGACAGACAGAGCATAAGCCTTGTGCCAACCATAATTTTCTTCAGCAGCAGGGAATAAACAGTCTCAAGAGTTAGGAGACAGTGATTCCAGTTCTGAGTTCTCCCTTGCTTAGGGTATTTGCTTGAGACACAAGTAACTGATGTCTGTGCCTTGCCTGTGTCTAGGTTCCTCTGCTGTTCCCACCTGCATGGGAACAACATCCCATCCCACTTTTCTTGGATGTGATGAATCATGTACTACAGTGCCTGAGGTCATTTATGTATCTAGGCAGGTTGTACTACGCACATTTCACCCATGACGACAGGGAGGGTTTTCAGCATCTTACAACAAACCAGGTGATACACAGACTCCAATATAAGATAATGGTTTGTTCCTAAAGAAGCTTAAAATAACTGAGTACGTACTTGCCAGATTCTAAGTGAATAAAAAAAACCCTCAAACGAGACATTTCTGTGAGAAACAATTGCAAAGGTAGATTGAAGGAGGAAAAGGCATGATATCATCAAGTCAGAGGTTTTGTGGGTGTTCAGCTGAGTGCCTAGAAGGTTTTGACATATTGGCAGTGTCAGTGAAACAGACTGGAATGGCAAAGAAAGACATGCTCGTTCTATGGTCTAGGGCTGAAAGGCACTGCTGCAAAGCAGTCATGTCTGGAACCTACATCGAAGTACAAAAAGGGGGCAGTAAGAACTGCAGGGGAATTCATGAATGTGCCCACTGGGCAGTGCTTGTGGAACAGTCACAGAAGCTGTGTCCTGTCCAAACCGCTTGACAAAAGCCTCCTGCCCCCTGGCCATGTGTCTGAGATGTGGCAGCTCAGTGACCTGGGAAAGCAGATCCCATTGGCAATCACTGCCATTCTCAGAGGCCAAGGTCCAGCACTCACTCACATATGGGCTGTCTCAAAGGTGGCTAGCTGCATCCCAGGGCCCCCTGGGCGAGTCTCAGGCTAGAGATTCATGCTCCACACTGTCTGCATGACATAACTTGTACACTGGCTTTGTGGCAGCCAAATTGCTGTGCAGGGCCCACAGATTTTATACAAGTTTCTGTCTCATTTTATTTTATTTTATTTTATTTTATTTTATTTTATTTTATTTTATTTTATTTTATTTTATTTTATTTTATTTTATTTTATTTTATTTTATTTTATTTTATTTTTTTTAGTAGCTCAGGTGTCCATTGTAAGCAATAATGGGAAATTACTGCAGCTTCTCTTCTCCAAGCTCAGGACCAGGGGTCAAAGTTGGTAGGTGATGTGAAAAGTTGCCTGTCTGAAAGGAAATGTTCATTTTACCAAATGCTAGATTCTGGCTGCTGCTTGATCACAGTCTTCTTGACCCTGGATGAGTCAAAACATCCCTTCTCCCCTTGACAAAGGATCATGACAGAGATAATGACACTGATCTCATTTGTTTGAGAGTGTGTGAGAAATGCTATGTATTAGGCAATAAGGATTGTTGGGCAAGATGATGAATGCCTTGGAAACCCCTGAGAGAGATGCTGCCTATCAGCAGATTTCTGTTTATTGCCTGGCATAACAGTGTCTGTCTTGGAACAAAGAACAAATGAAGCCCAGGCTACTTCGTCAATAGATTAAGAGTATTCCCACAAGATAGGCTGGCCTGTCATCATGGATGTGTACCCCCCTATCCTCCTGAAAGCTCTTGGTCATCCTCAGGTTGTAAAAAGGGTCATTTCTTCCTACTTTACTGATCAATTTAAAGCAGGGGCATAACTATTGCTAAGTATATACACACTTGCTCCTCAGAACACTTAGTAGAAGTCTGAAAAGGCTGGGGCCATTCTAATGACAGTGGCGCCAGAGCTCATATTTAGCCTACTTGTAATCTGCTCATTATAACCTTTAACTCACTGTTAAATCAATCAAGCAATTGATTGAACTTCAGTTTCATGTGGGAAAAAAAACCAAAATCCTCTCCTTGCAAACAGTGGTTCTTTGATAAAGATGTCATGAAAATTAAACAGACAGATTTTGATGCAGTCACTTTAACAAGGCAGTTTAACAAGTCACTTTAACAAGTAACACCAGACTAAAATCTAAATAAAATCTATTCTACTTCTAGTCTTTTAGCACAATAGAAATAATATACATTTGTGGTAGTCATAAGACACTTTGAAAGACAGAGTCATTCCAAAAATGAAGAGGGTAATAATATAGAACAAAATCAAAACTCCAGTGAAAGGGGTACAGATCTTACCTTGCTCTAATAAAGCTGCTTACTTTGCCAGGCACTGTCCACTTAAAAAAGAGAAAACACCAACCTGTGAATTTTCGTCTATGTCCATGCTATTATTGCACAGCCACAATGGAGAAATAAAAGCTGGTTTGTTGTGAACACTCTGGCTAGAGCTGAGAGGAGAGGAAGGTGGATAGAGGCATGTAAGGAACCTAAGTCATCTAGTCACCAGCTTTCACTCTTCGGAATGTGAACTAACACTCTTGCCTTTTCCTGGGAACTCTCCAGAATGACAGCATCACTGACTTGGCCTCCTTGACAGGACTGAGCAGGGCCTGCAATTTAGCACTGTCATTCCCTGCTCCACAGCACACCATGACCATCATCCTGAGTGGCATTTTCTACACCTGCTGGAGAAGCAGGGAAAAGTCCGCACTGATTTCATGATGAAGGAGTCAAAGGAACAGACGTTGTCTTCATGTGTGGTACTCTTATCATAGAGTCATATTGAACTGAGATTTATCATATTTTGTTTTTGAAAGAGCAGGAATGCTTCATTGCTCTTCCTCACTTCAGCAAATATACCACTGGCACTGCCAAACACTGAAGCCAAGAGAAGGATCAACAGCCATTTTAGACCCTGGAATGCTGCCCCAAATGCGAATAAATGAGAGAGTGGGGGGGGTGGTATTGAATGAATGGTGAATCCAGCAGCTGGCACCTCTGGAGGTGCAGGAAAAAAAGGTTGGGATAGATTTTCAGGGGCAAAAGTAAAATGCACAGATCTATCAATTTCCCAGTATGTACTTACCAGCAGCCTCAGCTAGAGACTCAATAACCTAGCAGCAGGGCACAAAGGAAGTGCTCCTACTGGCAGTAGCTTTTTGATTAAAGAAAGGAATGCTTTCACAGCAGTCAGCTTTCCAGTTGCTACATGACTAATTCATCAAGACTGCTTGTATTCAGGTTTCCTTTTTAAATTTCGTCTGTTTCTCAGACCCTGCTGAGTTTAACTAGGTATCTGTCCTGTCTTCTTTAAGAATAAAACAAAAACAACACAATGGCCAACATGTTTCTCCTTGCCTACAGTAAACTAAATACTAAGATGGACAGCGTTCTGTAAAAATACACAGTGCTATAAATACTTCGATACCAAACAATACCTAAAAACAGTGGTTGTTTGACGAAAAATTGACAAAAAATATGCCTTTAAAGAGAATGTTAAAAAATATAATCAATGTGCTACCTACAAAAAACATGTTTGCATGCAGAACTATTGAGGAAAATAAGCCCAAAGAGTAGGACCAGAGAAGAACATGGGAAACCTGACACAAAATCTTACATCCATATATATGGGAAAGAAATGCTAAGCTACCTCCCAGTGTCTGATATGCTGTCTGTTTGGGATCCAGGGGCCAGTAACTCCCTGGTCAGGCTCTCAGTATCTTTTTTTTTTTTTTTTTAATTCCCTAAATGCTGATCAAGGTTTGTTCTTAGAAATTTCTGAGACCAAAACAATGCTTGGGGCTCCCCAAGTAATATGAAGTGGCTATGCTAGAGTCAGGGTGAGCTACCCAGAACCACCAGAGAGAACAGCATTTGGCATTAGCCTTGCTCCATTTCCACTGTGCACAAGGGAACAGATGCTGTTCAGTTCCCCTGCATTTCTGCCTCATTTTGAAAATATGACAGAGACAAGAACATATGACATCTGCCATGCCACACCCCTCAGCCAGCTTCCCTCTGCCCAGTGAAGTGTGGTACCTCAGCTGCCTGCTCCATCCTTCTATCTCACTCTTCCCCTTTTCCTCCCCTATGCTAAGGGAGAAAGAAGCAGGGAAGCTGTTGCTGTTTCTGTAGCTAACACTCTTTCTGTGTCACTAGGAAAAAGTGCAGAGAAAATAATCTGGTCCTTGAGGATATGTTAAAGTCTGCAGCTGAGGGTGAAATCTGCAGTGGGTTCTGCTTCCAACTCTCAACAACCTCATAAGAGTCTCTCACAATCACACCCAGCTAGCCAGGACTCTTGATCAGAACCCAGGTTTTACACTCAAGGCTGTTACATCCAAAATACATACAACCACCTCATTTCTGTCTCCTGACTCTCCCCACCATCTTGGAAGGGTGTCTGTTAGAGATGTATACTTGGCCAGTCTCACACTGACAGTCACACTCCTGCAGTGCCTGGAAAGTCAAAGGCAGTTTCGTTGCTGCACTACAGTGAGGCTGAAGTGGGAACAAGATGTGTGTCTATGAAGGCACCTGCACTTTGAGACATTTGAACAAAGCCCAGGTACCTACTGCACGAGGCAATAGTTACTGAGTGAATCACAGTTCTGGACTTAGGCAGTTACCCACCCAGCCCTGCTTCTGGTGTCCAGATCAGTTGCTCCAATCTAGCCCTAAATTCCTTAAGCCGGGTGTGAGGATTTGAGTCTCCTGCCTGCAATGTACTGCTTAGTTTATGTTGAGTGCTCCTGTGGTATAAACCCAATGGGATTGTGTAGCTCTAAGTGAAGCTGTGTCGGGGGAAAGTTGGCACAAATACAAACATCTACAGCATTTCCACGGAATACTTAAAAACTGAGAAGTTTATTGAACAGTTGAAAATAAATAACAAAAGTGGGGGCTCATTAAGTTTACTTCTTTATACTCATTTATACTCACTCCAGCTGCAGAAAACGTGTTTTAGGATAAACAGTATTGTAGATGACTGGGTAAGACAGCATTCTGCCTTGTTTCTGCCCATTAGCAAACTCTGTAAGTCTTTCTTTAAACAAAAAATACCCCGACCATCCAAAAAAACTCACCAAACCTAACAAAAACCCCCTCCAAACCTTTCCAAGGCTACTTTTCAGTTGTAATGGCTACTCACAAGCCTGATGAAATGACAATTCAGTGGTTGCAAGGATAAGAACACATAAGGTCCTTTCCATAACGCTTTATGCTAAAGCAGGAATGTACTTTATCTAAATAGTAGAATCGTACACATGTTTATATTTGGAAGTTTACTCAAAAATACTATGAAAATATTAAAATACTACAGCTTGAAACAATGCATGACAGAAACAGTCTGCAGGCCTAGCATGCAGAATGGGAATCACAAGGTCTGGATGGACAACAGGGAGGAACACAGATTACCAGAAATTACATGATTGTTCTCATTAAAAATAGTAAAACATTAATTACCATTACAGGAAATACTAAAAATACAGTAAACTTTGCAGTTTGTAGGTTCTGTAGGAAGAATAGTTTTAGTGCTGTATTAGTTATTATTGAAACTCAAACAGTACTAGCTCCTTGACCTACAGTGGCACTGTATATACATGCCAGGATCTGCACTTTGAGTCGTACTGGTCATTGAGACAGGTAACGTTCAATGAGGTTGAGATAAAACATTGGCTATCACAAGAAAAAATGTGTAAAATTCCCTGAAAAATTAGACAGAAGTGAACAGCGGCTGCTAATCCCAGAGAAAGCAAGAGGGAGGATATGTGCTTGCCTTACAGCGTGGCAGTGACTGCCAGCTGAGAGTTTAAGTTGGACTTGCTCCCACAAGAATCCCAAGTCCATCTGTCTGACCACCACAGGGGTTTGTTTTAAGCCCAGGCAGAATTGTTCTAAACCATTCCTGCCAAGGACCTGTGAACCGGGCTAGAAAATGTCTCTGTTTCAACAGCAATAATGCACGATGAACTCACAATCCTGTATGGAAGTACAATTTACAGAGGATTAAAAAAAACCTCATGAATGTTTTATTCCCATCCATCTCCCCTCAATGTGAAGGCTACTCTGCTTTTGTCCCCCTCCCACCTTCTCCCCTCCCCCACCTCAAATAAGCAGATGCAATCAAGGTGAAATTTATTTTGAACCAATTCTGCAAAACAGTTCAACAATGCCATACTTTATAAAAATACTTAGTTACATAATTAAACTTATTACTATTTATATAAAAAGTGTGAATGTGAATTTTAAACTCTGTTAAGATAAGAACCACATCAAGGTCTTCAGGTGAAACAAATAAATTTTCATAAACATACAAACTCTTTTGGAGAAGTTTTATAATACACAACCATTTACAATGAACACGTTCATTAAGTTAGTGTTTTATTCCTTTACTATACAAGTGTTATTACAATGAACTGTTCCATTCAGTAATTAAAAATCCATACAATGCCAGTGTCATTTTTGGCATTTTTTGTTATGACTGTATTAATACATAAACTCATATGATTGTGTTATTAATTTTAAAATATTTAGAAAAATTAAAATTTCTTCATATTTTTGGGTTTTGAGTATTGTGTGTCTGTATTTTTTTGTTTTGTTTTTGTTTTTCTTATAGAAAGCCCTTTTAAAATTTGATAACCACAGATGTATAGTTGATGAGCAATGATGAGGGAAAATGAAAAATGATGGCACTGTTTCTACACAGACCTGTTTGGTAGTTGGATTCAATGTAGTGTAAACCCATGAACGTTAAGTTTAGTACCAGAACTATATTACCAGCTTTTCTGAATTCATTTGTTGGATAGTTTTACAATGATGATATGAATTCCAGGCTGGTAACTAAGAGTGTTTCAAAATTAAAGTACATAAGCTTGATCAGAAATTCAAGAACCTCATGCAAATTGTTGAGTAAAAGACATGACATTATTGCTTGATATGTCAGTAGCCAAAGAAGATAAATCTAGATGTAGTGTCAGCTGGGCTGAATGCCAGCAAATTTTATTACTCGGACAATATTAAATATATTGTATCCCTTTATTTTTTAAACTTTCACATTTTCTTTCATTTATTTTTAGTTAAATAATTCTGTAGGAAGGGCAGAAGTGGGAAGAGCAACTGTGTGTGTGTGTCTTAATAGTCAAGAAAAGCAAAAGTGCAATCAAATCCCTGAACTAGTGATAGATAGCACTTGTGGCACCCACCCTTGTTAACACTTACAAGCCACATAAAACAGTACCAAACCTGTCTCTGAAAAAGGACTAAGAGATGGCCATTTACCAGCTTCAGTCTTGCTTTCCTGGTGAACTTTGTTCAGGTAGTCTTCCCATACAAAAGCTTGCTGTTTCATTGGAGCTTAAAAGATTAAAGGCTTTCCCCCCATGATTGTATTACATAGCTTCAAGTTCAAATATCATCATACTTTATCAACACAATTTTATAAAATATTACCTCATTTTCTAGTTACCTTCATTATTCTTAATTAGCTATGCAGAAAGAAAAAAAGGAAAAATCTCTCATGCTACTTTCCAGTTATATTAATACAAGTATTAACACAGTGCATTATGCTCTCTAATCTCACTATTGAGGTCTACCATTTAGATCAAGTTTCTCATTCACTGTTCCAATTTCTCTTTTTACCTGCCTACCCTAATTAAGTCCATGAAAGTGGAAGCTTAAAGATCGAGACTATAAATCAAATACAGTTGTACCATCTTTTGTTTTGCAGGGGTGGGGGCACACACATGTAGTTTTAAACACAGGGAGTTTTACTGAACTGGAATAGAATTGCTTGGTCCCACAACGTTCTTCTGCTTTAAAACGGCCTCACCCCAAGGACACTGATTCCAGACAATTCCCTCATTAGCAGTAGAATGATTAGCAAACACTGGGAGAATAAAGGATTTGAAACATTGTTTTTTCTGCTATTGTTCACACCAACACTCATTTTTTCTGCCCTGTATTCTCAGTAAGCTTCCTTTGGACCCTGAAAAGAAGTTGGGAAAGAGGAAAAAATAAAAACATGTCATTGGTAAATCAGAGTATAACACTTTAAAAGTGGTTTTGTGCAACTGCATTATGAAATTCCAGTTTGCCATTAAGAGCATGCAAAGTAGCGAAGATTTTCTTTCCTGTGATTTCTTAGAGACTTCAGGAATTCTTTGCAAGTCTTTTACATTTGGCAGATTTGTGCATGTTGGCTTATAAATTGTCTCCAGGCTGGTACTGTGGTTCTGTAGCAGTAAAGTAGTCCTCCAAGAAAGACTGTATATACTCAAATGTTGGTCTCTCATCAGGGTCCTTCTTCCAGCACAGTTTCATTAACTCATGGAGAGACTCTGGGCAGCCTTGCGGACAAGGCATCCTATACCCACGTTCCACTTGTTCCAGAACTTCTCGATTCACCATTCCTAAAAGGAAAGCATATTTGCTCTGAATGACATTATGCAAAGAACAGTTTCCCAAAGTTTTTCCAGAACCTCTGCAGCTGCAATGCATGTGATTCTACCAGAACAGAATCTTTAATGAACACACTTTATAGTGAATTAATTTTTTTCATTTTGCATTAAATACATTTTCTGAAAATTATTTCAGTAAACTGGTAATTCCTCAACACCTGGTACTTTTCCCTTTCTCCCTCTCCCACTGCATTGGACCTGTCCTTTCAGAAAGGAGACTCAAGCACAAATAGCTTCTCCCTGCCTTAGGTTCCACTCAAGGACTGCTTAACTTGAAATCTGGCCAAGAAAAAGGCTTTATATATCCCTAACGGAACCGTCTTACAAATTCCAGATCCAGCAAAATATCTGCTAAAAAATGTTTCATTTCAAAAACTGGTTTAGCAGGTCCAGTGTATTGATGCTTTCTGCAGCCTGGGAAAATATCAAAAGTAGAAATATCAGGGACAGATAGGAAACATAAGGATCCCCACTAATCTGAAATAAACTGTCAGTCACATTTAGAAGTGCTATTATGTTAAAACTCTTCAAAATATGCAATATTTAATCTGAAAAAAAAAAAAAATCTTTCTGAACAAAGGAACCAGTGAGGTGTGACTAAGTTTTTGTCTCTGCTTGTCAACTGTGGGCTCTGAATGAAGGGAAAAAGTACAAAAGGTAACTTCAGAGGCACAAAATACAACAAAGAAAAGAAAAGAAAAATCTATTAAATCTTCCTGTTACCTGGATATGGCACTCTTCCCTTAGTTACCAGCTCTGTCAGTAAAATTCCAAATGACCACACATCCGACTTGATTGTAAACCGACCATACAACGCTGCTTCTGGAGCGGTCCATTTAATTGGAAATTTAGCTCCTACAAACATTGGAAAGACAGATTCTCAATTTTCCCTTGCTAATCCACAATTTGTTTAAACTTCAAAATATTTGGAAAAAAATAATACACTAAAAACATTTTTATACTTTGCTTTATTGATAAAATTCAAGGTGGTATAGTATTTTAGTATGTCTCAAACTAGGACAGCAACTACTGGCTACAATATCTGGAAGCACTAAAGACATCTGAGAGTCTTATTTAAATATGTTTCAAAAAGTGAACCTGATGAACAACATCTCTGGAATCACATCTCTCTTCAAACTGTAGTACATTTTATCCCCCAGAAATAATTAAAAATGCTTTATGAAAACACAAACAAACTGCCACATAACTTTGAACAAAGGAACTTTACTAGGATTACACCTAGGCAAGGGGCTCACCTAAACATAGCTGTGAAAGCACACTTCCACGCATGATCTTTATCCATGAACACACAATACACAGGCATGTGCTGCTAAATGTAATAGTTCTAAGCAATTGAAAGGCAATCAGTCTTATTAATTAAATAAATTAACTGGCCTTACCTTGTCTCGCAGTGTACTCATTGTCCTCTATTAACCTTGCTAAACCAAAATCTGCTATTTTACACACAAGATTGTCTCCTACAAGAATGTTAGCTGCCCGGAGGTCCCTGTGGATGTAGTTCATTCTTTCAATGTAAGCCATGCCGTCCGCAATCTCAAAAAGAAAAGTGTTACAAAAGGTTATTTTTCATGACTATATACATCTCTCCCAAGCATTAAACTGCACCCCTTTATTTTAGCTCCATTCCCATTGTGTAAGTATAGGAATTATAACATAGCAACCAAGAGCTTGGCCCTGATTAGTGTGTCTGGCTGCTAATTGCAAGCCAGACTGTTTCCTTTCTGACAAATTACAACCCACAAGAGAAGGTGTAAGACAGAGCAGCATATAACAGCCAGAACATTCAATAATTTTGTTTAGTTGATATCTAATACCTCTTCTCTAAGCACAAAATACAGTTTTTTCGGTACCTGAGCAGCCATGTCGACCAGCTGTGGGAGTTTTAAGTATTTTCCTTCCCCTTCTTTAAGGAAGTCTAGCAAGCTGCCTGTAAAACATGACACATTTGGGGGAAAAAAAGGAAAAAAACAAAAACATTAACTTGACCTGAAAACACAAGTGAGATTTTTTTTTTTTTTTTTTATTCTTAGACATTATGATTGACACATTTATCTCATGAAATCTGTACTTGCAAATCCATCATTTACCAGAATATGTGACCCAATGATCATGCCCATAGTTACCTCTGCACTGGTAACTAGTTAGTGCAATTCTATCCAAGTGGTTTGGAATCCACTTCAATGATGCAAGTAACTAAACAGTAATAAAACAGACTGCTGTTTTTGGCAACACATTAGAATTTTTCCAGTGTTGTTGGGATCAGTGCTCCTCCTAAGCTGGAGAAAGCTGGACTTTCTTCCACTGTAAGATTTATAATTACAGAACAAAAAAACCTCTATTCCTTACTTACATTTTTTTGCCAGCCCAAATCATATATTAGAGAAATTATTCTGAATTTTTTTCTTTTATTTTCTTACATTTGCTTATATTTGCTTTTCCTTTCTTACAGGGAAAACTATTTTCCGTTCTTTACGATACCTTATTTTCTCCCATTTATATGATGCAGTTGTACCCAGAACATTACAGGAGCAGTATCTGAAATCAGTTCCAAGGACCTGTGCTTCAGTTATGACAACAAACTCTACCTGTGCAGTAAAGCTTTGTCTCTATGTAACAGTTTTCCCTACAGGCAGCATTATGTCACGTGAGGTAAGAACATGACCTCTTTCCTAAGAAACTGGTGAAAATTGGTAGCTACTCACTCTTGTCACAGTCAAAATGACAGGAACAAAATTATAAGTGTGGCCATGGTGGGGAAAAACCACTTGACTGCATACCCTGAAGTGGATTCATAGTAGCAACTCTGAATTAGAGTTCTCCAAAATAACTTTTGTGAAGCTGTATTTTTGCACAGTGAAAGTAAAAATGTGGCAGGCCAGACCCACACTGCTGCTGCTGTTTGCTGTGTGTGTTTGCACAGACTTTTTCTGACATTGGTTCATGAGATCAAAGGACTGAAGAGGAGCAAAGATTTCACGCTGATCTCTAGTAACCTGTCCACAGTGCAAAAAACAGTTAGATACTCTGCAGTTTGTACCTATTTATTTTCCTTGTAAGAGGGGAAATATAAATAAAAATAAATAGTTCTACCAGCTTAGAACAAAGAAGTTCTATAGGTTTTTTTGTAAAATGTGAAATTTGTCAAAGGAAAGCTACAAAAAGAAGCTTCCAACAGCATTTAGAAACCATAATTTAGACAAATTACAATTCTTTACTTCTGCTTTTGCAAGGTAACCAGTTCTGGTAGTAAAGTTTGCTTTTCTTTAGACAGTTATAAATATTTCATTCCTTATTGCCTTGCTGAAACCTGATTTCTGAACAATGGAAACTGATTTTGCATGGCTGTCTAGTGTTTTTTAGGAACCAAAATGCAGAAGGAACTTTTTAAATTTTCTGTTCTTTTTTACCTTTTTAAACTTTTACAACCCTTTAAAAACCCAATCCAAACAGGAAAAAAGCAAATCCATACATTTGTAGTGCAGTACTGAACACCACTAGCCACTCCTTGCTTCTGTATCTTATGAGGATAGCAAAATTTCTCTGTGAGTTGAATAGAAGTCTGTATTTTATAAAAAATGGAATAATTGACTTGGAAATCTGCTGCTTCTTAACACTAATATGCTTATGATGTTTATTTCTACATTCTGCCTAAATCTCTAAATCTCTGTTTCAGCAGCAGGGGGAGGGGGAAATGATATAGAGCAAAGGAAGAAGGATCAAAGACTGAAAACAAGGGGATAAAGGAGGGAGTCTGAGGAAAAAAACCCTCAACCTTTTTAAAATTTACTATTACACTGCTGGGAAAGAAACACTAAAAACTCAAAGCTCAACACGTTCTGTTGTTAGCATGACCTGTCTACAGGCAGCCATAATTTTATAATAATATTCCCAGCTACACCATTCCATTTAAAATGTGATGGACAGTACACACTAAAAATCAGGAGAACTTCCCCTCCCTCCCCCCCACCCCCCATCTTATACTTGGAAGATTAGCAAGGGTGACACAGATGTGCAAAAAAAACATGCCTCTGCCCATAATCTAAATCAGAACTGCTCCAAGTAGGTCAAGTGTTGCTCATTTTAATTTAATCAAAATTAACACTTATACTCCAGTTAGCTTACACCTAACATTAATTAAACATTTGATTTACTGCTGAGCTCTTAAATAACCTTTTAAATGTAGTATTTCTAACTATTCTGTCCCGCACCTTTTGTCATGAATTCAGTGACGATGTAGATAGGCTCCTCAGAAACGACTGCGTATAGAGGAACAAGTTTGTCATGTCGTAGTTTCTTCATGATCTGAGCCTCCTGCAGGAAAGCTTCTGGCATCATTGTACCAGGTTTTAGTGTCTTGATTGCTACTTTTGTAGTTCCATTCCATGTTCCTAGAGAAACAGATCAGGTTTTATTCCCCACTGTAATAGTGAAGAAATTTTCTGCTGAAACTTTTTTTGCTTCTGTTTTCTCAGCTAACAGAATAATCATAAACTAGAACTATATTGAATATTAATTTTACCAATACATGCATGATCGTAACTGGTATTTTTTCCCTTCATTTCTCTATGATATTGTCTTTTCAGATCCCAATACTGATTTACTTACAATACTATTAAAACATTCACAGCAACAACTGAAATGTGTCACATTAAGCTCTTACCCATCCATACTTCACCAAAACATCCTTGGCCCAACTTAACTTCCAGCCTTAAAGATTCTCTAGGAATTTCCCAGGCATCTTTTGCTAGTCCCTGTGTTTGTGGTTTCACAGTGGGACACACAGTTGTTAGCTTATGACACAGCCCATCGGCATGTTCTGGAAAACAGGAAAAATATTTAACAGCTTCACAGTTAAGGAGGGGTAAAACTGCAACAAAAGTAACATCTTAATATTGATAAAGAATTAGTCAATTTACTTTTTGTTGAAATCAGAAGGAAATTTTATAGTTGTGAATTTTAAGAATATGCTATGTACACAGTCCTTCTTCCTCACCATAGGCACAGGGTAACATTGGGACACTGGAACTTGGGCTTACCTCTGTAGTGTTTCACCAACTTCTGCAGAGATTCAAATTGTGCTCTGGTTGTGATATAGTATCCACCATTGTCAAGTTTCCTGATTTTGTAGTGTTTTACATTATCACCTCTGACCTCATCCCAGTCACGTATAGAAAGGGAATAAGCACCTAGGAAAAAAGTGACATCTGGTGCTTCACTAAAATATTAAAAGGTATTTAAGGTATCTCCCCAACTGTCCTGCACATACATGGTGTGCACATTCATGTGTATCATGGGATAGACATAATAATGTTCACCTTGCTGGTGGGGAGAGTAGGGAATGGGAGAGAGAAGAGATACACAGACACATACATACCTTTAGTGGTTTCACTCTCTCTTACTAAGAAAATACCACGCTGGTTCCCAGGATTTAAAAGTAGCCTTTCTGCATCTTTCCTGCCCATCTTACCAAAATACCACCTAGAAAAAATTAAAAGAAAATGTGTAAATAAAAGCTTCCTATGCTTTAGTACTCATAAGCAAAAGTTTTAGGAATCTCAAGCACTGACTGGACCATTATTCCAAAACAGTTACTGGGCTACAAGTATCCCAAAGCAGATACAGATCAACAAAAAGCAATGACATACATGTAATCAAAAGATTAAGACAACCTATTTCTATATGACTGTCATTTCTATTATTTACAAAATACATATGAAGAGGCCTGTATCTGCAAACCCTATGGTTTTCTGCTGGTTTAACAACAGACATCAACTGTTCTTAACACTGAATGGGAGACACTCCTCAGGCTAAGTTTACAGGCCAAGATAAATCAGATGAGACACTTTGGGGGGCACATTCAACAATGCAGCAGCTGACACCCCCTTCTTTAAAAAGTTTTGGTTTTATGTTAGAAAACAATTTTTAATGCAAAGTGAGTGTGCATAAATATAATTGGATGACAGGCTCATTCTGGTTGGAAGGACCCTTGGAGTTCTCTGGTCCAGCCTCCTGCTGCAGGCAGGGTCAGCAGTGACATCAGACCTAGTTGCTCAGGATGTAGTACACTTTAGGCTTGAAAATCTTGAAGGACAGACTATCAACCTGGGCAACCTGTACCCCTTCCTGGCTGTCCTCAGGATAAAAAGTTTCCTAAATTCAGCTAGAATCTCTCCTGTTTCATTTTCTGTTGCCTCCCATCTTTCTCTGCATCAGTAGAGAGCACATTTTTCTACTGATCACTTAAGAAAAACCCTATGATAGGTGTCATTTACTTCTCTGTGAGTAACATTCCAAATTGCTGAATCATTCTGATACCAAAAAGAACACAGATGTTTTAAAAGACTTGCATTTTTTCTTGCCTTCAGCTCTTTCACAAAAGGAGTTTTTATTTCTACACTCCCACAGCATGCTCATCCTGATGAAGACCCTGCACACAGCGCTGTCCTGAGCCAGTGATAATTTTAAGGTCCATCTTCATATGAATCCCCAGACTTTGGAGTAAGACTTATTTCTAACTGCATTTTATTTTTATTAGGTGCCTCAGAAGTTACAAAGTGACGTAAAGTGTAAATTTCAAACATTTTTCTCTGCCACTATCATATCGTCAAACTAATTTGGCTTCATGAGTGATGGGAAAACTGGTATTGGAAACTGCTGCACAGCAATGGCTTTGTGGGTGAAACATTTTCTGGGGGAAAAATGTAGATAAAGAGGGATCACTTTGTTGGCCATGAGCAGAATGGCCTGTGCAATCACATGGAAATTTGAAACTTATTCTTACATTTTGTTGTATTTTCAGTTTGAGTGTTGAAGGAGATGTGCAAAGTTAGAAATGGATATGAGAGTATATGCACTGGAAACAATTTAGAGGTAACCCATAATCTTACAGAAGCAAACTTGAATCTTAGTTCATAACTTCACATGAAAATGCCTCTTCCCTGGACTACAACAATTTACAAACTATATTGTAAAATGCTGTTTTATTTCACTACCTATAAGTAGGGTTGAATTGCTTTACTTTTCAGAGACAATTAAACATTTATATTATGGTGTCATTAAAAAAAAGCACACAAATAATATGAATCCTGTCACAAGCAGTTTCTGCTATAAATGCCTCCAAGACTAGAAAAGGCCACAGACAAAATCTTAGCAACTTGGGGCTCTGTATTGCATTTGCACTTGTAACTTTAATTGCAGCCACAACACAAAATCTACAAACACTGTCAAAGCACAGAGCTAACAAACTCTAAAGCAAATGCACTTTATCCAAATACTGTGGGGATATATAATAAAATTAGCACTGGTTCTTTAAAATAAACAGTTTTTAAAAGCTAACTCATTCATCACCCTTCACTCTCACCTCTAGTCATCACATAAACTTATGACAAATCCCACCACTGTTATGGCCAGTGTTTAGGAGCCATACTTTCTTTGTAAAAAGCTATCATTTCCATTTTACCACCACTGCAGTTGTAATGACATAAGCTTTTATTGCATAGTTAAAAAAAAAAAAAAAAAAATTCGACTTTTTTTCTTTTTTTAATCATTTTAAAACCAGATGAAACTGAAGGTTGTAAAAAAACTGAGCATCGTTGATAAAATAATTTTTTAATAGCAAAGAGCCATGTGAGAGCAGCAGCAGCAACATGCAAAAGACTCAGCTTGAGATTCAGGAAACATGTTGAAAATCAGGCACTTTTCCCAGATTTGCAGTAGCAAACAGAGAAGTGCATAGCTCACATATCAGGGAGCCTCTGATTGACAGTATTATGCCTGTATATTGAAACAAGAGCTGTGCAACTTTATATTCCTAGTACAGCAAATACTTATGACAAATCCCACCTTGGAAAAAGCATAACCTAAAACTTTAGTCCAACCTACGGATTCCACAGTCATTTTATGTGGTTGTCTAAGCACTTCAGGATGTTAATAAATAAATGTAGAAAGTACTGGTACACAAAGCAGTATAATTTTCCAAATTCACAGCAGTCAAACAATTAGCAATTAGCATATCAAACAATTTTGTCACCAAAAAGTTATTGCAGATTAATAGATTAGCAATAATTGTGCAGACAAATGCTTTTGTAGAATGTAAGGTTAGGTCATACCAAGTACACAGCTGATCTTGACTCAGGGTTTGGCAAGTGAAAATAAGGATAAAAACCTTATGTTGATGGTGTGTTGTGTGAACTCTTTAGCTAGAACCCACCCATGTTTGCTTTATATTGTACACAAAGTGTGCCCTACAATTTTTATCATTCTTGAATTCTCCCATCCTTTCTCCTTTAGCCCCACATGTGGCAAGCGGGCATAAAACATCTGTGTGCGTGTCCACATCATGCTTACTAATAATTATACCTTTGACATAATCCAAACAGCACTGCTATCCTCTCAATAACAATATTCTCCTACTTTACTCTTAAATGTTACATATAATGAATTTAAAAACAGTATCACCACAGGGTACAAAGTGTGTTAGATTGAGAGGCTACATTGTCTTACTCTTCTGCTTGAATGGAGTCTGCAGGAGCTACGTAATTGCTTGGGATGTAGCCTGTCTTTCCTGTAGCAATGGATCTTGCTTCCCACCAGTCTCCTTCCCTGCAATGAAATATCAATTATCTCTTCCACATTTAAACAACACAAAATTCTGTAGCACTTGTAACACACTCATATGAAAGGCAGGTAAATTAGGTAACATTTTATCTTAATTATGAGGGCATCTAAAATAGTTGGTGCTGCACCAACATATATCTTGTGTTCTGAGGAACACAAATGTCTCTTCTCTAATGTCTCTTAGGAATTTAATATTTTAAAGATTTGGAGCTTTTTTTTTTTTTTAAATGTAAAACCAAAATGCTTTATGGCAGAGATATGTAAATAAACTTCTGAGCTGTCTAGTCTTCCTCTGCCTCTCCAGATCAGAGAGTAACTCCAGGGTGCAAAGTCTGGGATGGAGCAGTACCTGTGGCCACCTTTTGTGCCCTGAAGGGGGTAGCTGTGCCTTGCTGCAGCAGGGAGAGGAAGGAAGTCACCCAGCCGAGAAGAGGCTTGGGGCTACCACAGTTGCTACAGTTCTATGTCTGCACCCAAACCCTCATCTCAACCTGAAAAGTTATTGTCTTAGCAGTATTATATATTTTAACCCCATGCTTGTTGAATACTGAATGTATTAAAAAAAAAAAAAAAAAATTAAAAAAAACAATCTATCTACCCTTTACTGAAATAGGATACAGATTTTCAAAAGAATTCAGGATCTAATTATTCCAAACAACCCAGTGAGGTCTGTGAATGAGAACACTTACGTGTTATTTATTATCTGGAACCGTTCACCTTTCTTAAATGAAAGGTCATCTGTAGTTCTAGCTTCATAATCATATAAGGCCACAAATACAGTAACACCACCTTAAGAAAAAGAAAAAAATCCCATATGATCTAGCAGTAATGTTACAACACTTGATTTAAGGACTTGTCCATGAAACAATTAATCAGTTTGGACTTGGAAGCAACTAAACACTCTGGGTTGCATCTCATTTTGGAAGATAGATCAATAACCTGCTAATTTCTTAGGACTGCCTATAAACAGACATTCTGAAAATATGCTTATACACCACAAAAGGCCACTAGACACATCACTGGAACTACATTAATAATTACAGCACTTATATACAGAAACTTGCATGATGCATCATCAGAGAAAAAAAAACAACAAAAAAACAACCAAAAAAACCTAGCTTCTTTATTAAGCTTGTTTCTTGTTAAGAAATGCAATTCAGGAAGAACCTCCACCACCACAACGGTGAACAATCAGCCACTAATTTTCACAGACGTAAAAGTTCCTGTTGCACTTAGCTATAAATAACTGATGTATTCCCAACTTTTTGAGGTTACACATCAAGACCTACCCAAGGAACTGAACCAGAAATAGGAGTATTCTCTTGAGGACAAAGACATTCCTCTACTTCAGCACTGCTGATTTTTTTGATTCCACCAAGTCTCTCCACCCGTGAAGCAGACCCTTGCCGAGGATGATCCAACAGTGCTTTACTCCAGAGAACAAGGACCAAGACAGGTCACATGAAGAACAGCTGCACTCCACCAACCCTAAGGAATCTGCTTTCCCATCCCACTTCTGGTACAGGGCATACTGTTGAACAGGTCCCCCAAAGAGGACAGATATGAGAGAGGTGGGTGGTAGGAAGGCTTCTACACTTACCAGCAGAAAAACTTTTTCTATACTTCAAAGGACTAATCTTTAAAACTGGGAAGATGGACAAGAGGAAGAGGGAAAGCAGAACAGGGTGTTTGACAGGTACAGGCTACTAGCAAAAACGAAAGAACCAAGTACCATAATTAGGAGAAAGCTGAAATAGAAAATAGCAAATAGACAATTCAGAAAGACTTTTTAAGCCCTAGAAATGCTATTTCTCAGTCTAATGAATGTTTAAGAAGCCTAGTGATCATCCAAGCAATAACATTTTTAAATGTATAATACTACATCTCTAATATGCACATATACATACCAGGATATACATGAAAGTCCACCAAGAGAACACACTGCACCTAATTTTAGATCTTACAATTAGCATGACAGTGATCAGAAAGGAAGAATACATAATGCAATGGCAATAATCTATATACAATATTCTTTTGCAATGTCACTTTTTGACATAATAGCTCCTAATCACCTAAATATTTTCATTTGGTTTGGAGTCTTCCTGTAGTTACAGTCTCTCCGTTGGCCTCAGCTGGAAATGAATTTACAGTTCTGCTAGGCAAAACAGAACAAAATCCCCACAGGAGGTCAGAGTAATTGAGTTTTTTTTAAAAGTGTGATTTATGAACTGAAAATGAATTAAAGATATTCCTTAGAAGTTAGCAGCTCCTAATTTAAGTTAAAAATGAAAACAGTTCCACCAATTTTTATCCTTATTACTACATTATTTTGATGACACAAACTGGTAAGTGGAGCAAGAAAATAGTGAGGATACAACCATATTTACACAAACAGAAAGCCAGTGTTATGGAAACAAACCATCCCCAGAGAGTTTTTCAGCAGATGAAAACAATCAATACTCTCAATTCACAATATCACAAAAGTTTTTAACTGCATATACAGAAACTCGAAAAACTTCAACTACCATAAACCCTCTTTTTATTCTCAGTCACAAGTGTTATTTTTTCATAGCAAAGAATAATAAAATACTTGAAGAGAACAGCATCAGCACAGACTGATTTAAACAAAGGTATTGTCAAATGACATTTCAAGTCTCTTGCAGCTGTTTTCTTCATGAACCACTGCAAAGTAATCTAGTTTAGCTGCTCTAGTTATTTGCAGCCACAAGACTTCCCTTAAAGATTTTCCTTTCATTTGGTCAGTAGTCCATCTTCTAATCTATGGTTTTGGTGAGAAGACTTTACCTTCTTGTTCAGCATGGGGATTACAGAGCACTAGCACAGCTTCATGGAAGGCAAGAACAGCAATCCATTTATCTGTTTTGATTTTCAGCAATATTCTGTGAATTCAAAGTATCTGAAGACAGACAGTGTGTAATATAGGAGCAATGTGACTAACTCAGGTTTCTTCTCCTTTTCTGTTCTAGAGGAATAAAAGATAGCTCAACTCTTCTCAGCCTCACTATAGGCCATGATGACAACCATATCATCCTCTTGTCACACATCACTGATCAACTGGATAAGTACTACTGACACTTACATCCTGTTTGACAAGCCCATCTATTCTCCTCTCTTGTGAAGCAAAGGGAAACAGAATGTGATCCAGTGTTTTATTGGTCACAAATACAAAGAGCTTACAGCAGATGAAGGCTGTCATCTCACTCGCTCACAAAAACACCCAATTTTGATTGATCTGAAAAAATTTTGATTGATCTGAAAAGCAGTACTGAATGTACCAAATAACTGTTAGTGCAATTTTATTTGTGTATGTATGTATGTATTTATTTAAATGTGTGTTTTTTTGTGGATGGGCTGATTTTACAGAACGAGAAGGAATCATTTAGTATGCAGTATCATTTTACCTAATTGCAAAACAATGCGAGCACAAATCAGCCTGCCTGCTGATAACTTTTCACACTAATGAGATATCAAGACTCTCTTTTCAGGAGAAATCTCTCTTGTTGACTCTGGTTCAAGATACAGCATGCTTAACAATCAGCAGGAACAGGAACAGGGCAAGAGAACATCCCCTCTGGCCTCTGCAGCAAAGGATTTGTGGTGCCCAGTGGGGGGCTACATCCCTGATGTCTGGGTATGCCCAAGACTGCCTGCATGCACTGCTGGAGATTCCTACATGACCAAAGAACCAGATCTAGTAAGAAGAAATATGCCATGGTTCCTGGGGGAGATGAAATACAATAAACTTTCCTCAGCAGATCTAATGAAAATAAAGAAATGCCGTGTTTATTTAATTTCAGCATATGTTCATCCAAAACAGGGATTCAGAGCTGACTCATAAATGATACAGTCTAGATGTTCATTTTAATTATTTGGTTTTTAATGTATTCCAAAGAAAAGGACTATGAGGTGATCATTACCTAACAATTCATATTTGGTTTCCTGAACTGCTTAATGACAAGGTTAGAATGTGTTTTCATGGATCTTAAATATCTTGTATTTAAAAGACTTTAAATGCCACTGGGACAATGCAAACACTTAAGCATCATAATTGTGCCAACATTAGATGTTTGTGGGAAAACTAGAAATAGACTAATAAGAAATTATTTACTCTGTTTCATGAAGTGTCTGCATAGAGCTTCTAGAATAAATTAGTCTTTTTAGTGTCTCTCTCTCAAAAAAGTAAATCACAGCTTCCTCTCAAAAATACCCACCAAAATTATGAAATTTAGTTATATGGACAAAATCAGTATTTTTTTAAGAGTTAAGATTTTGCTATAGAGCTGGGTTTATAACATCAAATGTGCATGTTGCTTTAAAATGCTGTATCTTCTGTACCTCAGCCAAGAGGGTCTCTGTGTGTTGCAAATTCTATTTTTACATTTTCCATTTGGCCACCAACAATGGTAATTCTGCTCTTTCGTTCCACACATACTGTACCCATAGGAAAGTACACAGAATATAATGCAAATCCTGTTTAGCTTTATAAATTGATGCAATGTTGTATTAATATAACTTAAAAGTAATCAGACTTGAAGCCAGTTTAAAATATCAATTTCCTGAATCTGAAGTGTTTTTCATTTTGGACATCTCTCAAAGTTTAAAGCCATTATCCTATACACATCCTTTCAACATCTTAAAACTTCTAATGTAATTTTATCAACTATTCCCATTAATGACTTTAGTAAGTCTAAAATTTCTCTGTGTTGTGACCCTAATTGTCTCCACAAAAATAAAAGCCAACCTTCATGCCTCACTCACTAGTGAATACAGGCTGAATTATTATCTGAGCAGTAAAGATACTGAAATCAGGAATCTTTAAAAGGCAATTTATTTTAAATTTGCAATTTATTTCTCTGTGGCGAGGTGTCATAGTATTTTGACTATGACTGTCAAGCAGCTATAACAATAAATAATAATAATAGCATCTTTTTATGTAACACTCACCTGTTAAAGTACTAGGATATGTACTTGGCACAGCTGAAAATGAAGAAGATGCTCCTCCAAAGGGTGTCATTCCTGAAGGCCCTCCAAAAGGAGTCATGGAATGACTATTAAAATTAACTGCTGATCCCTTTATTGACGGTGACTGTGTTGCTTGGCTGGAATCTGATCCATAATGACTGACATGGGAAATAACAGGTTCTGGAGCATTTTCAGTTCTGTATTTCATGGCTGGGCCTTTACCTTCTTTGCTTTTAATGCACCCCATGGTTGAATCTGTGAGAACGAGAGGTAAAAAAATAGAGTTCACCTTCGTGTTGTGTTTTTTGATAGATAACACAGAATATTCCCAAAAAGTTAACCCAAATGTTAATTTATTACTGTTAAACCCCATGCAGAGTGTAAACTCTGATGGAAAAGTGTTCTGGAATAAAATCTAAACTACTACCAGACCAGTGAACTCCTAATTACTTTCCCCTACAACTTCACATAGTAACAGCACATTTGGATTATTCTTCATCCTGGTTACTTGATGGACTGTAAATGGTAAAAAAGGGGGAATCAGGTAACAGATGAGGAAAAGACACTGGAGTCTTCTATAGCAGGATGGAGGGGGAAACAGATGTGACAAATCCAGACTTGATTATAGGAAGCAAATCCAAAGCAATTATACAAAGAAAACGAAATGGGCATTCCTGCTTTTTCTTTTAAGTATCTGTGTAATGAAGTCTTGCCCAGCTGGTGACATCTTTAAAGACATAGAGAAGTTTTCATCCATTGCCAGCTCCCCAAATACACCTCACAAACAAACCTCAGATACTCACAACCACAGGAGAGGGTTAAGCTCTAGAGTAACTAAAATTGCAAAAAAATAAAGAGCAATTACAATATCCTTAGGGATTCAGAAACAGAACTGTGCCCAGACAGGTGACATTTATATCCCTGATGGCCCAGGACTGCCACCAGCTTGCACTACAGGCAGACACAGCCAGGGATGTTTACTGTGGGGGCACCTATTACCTGCTGCTGAAGGGAATCAGAGAGGAGACCTGTCGCCAGCAATTAACACCGACTGAGCCTTAAGAAGTCACCACCACCTGCCATTTATCAGGTGGTGACAACTAGTAGCAGGCATTTTCTGGCTTACCCCAGCTGGGAAATAAATCAGGAAGAAAACAGCAGCGTCTATTAGATGCAGCACTAGTCTGGCATTAAAATTCCTGCATTATTTGCAGGAGGGGATTTAAAAAATCTACGCTAACTTCAAAAGTAAAACCTCTATAGACACAGAAAATCAACTGCTCCACATTCTCTAATGAATCAATTAAAAAAAATAAACAGCAGGAGTCTGAAAGCATGAAACCACATATTTTGATAAGTACAACAACCATTTCATGGACTCTAACTAACAATTAGGGAAACACAGTATTTCCCAATGTGTGTCTAATTCTTTTTTTTCCTTCTCAGTTCCTTCTTACCTTATTAACTATTAGACACAGAAATATGGAACAAAGTAAATTTTACTAAACAAATACTGCCTTAATATAGTCACACAGAGAAAATAATACCCTCTGTATAACTAACTGTTACAATGATAAAGCTACTGTAATTTCCTCAAGAACCATGAATCAGAGTTCCTGGAAAGAACAAGGTTCACAGACAGTGAAACACCCTCTAAAATTTAATGCTCAAAAAGATTAAGTATATTCACCCTGTCATTTCAGCCCCTACTACTGCAATGTAATACAATTACTGATGCAGAAACAAACAGCAACAAAGTCAAATAACTGCCCTTTTACAAATCACAATTTAAGGGTTTCCACAGAATAATGAATCATCACAAAGCACACCTTTTCAATTATTTTTACTTCTCATACTATTATTGCCAACTTATTAACTATGAACAAATATTAACAGACAAGGCTCAAATATGTGCATAAAAATGCAGTGTGCCTAAATAGTTTACAAAAAAACAACTCACTATCTACAGTAGAAAAGCCAGTTATTAATTCACAATATAAGTCAAACACCCAGAATCACATCCTTTTAATTTCTCTACCACTGCAGACACTGTAATCCAAAATACTTTCTTTTGGCCATGTGGCTGCCTATTGTAAATTCTTGTCTTCCTCTGAGGCCTACTTGACTATTTTTAAAAAACTTGAATCAATGTTTTCTGCTAGCACTGAATAAAAATGCAATCACCTTTACAAAAACGTCTTTTCTATTAGCACTGATTCCTTGCCTTTGGCTAGAAGTTGAGCACAAAATTCAAAAGTCCAGCACATAACTAATGTTAATCAAGTAGATTAGAAGTGAAGTACACAGACTGTCCAAATATCCATCACAAATTTTTTCCTTCCTTCTGGCATTTGCATAACTTGTAGCAGGCTGGTAAGACTTCAAGACTAAAAAACAAACAAAAAGGTAATAAAAAAATAGATAATAAACAATTTACCAAGTCCGGTAAAACTGCTGGATTCTGCCCAAGGAATTGCTGATTTGATCAAATGGCTGGTAACTACTCCAGCTAAGGTTTATTTAGCAGCAGGAACTTGCTATTGGTATGCTTGAATGTCACAAAGAAAAGCCCTTATTGAAGAACTGAATTCATTCTAGAAAAACAGAATCGGCCTCTCCCTTGCTTCTCCCCTCCCCAGCCACTTCACTGTTAAGGTAATCTTCTTTCAGGGGTTAAAGAGATTAACATCAGAGATTCAATCAGCACTTCAAAGAGAAAGACATTAGAAATAAGCAGACAAAAATGTAAACTACTTTTATAACTGCCTATCTACAAAACAAAATTGAGCAAACTCCTTAGCTTTTGAAAGCAAAAAGATACAGGTGTGAACTGCAGTAAAATACTGTGTATGCATTTGTGAGGAAGAATTAGAAGTATGAGGGGAGCCAGTAGTAAACAAATCCTGACTGCCCATCATGTGGGGGAAACCCCCAACAACTTAGTACTGTTTAGTCTTTTAATAAATTACTGGATAAAGAACAAAAAATCCCTAAGCAGCTGGTGTGCAATGTTGGATTTGATTATTCTGGTACTGCATTTGTTATCAAAAATGTATGTAACTGAAATAACTATAACTATTTTTATCAATCTCTGCCCGGCCAGCAAAAATATATTAAGGAATAAATTTCTGTCATAAAAAGCTAACAGCTCTCTTTCTGACGCACTGAACTCCTTAGAAATAGATTCAGATGGGAAATTCCTGTTTGCACTGCAGAAGTCCATCTATTTAAAGAAATGCTGGCCCAAGGTATCTTATTCACAAGCCGCTGACTTCCCACTAGTTAGATCATTATTTCACACCAGACTGGTGTCTGAGGCAATCGACTTGAGTAACTTCAGCATCTTGTTCTTTCTTTGAAACAAAGATTCACCTATGGATTCTAATCACTGTGCCCACACATTTTGGGTGGGAGAGGGTGGCAGTGAGCTTGCTGGAGGTCTATCACGAAACCACGTCCAGAAAGGCACAGACTACAAGCCCAGCTGCCTTGTTCTGCCCTCTAGATGAAAGCAAACCTATGTCAGAATGCTTTCAAGTCAAACCTGAAGCTAAAATGATCACTGTTAAGGACAGTTGAAGGTTAACAGGGTGCCCACAGAAATCAACAGAAAAATAAGAGTACTCCAGGAAGTAGGAATCAAATGAGATTTTTGTAGCATCTCACTGGATTTGTGCTTTTTGGAGAAGTCATATAAAGAACAATGGTTAATTGCCATTCAATACTCTACGAATATCTCAGACAATGAAGAAGACCCTTAATAAACACTCTGACAAGATGAGAGCTCCAAGAAAGTCAATGCTGTCCTTGTGTCTTTCCAACTCCTTTTTACAGCAGAGTGCCAGATCATGAGAAAAGCTTTGTTCAACAATTGAAAAGTGTGCCAGTAAAGTCTTCGTGTCGGCTTTTTCTGCTTTCCTTTAAGGATGAGCTACCAGACCAAGAAAAACAAGCTTTTCTTCTAAAGCCATTGTATCTTAGCATACTGACAAATTCCCTCAGGGTGTCCATCCAGCCCACAGAGGTGGGCATCACAAGGAAACCACTCATTTATCCGGTGTGTCTTTGCTCCTTCCAGTTGGTAGTTACAAAAGTTACTCCTTGGTTCCTTGGGACACAGGATTGTCAGGAGCGCTTCAAGGAAGGTCTCTACTGGCATGAAGGAAGATTAGATAAAGATTTCATTGAAAGAGGTGATTTCAACTCGGGTGGATAAACTGCCTGTTCCAGCCACAGCCTTAAAGCTACCTGCAAATGCCTCTAAACACTGTGTTCCCTTTCCCCCATACTCTCCTCATCAGCACTTTGAGGACGAGGTGTTAGCATCTGAAACCCTGAAGGACCAAGGGCTGGGAGAGTCTCGTGTTTACTTCACTTGCTGCAATGCATTTGATAAGAAAACCCATTCACTATTAAAATACCCCCCAAAATGAAAAAAAAAACCAAAACCAACAGAACAACTGAACAAAAAGCACCCAAGAAAATTGGTGTTTCCTTTTGGGGCCAACTGAATAGTCCTCTGATCTTGCTCTTCTGTTACAAGGCAGCATGTCCCAGTTGCCTTCTAAGACTTCACCATGAGACAGGCCAGGAGTGACAGTCACATCTAACAGTTGTGATGTGCCACAAAGGGAAAGATGCTCTAGGGACTTCCTCTCTTTTCAACCTCTCATATAGACTGGGGACTGTACCATAACTAAGAGGTACAGCAAAGGAAAATCACTAAGAGAAGGCAGTTTGCAACATTTTTATTTCATTACTTTTGATTACTGAAACTGTTCATACAGCTAAAAAAGAGCACAGGAGTGATCTTTCACGACAAAAAGTAAGTCAAGTTAGAAGAACAAGCAAATCAAGTCTCTTTTCAGAAGGATAAGGCAAGATTGCAAATATTTTCCCACCTAAAACATACAAAAAATCCTCCAACTAAAAAAGCAACTCCCCATGCTACCTAATACAGAAAAATAAATTAATTTGAGGTTCACAAAAGGCTAATAAAATGATGAATAAAAATTGAAGATTTCCAGTGCTACTGTAGATTCATTTCTCACTGTTAGCATAAAAAAAAAAATTGTTTCTGTCAAGAAAAGACATGCCTTCACTTCTGTGAAACAAATGCCTTACAAAAAGGTCTTACAAAAAAGGTCTTCTTAACTTTCAACTAAAGTAATGACTTAAAGTTATTAAAATTTCATGCGCTGATAAAGACGGGATATTCTGTGGAAGTTTGCTAATGGATCCATTAGCTGGCAGCTGTCTATTTGCTCAAACAAGTGTAGAGCTGATTCCACATGTCACTGGAGACACAGAACCTATACTGGCTTTTTGTACACTGGGCAAACAGCATAGAGCATCTGCCAAACAGCTGGTTTCAGCTGGTGGTATTGAAAAATCATTTATTAGATGTGACATAGACTGAAAAAAATGAAAACCACTAGTAAAGAGGCTAAGAAGTCTTTAGCCAATACTATAACATCCAGCTAATTCAGTCCATCTTTAACAGGTCACTGCTTTGGTATGAAAACAAGAGTGGGCTTTCTAGTATACAAAACAATCTGCCTTGTTTATTAAGGACAGTAAGCTAAAGAATTGCCCTGTATTCTTTGCAGAACATGCAAATTTTTAAAAATTGTGCCGTTTTTATCATGGGATATAATTTATCTTTTATGAACTGTCATAAATTGCAGGGTTTGCTTATTTTACCATGAACAATCCATGACATTTCAAAGAATGATGTTCTACTGTATTCAGTATCATAATTAGCAGTAACATTAGTTTAATGAGGCCTTAGAGAGTCTACATCATTATGCATTTAAAGTGCAACTAACATGACCTTGCAATTAACAATCTAATAAGGAGCAAAAATTCAAGATAAAGGAAGAAGCATTAAAAAAAAAACAAACACTGAAGCAAGCATTTGTTACTTGAATTTCAGTGTTTACCACACATCTTTGTGCAGTTCTACACCAAAAAATAACTATAAACAAGTACTATTAGACCTCAGCTTGCCCATATACTAAAATAGATATTTAAAACCATCCTCTTTATTACTCTTCTTTACTAAGGCAGTCTGAACTTTTGAATCCTAATGGTTGTACAGACCTAGTCCTTCTTTGATCATGACTATACAAACATATTAAACAAAAAAATCTGGGGCTGCTGTAGTAATGATTTTGATTTCACAGCAGCAGAACAGACCCTAGATTGTTTTCTAACAAAGCTACAGCTAGCAAACCCATTGTAGCAAACAGAGGATTTTGTACAGAGAAAAAACAACTGAGTATAAAAATGCTTTATAGGTAGATAGATTGCATTTCAGAATCAAAATATATTGGAAATATGTAATTTTTCTATTCTGGTTTGTGTTTTTTTACAGGACTCAGAACCTTGAATTTGCTATAAATTAATGATTGATACTGATCCTTCTACTGGAGGAACCAGTTAATTGGCTTACAAGATCACAACATCTGTGCTCTGAAGGAATACCATATTCCAAAATGTTACCTGAAAAACAAGGAAAAGCAGAAACTGCTAGAAGAAAAAGGCCCTTCAATCCTTCATATCTTTCCCTGATTTCCTGGCTTTTGTTTTTGGAATGGAAGAAGTTAAAAGGAAGTTTGTTTCCTCAGAGGTTTGAATGGCTTAGACATGGGAGATTTGCCCACATGTATCAGACTTTGAACATCATACCTATGCAGGAGTCTAAGAATTTACAGTCCTCTAATTTGGATCACCCCAGACAAAGGCTTATCTACCGAAGAAATACCTACTGTCCTTGTTGGAACTAACAGGTAGGAGATGGAACTGCCCCAACAGGTGGTTCAACCTTCATACCAGGGCACAATAGGCCCTAGCAATCCAACTGCAAAGTCCCATTGGAGCTAGGTTGAAAAGTTGAAGAAAAAATTGCCTATGGCAATGAAAAGTTCTAAAAACAAAAGTGGAATTAGGGGTCATCAGTGAGGCAAAGTGAGGAGAGATGTGAGCACTCTGTTTTTCATCTCAGTTACATTCTTCCTTTAATCTAGGCCAAACATGAAGGATCTCATCCTACTCACTCTGTACCTGAACAGCTGAACCTGTAGAGGTACAGATTTGTTTAAGTCTAAAGCATCTTTCACTTTAGAGACAGGCAAAGGCTCCAAGAGTATAGTGGAGACAATGACCATATCATGAATGGCTCTGCAAAACAGACATACTCATAAATTCGTGCTCATTTACAGTCAGAGTTTAACCTACATAACCTAGGGTAGTAGGTTTTCTTAGACCAGATGTTATATGCAAGAAAAGGTGACTTCCAATCAGACTAGGAAGTGGCCAAGAATGACAGACTAGAGGTAGAAGAAAGCAAGCCTACTGCAATTTTAAACATGCTTCTAGTCAAAGAAGACTTAGTTTATTATTCTGTCTTCCATAGTGGCCCTTGGCCCTAACCAGGAGTTCTACCTACACCATGGGTCTGGACTGTGACAAAAAATAAGGCTGTCTCTTTTTATAAAGAGATATCAGCAGGAGATGTCTTGAAACATGAGACAAGCAGGATGAATGCAAACTGCTCTCACCTCCACCAACCTATAGCTCAGAAATTCCTCTCAAAGACTAAGGACTCAGCTACCTGAAGAAAACTCCAACAGGTATGTCCCAGCTTATGAATTTAAACTAATGGACTTACGCAACGTCTGCACAGGATTTGCATTCTAGTATGTCTTCACTTGAATTGTTTTATGTTTTATTAAGTCAGATAATCTTATCCAGGAAAATAGAAGTAGTTATTATTATAATGTTATCAGAAACATTCTGATCTACACAAGGCTTAGGAAAACCCACAGGCGGTGTCGTAGCCAAAGCCACGACTAAGATCTTGCAGCAACCTTTTAGTCTGATACACCAGCGCAAAGTTTCCTCATCCAAACTGCTCAAGCATCTGAAAAGGCACATTCCCACCATCAACCTCCTTGTCTTCCAGCTGCTCACAGGAAGAATCTCCACTTCAGATAGAAGCTGTTTACCTTGTGTGCAAGACAATGGAAAACACAGAAGAAAGAAGTTCATGGGTGGGAAAAAACCCCAAGCAAACAAAAAAATACCTAACACCCCAAACCCACCTGCAGCAGGCACAGAGCCTAGCTGGGGGTACCTGACATCCAGAGAGAGCTGTTTCTTACTTCCAAAGCAGAGCAGAGCAAATATGGCAAACTTAAATAGTTAAAATTAATTTTTAAAACCCTTACCAACTGCCAAATAGCACTTCTACATAAAGAAAGTTTGTTTTCAGGATGTATACTGAATTTTGAGTGTAGTCAACATATTTTTCACTCTCAGAAAGAGTGAAAAGGCAAATGATGCAAAATACATAGCACTGGTGGATTAATTATCTTTATTCCACTAGTCAAGATCACAAGGGAGAGATTACCTAAAATATCAGAATTGCAAAAGCAGTTTTATGTGATGAAATATCTAATACATATACATGAGACCATTTTTAAAATTTAGAGCCATAATGTCTAGCCATACAATTTCAAGCCCTTACCACACCAAGACATTTTCTCTGACAACAGATGATATCACAGACAAAACAACCAATATATTGTCTAGACAATATTATTGCTGCTCTATTGTCGTCAACATTTAAGTGTATAGTCAATAAATAAATGCAGAAAAGGACAATTCTTCTGGTTTTTTTTAAGAGTGTAATGGCTACTTTTATTAACTTGCAAATAATTACAAGTACCTTAAAAGCTAAAAGTTTCATATGTTCAAGAAGTCTGGCCAAAACATTGTTTCAGATTCTATGGCATGTCATACCTTGTCAAAGACATCCAGGATATTTCAGAGAGGATGTAGGAATCAATTTATAAATAGAAATATTTTGTTTTCACTGAATTTTATTTGGAAAACAACAAACCTATGCCTGATATCATAGACCGTTTTCATACAACCAGTTTTCAGACATTCTATTTAAGTATATTAAAAATTAAAAAAGTATGCAGAAGTTATTTAAAAAAAAAGACACTTTTAAATTTTGTTTACTAAAGTAAACTAACATTGCTTTCTGGGTCTCACAGCATGAAGCATGCTAAACACCTTCCCAAGGGACATCTGCCTTACAGAAAAAGGAACATAAAATTTACATGATATAAGAACAAATTGCATTTTTGTTCTGAAAAGATAATTTAAGAAGCAATTTCTTTCAATGTTCAACTATGAACTACATATGAAAAATGGACTACAAGATTTGCAAGCTCCCAGAATCTCAGAGATACTGAAATTCTTATGAATCATTTTCATCTTGTCAGCTGGGCATACTTCTAAGATGACAGAAGAATTCAATATCAGCAAGAATCTTCTAGCAACTTCATTAGTCAACTTAGAAATATACAGGAAAGGAACAGTTGCAGTAACTTAAAGTGATAAATCAATGAAAGACCCCATAGTATTATATTCACCCAAATTATAGCACAGGGTCACTGGTAAGAAATATCACGAAACTTAAGATATTATTTATTTGCTGTTTGATACACTGTACTTTATATTTGCACATTTCTGCTTTGCAGACATGAATTTCCCATTCTACTCTTTGTTAAACATCACCCTAAGTTGAAAGCAAATTCTCCTTTATTCTCTATGCTGTTTTATATACTTGATATGATTAGCATGTTAAGAAAAATCAGTGATTAAAGTGTTTAACTCCAATTACTGACAAACTGTTGCAGCTCATTTATTAAAGGGTCCTTTAATAGATCCAGACCTCTTTCAACAATTAGCTCTTTGCTGAACAACAGGATTTCAAGAAGACAGCCAGAAAATATCAAACTTTGGACTAAAACAAAAAGTGAAAGTATGTATAAACAATTACAATCACACATGCATATTGTTCTTCATTAATCAATAGCTTGTGTTTTTCCTTTGTACATAAAAAAGGGGAAAGCTACAATTAAATTGTAAAGAAATTCAAAATGATACCAAAAAGATGACACCTGTTAAATAACACCCTTATAAAAAGGAAAGAGCTGGACGAAGTTCTAACTAAACAAGAATTATTACCTTAATAGCTATCATTAGTGCTGTTCTATTATTTCTCTCCTGACAGATACTATAGTGTTCATAGGCAAGAAGACCAGGAGAAATTATCTTAATTAGCTTGTCAGGCATTTTGCACAATAGAGGCCATAGGGCAGCCCTAAATTAATTTTTCTTTTTATGGTCTTGAATGTACACAAATGCTCAAATTCATCTGAAATTACTCTTATGGAAAGCTCACCCACAGTCTGGACAAGTCCTACATTTTGAACACAGTAACCACTAAAAGTACATGCCTCACATCCCATCTGAATTTAATGCTGACATCCAGAGAACACCTTTGCCTTGGAGCCCTACCACTACTCTGTTCCTGTTCCCTGTGTAAGAAGGATCACAGCTCACTTAAACCTTCCCTTTGATAAGACTCATGAAGTCCCACTAGACTCCAGTCTATCAAGTGGCTCTTCAGTCACTCAGTCATCTCATTTCCTCCAAGATCCCCCAGTTTTTCCAGAAACTCCCATTAACAGTGATCACTAGGAAAAGACGTGGCATTCAAGGTAGGGGATATTCCTTAATCCTTCCTTCATATAATCACACAATGTTTTGGATTGGAAAGGATCTTCAAAGATCATCTAATTCCAGCACACAAGACCCTGAGCAGGGATATCTTTCAGGTTGCGCAAGGCCCCACACAACCTGGCCGTAAAACTCAGTGATATTTGTTACAGTGTCTCACCACCTCATCCTGAAATATTTCTTACTTATATCTGATATCAAGCTGCGGTTTTTCAGTTTAAAGTTGCTACCCCTTGCTGTGCCACTACTGGCCCTGGTAAAAGTCTCTCTCCAGCTTCTTACATGTTCCATTTATACACTGACAGTCCACAATAACTCTTCCTGGAGCCATTTCTTCTCCAGACTGAACAATCCAAACACTCTCAGCCAGTCCTTATATGAGAGGTGCCCCAGCCCTCTGATCACCTTTGTGGTCTCCTCTGAACCTGCCCTAACACTTCTACGTTGTTTTGTTCAGGGCCCCAGAGCTGGATGTAGTACGCAGGTGGGAATCTCACCAGAGCAGAGGAGAGTGGCACGATCGCCTCCCCTGACCTACGGGCCACACTTCTGATGCTGCCCAGGATATGGTCACCTCATGCCCAATGTTTCATTCACCAAGATCTATCTTTTTCTTCGCAGGGCTGCTCTCAATTAATTCCTCCTCCAGTCTGTATTGCTATTGGGGATCTCCCTGATCCGGGAGCAGGACCTTGCACTTGACTTTGTGGAAAATCATGATGTTCTCTGGACCCATTTGAGATCTTTAGTATTTATTTTGACAGCAGCATTATGGTTCTTAGGTCTTTTTCAGCACTGCTCTTGAACTGAAGTTTCCATATCCTGAAAGCATGGTGCACATTCATCTCGCTGAAAATACAATAATAATTTTTCTGTATTAAACAGACATGACTCTCAGTTAATCCAGATAACCCTAATCATGGGGCTGCAAGACAAATTTGGAAAAAAATAATTCAGAAGTCTATCACTCATCTGAAAGCAGAGACAAAAGAACAGAGTAAGAGTCTCACCACTACTCTATCCAGCGTTTCTTATGATTATCTCCAATACTCCATTACATTATTCATCACCTGCCCTGTAAGCACCTGGCACTGTGTTTTGCAATGTGCATGGATCTTAGCTATGCCGTAGTTCTACCTTCCAACTTCATCAGCTTCTGCAGGATGAAGACATTTCTGCTGCACCTCAACAAGCACATCACAGGAAAGCACATTCTTCCTGTCTTTGTAAACAGCACTAGCTTATTTGTAGTTTACAGCCGCTTGTCTAAAACAAGGGTTGGTTCTTGCAAAGTAGGTGTATCCTCTGTCTCCAACAGAAGTTTTGTTCCAAATGTGGGCATTTCATTAGTGATTTCATGAACGTGCTACTGAAAAAACAAGAATATTAATTCTTTGCTTTCTAAAACCAGGGTACTACCTTCCCTTACATTCATGTTGTTTCATTTGCTTATGAATATTCAACTTTTTCCAGCTCAAGACCAGCAATTAGAGAGACTTGTACCAAGTATACCAAGCCTGCAATGATGGCATGTAACATGAAACCACACAATGTTTGCTTCCCATTCTCTGTTTGCTTTCATTTAGACTCATCTTCTGCTGATTTTCACGCTACCACCTATAACCACTGAAAGGGCTTTAAATATAAATCATAAAAAAATTCTGCAGAAGATGCCAAAGACAAACTTTTCCTGAGGGTGTTCTTATTTGATGGAGTGAAACAGAGGGAAACCATCTTAGTATATCTCCTGTGATGGGGAACTTTATCAACATTCTCTTTTTAAAAGGTTTTCCATATTAGTCAATGTGCCTTCCCTCTAATTTAGAATGTTCCAATTGTGAACTGGCCAACATCTAAAGACCACCAGTCACTACACCCTGAACATGAGCAAAGTGAACACAACAGATAACTTTGGAAAGTTTTAGCCATGGTACAGGATACCAAATAAAACAGTAATAGATGAGAGAAGGGTGAGTAAAGGGGAGAAGAGATGGTGGAACAACAACTAGAGATCTGAAAGTTATCTTCAAAAAAGAAACAAACCACTAATAATCAAAGAGCAACAGGAAATAGTTTTGACACATTTCATGTAATTAAATACAGCTAACTTCCAAAAGGGTACCACAGCACAAAGACACCCTTCAGTTTTTATTGACCAGTTCAGGCAATGCTCTTCTAAACAGGTAAGTAAAAGCCTTGGCCATTTTGTGTTCTCAGTCACCCTGGTACCTTGTTTTCAGAAGTATACAATGTATGTTTAAGAATTCTCTTCAGGCTAAGTAACTGCCATTTAGTAACAGATTTTCTTGCTCCTAACCAGAAAGCAGGGCTTCTAATGACATTCTTTTGACTCCAGAAGTACTGCCAGAAGGAAGGACAATTTTAATTTCAATTGATCATTAAATTGAAGGGTAGAGGAAAGATGTTAGGGATTTTGTGGAAGAACGCACATCAAACAACTTAGTCTTCAGAACCCTGCATGAATTTTTAAAATTTTGGTCACAGGTCAGAAAGATTTCAGTCATGAGCAACAAGGAAACAAATTTACACTATTCAAACAGAACTAATGTTGCCTGATAGAGATATTTCAATAACAGAACTTCTGATCTCCAAAAATAAGCAGCATGATTAAAACAGCTTAAATGAAAACCACCTTGCTGCATTTGACAGTCTCTGACTGAAAATTTCAATAAACCCAAGTATTTATTGAAAACAAAATAAAAAATATAAGCATTTAAAATAATGCCATTTTATCATGGCACCGTAAAACAAGAAAAACGAGAAAGTCTTGTCATTGTTCTGTGTCTCTCCTGGAAGATTGGGGAGATATATTTTAAGTCCTTTCATGTAGTTTTCTTAATAATTTCAGTGTTTTGGTTCTTTTTATACTGATGGTTTACAGATATATAAAAACTTCTATTTCTCAATTCTCGTAAGTTGAAAGAGGAAGATGTATCTGAGAGAAACTTACATGTCATCCCCATCCAGCAGAAATGGGATTTCTTTGCTAAGCTCCTAAACTTCCAAAATTCCTTAAGTCCTTACCAGCTTTATAAACTTAATACTTCTAAATGTCATCCTTCCAGCAGGAAGCAATGCAATACTATCATTCCACAGGTTAGCTTTAAGAATCAATTTTGCATATTAAGAACACATTGTCTTTTGGACGAAACACAAAATGGATCTGCTGAAAAACGGGTTCAGCTGTTTGGCACAATCTGTGGACTGCTAGCCAGAATGTACTGCTACTCACAAAGAGTAGTACTAAGTTGGGTAACTCTGAGCCTCAGCAGAATTACAGGTAAATACCTGTACCTGCAGCCACCAAAGGAGTGGCACAGTTCACTGGTGACTGATCTAAGGTAAGATCTGCACAATACAACACTAAACCCCAAATACACAGTAAGAAGAAAGGAAAAGTACACAGAAGGGTGTAACCCCTTTGGAACTGTCTACAGGGAAGCAGTAGGTAGCACTTCATATTTCTACCAAGTACTGGCTGTAACTCAACAGGAAGAAGGGGTATCGTCCCCAAGCAAAGTCCTATTTGACATCAGATGGAGAGCTCAGCAATTGCTCCTTATCACACAAACTGACAGGGTATTGCATTTTCTGCTCATACAACATCCAGCATTAAACTGCCAGGCTAGGAATGGGGAGAATTACCCAGCCACTCCCAACTGGTAGAGACTAATGGGGTTTTTTTATGCCCCATCTTTGAGGGGAGATATTTTTTTCTAAAAGTGCCTGGCAATTTTTATTTGATAATTTCTCTGCTAGTGCTAAGGGCTAGTGATGTGTTTTACCTGCCCTCACATCTTTCCATAGCTTGACATAGGTATTACTTCTGAATTTAGCTATTTTTCTTAAGAGAGTTGAGAACTGCTTTACATCCTTGTCAGTACAAGTAAGGAGCCCATACAATATCTGTACAACATCCAGTTCTCCCAGTTAGGAACCCAAATAATCTTTTGGGTTCAAGTTTCCAGCCACCGATTTCCCCATAGCTCCTAGTGAGGAACTCCTCTCCCCACCATGGTTGTATCTGGCGGAGTAAAATGTTCAAATGATACAGCTTTCTATTATATACATAACCTCAAATGTTCTAGTGATTTATTTTGTAACCTCAAACTATTTTTTAGAATGTTCAGACTGATGTAGGAACTAAAAAAATACTCATTTCAATGCAAAAAAACCACCAAACCAAACAGACCTTATAGAACTCTACCATCCTCAATATGTAACTGAACATATGTATAATAAATGGTATACAAAAATAAAAGTATACATAATTCATACAAGGTACAATAGAAATGGGATTGTAATAATTTCTTATTTTTGATTCAAGTACTAGGATAGAATCTGATGGCAGGACTTCATCAGTGTAATCATGAGGAAAAAGTTGCCACAAATCATGACATAAAAAGCAGAAAAGGGAAAAAAAAAGAAAAAGAAAAGGATAGGAGATTGCCCATGTCAGGAATCAAGACCTATAAACAGGAAAAATTAAGGGGGTGGGAGGGGAGACATGCTGTGCATGTGTGTGAGCATGGCACAGCATGAAAAATACTTTAAAAGGATACCAGTCATTCCAAGTGTCTGTTCCAGACAAACAGAAACAAAAAGGTATTTTCACTGCCTACGTTTTGTACCTGAAAATTTGAAGGCTGGATCACCTCACACAGACCTTGTGTATAACCTTTGTAAAGACATAGGCCACTGTAGAGCAGCAATGATTTTAAGGACACTGAAAAAAAGTTATTTTTTAAAATTCCTAACATTTAGCAAAAAGTTCTGAGCAGAAAGACAACCTTCTGAGAACAGGGACTAGCATAATTAGAAGAGCAGGGCACATAACGCTGTTGTCATCCCCTTACTCCAGTAATCAAACCAGTTGTCAGGAAGAGTCAGATAGCCTGGCAGAGTTAAGATACTTAGAAATAAAGCAGTGTGAATATATCTGACTTGTTAACTTTCAAACTTGCTGTAAAAGCAGAGCAGTTCCAAACAACACAAAATATGAAACGGGCTACAGAGTGCTGATTTTAAACCTTTGAAATGCAATTCATGGAAGAAAACAGACTTCTACTCAATTGCTGCGCCAGTCAAGCTAGTGTCCTTTAAAAATAATTCCCTAGTTTAAACTAATGACATTTATATTCGGTAATGGACTTCAGGTGGAATTCATCTTCCAAATTTAGACATCCATCTGGGGGTGAGATGAATCATGCAGTGAAAGTGCTTATTTCTCTCCACTGACTATAACGGGAGCCTACAGAACCAGCTCATGTATAGGCAGCCAAAGCTGGCATTAACCAACCTGTCTCCTGACAGCTAATACACAAGTTTAAGTGGCATGGCATGCCTAATGATCATCTCCTTCCACTGACTCAAAAAATCAGGCTGGAAAAGTTGTCCTTCAACAGGGTGAGAAACAGCACTGCCACAAATTAGCAACTGGAATTAGCTTAAGTTGTACGTAAATATTAGCAACCATTATTTTCCCCTTGCACAACAGATAGATGTTTGCTCATGGAAAAATAAACACACCTTTCAAATAAAATTACACACGCTTCTGACATCTTTGTACAACTTTTGATAGCTGTTGAATATGAAATAATTATTTTAAAATAAGGCAGCTATAGAAGGAAAGCTATCAGGAAGTCCATATGATGTGTAACTGAATGAAAATATTTTATGAAGTCTACTAATTCCTGAACCTCAGCCTAAACTTCAAAAATGTTTCTAAAGAAAGCAGGAACTAAGGATTTAATAATCAGTTATGTAGTAAAGTATACTACCAAATCAAAATCTATTATGATTGAACCAAACAGTTAAAACCTATTATTTGCAGAGCTGCCACCTTCACAAAAGGAACAGGACAGCTATATGAAAAGCAGTCTCTTGTTTCAAATAGTGTGAAGATTCTCAAATGGAATATTGCCATCCAACACAGGATTACTTCTTAATTTATAAGTAGCAAGATCTCTTGATTATTTCAATAATCACTAGAGACACAGAAAAGTGTATTTTCATCAATAAGCATGTCTGGAGGAGGAAGTGCAATACAAAATCACTGCAAAGGAGTCAGAAGGGAGAGTAGAAATAATCTGCCTACAGTCAGCCCAGGCCGTGCATTTGTTCGACCTATACACACTCAAAACCACCTCTTCTTTAGAACATCCATTACATGACCAAAATGTTCTATACACCAGTAAGAGGATGAAGTCTTACGAAATTAAGCCATTGACTGACACGTACCTGCAGTCCTATCCCTGGTCTGAACATGATCAGATTTTATATTTTGGTTGCACGCAGAAGGTCTCACAAATAAAAGAATGTGTAACCAGTGGCCCTAAAATCCCCCTTAAATATCTTAGCACCCCAGTGCAGACCAAAGTTTGAGTGCTACTGCTAGAAAGGATTCTGAAAAACCAGTAAAAGAGAAATAAAAATAAAAAAGGGGCAGGCTTTGAAATAAAGTAATGGCTGTACTAAGCAAGATCCAGAGGTCCATGTCCATTCAAATATCCTCTCATTAACAGCATCCAGGAGCGTGCAAGAATACAATACATGCACAGCAATATTTCCCAGGAATATTCCTTGATCCCCAATGGTTTGCAGAAGCAGGATTTCCTGAACAAGAATAGGTAGGTATTTGATGATTCTTCCACAAAACAGCGGTTTCCCTCTACACTGATGTAATGTTTAGACTCCTTAAATTCCTGAGGCAAGAAATTCTATAGCTTAATGACACGCTGTGTTGGGAACCACCTCCTTTTGTCCGTTTTCAATTCATCAGCTGCTATTTTCATTAGATACCTCTTAGTGTGCATGCACTAAAAAAAGACAGTGAATAAACACCCCCTATTTTTGTCCCATTGGTTGCTGAACACTTAAGAGGATGCTGTCACACCAGTTTTTGGTCACCTTTTCAACCTTAAATTCATACTGCTCCTCTTACAGAAATAGTTCCATATTTTAGATTTTCTCTTCCTTGAAACTTCAACTATGTTCTTTTTACACCAATGACATGGATAGGTGTAAGCAGGGTAAAAGTGCATAAGATGATTAAATTTCTTAAAAGTTATAATCATCATTCTCCCTTTCTTTCCTAGTGGCAATAGTCAGCTTTGAACTCATCTTTTTAGATGAGAAGACAAGCTTGTTCTCGCTTACCTTCAAACAGAATACATGAAGCAATTTATGGGAAATTTCGTCTGCCATTTTAACATCTGGTTGCTGAGCAATGTCAGGTCCCTGTGTAACGCTAGGGTTTGCTTTTGCATCTGCTACCCATCAGTGAAGTCTGTGAGCTCACTTTTTCTTCTACACACATTATTAACTTGAACATGCTCTGTTAACATTACCCCGGAGAATTGTTACCTGGAGCCCCTCCCTATTTACTTCAACTCTTCCTCTTATATTTTAGTCATTAAATTAACCACATAAAATCCTTTCCCCCTATCCTGTGACTGCTTGGTTTCTTCAAGATTCTTTGGTGGCGGTCCTTGTCAAATGCTTGTTGGACATCCAAGGAAACTGCTTCTGTCAGATCTTGCTTATTCATGTACTTGTCTTCAAAAAACCTCCAGCAAGTTTGCAAAACATGACATCCCTTCACAGCAGGCTTCTAACTCTTCCTCAATACGTCATGTTTATCCATGTTATTTTCATTATTATTATTTTGACTGATTTACTAGGAACAGATGTCAGGCTTAGTAATCTGTAGGTCCCCAGATCTGTCCTGAAGTCTTTCTTAAAAACAGTGTCACATACAGATTAGGACACTACAGATCACACATGAATTTATAACTTAGCTAGGTGTTTTATCTGTTGCTTATTGTCGAAGTACAATGATCCTTGCTTGCTTACTGTTTGGAAAGCTGTATTTCTAAAGTGCAAAGCAGGCCTCTCTAAAAACAAGGAAGTGTTTCTCATTTTTTCCACAGAAGGTTTAAGCATTATCTTTAGGAAGATCAGTACATGATAAAAATTTATTGTAACAGTAATACTACTAACATTTATTTGCATCAAAAAGTCTCTCACATTTTTCCAGTCTGTAAATAATAGTTCCATAAATATATGCTCCTGTGTAGCAGTAGCCATTCAACTATGTAATAGCTGTCCTAATTACTAGAAAACACAAATGAGCTTGTGAAGACACAGTTATTCATTTGCAAATGAGACAACATTCAAAGAGAAGTAAAACCTTTAACATTTTTCTGGAATTGAGAACTTCTGTGGAAATTACAACCAACAAGCAGGTAACTTGAGATAAGGACTAAAACAATGTACACAAGTATTTGTAGGCTCACCAATTTTGTGTGAAATTGAATTTTTACAACACAAAGTTTTTAAGCACTATCTAAGCTTCAGGTTGAAATTCACACATTTTTTCAACACAGTGCCAACTTTCATCTCTTTTAACTCATGTATCAACAAAGAGTTGAAAATTAGTCTTACACACTAATCAAGTGGTTTTCTATGTTGCAAGCTCAAATGCTAAGTTCATTGTGACCATATTTCTACTGGCAGGATGTTACAGTTACACATAGAAGTGTGTTTAAATCCATATGCAACTGTTTCAGCTCCTTTTTTATCTCCGTATTTTGCATCGGTCCAATAGAAGCTTGTAGTTCTAATGCCAACAGAAGAGCAGCATGGATTCATCAATTCAGTATGTTTAAATCAAATATATGGAGAAAATAAAAAAAAAACAACCACACTACCAGGATTGGTAAAAAGACCATTGGAGCAAGCATAGTGTTCATATCCTGTGTTTTTACAGCATTAAGAAGAAAAAAAAAATTACCCTAATTACAGACATTGAAAAAACATCTATCCAGATATGAGATGAAAACTTTTCCTTGTCTTAAAGCCTTTGGTGCTGCTCAGTCTTCTGGGCAGCAGGAACGTTAACAGTAGCCTCACTGCTGCTGCTGCAGGAATGAGAGGCCACAGCTGACAATAAAGCCATACACAGCCTTGATATTAATAGCAGAAAGCTAAGACACCCAAGAGAACAATGCAGTTGCAGAGTTCTCTCCCCTCTTCCCAAGCTGTCATAAGAAAGCTGTTCATAAGAAACAAACAAACAAACTTGTCTATGAATACAAACAAAACTATTCTTCCTTTCAACACCTGTATTTTGTTTCATTTCAACTGCCATACTTACTGGTTTGGCCCTCTTAAATAATTTAATGAAAATCACAGAACAGCTGAAACTGGAAGGGACATCTGGAGGATGCCTACCCCAACCCCCCTGCTCAAAGCATGTCAATGACAGCAAGTTGCTCAGGGCTGTGTCCAGCTGGGTTTTGAGTTATTGCCAAGGATGGAGAATCCACAGCATTTTCTGGACCACCTGTTCCAGCAATCTATCACCCTTAACATAAAAAAAAAATCCTCTCTTTTTTCTGATGTTTAAATGGAATTTCCTGTATTACAATTTGTGCCCATTACTTCATGGTATCAGTGGAAACTACTGAGAGCAGCCAGACTCTATCCTCTTTATTCTACCTCATTAGGTTATTTACACACACAGGGTGCCCCTGAGAACTCTCTTCTCCAGGCTCAGCAATCCTAGCTTTCTCAGCTTCACAGAAGACAAATTCTCCAGACCTGTAGTCTTCTTAGTAGCCCTTTGCTGGACTTGCTCCAGTACATCCATGTTTCTCATACTGGGGAGCCCAGAAGCACATAGCACTCAAAGTGTGGCCTTACCAGTGGTGAGTAGGGGGAAAGGATCACCACCTTGATCTGCTGGTGACTTTTCCTAATGCATCCAGAACACTTCTGGCCTGCTTTGCTGCAAGTGCACATTGATGGCTCACACACATCTTTCCCACCAGGACCCCTGGGTCCTTTTCTGCACTTTCTTTTTCACTGATTGGACCCTACCACACACTGGAGCCTGGATTCGTTCCTCCCCAGGGTCACTAAATTTCCCTTTACTGAATTTCTGGAGGTTCCCATCAGACAATTCCTTTGTCAATGTTCCTCTGGATATCAGCACAACCCTCTTTGGTCTATCAGCTCCTCTTGCAAGCTTGCTGAGGATGCGCTTCTGTGTGACCCTCAGGTCAGTAACAGAGGGGTTAAACAGGATTGTCTCTGGTACTGAGCCCTGGGGTACACTGCTAGTGACTGGCCACCAGCTTTTGAGCCACTTGTGATGTTGTGCCACTGATGCCAACTCTTTGAGCCCACCAGGTCAGACAGTTTCCAGTTGCTTTCACTGTTCATCCACCTGGCATGCACTTCATTGGTTTGTTTATAGGGATGCTATGGGAGACCATGCCAAAAGAATCACTGAAGACAAGATAAACAATGTTCATTGCTCTTCTCTCATCTACCCAGCCAATGTCAGCACACAAGGTGGTTAAACATGATTTCTTCTCCCTGCTATGATGACAGATCCAAATCAATGTCTTGTCCTTCATATTTGAAAGTCATTCTAGCTCCTTTTCTTCATATGCTCTAATCTAAACTTCTGTTCTGTTTTTTTGGTTTTTTTTCTTTTGATACCTACAATACACTTACTAATAGCTGCACATCTACTATTGGAGATGTCCCTAAAACAACCAACAACCTCACAGCACTGCTTAACAAACTACTTATTCCAGCCAGGCACTGAAATAACAATGCCTCTTTTTTTCTCCACAAATGTATGTAAGCTAGTAGCAATGTTGTTGCAGCTGTAATGGCCTAATGACCTCAGACAAGCAAAGAAAACACCCTCCTCCCCACCCCCAAATATACTCACTACTTACTACCACGAAAAATTTTCTTACTACCAAAGAATGTCTCTCTCCTTTAAACAAGAGTATTTAGCAGCATCCTTTCTACACATTTAGGATAATAACCATATTTTTGTCAGGCTCTTGTCAGAAATAACTTATTTTCTCAGATTTCCAGGCCTCCCTGAAAAAGAAACAAAGGAATTTCAGGGAGCATCTTCTCCACATGTTTTTTTCCTTAATTTTTTTCACCCTCTCCCCTTCAGAATTGCAGTGAAAAAATACTAGGGTTCAAATTATGTTTAGGAAAGGTCCATCCTTACACTATCAAGAATGAAAGAGAGCGCAGTGCTAAACCCTCTGCACTCAAGTGATGGTGTACCTAGAAGTTTCATTTCAACCTCCACTAAAACCAAAAATGCATCCAAAAATCTTGGTCAGCAAAGAAGCAATGCAATTTTCATAAATTCTGTCCACTTTTAAACGACTCCAGGTAATGGATAATCCAAGTAGCTGGTTTGGCTAAATAGTAGCTCAGCTCTGTCGACACTACAGTAATGACAGGCTACAGTTGTGGTTTTACACTGTTTTATACATCCAACTAAGTGTTTCAAACACACATTGTGGCATTAAAGGGAACTGGAAGAGCAGATTACAACATAAATCCTGTATTCTTTCACCAATTCAGCGATGTACTGCCAAAAAGGAGTCCATTTTAAAAGCCGTGTTATACATTCAGCCAGGACACGTCCGCTACAGTTCCAAGCGACCACGGGCAATCGTCTCACAGCCACTTCTGGGGTAACTAATGCTCTCACACCCCAGTGATTGACTAAAATATTTTGAACAAATTTTGATGTAATCCCAATCAGATTATAACGATTTTCATGCAATTGATGCTCCGGGCCAAGTCTAGCTGACAGCACCCATTTAAAAACTCTTTCACACCCATACAAAGTTAAATCAACTTGGCACTCTCTCTGGTAGACAATTGTCTCCTTAAAGTATGAGCACTATTCATCCAAGTGAATTGCTGCATTAAGGGGGCAGTTGGCTGGCATGGGGACCACTGGACTGATTGACAATGCGTCTCAGTCACAAAGAAGTTGCAGCAAGAGTTTCTAAAAACCAAAAAGCAGTTAGGACCGTGAATAGATGAAGCAAGCTGAAGACACAAAAGTACAGGATGTATCCAGGAAGATGCCGGTGCTTCAGTAGGCTTCCTAACGAAGACTAATCTTAAAACAGTTCTCGTGTTTTGTAAATTTAGCATCTCAAGTGCTTCAGAAAATTTCACTTTACTACTTAACCCCTTAACACCAGCTAAATATTGCAGCAACAGTTATTTCTGGAGGGCTTTTTTCCAGAGCTATGTATGCTAAACAGCTAAGAGCTCTAGGAAGCTTCCTAGGGAGCAGAATTTATTTAACCTCTGAAATGTTAATAAAGAAATGTGGGGCAGCATTTAAGGGCTCATTCCCAAATGACTCTAAGAAGAGTACAATAATTTCATCCCTTTTCCCCTTGTTAAATTTCAAAGAGAAAGTACAAGAAACCCATACAGAAAGTGCTTAGGTCATAATAATCACACAGATAGTTGAATTAATTCATGATTCCAACAGATACCAGAAGAAAAATATGAGTGCAAATGATTAATTTTACAAGTATAGCAGAGTGTTACATAAATAATCACTACATTTGAGATCATTTGTCTCAAATATTATTTCTTCATCCTTTGCATACACAAATCAGATACCATTGTGTAAAGCATTAGTGGAAGATGCCAAAGGCACTAATATCTACTGTGAAACTCAATGGGATTATTTCAGACACCACCAGAAAACACACGGAATAACGTATCGTTCAATTTTCCGTGTAAATGAATTACCCATTTCTCACCTCAGCAAGACTACAAAAAGCCACTCAGGATACCATCCTGAGCCTGAAAATACAAATAAGGCTCCCCAAACCTCACACAACTTGTCATATAAAGCCTAGATCTAAACAGCAATTCAAACAGATTCCTTTCATCTACTTAAGGATAAACTGCTCAAAAGTTTGCTTGACCAAGTGTTTGTTTTCTCATGATAATTCTTATGCCACACAAAGAGGCTCTTAAAAAGATTCTAGTTTCAGTAAAATATTTGTAGCAAAGGTTAAGTGACACGTTATTCACTGCTCAATGCAGTGAACTAATATAACTACAATCTAATTGAAAAAGGACAAAAATCTTTGATTCAACTGCTAAATTAACCTAACTGTTTGAGCTAACAGATCCAATTTCACTGCCTGTTAAGGCAGGCAACACATTTTTTGTCTTCATTTTATACTCTAATGAAGTCTACTTCAATAGAGTTCCCTCCACTTATCCCAGAGGATGATTTAGTCCTTTTGTGTAAAGCTAATCCAGCTCTCCCTGAAGTCAAGGGAAATTTTGCACTTGACTTCAGTGTGAAAAAGGATCACATCCTAGAATAGCAACGCTAAAATATCTGTGAATAAAAGCAGGTTCAGATTTTCCAGTTCCAAATTAGCTAAAAAATGCCCCAGACAAACAAACTACCCTGAAACAAACCTTTTAAAAAGGAAAAAAAAAAAAAATAAATCTAATTTCCATTTCAATTTAAAGTATGTGAGAAGTTATTTTACATGGCAATGTTTTTAAAGAGAATGATCCCATTCAGATATTCTGACTGTAAAACCGTACTATCTGCATCTACTTTGGCTTTCAGTTTCAGGGGAACTTGAGGGAAAAGTAAAAATCCATCAAATCTAGGAAACGTTTTAAGAGAAGCAACAGTTTAATGGCATGGCTTCCAAGCTGTAGAAATTCTGCAGCAGTAACACTTACAAACATTTTAACTTTCCATAACAGCAATCAGGGTTTCCTCAAGAGCTCCTTAGGCTGTGATAAATCAACAGGCTCGGAATTTTTTGCAGGTTACTCTGTTAGACTAAATATGATTTGACTCCATCACATAAATTATCTGGTTACTTGACTACACTGTACTGCACATAATGCAGTAAACAATATTTACTTCTAACTATTTGTATAACAGCAGAAAAAGAGTACAACAGACCTAGGAAGCTGAATTAAGTCATACGCTGACTGACCACATGTCATATATAGTTATAACAGTAAGTGACCCTTCTGATCACATTTCTTTATTATTTAAAGTGGAGATTATTTTTTTTTAACTCAAATTTCTATAAAAACCACAGATTTACTTTTAGGATAACCTATACTGAATTTAAAAAAAACAAAAACATTCAAACTATGCTGTTATCTGCCAAAACTTCAAACAAATTTAAATTACCAAACTGTCAGAGCTAATTCATAACCACCTGTAATCAGAATTTGAATACCCAAATATCTAAAGTAACATAAGCTGTTGCAAAGTGTAAAGAATATTCCACTCGTCAATGTTATCTAAATAGTGGTTCACCAGAATCTTAGAAACATTTAGGGAAGGTTAACTGACAGAGGAGAGATTTTTTGCTGCTATTTTCAAAGAAAACAAAAACTTGGAAGTATGGGATCTATCCATTCTAACGCCTTAGTGGTTGTGGTGATCAAAAAATATTCACAAACTAAAGCTAATATTCCCTACTGTAAATAAATCTATCAGATTTAAAGCAAATTGTGGTTTGCACTAGAATTATTGCCCTCAATATCCTTATCTAGGAAGCAACATATTAACTTGTACTTTAAAATGTAACATGGTTATTTATATGGATTTCAATCAGAATTTTCATTCAAATGTCACTGAACACAAACTAGGAAGAAATAAAAATGTCTCGCATAGAAATTGCACTTTCATTGCTTAAATAATTATGTATATAGCTTAAGAGAATTAATAAGACACTTTATTATTACATTAAATATACACATAGAAAATCCATGCCCCTGGCAAAAAGCTGAAAGGATTAGTGTAAACCTAATATGTAGAGTCAATATATTTTACTGACTAGTAAGGCTCAACCTCTTTCTTTGGGAAAAGAAGGAAGAAGCCCAAGTGTAAATCTGAGATAAAATAGTAATTTAAAATAACCATATAAAATAAAGGTGTCATGCTTGTTAATGTAAGTCATGTATTAACTTGGCTATGATTTCACCATGTATGCACCAGATTTAAATAGTATTCTGATGATATGTCAGACCTAAGCAAAAGGGAAGGGGAGGTAATCAAAGAGCCCTAGATTTAATAACCAATGCAAATGAATTCCAGAATATTTAAATACACCTACTATGCATGAACAAGTCAAACGTTTCCAGGGAAATAATTTTTCATCTATAAACTAACACTTGTCTCATTTTACGTACATCATGATAGCCTGAATCAATCAGTTCTACGGTTTCTACAGTGTACAATCTAAGAAATAATTCCTAAAATGAAAAAGAAGATTGATATCTTTAGCAAATTACATAATGTGCAATTATTCAGCAAGATATTTTGAAAGCTTATCACTTTAAATAGCCTCAATCACTATGATTTATGAATTGTGTTTTTAGTGTGTAGCTGTACTTAAAATACAGTACAGAATTGTACTTGAAAGTAAAAAAAAAAGGTATCCGTATTATTATTGTATCCTAGCCTCTAAAGCCATATACAGTTAGCATTTAATTTCTGTGTGTTCTGAAGTTGAAAATTTTGTACTTGTATTTTGCTCTCTCAGAACCACAGGAAAACCCTTTAAAGTCCACCAAACAAAAACACCTAACCCCTTTTTTCCCCACCAACTACAGAACGTTAATACAATGCCTACTTCGCAGGCTTGAGAAAACAAATGTTACTCAAGAAAATTTCCCCAATTGACTAGTAGTAACAGCTCAGGAATTATCCTTGTTTTCCATTCTCTTTTCTTCATGGGTAATTGTTTTCAAAAGGAACAGTCTTTTGCTGTATGCTCTAAGTGTTCCAGAATAGAATATTTAACTTGACTATGAAAATAGAATTCAACATGGCTTTCTACAGTGAGACTAATACACCCTTTTTCTCTCCCCAGTCAATGTTTTTCAGTTAGGTATGGATGAGCTGATGTGGATAATGCTATTATAACCTTTAATCAATGATTAAACAAATATTTGACACCAGTATCAGCTAAACAAACTCACCTTCTCTTTGCTTTAAGGGCTTTGTCATTCTATAATGCAACTTGTATTCTAAAATATATGGCAGAGGGAATCCCAAAAAACAAAACCAAAGAATACACTTTGGCAAAAACCCCATATATCACATGTCTCAGAAACCAGAGGGCATGCTTACATTTTAAGACATTGCAGCTGGAAAAAACTTGAATAGTTTTTATTTAAAACAGGCAGAATGAGAAATGCCATCTGTTGCTCAAAGAATTCTGAAAATTAGCTTCTAACTAAACTCCCAAGAATTTCTACTTGAGACATTAACAATTTATCCTGAATAGATTGGGGAAAAAAAAAAAAAAAAGAAAACAATCAAGACAACAGATATTTGCCTTGATAGACTTCCAGTCTGATCTATAACAACTTTTTCTAGTAGGCTTCAGTTAAAGAACATGTGCATCAAAGAGAAGTTCTGTTCAGATTTAGGAAAAAAAACCCAAAACAATCAAGAAAACTACAAGTCTTCTGTCCCCATTCAGTAAGGAACAGTTTTCTTTTAAGAATGATACACAACTCACCTGGGCTAGTCATCACACAAAGCAGAGAATGTCTTTGCTTTGCAGAACTTATTTAAGCCTCACATAAATTTGCATTAGGAAAAAGAAAACAAAAATCCACATTTTCATGTTCACCTGTCACTGAAGTATTGCAGGATTTTCTATTAGGAGAGATTACTTACAAGCTGGTAAGATGCATTACTAAGTGTGTTCACAGCTCCATCAGAGCATCGCTACAAGTTCACATCTCTAAGGTAATGTGAAGTATTTCAACTGAACTACCACAGTCAGAGCTGGTCACAAACATTAAATACTAGGTATCAACAAAACACCAGAAGTTGCAAATTGTTCTGCTGGAATGTTCTGTTTTCAGTTCAAGAAGGTACAGGAAGAAGGACACAAACCACTTGCTTTATCACCATAAGCTTTCCTCCATTTCATCTCACCCTTGCTTAGTCTTCACAAGAATATAAATGCTGTGTCTTTACAGATTTTTAAAATGTGAACTTTGCTACATTACAGACCTGTTTGGTGCAGGTCTGTAATTTTTAAGATGTTTTGAGACCCCCATTTCATACAAATTTCAGACTTAAATGTCATGTTTAACTCTGTGTTTCTCACAGACTAGGTCAGATCAACTTCTAACTGAAGCATTACGTATGCTTTCTGTTAATATTCTTCTGAAGACCTTGATTTGGGAATCAGTAATGTAAGGTTTTTACCTCCAACTGCAGGCCTCAAAAAAAAAGGAGATACAAGAGCACTAAAAAGATGCATGACTAATCTTAGTGATTTGTTTTAAACACTTTACAATGAAATACAGAACTTCTGTATTTATTTTTAAATTTCCTCCCTCAACCTCAGCTTTGATAATGTTTTCTCTCCTATGTTTGGCAAACAAATGCTAGTTTCAGATAAATGTGCACTTCAAAAACAAAAATATTTTCTAGATATTAATTCTATATTCATTTTTCAGTGGAGCATACTCAGACCAGAACATTAAAAGTGTTCATCTGTGAGGCACATGTTAAGCTAAGCCTATGGAGAGGCCGGCTTTTATAAAGTATACCAGAAGTCCACCAAGCCCAAACACCTGAGTCAGACCAGAGGTTCACCATGGGCCCCCACCATCTGAAATTCTGGGCAATACTGGGTGCTCAGGAAGGCAGCCTATGAATTAGGAAAGGCTGTGGCCATGCTGTCCTTGGTGCAGTCTTTAAGCTTCTGGATTTGGGGTTCTATAACTGGCAAAATAAAGTATTTATGTTGAACAGGCTGAGCTGGTAAAAATCAACCAGAAACAGGAAGAGTATGTAAAGAAAGAGAAGGACTTTGGAGGGTTTCTCCTCTACTCTTCTGGTTACGAGCATCAATCATGATTTTAGTTTCCAATAAAATAGAAGATACATATAACATACTGAGACCTGTTTTTTCTTTGTCACATTTTAAACATAAATATTAATGTTGTTATCTAACCATACTTAAAATAACTTATTAAAACTGGATTGTTCACTATTAATTTGTTTTAAGCCTCCCTTTCCTGGCTGACTGCCAAAACAGTTATAATGCTATACCATTGCAATACACAAGAGATCCATAGCACCCTCTAATTACTCTTTAAATACCTCACACAAGCACTGCCTTTTCTTACAATTGTGAGGCCAATAGGTAGGGTTGAAAACTTCAAAACCTTTAGCCCAGATACATTATTTTGTTTCTGAAGTTTGCATGCACCATCAAAATGTTTGCCTGAACTACGGACAAACATTTGGAACGTGAACACCATCCTCCACTCTGACCCTTCTTTTCTACAGGGCTGTCAGTCCTGAGAAGCATACCTGAGGCCTTCCTGAATTTATACTTCATAATTCACTTCATGATTAAAACACTACTACTGCCTCAGTTTTCCAACACTAGAGTGCTTTGGGCTTGTGCAAAGGAACTTAACCTTACTAAATCAAACTCTCCCAATAAGAAGACTGAGTTTAAATGTGTGATTAATGCCACAAAATTCTCCTGAAAGTTTCTCCAAAACAAAGTTAAAGGCCCTGATCTACAAAGATTTACTTATGTGGGCGAGTTTACTCAACTTCACTGTCAATAGAGTTAAATAAAGCTATTCACTCTCATAAGCCTGGTCTAGATAATCCTAAAATTTCAACTAAAAGAGTTCATGACTTCTGAAGAATCATTTATTTTTCCCAGACGTCTCTGGACTTCTGGTGTGAAGAAAGCCACAGAAACATCTTTAGCTATAGAAGTTTTTCATCTCCCTGAAGTGACAAGTTGAAAGACAAATTATTTGATGGTCAGTAGCACCATCAGAATTCAAAATTTACATAAACATTTAAGGTACAGGTGCAGTCAGTATTGATACCTTTTAAAGTCACATGTAACACTACTATAAAAGCATTTGCCTTCCAAAAATACAAAGATAAAATACAGCCAGGTTAGCAAAAACAGTTTCCCAATTCCCTACTCAACAACTAACAGTGTTCAAGAAGCTAAAATACAAATTTTTCCAGTCTGAGGTTTTACTTCCTCAGCATTCTCCAACCATGCTCTATAACATTACCTAATACTACAGTCAAGAAAAATTGAAACAAAACCCCAGTCTGGCCACAACAGTCAACACAGCCTTAAATCCAGTTAGTGATGATCTCTACAGCAGTGTCCCACTGAGCTGTGGGGCTCGGATACAAGCCAGAGCCAGCTAGAAGTCCAGCTTGAGGGCTTGGTTTCAGCTGTGCATGGCTTTGGTCCACTGACTTACGGGACACAGCATGAAACTCAGTGCTCTATGCGGTGCCTATCCAAAATGACAAGAGAGGTCATTTCCTATCCTATTTCCGGCTACCCTTTACATCTTCAAAGAATATGTGTGTAAATCTAAAGGGAACAAAAATCATGCATAAGTAACAGTGTTTACTTATTCAATTTCTAGCATTAAAGTTACTATCTTGATCTCTGATCCTGCAATCAGCCGTGCATATTAACTTTACCTAAGGGTGCAGTCACACTCATTTCAGTAACTTACTTTGGTGCCATTTTCTGTTTTGATGCACTGGCACCATCCAGGATAGTGATGCCTTAAGTGCAAAAGGCAGTCAGAATGATCTCTTATAACCTAAATTTAAACCTGTCCTACAAGTACTTGACAGTATCTTTTCAATATTACCTTTTCCCTGCTAAACTCAGCATACACATGGGAAGTTGTCCAGGTTTTCCTTCAAAATCCAGCAATTGGTGATACAATCTGGAATCCTACAGCCCTAATAATTGGTGCAAATGCAGCCAGGGACCATAGTGATTGAAGGAAGTTCCCATATGGCAATTGTAAAGCAGTTTGTATAAAAAAAATTATCAAAAAATAGGCTGCCACATCGTATAATTCATCACTATAAAACAACCTCCTACTGGCACTCTCAAGGAGAACAGAAATGAAATACATCCTGAGACTGAGTTATCTACTTGTATTTGGAGGTGATTCCTACAAGACAAAAACTAATCCATTCTGTTACGGTAGTTAAGAGAAACTGCAGTTCTCCCTCACGGACCAATCTGTTCCATCAACAGGCACAGGACTTTCAGTACTAGAAGCCTGAAACCTTTCAGAAAGACTCTGCAGAAACCACAGGCTGTGTACGTACACACAGAAGGTGTCCTACCTGAAAAAGGCTGCTTGATACGACACAGCAGAATAAGGACGCGTTCCTAAAGCCATTTTCGTGTTAGTACTGACACCAATTTTTAAATTAACATCAAGGTATCTTACTCAAACTGGGATCAAACTAGGCAGCAAAACAGTTGGATGCAAGTAGGGAATATGGATGAAAGAACATATTTCTTTTAACTAAAGTTTTGAATTATCTATTGAAAGTATAGCTCTTGTCCACAGGTAGCGCATATGGAAAAGTAAAACCATACAGCCAGTTTATTCATAAAGTAAACTTTGACCAAATAATCTCACATGTGCCACACCACAGACTTTTGCATCGCTGTCACATGATGGCCATGACTTATCAGACAGAACACTGATGATTTCATTCTTCAGAAGCTGCAGCAGTGTGCAAAGCTCAAAATAAAGAGAATTTCTTTGGTGCAGTAGAATAGTTCTCTGCGCTGCTGTATGAATATTGATAAAAACCCCTATATTGTGACTTTTTCAATAATTCTGTTACACAGTGTGCAGGACACCAAAAATGTATTAAGCATTTCTCCAGCTATCTCAAAATAATGCAAAAATTTAAGTATACTTTCAATTCCATTCATTTGTTTTGTAGCCAAAGAACTGTTGTTGAGTAACAAATATTTCCTTGACAATCCCTCTTTATAATACAAAATACAGATTAAAGCTACCTTGGGTTCACCAGTTTCATTCTGGATAGAGTAGTACTGGGGTCCAGGTATTAAATAACTACTGAAAACTGAACCAGTAGCTCTGCAAGCTGCAAAACCAGGGATGCTCCATTTCCTCCATCGATTTCCAGCTTGAGGCAAGTGTTGCCATAAACTCTCCGGTGTGCAGGTCAAAAGCTCCATTCTACCTAGCTTCCTTACTTCCAGAAATTTTGTAGAAACTGCTCACCTGGGAGACCTCTGCTGCCAAATTTATTTGAAATCTTCTAAGAGCCAGAAGAGTTATTAGAGGGACTGAAGGCACACAGAGATTATCATTCTATTTGAGCTGCACCCGTTAAAGAAATGAAGCCAGCAAAGCACGTGGAATAATTAATTGCTGGTATTTATTGCTACTAACTACTGTCACACCTGGTACCACTAGATCTTTTTCTTTGAAATTCAGCAGAAGCACAGTGCCCATGCTGCTGTCTCTGTTGCCACCAGAGGTGCTACCTTGTCCCAAAATTAACCACAACACCCAGGCTGTGCAAAATACAGTCTCCCCTCCACTCTATGCCTATGCTCAGTAGGAACCTCCTATAAGCTAAATTTACAGACACGTATCAGAAACAAGAGTTGAAGTGCAAGGTTCAAAGTGCTGTTTGGAACGGAAATGTTCTTACTTCTATAAAGCCTACAAAAACATAGTTATGGCTGAACGGTACTACCTACAAACAGAGGTACTGCAAAGGTAACTGACAAGGCAATTTTGTCCCTCTTCAACGTCTTTCCAAAAAGGAAAGAGAGACTCTGAAGTAAACTTTCATATCTGGCTCCCCTGACTTAAGATCAATTTCACTAAAAAAATTTGTCTGAAATATCACTCAGCTGTCTATGAATTATTACGTTAAAACCAATACACTTTCTTTGTCAACACACTCCAGGTTTCAAAACTGGTTTTGGAACATTCTGCCACTTTAAGTAAACCCAAACATCTAATTTTTAATTAATGACCAGCCTCTGTCTAGGGTTAAATTCAGCAGGTACATCTAAATCCACCTTTACAACATGAGCTTCAGAAATATTTGTCCCAGTTTTCCCAGTGCCAGGTGGACCATACCCACATATGGCAGACACGTAGAAGCCCATATATTAATATAATAAATAACAATATAATAAATTTCACATATTTGTAATACTGAATGAACTGAATATTGGAGAAGTCACACTAGCCTTTAGCCCGAGCACACAACTTTAAGGACATCAAGCCTGCGTGTCCACACAGAGTGTTATGTGCAGACTCCGCAGGAACAGGGGCCTGTGTGTGTCCAACAATCTTTTTTTTAAACTGCAAGGAAGACAAGTAGGTTTGATGAAGTGTGATGACTGAACGTTTAAATTAATGACTCAGAAATGTAAAGCGGTCGTGTCCCAGGCTCGATAGTGGGAAATAAACCAGAACAGTGGGGCGGGGGGGAAAAAAAATTAATAGAAGATAAAACCACGCAGGCCAACCTACAGGCGACTCCTGATTTTTGCCCTTTTACATCCTCCGGCCCCGCGCCGGGAGCGGAGCCGGGAGCGGCTCCAGCCGAGCAGCAGCCGGGGCGGTGAACGCCGTCACCGCCGGGGGACGAGCAGCCGTCCGCAGCGGCCGCGGCGGGCAGGGGCCGGGGGGCACCGGGCCAAGCGGGGGTGACGGGGCCCTCCCCCACAAACTTACTGCCCGCAGCCCGCCCCGCGCAGCCCGCCCAGCGCAGCCCGGCTCCCGCCCGCCCGACCCCTCGGCCCCGCGGGCAGGGGCTCGGGCCCGGGAGAAAGTTGCCGAGAAAGTTTCTGCCGAGGAGAAGGGGCCGGGGGTACGGGACGCCCCCCGCCCCCGGGGCGCGACGGCGGGGCGAGGCCGGGGGCGGGCGGCCGGGGCCTAGCGCCTCCATCGCCGCCGCCATCGCGGCCGCCGCTCCCGTGGGGCGGCGGAGCGGGGACGCGGCCGGGGCCTCACCTGCCTCTCCTCGGCGTGGCGGGTGGGAGAAGGAGGGGGGGAGGGAAGGAAGCGGGGGCCCCCCCGCTCCTCCCGGAGCCGCGGCGACCCGGGGAGGGAAGCGGGGAGGAGGGGAAGGGAGGAGGGACGAGGAGGAGGGAGCCGAGCGCTCCGGTGCGTGCGGGGAGCTGGAGCCTCGCTGCGGGAGGAGGAGAGGAGGAGGAGGAGACTCCCCGCCCCTATGGCCGGGATCTCCGGTGGGCACCGCGGCCCCTCCTCCGCACCGTGTTTCCCTCCATGCGCTCCGGGCTGGGATCGCCGCGCTTCCCGGCCGGGGCAGCGCCTCCGCGCCCGAACCGGAGGCCGCGGGGAGGAGCCGGGCGGCCCCCGCGGAGCCGGGCTGGTGGCGGCGGTCCCTCCTCCGCGCCGCTGCGCACCGAGACAACATGGTGGAGGCGTGCGGGGCGGCGGGGAGGGAGCCGGGGCTTGCCCTGCCCCGCGGCTCGCCCGAGGGCGGCCGCCTACTCCCGGCCTTGGGTCGCGGAGACCCCGGTCCGGGTAGAGCTGCTCCTTCCGCCGTGCCGTTCTGGGCTGGTGAGCTCGGGGAGCTTCTCTTGCCAGAGAAGCTGAATGTGAAAGATTCCGGCAGCGGAGCCCTTCGGCGTGGTGCGTGAAAAGCGAACAAAAAATAACTTTTAAAACTCCTCGCCTAGGCATCTTCAGATGGGCCACGGTTTAGGCTCGGTACATTTAATTTCCCGTGGGTCAAACAGAAGCAAGATGGCCCGCCGGCAGTGCGGGTGCTGCAGCGGCCGGCGGGGAGCGGCGCCGGCACCTCGGGAATGCCCAGGGCGGCACCACGGAACAGAGCTGTCGCCAAACACCGAGCAAAGAACGAGCCTGTAAATTACGCGTCAGTAACTCCGGGGAATTTTACATTACGGGTTTCCCACTTCCATAAGTCAATGTTTCGTATTTTAAGAAATAAAACATCGGACTTGTGTCAAGGTGGGCTTCATGGAAAAAGGTGGTTCAAATGTATCTAGCCTTCAGAACTGCAGACTGCAGGGAGGAGCGAAAGGACAGAAAAAAAACCCTAAAGAGCCAAAGTTACTGAAGTTTACATGGGCAAATCAGCAGTTCTCATTCAGCATTATCTTTTAGTGTTTCCAGCTCTCTAGTAGTCAAATTTACATCTCTTCCCGCTTTATTGTCTTTAAAGGCTGATCATAAAATGGTAATTTTATTGATCACTAAATGTAACCTAATATAGTTTATTCATAAGAAAAATAATTGAGTCAGGATGCTCAGTTTATTTTGCAGGCAATGCTGCAGAGTAAAGCCATTTGTATTTTTGAATTTCAGATAAAGCAAATACATATGTATTTGCTTTTAGAGTATCACAGATACACTTAAACAGTTAACAAAATACAAAAAAAACTGAAGTGTTCTAGATTTGGAGACTCAATACCATAAATTGTTCTCATGTAACCTTAGAATGGTGGAGTTTATAATTTCCTGTTCAGTCAGAAATCTAACTCACATTATACAGAATTGATTTTTAATTTTAAAAGCGAGTTTTACAAATTGACCTTGGCAATGAATTACTTAACAGTTTGCAGACCAGTTGAAGCTCTAGGTCTGCCATGGATTCACAACTCCAACTGAGCTTATGGGAATCTTGAGTGAGAGCAAGGTTTGAACTCCAGTATCATTTGGGGAGGTTTTGTATACACAAGCAAGTGTTGCTGATAGGTTAATTTTACAGCACACTGGTAAAATGTTCGTATCTGAAAAACACGAGACCTAGTTGTGTCATCATCCTCACTACGTTTCAGAATGACTCATTTAAGAAATTTTGCAGCGTTGGGCTAAAGCTTCATAAGTTAGAGACATACTGGCTCTTGCCAGCTGTCGCTGTAATTTGACTTCTGGGTTTCAGGTTCGGTGTTGATGGATGGGATTAGTCCTTTCTCATGGCACCTGGCGATGCCTGTGTGGTACCAAAATGTTGGGATTCTCCGTTCATCACACCTCTCTTCTTGCTTTCTCTCCTAAAGATCATCTTAAGGAATGATTTGGTGGGTTTCTGAAAGGCTGAGCTGTTACCTGTGTCCTCTACTTACTGTCTTACATGTATGTGTGCTATTGGCTGCCGCAGACAGTGCTGGGGCTGCACCAGTGATTGACTCGGTCAGTAGTGGAGAGACTGTCACGCTTAATTTCAAGCACAGTGTGATTAAAATAGCAAAGCAGTTGGGGAGAAAACAAGCTGACCGGTCCCATAGCTGAGAGCAAGCTCAGACTCACACCATATGGGTGTGAAAGAATAGATGAGGGTTTGAGTCGGGAGTCTTGGAGGCTAGACATGCTTTCATTGCAGTGGAAAAATTGGTTGCTTCTTAAATTGTCATGCACTTGTCACTGATAGTCTGAGTGTTCTCGGAGTGTGCTTTTTATAAGGAGCTGTTGAACAGGTGACTTAAAACGATTATACTGTTGGTGGTTCAGCCTGATTAATCCTACACAGAATGGGACTCGGCGTGTCATTGCCACCTTTTGCCTGCCAGCCAGGCAGCCTGCAACCTGTCTTCCACATGATACCTGGGTAAAGCTCCCTTACCGCTGCCATTCCTGAGTGGGCTCTCAAATGTGTTGCAGTGCAGGTGGACTGACCGATTCAGGAGACTGAATCAGCCAAAACTGCACAAATCTCAGCTGCTCATCAGGCAAGGCCAGTGCCTGCTTCTAGAAACTTCCCCTCTCTTTTATTCTTTTGCTTTAAATGAATGTTTTTGACCTTGTGCCGGAAGGGGGAGGGAGGAGCTGCCCCCAAATGCTTTAGCTGGAATATAGTGTAAGAAGCCACTGGTGCAGGGGTTCATTGCTGCTGTTTGCTGGACACAGTTTCCCAAACAGCCCTTCAGACAGGCTCAGAATTCACTAACTCCTCATCTGTGTTGTGAGGTTAGTTGGCATTAACCTAATAATGAGGATTTCTGCGAATAGCCTACATTTAGGAAGGCATTCTCCATGTACTATCTTTGAAAATTCTCGTATATTTGAATTATTTTCTAAATTAAGTAAGCATTTATACAATCCTTAATGTGTTTGAATAATTTGAAAAAAAAGAACCAGAAATGTATGCTAGCATCAGATACATATTATGCCACGTAAAGTATTTTTAGGGTGATATGGACAAATAGAGGTATAAGACCAGAAAGAAAGAGAGAGAAACAGAGGAATAAAGGTGGAGAAAGGCAGGCTAAGATATTTCAAACATTGTTATGGGTTCAGCGGTTTGTAATTGGGGCATACAGGACTTGCATCCTGAGATACTGAAGGAGATGGACACATTGATTCTATAAAGAGCTTTAACAATACATGCCAAAAGTTAATCTATGGGTTTCAGGTTAGTTAACATGATAGTAACCTGAAAACATCTAGACATTCTTGAAAACACTTTGGTTTCTAAAAATTCAGAATAAATAGAAAAACACTATAGTGGTTCATAGAAAACATTTTTTTCTTTTAAAAGAAATGAAAAATGTTTCTGGACCCAAATTATTTCCCTCCTTTTGAGAAATAACTGAGGTAGTCAAGGCCTCATCCTAGCTATTGCTCTTTGAAAGTGTATTTTATGAAATAAAATATATACCAGTTATAAAAACTGGTATTTTATAGCAGCACCTCCTAAATTCATGTGCAAAGTTCCCATTGCTCATTGTACTGTGTGATCATATTACAAAGAAGCAGTTCATCCTGGAATTAGTATTAGTCATTTGCTTACTTTGAAGCTCTTGGATCAATATTTTAAGAACATGGTGCTTAGCAAAACATAGGTATTTCTTTTTAATCCCAAATACATTTCTTTTGAATCTGAATATTCTAAGAATTAGTGGAATAAGTGGGTAGTTTTTGTCATGTTAATTTCTATTTAATATTCCATAAGCTATTAATAAAATCATTGATGTTTAAAAGTGAAACATCTTCCTTGGATATAATGCAAATTACATACCAGTATAGTAGTTTAGTAAGGAAATTGAGTGCTAAGTCACTGTGTGGTGGATCTGTAGTTATTTCCTATTCTGAAGCAAGTATCCTATTTAAGCCTTGTGTTAAACTTAAAAATTTTAAGATGTCCCATTTTGCCTTTAAATGCATCTGCATCTCTAAATGGCCAGGATCTTTGTGTTTGTGCCCGCATCTCTTTGTAAGGTTCAATATTCTGTTCTTTCTCAAATAGCACTTCTGTTTGATCTTGTGTAACATGTCTAATTATTTATGCATATTATACTTTTAGCAGGTATGTGGAGGGTTCTTTTTGAAAAATATTGTTTCAAAGATTGTTTTTGAACTTACTAAAAGTTATGCTTATAAGCATGTTAGACTTTGAAAACCCTGTATTCCCAAACCTGTTGCTATTTACATTTGTGTCACATCCAGTTACATCAGACATGCTGGATTACATTGTATAATGAAAGCCGTATTGCTGTACTCTAATCTTTATCTCTTTATATCCGATCTCCTTTGAATTGCACATGAGTATTGCTTATGGTTACTTAAAATAACTACTGCTTTTGTTCCAAGGGCAGTGCTATATGTGATGAACACTTAACACTCAACCCTGCTTTGGCAGCAACTTCACTTCCTGTGTCTTTGGTTCTTGCGTGATTTAATTGGGAAGCTTGCTCACATTCATTTTTTATTTTTCATTTAAATTTCATATTTGAAAACTCTGAAACCTGTGAAATCATACAAGTTCAGAAGAAAATAATATCATTACTTGTGCCACTGTGTCTTCTGAGAGATTTGGGATGTGTGCCTTCCTCCTCACAAAGCAGGTCATGTACTCTTAGGGAGAGTGGAAAGGGACAAAGAGTAGGAGGAAAAGAAGTTTGTGCAGTAAAGCTGACCTGAACTGGGGTTGGTTTTGAGATCACTGCCAGAGTCATTCATAGCCTTTAAGATTCTGACCTCATTTGATAGCCAGTATAAAGATGTACTTTCTGCTGACTTAGGGAGATTTGTACATGTACATACTGGTTATATGAATTTTGTTTTCCTTGAGCTGACTACTTAAGACATTATTGCAGGAGTAATGCTTAATAATGTTAGTAGCTGCAGAGTCCAAGTTAAAATGGCATTTAGGGAGCACTGGAAGGGGATTCTGTATCAAAATGCCCTCTTTTTCAGGGCATCCTGAATTTTTACTGTTGAACACATGCTGTTGTGGTGCTTTTATACATGATTTCATAAACACAAAGCCAAGTGAAATAGAATTAAAAAAAAAAAAAAAAAGGAAGAAAGAAATCTTATTCTCCTATCATCAGTAGTTAAACTTTAGTTGGGACTCTGTATGGTCTTTTCCTCTCAGCTACCACCTTGTTAAAGATTAACGAATTCCTCAGGCTGTGTGAGTACCCTACATTATACTTAGATGCTTAATAGATCTTTTGAATTTTCTGTGACAGGTTATTTTTCCTTCCCTAATGTTTTGAGGATAATGGTTGGTTACAACCCCGAGGATCAGAAAGCCTTCCTTCTTAATTCAAAGATGAATGTGATGAAATTTATTACTTTGGGAATAGTTCCAGGAGCAAAATCATTCCCTCAATCTGTGATGTCAAACAAACCCTTAGAATGGAGCTTGGATCAGGATGGGGCTGTTCACCATTAGAGGTGGACATAACTGTTGTGCACCATTTAGAGATATGAGAAAACTGGACACCTGTCAGATCAAGATGGGCTTGATTTCTCAGCATGCCCTTCATTTCTATTGTTTTCCTCATTATTTTAATTTTCTCATCACCATTCCTTCAGGTGGAGGTTACAATCCCCTCAGGTCTGCTGGTGTAACTACAACTGTAGTTTTTTCCTGTAGTTTTTCAGCTCTGCCAACATGATCTTAGTTTACGTCTTCTAATCATTTTCTATAAACCAAGAACATGTTGATGCAATTTAGCTAGGGAATGATACCTATCTATCTATCTATCTATCTATCTATCTATCTATCTATCTATCTATCTATCTATCTATCTATCTAATCTATTGTTGTGCTCACTGACATGAGGAAAAAGGTAGTAACATAGGGACACCAGTGAGTTATTATCCTACCTACAGACAGAACAGTCTGAATTTTCTGAAATTTCAGAATTTAGGAAAATCCAATTAATTGTATTACTAGATGAGGAGAGAGCAGTGGTGGTGGGCAATAGGGAAGACTAGATGGCTCTGTTTTCCTGATGTTTAGCTGTTACATGGTTCTGCATGGAGTTTTTCAGCTCCCACCTCACTCCAGGTAAATACCCTTTGGTTTGCTTATCATTATCTGCTTTGTTCCCATGCAGCAGGCACAGTTTCTTCCATTCTTCCCTGAGAATCTGTGTTGGGGTTGAACGATGGAGTTATGGAGCCAGCCAAGAGAACAACTACTCAAGAGGCAGCCACTATAGAAAACTTGATTCTTGACATCTGGAAAAGACATGAAGAGATGAAAGAAGCCTGGGTTTATTACAAGCAGAGCTTGTATCGTTTCCTTGTTAATTGTTATTTTTGAGTGTGAGAGTTTTTAGTTGCCTATAGCCACCCAGCTTCCACTTTTTGTAGGCAAAGATTGTTCTTGGCAATTGCCTGCCTCACTGCTCTGACATTTGTAAAGTGAAAATCTGCTGCTTTCTCATGTTAGAGGGAAGAAACTTGACCAGCTAAGTTGTAGAGCAGCACCTCTGCTTCCAAACTGGACACAGGCATTTGAAATGTCTCAAGTCTCCAACACAGATGTCAGGGATATGCATTTTGCAGTAGGTGTTAATAGTACATCCATACCTGACCCAGAGGCAAGTAAGCTTCTGCACAGTCACTTCTCATGTAGAGGCTTGGTGTGGATCTAAGGTGAGTTCTCTTTGCATTTCCTCTCACAAGCCAGGGAGATGGGAGATGCTCTGTTCCAAGCCTTCAAAGGCTAAGCCAGCATTTCTTTGCAATTAGATGGGAACACAAAGCTGGAACAGACCTCCCACCATGCAACGACTATTGTGGGAAAATGTTAGCAGCTCTAGTCTTCTCTACCCCTAGCTCAAAAAGAAAAAAAATATACAGGAATTAATAAAGAAGGAAAACTACTTTTGAGTTACTCTTATCTTTGTTCTGCAAGCTCCTGATTGTCCTGATGTTTTATCACTTTACTTCTTGGGCATCTGGCTTTCAGGAGAAAAAAAAGGAGCAGAACAGAACCAAACCTGAGCCTGCCTTCATGAGTGCTGAAGCTGGTGATGGTACATCACAGCCACACAGAACCTTTTTGTTCATATTCTTCGAAGAGAAAAGACTGCTGTAAAGGTTCAGAAGAACTAAGTATATGCCATGAATTCAGAACTACAAGCTATAAAAATTACAAATATATTTAGAAAGGAGAGGTTTTACCAACATATATTTATACAAATTTTGAGTTATTCTAAGAAAGGCAGCAGGCAAATAGTCCTTTCCTCCCCTCTGCTTCTTTGAATATGCAATTAATTGATCCTGTTGTTTTAGATAACTGTAAAACTTTGGAGGGAATGTATCAATCTTTGCTTTTTAAAAAAATTTTAAGTAATGTTGTATTCCACTATTTTCTTTTGTTTCATACATTTCATTAAACAGTTTGTTGAAGCCAGATATCATTGCATATTGGTATTTAATTTCTCATGGAATAAGTTGTGCATGATGGGATAAAAAGATACATTTATAATTCTCATAATGTACAATACTAGTTAATGATATGCAGAAAAATGTAGCTAAATGAAAGAAGAAAAATACCAGCTAAAGAAAAATATATGACATTGATGTTTCTTCCTTCTGCTTATTTTTCCTTTCACTTTTGCTTAAAGTGGGATTTTTCAAAGCACAAGAATTTTCTTCTCCTCTTTCCTTCAAGATTAAGCCTATTGAAAATTAGACTGCGTTCAAAATTATCCCACATTTTTGCTTTTGTTTTCTAATTGTGAAGAAAAAACACAGAAAGTTCCAAAAAGTATACTGGTTTTAAAATGTGGGCTTGGACGTCTTTGATACATCATCCTAACAGCTAGAAGGGACATTATTATTCTTGATGTAAAATGCAATCCATTCACAAACCCCAGATGATGGGGAGAAATGAGGGACCTAAACCATGACAAACTCATGATGAGTAATGACAAACCATCCTGAAGCCAAACATTTAGATTTGCTTGGACAACTCAAAACATTTTGGATTCTTTTTTTATTTTCCCAAAGGGACATTACATTGTTTTGACACAACCAGCTTTTTCCTGTGGAAAAAATATTACAGAAACCACTTTTCTATTAAAAACCGTGAACAGAAAATTCTGGAGCAGCAATAAAGGGAAGTAGTCAAACCAAAATCAAGTCCATTTGAAAATGTCCTCTCAGGAGAATCTTGTGACTGCTCCAACCTAGCAATGAGAATTTTATTTGAAGGTAAGTGTACTTCCTAGACAACAAACAATAACCTGATAAAATCCATGTAGCATAACTTGGTGTGTTTCAGCACATTTGAAATTTGATGTTTCAGAGAGTCACTTGAGAACTGTAAAAATGTGAGAGAGCTCTGGTGGAAGGCTTGGGCCTTTGACATGAGAAATCACATCTGAGATTTCACAACTGTTTTGCTAGGACTAGGCATTTTTTTAAAAACTGAACACTGCTTTTTAAAAAAAATGTCTCAGTCCACCAAGCAAAAATTTGTATGTTTAAAAACGTACTTTTAGCTTTAAAAATGTGTAGCTAAATTCATCATTATTTAATATTTAGAAGCATACTCTTAAATTTGTTTTTGAAAAATGGGCACAAACCTCTTTTTAATGACAGCAAAATATTTTCAGGAAAGATAAGGGTTGCCATACTCTTACTGAATTTTTAGGATACAGGTAGTTAGAATAACTTGCCAGGAAGTTTTATATCCTTGTAAAAGTTGCCATGAGTCGCTGGCTTGCTAGAACTGATGGCTGTCTCAATGCTTATTTGTCAAGGGAGCCTGTGCTTTAAATGTGACAAACTGTGTGCTGGCTTCTACATCAGGGCAAGCTTCATCTTGTCAAGAGTGGGTAGGAGACAGAGCCTATTATTCCCTATTACCCAAGTTAATCACATGCTTTTCAGAGTATAAACAGGTGATTCACTAAGTTTAAGAGCAGAAGTGGCCAACAGACCAGCCAGTGTCAAGCACTCTGGATATCTATCACTACTTCTCAAATTTCACTCACACTCGGGCCCTATCTCTTGTGCCAGGCTGAAGTGTCCCATAGGGATAGAAGGCTCTTAGAGATGGGGATTGCAGAACTTTGGGACCATCAGGCTTAAGGGACCATCAGGCAAGGAGAGCAGAGCAACAAACAAAGCCTGATGGGCATTTGAAGATGATGGTTGGCATCGTGCCTGTTGGCATGTGGATCATTTGCTCAGTGAAGTTATGCGAACTTTCACCTGGTTCTTGCAGGAGTGTGACATTTTTTATGTTCTTTGTGTGTGCAGTTTTCACAATGAGATGCTGGTCCTTAAAGCAGGTCTGTTAGGGGCTTTCATAATGAAAAGCATAGTAAAGTAAACAACCTTTGCTAGTCCAGTATGCAAAATGGCCACTGACAACTGAGCTTCACCACACTGCAGTGAATTCAGGGTGAACTATTGAAGGGCCCAGGATCACTGCAGATTTATCCTGGTAAAGTCAGTAAATGCTCTACTTGCTTAATGACGTTTCTGGGAACATCTGGGAAGTCAAATTAAAATGGAAGAGTGGATTTCATAGCTGGGGGCTTCCCCTTGGAATGCTTGTGGCTCTTCACTAGCTCAAAGAAAACAAATTGCAAATGAATCCCACAGAGGTTTGAAACGCCAGGTTTTTTATTCAACATCAGCTGACAGTGCTGTTTATTAATAGATTTAGTGTGTTTCAATATAATTTTTCTCATCTTTCACCACATTTGATGATTTTTTTTCTATAATTGTTTCGTTAGTCATTTCTGTAGGCAGCCTGGCAGCTGTTGCTGCAATCCGTTTATTAACTGTGGTTGGCTCTGGATTTAACAAAATGCAACTGCACCCTCTTGTGGAAGCTGCTAAGTAGATTATTTTGGTTTCCTGGTAGCACCTGGTTAATTTTTTTCTGAACTAGACAGAAGAAAACAAATAGCAGAAGTGTCCTAAGGCCACCCAGCAACAAAGCTTCCTGGATAACTTCAAAAGAATAAGCTGCAGCTTTGGAATGTCTGAACTTGGAAAACCTTTGAAGACAAACTTCTGTGGGGGAGACCTTCAAAGGCACCATGGGAGACCTTCCTGCGCGTGGCTTTTGTGGGAATTTCTGTCATAATATGTTTTTCAAGAGGAGGAGTTGGTATAGCTATATGCATAGAAATTGTACATTTACAATTAAGTCTAAGGACAATAATTAAATATAAGTATCCAGCATGGAACTGAAAAATAGTTTATATTCTTTTTCTATTTGTACAAATCCACGAATACAGGTGTCAGTCTCTCTGTATGTCCTAATGGAAATAGTGCATGTTTTTGAAGGCAAGTACACTTGTGAAGGGTGTAGGTTAGGTTGCACAAAGAAGGTTTAAGTTTGAAATCTTGTAAATCTCAACATGTCATTTTTTTCATGCAACTGCTGTGGACACTTTGGATAGAAAAAGTGCCTTTAAACTCATGAATGCATTTATATTCTGGTCTATGAGGAGCAGGGGCAGGGGAAGCCAGAACTCCTTTCACTGCTGAAGCAAGCATAGTGGCATATCCACCTCCTGCTCTGCATAATATGGGCTTGCACAGAGTATCATACAACATTTACCGTAGTAAAAAAAAGAGAAAAATTGTTTACAGGAAATAAATGTTCCTGAAAAAGAAGCCTCAAACTTTTTTTTTTTTTTTCACTGTTAGTGTGGACACAAGGACTTTCTGACTAAAATAAAATGAAAGAAAAATGATTTTAAAAGTATCCTTCATAACCAGAGACACTCACTGACAAAAGAGTAAAAATGCCCCAAAAGTAGCAAGGTATTTGTGAAATGATCAGTTTCCTTGAGTAATTTTTAAAGAAATAATGCTGAAAAGTTTTTATATGGTTTTTAATGCACAAGGTATTCAAATGCATTAAAGTCCGATGTAAGCAGCGCTGGTTTTTATGGGCCACAGCACAGCTACTCTTTCTCAGAGCAAAGAACTTAACCGTAGTCTGCTTTGGTGTCAGAAAAATGGGAGTATTTGTCTTGCTCTCTTCAAATGGCTAGTTTAAAAAAAATAAATTAAAAAACAGTCATGCAGCATGTATGTATCCCCTATATAGAATTTAATGAGGTGAGTTGATTAACATTATTTGCATTTTTATGTCTGAACATGTTCTTGCACTGCCAGCATGTCTCACTGGGCGGTGAAATACAACCTATAGATGCCTCTGGGTGGGGTAACCCAATTCAAGATGATGGTCTGAAGCTGAGTTTCAGAAGTCCTGGTCTGATGTTAACATTGTCTTACCTGTGGCAGAACTTCCACAGTTTTTGAAGTTCCACAGTGTTTAAGATTTGTGTTTCTGTGTGTTTCTGCACTGCACCTTTGCTCTGTGCTTTAAAGGGCCCTTTGCCATCCTGGGATGGTACATGTTTCTGCAGTCAGTAATACAGTACTTTTATCCCAGCTGAGGATAAAGCCTCATTTTACTCTCTCTGTTGGGTATCTGCTGCACTTTGTGTATTTCTGGCAGGGCAGTGGTAAGCCTGACACCGTGCCAGCTGACCCAGGAGGAGCAGCTGTGGTTGCAGGTCTCCAGTTGGGGTAGTTCACACAGCCTGGCCGACTTTGGTCTTCATGGGCTATCACAAAGGGAAAGACACTGGCTCTCATGATTGTTGACATTATAATTTTGTTGTATCTTTCCACAGGGCATGGAAGTACACACAGGTTGGTGGGAAAAAGAATTAACAAGCATCCTCACATATGAAAAAGCTGCTTTTTGGACCTCTGTGTGCACACTTTGTGCCGCCAAACTCAGAAGGAAATCCTCTTAGCATACTTCAACCACAGGAACTTGCTCCTTCTCTAGTGCAAGTATGGATGTGAAGTTTATGCAGCTGTATCCCCCTTTCAAGTTAATTATATCACTCCGAGCATTTCAGCTATGATCCCACACTGCAGTGCCTTGCGCTTCAACCAGCCTGCCTGTTTCCCTGGGTGCCTGCCACGGAGGCTGCCTCCCTGCTGAAATCCTGGCACATCACCTAGTGCTCTGTAATCCAAGTTTCTTTCAAGCTCATGTACCCAGAATTCACCACTGTAGCCATGCCTCATGTCTCTACGTGACTTCAGCTGATTTCCCAGTCTCTGCTGGGGAATGGAATATATTCAGCTTCCTTTAAAAAGAAACCCATTGCTGAAAACCAAGGATCTGCAACCTACATTACAAAGTACTACCTGAAACAGTTCCTGAATGGATAGTAATAATATAAAGCCATTTCCAGCTCCTAGTATCGATCCCCCACTTCATAATCCTGGGCATCTGTAACAGATACAACCCCACATCCCTGGCACTGGCCTCTTATCCCACACTTCAAGTACACTGAAAACAGTGTTGATAACACAGAGATGTCTTAGCTGTTGCTGAGCAGTGCTTAAATCAGAGTCAAGGCATTTTCTGCTCCTCACACCCCATCAGTGAGCAGGCTGGAGGTGCACAAGGAGCTGGGAGGGGACACAGCAGGTACAGGTGACCCCATCCAGAGGAATATTCTGTATCACATGGCATCATGCTCAGCATATAGAGCTGGGGGAACAAGAAGGAAGCAGGAGAACACTCAATGAGGGAGTTTGTGTTCCCAATCACTTTTAAGTGTGGTACAGCCTGGCTTTCTTGGAGTTGGCTGGACACCTCCCTACCCATGGGGAATGGTGAATGATTTGTTTTGCTTGTTTGCGAGGCTTTTGCTTTACCTATGAAACTTTTTTCTCAACCTATGAGTTTTCTCACTTTTACTCTTCCAATTCCAAGTGAGTAAGCAGCTGTGTGGAACTTAGTTGCCAGCTGGTGTTCAACTACCACATCCAGTTAAGATAATTGGGTGGTCCTAGTACTAGTCTTTGCAAATCTCAACAAACAGCAAAACCCTCCCTCAGTTCATTTCTTCTGAAACTAACTTGAGTATTAAACATTCTCTGCTAGATGCAGCCTACCAAATCTTGCAGGCATCACTCATTCCTCACAGCAGAAGCTTTTACCTAACACCATGCACTTTGCAGGGACTAGGAATGTATGTGCTTCATTTGTATGTCTCAGCATTGCTGGTGAATTTCAGCTCTAATTGCAATTGTGCCTTCCATCATGGGCCCAAAATCACCAACTCCTTACACCTAAACAATCTTCTTTCTCACAGTAACCTCAGCCCTTCTCCACATGGATGCTGCAGGATATTGTTGAATTTCTTCATTCCTTGCTGTTACAGAAATGGGTCATGGCTGGAGTGGCAGGGATAAACTGAGAAGGTTCAGTTCTGAGCCTAGTGTTAGGATTGGGATAAAGATTTGTGTTTTGCAAAAGGAAGTTTGAGAATATGTGTTTATTCCTACAAGAGCATTAAAGTTAGAATGGGGACTAGGGCTTGTAGGGGATGATTCAGGGTAACTGTGCAGGACAGGATGTGGATCTTTTCAGTAAAGGCTGCAGTTTGCAGCTAGAGGTTCAGATGGGAAGGGCTGATCCAGAGAGGTAGCAGGGGATAAAGATGCTAGTCACAACTGCAGATTAAACTCTGAGTTCTGATTAAAACTAAGGTTAGAGTTTGACCTAATCCAGGGTTTAAGAGGGCTGTAGGGTCAAATGACTGCTGGATTGAAGAGATGTGTTGAGTCAGGCTGCAGATGACCCTGGTAGGGGAAATTAACTCACTGTTTGGGCTGCTGATGGAGGGGATTGGTAGGATTTATGTCAGCTCTGTGGTTGGATTAATGTTGGACTTTGGTTCACAAGAATCTGAAGAATTCAGAAAAATGCAGGAACTTCTAAAACCTGTAGGATTATGTTGAGGTTTAGTTTCTTGATGAACCTGGTAAGTATAGATGCTAAGATGGGGAGAAATATTAGACTAGTTCGAGATTGTTTTGGTTAGTGCTTGCTTCTGCCTATTTTGACTCTGTCAAAGGAAACGAAAGTTCAGCTGTTGTCCTTTTGGGGAAGAATAGGATAGATTATGTTGGACAAAGCCAATTTTGATAAGTTTAAAGTTAGAGCTAGTGCTGAGTAAACATTGTTTGACTCCACCCATAAATGACACTTGAGAGTTCAAAGGTTTTACTCAGGTGTCAGATTTGCTGGCTAAGACCAGCAGGAAAACAAACACACCTACATAAAAAGTGAATGTACAAATCAAACATTAACTGGTATTCTCAGTGTCCAATACAGGAAATGCACACACACACACATTTATATATGTGGTTAAATACATGAACTCCAAGAAAACTGAGAAATTGAGGTATCACTGTGAGAAGGTTTCAGAAAAACAGAACTATTCAGCTCAAGGCCTAGTTATCAGTTTTACCAAAGATGCTGGCTATCACTTAAACTCTCATTAAGCCCCATAATTACCAACATAGAACTCAGACAGTAGTAATTCCAATTTATTTATACCTTTTCCACAGTTAATTTGAAAGTAAACCATTCACCCATCTTTCTAAGTATTTTTAGTTGCATCTCTTTTTAACAATCATGGAATATTCTGAGTTGGAAGGGACCCACAAGGATCATCTAGTCCAATGAGTGAATGGCCCATATGGGGATCAAATATGCGACCTTGGTGTTGTCAGTACCATGCTCTAATCAGCTGAGCTCTTCTCAGATTATTCGTGATGGATAAGGAGCAACATACATAAATAATAAATTGCATAATGCACATTGCATAGAGGAATGCAGTAGCCTATGCACTCATACAACAAATTTAGTGGGTAGCTTGGTTTGGTATTTATAGAAAACCATAGTGGTTCTTCAAAATTCTTGAATCAATATTTCAAGAATAGAAATTTACAAAAATGCTCAGAGTGATCTTTCATACTAAAATGTTTAATAATACACTTTGGAGGTATTTGCTCAATTTCACATGAAAACCACAAGTCAGTTTATGTATTGTACCTCAGAACAGCCTCTGGTATCATTTTGATATCTTATAAAACCTTATTCAAAGTCCAGGAGGATTTTCCACTTGTCTTTTTTGGATTATATTCATCAAGGGGTAAATCCTACAGCATGTGAAGCAGTCTCACTGATCGCAGTGGAGCTGCTAATGAGAGAAAATGCTGTTGGGAAGGGAATAAAATAATAAAAATGAACATGGAAAGAGTACTGAGGTTAAGTTACACCCTTCTCATTGCAACAGACACCTTTGTCTTTGAATACACCATCACATGTATCACATGTGCTTCTTCTAAAAGAGCTAAATAGCAGACAAGTGCATGAAGGAGAGGGGGCCTTTGGCATCTTTAAATGTGGATTTTAAAAGAAGCCAGTTGCTGGGATGGGTGCTGTAATACTGGGTTCCAGGGCCTAGAAGAAAGCGTAGTAAGTTAGCCTTCTGTCTGTAGTGGCTCTACTTTTAAGCACAGCCTTTGGGAGTTAGACTGTAGGCCACCATTCCCAACATCTGCTTATTCCTTAAGGCTCCTTTTCTGCAGAGCTTGCTGCCTGATGAAGTACTGTGACAACCGCCCTGATGCTGATTTCAGGAGGGAAATCCAATTCAGAAGTCTGTGCAGGTCTGTTGGTCAGTGACACCAGTGGTGATCCCATGAGCATGGTTTCCTCCATTTCTGTGATTTGCTGGAGTCATGGGAGTTTTCCTGTCAGTCTGAATAAAGCAATTAATATTACTGAATTTTTTTGCATGCCTTTGTGCCCTATAAATTGCAAATAGAAATTATAAATTAAATGACATACTTACAAGAGTGTATCATTTAATATGACAGATACTTTCAATTTGAAGCACTCGTTTCAGTATGAGTTTCTTCCAGCAAATGATAATTGATGAGGGCAAAAATATTTGTCAGATTTCTAAAGATTTATCTAGTTTTTTTAAAAATTCCCCAAACCTCAAGATGAAAGAATATCGATAGAGAAAATGTTGGGTGGTTTGGGATTTTGATTTTTTTTTTAAAACAGTGTGCTGAATTTCTAAATACATAACAGTTTCCCCCCTTCCTTTTTAATGGAAAGTTTTAGAAGTATATATTCTCAAGCATCCTGACTAGTTCTAACTTCCAAGTGGAAAATCCAGTTACATTACATGTTATAGGCAATTACATTCCTAAAAGGAGAACCAAAGCTAGAAGCAGAACAGTGCAAGGGCAAGTCTGCTCTTTACTGTAACAGAGTATTGATGAAGAAATGCATTAACCAAAACATGCCAGATGCTGGGAGCCTGCCTGGAAATGAAGGGAATCAATGACTGCAGGCTGGACAAAATGCTGCTCCACTTTGGACTGAGACAATAACCAATACTGGACAAGCCTGAAAAACAAGTCTGCAAAAAGTAAATCCTGAGACTTGCTATGTTTGCCCAAACAAATTCATGATGGTTCTTGAAGCTTCTGTCCTGGAAATAATACAGTTCAAGGAAGCTCTTGTTTCTGTGCACACTGAATTTCACAGCCATTTCTCAGCACTTTGCCAGTCTTCTGGTTTCTCCTTGCACATAGGGTGCTTATAAACAGTGAACGCTTACAGGTTGTTCTGTTGCTTCAAGGAGAAGTTTAATCAGATTTCCTTTCCCTTTTCAAAGCTGATCATTTTCCTCTGGGATGCTCTTCTCTTGGGTGGGAGATGGGACATGCATCGGGAAGCTTCTCTCAGGCACTTCCTGAAGGCTGCTCCATTTATTTTGTATGTGTCCACCTCTCTAATCTGCAAGCCTTCTGCTATTTCCATGGATTACAGGAGACATCTTGTGGTCATGAAGCAAAATCACGGAGCATGCAGAGTGAAGTCTGCGAGGGCTGGGTCGTGATAGACTCCCACTGTCTTCCCAAGTGTTTAGTTTTCCTTTCACTGATGGGGAATAAGGGAAACAGGAGTCATCCATCTGTCTGCAGGGGCCTTTTGAACCAGGGCAGCTTGGCTGAGCCAGGGCAGAACAAAGGTTTGAGGCTGTGGAGGTGATGTGGGACATAGTCAGCCTTGTATGTGAGTGACCCATGAAATCCAGCTGGCCCAGGCAGATGTTTCTTAGCTGAAGCCTTGCTAGCATTGTGTCTCCTTGCTGGCAGCCACCTCTCTCCAGGAAGGAACACAAATGCAGTTTTCTGCAGAGCATGGGAAATGAGGAAAAGCACAACAAATGAGAGCACATTCCTATTTAGCATCAGCACAGTAATATTTCTGTGACACTGTGGAAATGGACATGATTCAGCCAGTCACCTAAACCTCACTTATGATAGCCTGTGGAATTAGGATGCTGTCAGCATTCTTACCAGATCAATGCAGAGGGAGAGTTCCATTGAGGGTGCCTGTTATTTGAAGGTGTCTGTTAAGAAAAGAAAAGAAAGAAAAGAAAAGAAAAGAAAAGAAAAGAAAAGAAAAGAAAAGAAAAGAAAAGAAAAGAAAAGAAAAGAAAAGAAAAGAAAAGAAAAGAAAAGAAAAGAAAAGAAAAGAAAAGAAAAGAAAAGAAAAGAAAAGAAAAGAAAAGAAAAGAAAAGAAAAGAAAAGAAAAGAAAAAAGAAAAGAAAAGAAAAAAAAGAAAAGAAAAGAAAAGAAAAGAAAAGAAAAGAAAAGAAAAGAAAAGAAAAGAAAAGAAAAGAAAAGAAAAGAAAAGAAAAGAAAAGAAAAGAAAAGAAAAGAAAAGAAAAGAAAAGAAAAGAAAAGAAAAGAAAAGAAAAGAAAAAAGAAAAGAAAAGAAAAAAAAGAAAAGAAAAGAAAAGAAAAGAAAAGAAAAGAAAAGAAAAGAAAAGAAAAGAAAAGAAAAGAAAAGAAAAGAAAAGAAAAGAAAAGAAAAGAAAAGAAAAGAAAAGAAAAGAAAAGAAAAGAAAAGAAAAGAAAAGAAAAGAAAAGAAAAGAAAAAGTGGATTAAAAAAAGTATAAAGAAAAGCAAGAAGGAAAATAAGAACACAACAGGGAAGCAGAAAGAGAAGGCTAGATGCTTTTATGATTAGTAACAGGCATCTGTCTCTGATGATAATTACAATTATTGGGCAATAACACAACAGCATTTCTTAGCTGGCCTGGACTTTTACTGTGGTTGGTGCCATGCCCATACATTTGGAAAATGACAGTACATGCCTCAAAGAGAGCATCAGCTATGAGACAAGCTAAAGCAGATGAAGGAAAAAGTAAGTTGATTGTGAAAGGGTAACAGAAGATGTGATACCTTCCAGTAATAAAAGGATGGGTACAGTTCTAAACTTACCCTCATACCATACTGTGCTATTATAAACCTTGTGAGAGAGCAGTGAAATAATGAGTACCCATGCTATGTGAGCTGGGGACAACAGCAGCAGCAAAAGGTAACTCCTAGATGATGCATAACAAAAAACAAACTCAGAAATCAATCAGTAGAAGTTGTGTGTGGCCAAGCGATCTGGTATTGAGACTGTACAGCAATCATTTGTCCCCAAGCTGCTGTAATCCATGGTGAGGAAATGATTCTTTCAAGTGTGCAATGAAAAAAAACCTGAAAAAATTATCTTCCAGACGCCATGGAGTCACACTTTATTAGCATAGACTTGCAGAAGATGGAAATTCTATCTGGCAAAAGACTGCCCATCCGTCCTCATTAGCTATGGCACCAGCAACTCCACAAGTTCTATGCAGAAGGGTATTTCATAAAGGATTAGTGTCAGATTGACCTGGATACTTCATTCTGAGATGTGGAAATGTAATATTTTATAATAAAATATAAAATTAAATGAACAGTCCTTTTGGGAAGAAAAATAAAAGAAAAAGAAAAAACACTCTAGAATGTTTCTACGAGTGACAACAGAACATTTTGCAAAATTTTCACAACTCCTCTCCCTTTCCTTTCCCCTTTGTTGAATGAAATTACTATTCATTTAGAATAGAAAATGATGCTATTTTGCAAATGTGTCAATGATCTGGAAATTGAATTCTCTGTTCTGACATTGTTTTCCCAACAAGCTCAATTAACTAATTCTGTTGTCTTTCAGACATAAATTTTGTTCCCTTCCTTGAAAATTTTGTACAATTAATACTTGGCCCAGCTGGAACAGTTCTGCACACACTGCCTGAATATAGAGCAGCATTTCTGCAACCAAAGGTCAATTGCAAAGGTGGGGGCCAGTACATCTCGGGCAAGATGTCCCCACAAGCATAGTCTGGTCCTTCTAACCTCCTTGGAGCTTGAAGTGGCCTGTTGTGCAATGTACACCTGCCCTAATTTAAATCATAGAATCACAGAACCATGTCCAGGTTGGAAGGGACCTCAAAAACTCATCTGGACCAAGTTTTCTTGGGAAAGGGAGCCCCAGTGAGATTGCCTAGTAACCTGACTAATTTCAAGTCAAAAGCCTTTGGTTTCAAGTTTAGGTTGTTCCACTGAGTTATTATTCTCACTGTAAAAAAATTCTTTCTTATATCAAGATGAAACACCTCCTAGTACAACTTGTATCCATTGCCTCTTGTCTTTTCCATGTGTCTTCTTGTGAAGGAGAAGCCTCTGTCTTCCTTGTATCTGCACTCTAATTACTGGAATACCCTGATGAGATCCCCCCAAGCCTTCTCTACTCCATGGATGAAAGATCGAACTCCTTCCTCATGGGACAGGTTCTCCAGCCCCTTGTCATCTTTACAGCCTTTGTTGGAACCCTTTCCAGTCTTCTTTTGCCTTTCTTGAAGTGTAGTAACCAGAATGGGTCACAGCAGTTCAGATACAACCTGACCAACCCTGAGTGGAATGATCACATCTCCATTGCTGCCAGTAATGCCCCTGAGGCTGCAGCCCAGGATCCAGTTTGACTTTGTTGCTGCAGCCATGCTCTGCTGACTCATGTTCAGCTTTTGTTGTGTACCAGGACCCTTCAGCAAGGCTGCTCCCCAGCCACTCAGATCCTAACACATATTGGGCTTTTTAGTAATTTTAAATCTTTGCTGTGTTTGCCTTTCTTGGCTGCTGAAATATCTGGGAGTGGCTGTCATTAGAGAAAGACCTTACAACCCAAAATCTGTGTCTTCTGAAATGTTCCTTGTGCTAGGGTCTCCAGGAGAGGATGAGATATGAACTGGGGACTTCTCATTAGTTTCATTCCATGTGCCTCTTGGCCATGATTTTCTTTCTAGCCAGAACGGACATTGAAATGGATGGTCTAATACATCTGAAAAATGTTATTCAACCCTCATCCTTATCTACACAACACTGAGTAGATTCACATCAACTCTGGGCTTTCCAAGGACTCTTTATAAATTGTGGGTGGGGAATTCCTGTGTCTCAGAGATGCCTGGATGTACTCCAGGATGTCAGACTTGCCAGCATAGAGCAGGCACCATGTATTGCTCTGATGTAAAAACTGAGATGCAGTTCTTTGCCATTTGTCTAGATGGCTAGTCCAGAACTAACATTATAAGCTACAATATTGAATGTATTTTGCTTATAAACAGGAATTGCTGACACAGAATTTGAGAATTCTAAACCTGATCAAACAATTAGATTATCTCTTCCTCTTGCCTGATGAGGTGAATGGAATGCTTGGACATACCATGCTCTGGTATTTCACATCTGCCACACTTGCAAAGCTGTAGTTTAAGTTAAGCCTGCTTGGCAATAAGTTCTGAGCATATTTGTCCTTAGGCTCCTGTAGCTACCATTTTGCAGTACTCATCTTTTGCAGTACCCAGTCTCCAAACTTCATCGTGGCCTTTGGATGTGTTTGAGGGACTGGTCAGTAATGTTAATATGTAGATGAAGCACATAGCTGTCATCCACAGAGTGCAATTTCGAATTGTCTGGTACATAAGAGTGTCACAGCAAAGGGATGAAATGGGCAGATCTTCTCATTTATTAAGTGTTGAACATTGAAATTCTAGTCATGTTTGAAGTAAGATTTCATCATGGTGGCAGGGGCAGGGAGGGGACAGAAACCTTAAAATCCAGCCCAGAACAGACACTTGATTTGGAGCAACTCCTAATTAAGCTGTGAAACTCGTTTCACATAGCTGATGCAAGTCAAAGGTATAAAACTGTTCAAAATGCAATTAGGCACATTCATAGAGAAAAGTCAAGCAAGGACAGAGTATCAGAATGAGGATGCACTTAATACCTCAATAATTCCTTGAGCCACAAACAGCCAGAAACTGTAAGTGCTTGCGGAAAAAGTGTCAATGTAGGCTTGTGCTGTTCTTGTGGTCTTTCCTAAGCATTTGTTAGCAGCTGCTGCAGGAGGTAGGCAAGCAGTTTTGATGGACCACTGGTCTGAGACAATAAAACAGTTTTTATTTTTTTACATCTTCAGCTCTGCTCTACTACAACTCTTAGGTCCTGCAGTCTCAGAGACTTCCATTCGAGTGTTCTGCATTGCAAAAAAACACCTCAAATGTGAGGCTGTATGTTTTTTCCTACAAGTATTCTAAGCAGAACAGTTTTCATAAAAGAAAAAACCAAAAACCCACAGAAAGTTACAGCATCTGTACGGTCTTGTGTATTTCTTCCTGCGTCTGTACAAGCAAATGCCAGAGTGCTCCTAAATCTAAAGTCAGAGCAGGGTATCAACCTTACATCTCATCAAACTGCTATTAGTGTCTGCTATTGTTTCTGCAATAAATTCCTCTCACCAAAACTTTTTTTTTTTAGAGTAGGGGAAAACCTAGATTTTGTCAGCTGCCATTTTCCGTTGATGACTCCTTAAACATTTTAATCAGAAACGCACCTGATAGTTCCTTTAAAACACATGGTGGACAGCTGCCACATGAACACAGTAAAATTTCTGCACAGCAGTTTTCTCACAAGAGACTCATTGCTAATACAGCAAAAATACTGCTAAAACTGTAGGCCTTGGGTCATGTAAATTGTACTAATGCTGGTGAAAATTAGTTTCATGGGTTTTTTGTCTAATAATACCAACAAAAGAGTGAATACAAAAATGGGATAAATGCTAAATACAAACTCTGCAAAGTAACAGCAATGTGGTATGTGTTATGTGTGCATGGAAAAGAAGCCAGATGATTATTGGTATTGTGTCTGAAAAAGAGACTATTGAGGGACTAATTTCTGGTAATATTAATCATATCTTAAGTATATTTGACCCCCACAGATCAATTGCTGTTTTCAGGAACTGAATGCCACATGGCATAAAAGTGTTCCCAAAGGAAATCTATTCTTCTCTACCCAAATGTCATTATCTAAAAGTGGATAAGGATTATTTGCATAGAGAATGTGAAGAAGATATTTTTCAGCTATTACAATACTTCTGGGATTAGCACTTTTAGAAGAGATGATTCCTTCTTCCTTTTAGTTTTCTTTTGAAATGGAGGAATAAGTCAAATCTCATTCTGGATTTTATTTTATTTTTATTTTCCTGCAGGTAACCACTGGAAAAACCTCCTGCTTTCCACAATTCTGTTTTAATGCAAAGGTATTGAAGACAATCTTTCTTTTTAGGAGTGGCAGGAGCAAAACATGGTTTTGTTCCTTTTGTTTTCTATTTTTTGGACTACCAGAGGCTCATGCTGTAAAAGACACCTGTGGTTAGATGCTATGTAAGAAATATGGGTGTGATACTGTTTTTAACTCTTTAGTGCAAAAATACCTTGCTCCTTGCAGTAGTAGAAATAGGAACCATAGAAATACAATGTGTTAAGGATTTCAAATAAATATTCTAATCTAATTTTTTGCTGAAAAGCATCTAGTGTATCCAGGCCACTGGAAAATATGTTTGTCAAATAATTTGTGAATGTCTGAAACAGAGGAGGTTACTCAGAATTTCTCTACCCCTTGGTCCTGAGACTCATTGTCTTTACAATGAGAAAATCCACAGCACATCTAACATAGTTAATCTTTGCTGAAAAACAAAATTATTTCTTTTTGGCCTTCTTCCAGCTGGTCAACAACACTCTTGTTTCACTGAACAGCAGTTCACAATTTGCCCCACACTCCTCTTGCAAATCATAGTTTGGAAAAAACTATGGTTTGGAAAACCAAGATTTTAAAAAAATCATCTTGTTCCAATCCCCTGCCATGGCCAGGGTTGTCTTCCACCTGGGTGCTCTAAGCCCCATCCAACCTTGCCTTGAGCACTTCCAGGGATGGGGCATCCCCATTCTCTCTGGGCAACTTGTTCCAGTGCCTCACCTACCTCACAATAAAGAATTTATTCCTAATATCTAAATCTAAACACATCCCCTTTCAGTTTAAAGCCATTCCTCCTTGTTCTATCACTATATGGTCTTGTAAAAAGTCCCTCCCCAGTTCTCCAGTAGTCCCTACTGAAAGGCCAAAATAAGGTCTTTCCAGAGCCTTCTCTTCTCCAAGCAAAACAATTCCAATTCTCTCAGACTTTCCTCATAAGAGGGATGTTCCATCCTTTTCAATAAAGCCAGAAATAAGGCTCTGCACTCAGCTCGCATCAACACACTGACACTGTCCTGGTGCCACCAGCACCATGAAGGGTTTTCCAGATAGGAAACACACACTTCGGCCCTTGCAGAAACCCCTGTGGGGACCAGAGAAACTCCCTGAACTCCATCGCTGCTTCTCACTCCTCAGCCTCAAGATCCCTCTGTGTTTTAAACAATCAGATTTCAAGAAGACTTGAAAAAAAAGTCCAGGAAAAGCTCAAAAAGAACTTGTTCAGGAGAATCTGAAAGGGTAGAAGAAGCGGGACTGGGCTTGGAGGGGCTCCAGCTGCAGCAGTTGTGCTGTTGCTGAGGCACACTGTTGAAGCGGCAGTACAGGGACGCCTCAAAAGCATATATCTAGAGTTTTATTGCAGCTTTCTTCAGGGACAACTGTTGGAAAATACAGTGGGATTTTTGCATGTTGGAAAATCCAGCTCGTCTGACTGGAGCTGTGAAATTTATCACCCATTCCATCAGGGCACTGCCAGGGGCTCCCTGGGGGCTCCCTGGGGACCATGAGAACGCCCTGCTGGGTCTGTCAGGGCAGGTTCTGGCAGCTGGGGCTCATCCCACACCACAGCCAGGAGCATTGGGCACCGCCCTGGGCTGGGGACAGGCCAAGGTGTGGACCTGTGGGTTGAAGCAGGGAAGCTGGGAGCTGGAAATGGCCCTGCTGTGGTTTTGGGGCAGGGGCCTGATGGCCATAGCAAGCTGACATGAAGTTCTGGGCTGTGGGCAGGGTAGGAGGGAGCCCTGAAAGGATGGAGAGGGACAGGCAGGGCTGGCGGTGCCTCAGGGCTATGAAACTACTTGAATTTTCAAGTTTGTCCTGCTCTCCATCCTTCTCAACAAGTTGCACTTAAGGCACAAAAATCTGGTGGATGTGAGGTGCTGATAAGTCTTTTGAGACCAACCAGTTGGATACAATCCTTTGGCACAAGTGCCATGACTAGTGCACTCTTTTTTACCTGTGCTTTGCAAGACAGAGTTGATTTCCATAGAGAAGAAATCTGTGCAGAGTTATCAATGAATCAATTCAACCATGAAAAACACGACGGTCACTTGTTCCAAAATTCTTTCTAAGTGTCACAAGATATGTCAAGTTGAAAAATGTCATGCTGATAAAATATCTTTACAAACATATTTAGTCTGAAATGGGTCATGTTCCAGTAGCATGCCAGAGCAGCAGTTGCAAGGGCAGGGCAGCATAAGTTCTGTGCACACCAGAAGACTTGACACCTGGCTTCTTCTCTAAATTGTCTGTGTGCTACTCAGATGTCACCTGTCTGTGTCTCTGCACGAAAAACTGCTGAAACTAATGTCAAATAAGGAGTTCTTCAGGTAGTAAGGAGTGAATTCCATCATGTTTCTCTCTATTGCCTGGATAAGTTTTAGGTTGTGTCAGATTTCCTTCAAGGTTTTGCGAGGATCTTTGGGACAAACTGTGATGAAGAGACAAGTTTATTATGTTCCTGAATATCTTCAAACCAAACTCAGAACCATGTTTGTTTCTTTGGCCAAAATGAGGATTGATCAACTCAAAAGTTATTTGGTTCAATATTTAGCTAAATTATATTGAATAAGTGAAACTAAACAAATGAGTTTTCCCCTGTGGTGTGAAACAAAAACAAGTCAAAGAACATGGGTCAGAACTTCCAAAAGCAGAGCCACAGTTCCTCTTGCTCACTGGTGTGGGTGTGAGTCACAGTCCTTCGTTCCCAAATAAAATGTGGGCTGAAGAAATTCACTTGTGACTACAGAGATGCAGGCCCCTGGATGAAAACAAAGCCTCTCTTAAAACCCGATTCTTAAATTTCCAAAGTCACAAATCAAGGTTAGACATGATATACTGTCATCTGACAATGACAATTTTTTTCTCCCCTCTCTGGCTTTTTTAGTTGAAATGAAGTACAAATTGACTAAATCTCAAACTGTCTGTTTATATTTACTTGTAAATAAATATCTAACCATTAGAGACTATTACATGTCTGCAAAGAAGTCTATTTTTTCCTGAAGTCACAAAAGTAATTTACCAGAATTTTTTTTTTTTTTTTCTCGGAATGGTGGTGCTTAATCATTTTACGAAAATGTGGGAAAGAACTGTCATGCGTCTTTTGCCTTGTTAAGAACCATTAAGCTTTGGACCTATTAGCTGGTGTTTGGAGGTTTCATTTGTCTCTCTTTGTCGTTATATAATGAAATATTTATTGAAAAAGAAGAAGTAACTGTTAACTCCCTTCCATCAGTAAACAAGTGTCTCCTTCACCTTGTGAAAATGTAGAATGGACAACTCTTCAGCTAAACTACAGTGGATATGTGGGTTTGCTGAAGACATCTTATCTGGAAAGTGGAACATCTGTTCTGCCTCTCACATTTTTCCTCAAGGAATTCCTCTTTTAAGTTATCACAGTTTTACATTCTGCCAAGGATTTTATTTATCACTCTGAGATGTTCAAAACTACTAACTTGAAGTCCATCCAAACGTACCAAAGTAACTATGGCAGCTGAAGGATTTTATACTTGGTTTTCTGTCTTAAAGTTTGTAAGCACTTGTTTCCCTGTATGTGCACAACTTACATAATTCATTCTCTTGTGCCCTTTCTCATCAGAAACATACAGAAGTCATTTGTTGATAGCGTCTCATTTTTTCTTAGGCGCTTCTGTTTTGTGATTGATTATCTATTTTTTAATACGTGACTTCCATTTCAGTATTAACTGTCACAGCTGTGATGTCTTTTGGGCTTTTATAATGCAATTAATATAAAACAGTAAAAAAAAAAATAGGAATGCTGACCCCTGACAGCACAGAAGCTTAAGAGTCACAAATGCTTTTAGTGCATTTTGGCCATGCCAAAATCCTTCCTGACATGCTGTTTTGAACATATTCATTTTCAACTACTTACTAGGAGAAAGATTATAAAAGAGACTCAGTGCCCACCTGCAGAGGGATAATGATTTTCAAGCCCCTGAACACTCACCTTTGCAGTACTTTTAGTCCAGATATTCAAATAAACCCAGAACTCACTTCCAGGTGTGTGAACATCTGGAACCTCTTCTGATGCTCAAGTGAGAGATGGGTATTTCTGACAGTCTATTCACGTGCACCTTTTCTTTGACATCAGGCTCCAAAACTATGATGTATAGTCCTGAAAGAAAGCTGGCTTGCAATGTTATTAAGCATAGTGAATATAAGTCCTGGGTTCCATCAAAAAAACCCTGTTGCCATGCATGGAAATCACCTAAAGCTCTGACAGTCTAAGCCTATATTACAACTGACTGATTTCTGATACAGAAGTTAGCAGCACTAGCATTTCACCAGACAGGGCAGATGAGTCTATTGCATAAATTCCTACCCTGTCAACATATCTGAGCCTGACCTTCAAAACACACAGCCTTCAGCTGTGACCCCTTTTCTCACCAATCCCACTATTTCCTAAATTTCTAAATTTCATCATCCATCTTCATTGCAAGTGTTTTCAGTTGGGGAGGAATGGAAATTGAATTGAGCTGGTGGGGCACTGAAGAAGTCTCAAGTAGAGGTACTCATGATCACCTTAGGAAATAATAGTCCAATAGCACCAAGCTATGTTCCTTACTTTGTCTACTTTAAATGTTGCACTTGATGTCTGAGAACTTTTCTCTATTCTTTTTAATTCATACACTTTGGCTAAAATTTCAAGTAATAAAATAAGAATAGAAAATTCAGCATATTAAAATATTTTATTTTTATTACTTTCATTACTTTAGAACATCAAAGCAGATTCCAGGTGGTCTAAATGTGAGAACTGGGACCTCTTCATTTATAAAGTGGGTGGAGGAAAATGTTGAATGCTCATTTCTTGTGTTGAGAGAATTTTGCAATTCTGCTTGCTTAGCTGTTTTTCTCCTCCCTCAGTATCTTCTGTCAGTAATGAAATTAAATGCAAATGAAAGTGATATGTCTAATCTTTTAAGTACAATGTATAGAGGAAAATGTTCTTTTAAATGAGAAATTACTGCACCATCAATTCTTCATCTTCTTCCTTCATGTTTAAGGTCATCTGATTTCAAACTACCTTAATCTGTAGTTTCTAAACGATAATTTTTCCAGAATGCAGAAATGCTAACAAGTATAATGATGTTCATTATTCAGGCAATATTGATTAAAAAGGATTTTGATTCTTATTCATCAGAGATCTGCAATTTGAAAGACTGTACCAGACATTTACAGTTTCATGAAAGTTGTTTCATTTCATGACCTCTCTTTCACTGTTTGGTCTGATCTTTTATTTTGGTTATCACCATTCAGCCACTCAGCTCCCAAATCTAGTTTCATGTGTCAGTTAAACACAATATTTGACTTGCTCAAAACACCAGACGCTGCAGATGTGAAATGAACCATGAGGAGCCGGATCAAAGCAATTTGAAAGAGGATTTCAGTTGTATGGACTTCATCCACCTGTACTTACCCAGGCACCTCTAGAATTTCCAAAAAGAAATGATCAATTTGCAGAATAAAATCAAGTTTTTATGACAGTTTAAACAAGAAAACTGAGAAGGAATTGTTCATGCTGCCATTCATGCATCTGCAAATGTGTTTCCTTCCTAATTTTGCCCATATGCAGCTGCATGTTCTCCCTAATTAATGAATTGCCCTCAGGTTACTCACCCAGACACATCTAATCTATCTCTGTCCAAAATGACTAAATTCTGTGCTGCATTAAAGATGTAAAAGGCCACAAATTACTTTCTTGATCTTTTCAACTTGATCGCTGCTTACTGAATGGCATTCTCTCCATGTGGCATTCAGGGTGATTTCATCACCTCAGGGCTGCAGCTTTCAGTAGAAGTGAAGTAAAACCTTTGCTTCTAAAATGCTTCTCAATTCAGATTACAGTTCAACAGAAGAAATGTCCACTTCAGGTTTATCCTTATAATAACATGAATCCAATAAAATGTGTAAGTATGCGCTTCTTCCATCTTTAAAGCACTTTGAGCAAAGCTTCTTGAGAAAAATTTCCTACTAATGTTATGTGATTGAGATGAAGGGTATTTTTTCCAGACCTTACAGTAAGTAAGTGTGTGCAATTAACATATAAAGCATATAAAGCAAATAAGAATATGTCATCTTTAATACCAGCTGACCTCCATTGTGGTATATGGGTGATGCAGTAAGAGTGTATGCAACTGTCATGTGAATTTTACTGGGTTTTTTTCCTTACATTTCTTAAATTTTTCTCCTCCTTAAGGCCTCTGAGAGCAAAAAAAAAAAAACAAAAAAACTTCATGCTTTTCTGCCTGATATGAAATGAAACATCAACAGTACTCGGGCTAAGGAATTGGAAATTATAGTGCTGGGTGTGAATTCCCTGCAGGAGTCCAAGCAGCAGGCAAGCTTGCTTATCACACTGAGGACAAAAAATTGTCCATACAATTTGACCTCACTTTCAAGTGTGAACACCACGAGAGAAGGAGTTATCAGCACAGTAATACTGAGGATTAGGTAGCAGGCACAAATTTGGCTGGAGACTTGCATTGAACGGAACACTTTCCCTGTGATCTTTAGCTGGAATTTTCCAGTGAGACCAACTCTTATTAATTCCCAAAACATGAAAAAAAAGGAAGAGAAAAACTTGGTTGTGTACTTCTAAGCAATTGTGCTGAAAGAACAGAAGATGTGGAGTTTATTTCCCACTTTGAGACCACTTTTCCTGTATAATCACAGGGAAGCAGTCTTTCTTGTGCTTACAGTTTCTTATTCATGCCTGTCATCCCTTTTCAGGTTGTGAAACCTCTGGGTAAGAACCATTTCCAACAAGTGCATACAGTGCCTGACATAGAGCACTGCCTGTACTAGCCAGCACACTGTGATTTGACCATAGGAGGAGCAAAAATGTGAAGGGAACATTGAGGACCTCTCTGTCAGTGTAATAAGGTAATATTGAAAAAAATATTTTCTGTTCTTTGGGTTAATGTAAGTTAGAAATGTGAGTGAAACAAACCGATCACTTATTCGGAATGTTTAAAGGCTTTTGCTGGCTTTAGAAGTTTACTTTTCAAGCATCCTTTGATTAAATCGTGTGCCAGATAAAACTAGAACTTTTTCTTAAAAGTAGATTAGAAGAGAATGGGTTCTGGAGAATGGTACCTGAAGCCAGTTGTCTGAGATTCAACAAGGCGAAGCGCCAGGTCCTGTGAAGCACCAGGATGAGAGAAAATGGCCTCAGGTTGCTCCAAGGGACGTTTAGAACAGATATTAGGAAAAAATTCTTCACTGAAAAGAAAATTAGACATTGGAAAAGACTGCCCAGGGAAGTGGTGGAACCACGATCCTTGAAGTGTTCAAAAGGGGTGCAGATGTTGCACTTTGGGATGTGGTTTAGTGGTGGAATTGACGGTGCTGGGTTCAGAGCTAGGCTCGATGATCTTAGAGGTCTTTTCCAACTTCAACAAGTCTATGATTCTATGAACTTTTTTTTTTTCATTTAACTACAAAAATTGTCAGTTTGGGAAAAACAGATGTGATACTGCCATGCTTTCCAGTTTTCTGAACTACTTTTTTGCTCCTGTTATGAAAGGTGCCTTGAAAATTATAAAGTCAGCAGCTGGCATGCTATATTCTTGTTTTGCTACCCCTCCTGACTGGCAATTCCGAACTGTTGTTACTGTAATGCCATACTGTATACTACTTACTATCACTGTATGTTTCTGCTTTTCTAATTGTCTTTTGATTCTTGGGGAATAACTTCAGTGTAAAGAATTCTGGACTTCAGGCACTCACCCAATATTTAGGACAGTGTAATCAACCCCCTGGGAAGATAATACAGGAAAGCTTGATTGCTGGTGCCAGTAGGGTTTCTTTTCCAGGTCACTGCACAAAGTGAGGACTGAAAGGTGGTTATTTTCCAATTTGTTTCTTTTTCTAGTAGTTAAAGAGGCCAGATTAGTCACCTCCATCTTTTAAACCTTTCTGCAAGATCCAGAATTAATGTTCCTCAGATGCAGAATGTTCCATATGGATCTTTTGTAGTCTTCAAAGTTGGTAGATTGCAGTCTTTGTATAGGTCTTCAGTACTGATGTTGGTGAGGTCGGTTTTGTTTATTCTTTGGATATATTGTTTTAATCCTAAAAAAAAAAATAAAAAAAAATCACCAAATTGAATTTTGTATTATGCATTTTGCATTTTTTATAACCATAAATTATCCTTACCGAAGGATGTTCTCCAGTGACTGCCTCTGAGTTCCTGATATAAGGTTAAAAATATTGAAGCTCTTTTGGGATCTGTTACTGCATAGCACTGCAATGTAACTCTTACTGGCAGGTGTCAGGGTTGGCAGCCAACCTGAGCTCCACAGTCTTCAGGGGGTGAATTGGTTCTGAATAGCTGAAATTTCATTTTTGCTAGCTGTCCAACCAAGTTGGCTAATCTCTGCTGGCCAAGGCATTGATGCAAGCTGTGGACTGCTCTCTTCTTAGAAATTGGAAAAGTTTTGCAAAGCAACAAATGACCAGTGATTTTATCACTCGCATGATTATTCCTGGAAGCAGGATATTTTGGTGCAGAGTGATTAATTTTTAGCTGTTAGCATCTTTGATGCTTCCTATTGAATGAACAAATAAAAACCCTTTAAAATAAAAAATGAGCTGCTGTTTGGTACTATTCCAAAACAGTGAACGCTTCCTTACTGCAATATCCATTTCTCTCAGCACAAAAAGTGACTGCAGCACACAATTCCTTCTCAACAGTACTAACACTAAGATTTTCTAATTTTTTCTTCCTTAACTGCGTGCTGCAGTGGCCAGAGCTGTACATTGTTTCCAAAAATACTGAAGACTCATAATTTATAAGCTAATTGACTGATTTCACTTGCAAATTTCTGTGCTCTATAGGAAGCATTTACACAAGTCTTACAGTAATGAGATGATCAGAATGAAAGCCAAAGGAGAAGTTGCAGGAGACAGAACTCTGAGTGCCCATCCTATTTGATCAAAAAAGTGTTTCTCTAACTGCTGAGAAAAGAAAGGGTGAAAGTGGTGGCCCATCCATAGGTTTTCCCAGAGACAGCAATGGCAGCAGTGTACTTGAAATATGGGAGATGGGCATGCTGTCTTCTGTGTGGCAATTTGTCTCTTAATATCATCAGAAGCAGAGGAAAATCTCTGCTGGCAAAACCAGATTTGTGTGTCCTACCATGCACTGCCTGGATGGTGATCCACATGAATGAAGGAGTGCCAGGATGGTGATGCACAAGAAAGGAGAAGTGAAAGAAAATGCAGCAGAAAATGTGACCACTTGGTGACATGACCTGGGCCATGTGCACCACATGCAAATGAGTCTTCTAGTCCTCTCAATATGAATTCCTCTGATGAATTTTCTGTACAACAATTTTATTTTATTACTGAAGCAAAGATCCATGTGTTTTAATATCCATTTTATGGGGAATACGTTTACAAATTGTTTTAATAGCAGTTACGTGCATTAATCTCGCAATGCACTTTCTTACTGTAATGCAATTACAGAAAACGTTTCTCTGAAGCCTGGTAGTAGACCAAGTCTGGAAAAAGAAAAAATAAATAAATTAAAAAAAAAAAAAAGTTTAAGAAGCATATTTCAGACTTTGAAGACTCAAGTACTTTTAAAGGCAACTGCTGTCAGTGTTGCTTTTGTGTTGACAGAATCCTTTTAAAAGGTTTTGTGGTGCGAAAAGCACCTTTTAGTGGGTTTTCATAATGCACTGGGAGAGAACAAGAAAATGTTTTTCTCACCATGGCCAGTCACAGAGCGCACTTAGAACATCGTGTACCCAAGCCGGGATGCGATTTTCCTTGGGGCTCGCAGGCACAGCCGGTGGGATCGGCACTCACGCCTGCCCTGCTCGCCCTGGAGCCTCTTTGCTGCTTCCCAGCGCACCTCAGGATGACTCAGGCCCCTTAATGCGCCCGCAGGAGATACTCGGGGAGAGGGCTCTCACCCGCCCCAAAGCGAGAGATTGACGTCCCCACAGCTCGCAGAAGGCCAAAGTGCTGTTCTTGTAAGAGCGGGGCTTGGAGCAGGAGGGGTGGAATCCCCCTGTGCCAGCTGCGGTCCAGCAGCCACAGGGTGGCCCGAGGGGTTTGTGCCTCCCCCGCCCAATGTCTGCCGTCAAGCAGCATCCCCTCTGCGTGCTGAATTCCCCCGGGCCGCAGAGCTGTTTGTGGGACTGCCTCTGAGGATTGTTGTGTGCAAAAGCCCGGGGTTGCTACGTCCTTGAGGCTGCTGCCGCTCAGTCTGGCTAAAGGAAAACCGGCCTGTGCACACACCTAGCCCTGCACAAATACTGCTGTCTCTCAGATCCCCGCGGGACAGCCATCACTTTTTGTCTTATATGGTCTGTGTCATCGGAAGATGCCTCCCAAAGCCCCTGGCTGAAATGACCTGACCCCTAAGTGTCTGCTGGGACAAGCGTACCCCACGCCCACAGCACTGATGTGGCTACAACAGGTCTTATGCAACAGGGCTGGGAGAGATCAAACAAACAGCAGATATTCCCAGTTCGACTCTCCGAGCCCTGCCGCTCTCAGCCTAATCTGTAACTGATCTAACAGCCAGGAAAAGGAGAAAATCACTTACACAGGAGTCTGCCACTATCTTCTGCACTGGCACCTTGGTGATGCTGTGGTGGGAATAAAATTGGGTTTTCTCTTACAGATGAACACCTCCCTCCTTGCCGTATTTGTGATACCTTCATTGTATATGATGCATCTGTGACACGGCTTTCTGGGGGAGGTCAGGACAGGACAGGACAGGACAGGACAGGACAGGACAGGATGGATGTATCTCATACTGCTGTAGCTTTTGCCAAAGCAAAACTGAGTGATGAGGATGTGATAGAAAGAGAGAGAATCTGGCTCTGAGTTATTAAAAGGTGCACCACAGATTTTCTTTGCAATATATCTGTGTGAACTTCCCTGATCTCTCTGTAATACTGCTTCATTCACAGACAGGGTTTTCCTTATAACTTGCTTTCAGATGCTTTGTGCAGAAAAATGTTTAAGAAGTTTCTGTCAGAGGCACAGCTTCTGCTGGTCCCATTGGGAAAATAGTGTGAAAGGGTCACCCCTAAAATTCTGCATTTTACCCTGTTTTAACATTTTACGTGGAAGATAATCTAAAAGTTTAAGATACTGTGAAATAAACAGTCCCTACAGCCAGTATTATGCAGGTGCCATTAACAGCCCAGTCCCAAGGAAGGCAAACATCCAGAGCTCCTCTTTGTTGTATTCATATATTTAAAACTTGCTGCTTTTATAACTAGGACTCCAAGCCATGTAAGGATATTAGTGGCTTGTAATAGTTCACTGGGAGTTGCAGGTACGCAGTTCAGCAAAAGCAAAGCAGCAACTGTGAGCTAAAGCAACTGTAAGTGCTCTGCTCACTGATCTCTGGGGAACTAAAAAGCTCTACCTGGCTTCAATCCACCTTGCTTCATCCAAAAAACCATTTGAGTGGAGAACCCCACCACCCTCTGACCTTTTCTCCATTTCTTAATAGTTAAAAAAATTGGATTTTAATATCTCTATGACCTTTCAGTTTTATATTACCTAACTGGAGCAGAGAAAATATTTTCAAGCCCAACTTCCCTTTTTGTTGCAAAATACCTCCAGGATGTAATGTTTTGCATCACTTTTTCCAGTTAGCATCCCTGAATTTTATAACCATGGATCATGCATTCTGGGGTAGTTTGTCTCCCATCCTGTGGAATCTACACAAATGGCGAGGACCAATCCTGAAAGAGTATTTACTATAGGTTTAGCTACTTAAACTAAATGCAGTTGTTGAAAAAAAGAGGAATCATTGGATATTACATTTTTCTTCACATCCTAATACCAAGTTTATATTTTTTGATTATGAGTCAATGCTTGGGAACTTTAGCAATCTTATGCACTTCAGTGACTGTGCTGACTTTACCTGTCACTGTTTTCCAGAACAGCTGTGTGCACCATTTTTATTAAGAAAAAATATGAGGAAAACTTGTGATTCAGCTCTCCTTACTGCCTTGTCTTCCCCCACGAAAATCAAGGAAGAACACAAACTCTATTGAGTGTAATGACTAGCAGTATTATTCACTAATCAACACTGTAAGATGGGGAAAGATTTCTTTTGAAAGACAGCTTTTACTCAGTTGCAAAGTCTCCTTTGATTACCTTGTTCTCAGAGGATGAGTAATGTTGTTTTAATTATTTTAGTTTAATTCAAGGTTATTAATCATCTTCAAACTAGCAACAAATACATGAATTCACTAGTGTTTCATGTCATTGACTGTACATTTTCTTTTTCTTGGAGACATTTTCTTTGCCATCCTAGTGTTGCTGATTTCTACATGCACTGGTGGAGACCATCACCTAGTGACTACAAATTTGGGGGTTTGGATAGGAATTTTTTCAACTAAAATCACTCTTCATAGGGGTTAATACTAATCTCTCTTGAATCTAAGACAGAACTCACTGGAAAATACTTACTTTATAGATTAGTGGCACTGGGTTTTTGGAGGCATGAGAGGTATTATTGCTGAGTGGTAAACCTCCAACACTGGCAAAAAATTGGGAGTCAAATTGCCAAAAGTGCCCATCAGACCCCACTAAAGTAATCAGGATCTTTGCCTTTGATATGGGGGCAGGTATTTGTTTTAGAACTATTCATGTTTTTTAGGTATGTGCTCCCAAGAAACTCACTGAGTTTGCTGTATTTCATACTTTATTGGATAAAACAGATGTAATATGTTTATGACTTACAAAAATTATGACTTATAATTCTTACAAGAATTATAAGACTTATAAAAATATTGTGAGATTAGTGGTAATGCATTTAGAAGAAACTTAATGCATAATTGTGCCATATTTTATAAGTGTGAAGAACCCACATTAAGTATGGGCATATACCCAGCTGACATTCAGCTTGTCTTTCATCAAAAATAAAAGATATTTTTTTCTAAATCTGTGACGTGGGGGTTTTAGCATAATGTTCTTAGTACAGAACAAATATTTTCCCCTTTCATAAACAGAACTTTTTCTCCTATTTCAGTATTTATCTTGTAGTAAACAAGGCCTACCTCGTTGTACCTCTGTGATAATTATATAAAAATATTCCACACTAGGAATGGGAAGAAAGCAAGCGAGGCTACATGTAAATGAACAGAATATCACAAGAAATCCCCGTCACATCAGTTCAACTGGTAGAACTGATCTGAGGAGATAAGGGTCAGGAGCTGTATTAAAACCGGAGTTATTTACTTTCCGTAGAGGAGGTGTTCTGGACAACACCTTTTGTTTTTTTGGGTTTGGTTCTAGTTTGATTTTTTTAGTAAGGGCTTCACAAGAAGATACCTGTACATGTTTCACACACCTTTCTGGGATAAAATAAATTATCACATTTGAAAGAAAACCAAACACCTTTAAGTGTTAGTATTAGATGATAAGATGTTATTTCTGTATTTCTTTGCTCAAACTTCTTGTTTATTGTGATTCAGAGCAAATTCATGTGACAGTCAGATATTTCATCAGCAAAATTAACCGAAGTTATTTATGCAATTGTAAAACATTATTTGCAGACAGTTAAAATCAACATACATTTTAGAATAATCCCAAGTGTTACTGGGACTTAGAGAAACATTTTGTTTGCTGTACAGTAAAATATGTCAAAGAATCACCCCAAATTATATGCAAATATCTTTTTTTTTTCTCAAGACACATATCAAAGTCAATAATATACTTGCACTTGGAAGTAAGAAATCCCCAGGAAATATATTTTCACTACAGAGAAAAATACCATATATAAGTTTCAGGATTTAAAACATACCTACAGAGCATCATAGTTTAACATTATGTTGCTTCTATTGACATATGTGGTTACCTCTGGAGACTGAACACAGATTTGGGGATCAAAAGAGAGTTCAATCTTGCAATGTCCTAGCAATTTCTGGTTTGTGCCGTGCTCTGCAAACTCCTATGAAATTCAAAACCGACTAAAAACATCAGCATTTACATAATGAGCTCAATGGACATGTACCTGGAGTTATGAAATCACATAGGAGTCTCTGTAGAGAATCTTCATTCCTAATGAGAAGGGTCAATAAATCCAGTGCAGTTCTGTCTGAAATCAGTGAGTGGCATTACAAGGGTCAGAGACTGATTTTTGACATTAGAAGAGGCCATTACGAATATCCAGTCTGACCTTTGCATAAAGCAGGGCAAAGAATGGCTCGATAGCCTGAGATCTTTTACAGAGATAGCAAGCCTGACTTTAAAGATTTTCTAGTAATGGAGATTGTAATCCAATTCTGTTTAAGTGATTAATTGCCTCGGCTGTTACAGAAATGCATTTTATTAGAAGATAGAGATGGATCGGACCATAAGGCCACACACAAGAAATTCTTTGTGCTATCTTTAAATATAAAAACTAAGAACCACATATTTTCCTCTAGGCTAAGTAGACTCAAGTACTTTATTTAAGTTATGACAGCAGACAAAGATTATTTGCTGTTTCCTGGCCCCTATGTCTGGCTGGTGGCCCCAGTGTCTGCTGTCCAGCCAGCTCACGGCACAGAGACCAGAAAACCGAGCTCCCCAGTCTCACCCCACCCCACATTTCTGCAGCTATGCATCTGGGGGAGCACAGGCCCTCCTGTGCTGCTAAGGGATGTGGGAGCTCTCCTTGCTGCTCACTAGGCACAAAACAGGGAGCTAAGCCACGTGAAGGGCTCCCATGCTCAGGGCAATTTTGGCTGTGGCCAGCACAGCCTGCAGCCCATAAGACAGAGGCTGCACTGCAGGGTGCACAAGCCACCAAGGACAGGCTTGTACACCCAATCAAATGTCTTTTTTTCCTTAATGAGAAAGACTTTGTTATTCTCTCATCAAAATACGTGGTTCTGATTGATATTTACTGAGCTCTGCGTGACCCATCTCTGTCATCTTTAGCGTGGTTAATTGGAATTATTGAGCGGTGCCAGGCTCTGGCAGGCTGGGATTCACCCCTGTTGGGATGGTCCTCACCTGCCCACCCTGGACTGCTTCTGTGCAGCCTTGCTCCCGTCAGACTGAATTAAGCTGCACTGTCAGGAGCCAGAGACCCTTCAACAGTTTTCCAGCACAAGCAACACTAAATTAGTGTTTGGTAATAGGCTGCACACTGTTTTGTAATAAGAAAATATGGATGGTTCTATTTATTCCCTCTTGCTCCCTGCGATGATAAGAAATGTTCTAATTCATTATTAATTTGTTCCAACTATTTCTGGTAAATGTAAACTATGAATAACTTTAGCTATGCCATTAGCAATACCTCAGAACTACAGATGGATTTTTGTTTCTGGACACGGGCACATGGCAGTCCCACTGTTTCTAAAGGTGTACCCAAAATTCTGTCACATTTGGGTACAAAACCAGAACTTATTCACCTTGGGCTACAGCTGCATCTAAAGCAACCTGGAACACAAAAATATTGTGGCTGTTATTTGTCCAGTATAAATTATTGTATCTTGGCAGCACTTGTGAAACTTTGTATATTCAATCTGCTTAAGGGTTTACCCTTCCTCTGAACACTGGACCAGATGGAAATGAGAGTGGGGATAGATCTGCTGCCAGTGCTAAAGCCTTTTATTCTGCCCTGTGGACTAGTAAGGTCATTAGTGGCATTTTATAGGTTGCTTGCTTTAGTGCAGAATAGGCCTTTGGAATATTAAGTCTTAAAAGAAGTCCTTTATTTGTTGTTGTTTTTTGCCTTTCATAATTTATTTTTCTAGTTTTCGTATATAAATGATTGATCAAAGAACCTCTGTCAGAGAGCATCAAGGACAATTCTTTCCTTCTCTTGCAGTATACAAGTTTACTTGGGTGAAAGATGACAGATTATAAATAGATCTATTGGGCATCCGAGGAAATTTTCTGTCACAGGCATAGCATGGTGCTACCTCCTTGTGAAACCGAGTCTACTGTTTGGTCATTCATTTACTTAGAAAGTGATTTTCCTGCCTTTGTGTTTGGATGGGAATGACTCTGCCTCTGTATTGTCGCAGTCATCTGCCTTTATTTACTGAATAGGGGGAGGAGGACACCCACGGGGTAAGATTGTACACTGAGCTTCTGTGTGGGCAATCATGCAAGACACAGGCAACCCACTGGACTTGTCTCTCACAGTGAGTTCTAAGCAGCGGCAAGAGCAGAGTGACTGGACTGCTGGTGCTCTTACACTGCTGCCCTGGCAAGTGCTGTCCTTCCTCCTCACTTCAGAGAGGGAAAACGGAAAAAAAACCAACAAATCAGTCTTTTTTTTTTTTTTTTTTTTTCTGTTTGCTTGGAAGTAAGGTAGCAAGGAATTATCTGGAAGATTCTCACAGAGACTTTGCTAATGCTTGGTGGTCTCATGCAAAGAGGCTGGCAAGGGTCCTGGCTACCAGGTGAGGCCTGCCTCTATCATCTCTTGAGAGATTTGTTGTCCTAATAATGTCCCTGGTTCTTGTTTTCTGGGGTTTTTTTTTGTATTTTGTACAATCTACCCAGAACATCCCTGGCTGACCAAACTTGTCTGGATTGCAGCTTTGTCCCTTTGGACATGAGAAAGCACACAGATGTTTGTGGTTTCTGCAGTGTGCCTGAGCATTTTGCTGTTTAGCCTGAAGAAAGTATGAGAAGGAATGGTTTAATAAAAGAAAAACAACTCTGCAAATTAAATACTTCAGCTGTTTCTGTCCCTGAGTGGATTGACATCTAGCCTACAGGAGGAAAGTGGGGCTTTCCCGCCTCTGCCATAGGTTCCACATCTCAGCTGAAGTGCTGAAATGTCCCCCAAGCAGTGTTTGAGCTATAATACCTTCTGTTCTGCTGCCAGGCTATCCCTAATTAGCCTTTTCCAGATGACCACAGCCACAGCTGAATGATTTCATGGACGGGTTAATAGCCCCTCTGACAAGTTCATCCTTCCCAGGAGCTGGCCCTTGGGGAGGAGGAGGAGGAGTCAGGAAAGCCAAGAAAAAGGAAAGGCTGGTGTTATGTTTGTGAAACAGATGCAGACAAGTATTTATTGGCATGCTGGTTAGCAATAGGTTCCCCATGCCACCCCGGTAAGAAAGGAGGCCTGGCAGAGAAAGTTACGAGACAGATGAGAAACTCATAATGTGTGAGTGTGTGAGAGAGGGAGACAGCTGTTTTGGCAGGATTGCTTGCTTTTGAGAAAGAAGAATTCATCCTTTTCTATACTGGCAGAAATACATGTGTCCTTTCATGATAAAATTATGTTTTCCAGGTACATAAATTCTTCCAGGTTCTTTTTAAAATATGCATCTAAGCTGGGACATACTGAGGAAATGTGAGTATAGTGGCTGGACATCCAACCAATGTGTATGAGATATATGGCTTCATGGAACAATAGGGTTTCCTGACAGTTTGATAAATTACTCATAGTATATTTTATAAAATATGCATAAATAAAAAAGGGGGTTTCTGAAGGGTCAAAAAGACAACCATCATGGTACATGATGAAATAAATATGTTCCTTTGAACTAGAACTATAGCAGCAAGGTTTCCAGCAGTCAGCTGCAGTCAGGCTTGACAAGGCTCACAGGATGTAAGCTCCCCTAGAAACTTCTATAGAATTGTAATACTCTAGTTAATAAAATAAATATTTAAAATAGAATAGTCAGATAAATTAAAAGGTCTAATTTAAGCTGGTAGGGGAAAGATGAAAGAAATTCTGCCGATAAAAAAACTCTGCCTTTCTTCAGATACTGCCTTAGGAACTTGCCCTAGAGGCAAGTATTATATACCTGAAATCCCTCTCAGCTTTGAAATGACAGTTATTGAGAAATTTACTTGTACGCAGAGACCGGATTAAAACCTTTACTTCCTCAGCCTAAACTGCAGTCATGTCATAATCTTATTCACTTTGCACACACACCCCTGTGGCATAGAGTGAGATGCTATGAAACTTTTATTGGCACGAACTGTGTGTGAGTTAGTCACTCAATCAGAAATGAGAGCTTAGAAGATGCATTTTTTACAAACCATCCTGACATTGCTGCTGCGTGCACAGTACCACCAGGATCTCTGTGTGGGGTCTGTAGCTTCAGGCTTGTTTTATGGGTATCTCTACCTCTGTGCTGCTAATGCCTGTTGTTTCAGGCATCCTTACACTTTCTGTAAGGATCTAGAGGAGTGGGGATGGAAGAGAGGAAACGCGGGTGTATCTATCAAAAGTAGCTGAAAGTAGCTTTTGTAAAGTGAAAACAGTCACAGCTTTAAAATGTATTACCTGTGTGCGTCTCGTCTCTTTGGAAAGAAGAAGTTTTTCCTGTTCTTTAGGGGGAGTGTGTGTTCAAGCCTTCAAACCGACGTGATTCACACAATCCTTGCCACACAGGTTTCCAGAAAAACCCGTGTTTACACCCGCTACCGCCGAGCCATGACAAAGGAAACCAAAAACTCCCCTGCACAAACCCCCCCAAGGCCCTGTGAAAGGGAGCAGCGGGCAGCCCTTTGGGGCTGTCCTCTCTCGCAGCCGTGCCCGGCAGCCCGGCGGCACACGGTGGTCTCTCCGCAGCGCTGCCGGCCGGGGCAGGGGCCGCCCGCAGGTGCGGAGCTGCCCGCGCGGTGGCGCCCTGCGCTCACGGACCGTGCGCGGCAGCAGCGGGGATGCCCCGGCGCGCTGCGGGACCGGCGCGGGGAGCCGCGGGGACCCCTGCTCCGGAGGGACGCTGGGGGTTAGCCTGTCCCCAGCGGGAGCCGCGGGCACCCCTGCTCCAGCTGGACCCCTGGGGCTGACCCTGTCCCCGGCGGGAGCCGCGGGGTGCCCCCGCTCCAGCGGAACCCGTGGGGGTGAGCCTGTCCCCAGCGGGAGCATTGGGGTAACCCTTTCCCCAGCCGGAGCGTCGGGGTGACCGCTTCCCCGGCAGCCCCGCCAGACGTCCTGCCCTGCCCCGTTCCTGCCGGCCGTCCTTCTTCCCTGCCCGCAAGGCCCGGCACAGAATGACAGCGGGGATAGCGTCCCGCTCCGTCCCCTCGTCCTGAATCCCCGCCCGGGATCGCGCCGTTGGCCATTTCTACGGGAATCATTCATTCACATCAAATTTCCTTTATCTCCGGAAAATATTGAAACCTTAAATGACCGTAATAGGAATATAATTGTATGGTGTGTTTTTTGTTGTTGTTGTTTTTGAGAAATCGATTTGGGCTCAAATAACTCATCCAAGCATGTTACACCAAACCCATTCAAATAGGAAACAGGAGAACTATATTATTGCTGCTTCCTGAACGCTCTGCTTATGATCCCAGTAATTAAAATGTCTAGTAATGGCTCCTGCAGCCTGGATTTCTTTGGGTAATTCTCGGAAATGAAGGGCACATTTTCGGTCGCGGAGGGAGGGGAGTGCGGAGACGAGCAGCAATTGCAGCGGCTGGAAGCCCGCCGGTGGCCCGCGCCCGGCGCATCACTTCGGGGGAAAATTATTCCGGCGGCGGGGAAGTCCCCAGAGAAGGGATTTCCTTCCCGGTCCCTCCGGCAAATCAACTTTCTTTTTTTTTTTTTTCCTTTTCCCTCATGGCGATGCTCTTCCCTCCCTCTCTGCCAAGCGCTGCGAGCTGCACATCTGTCTCTGCACAAGGCGGAGAGATGAGAGGGTCGGGCCAGGGGAGTGGGGAGGAAAGCCGCCCCCCTCCTCCCCTGGCAGCGCCGGCCGCGCCTGGGACCGTCCTTGCTGCACGGCCGTGGGGCTTGTCCCCTGCGCCCCGCGGCTTCAGCACACGCAGAGCTGTCACGGCACTGCTGCTTTACCCGGGGTGGGGGGAGCCTTGTGTAATGGGAACAATATTAACAATCCTTAAAACAAAAAAAAAAAAAAAAAAAAAGGAAAAGACAAACAAAAAAAAAAGGAAAAAAGAAAAAAATGAAAGGGGGGCCTGGGAAAAAAAAAAAAAAGTAATAAAACCAGGCACTTATATTCTTAAATCTCCGCGGAAGTGGGGGGTTCCGCGCCAGGGCTGCTCCGCCTGCGCGCTCAGAGCCGGGCGGCTCCGCGGGGGCCTGCGCCCGGCGGCGGCCCCGGGATGCGTTTGGGGTGAGCTGGCCCCGCTGGAAGACCCGGAGCAAAACCGTGGGGGAGCCAAACAAGCCCGGGGACCCCCCACCCCACCCCTAACTGCTCTCCTCCGCTTCCCTTCCCACGTCAGGTAAAACTTTACTGTGGCGAACATCCTTTTAGGTTTGTGCGGTGGGGTTTTTCTGCGTGTTTGTTTGGTTGTTAGAATTTCTTTTTCTGTTTTTTTTCGGGGGGAGGGAAGTGTGAGTTGGTGTTTATGAGAAGCTTTATGACTCCTGATAAGCTCATCTTTGAGGACGACACAGAACTGTGTTCCTTGAGGAATTGGGGTGGTGACGTCTTTTCTGATACCCGATTATTACGTGACTGAGAAAAAAAAAAAAGGCATTTGATTCATGAATAAAAATCCGGACACCACTACGGGGGCAACAAACAATATTGCCCGTCCTCTAAGGTAACAAGCAGGCAAATGTTTACGAAGAGAGCTCTTGCCGAAGCGGAGTGTTTGCAAAGATTTTCTTGCTAATTGCGTATCAGACGGAAGGCTGCGGAAGGCTGGTCAAGTTTGGAGCCACCGAGCAGGAGAAGAAGAGAAGGCTGAAGGCGCTCAGTGAGGGGAGAGAACTGGGGAAGACAACATCGCACGCAGCCAGCCCGCGGCTCCCGCCTCCGCTCCCTCCCGGACTCGCTCACTCTCTTCCCTCTTCCCCAGAGCTCGGTTCTCCGGCGACATCTCGCTCCATCCCTCTTTCTCCATTCCCTTGTAGACTCCACTCCAGATCTGTGCTGCTACCTGCAAACTTTTTTTCCTTTATCTTTTTTTTCCCCCTCCCGTCTCTCTTTTCCTTTTTGGAGTGGATTGCCCTAAAACCAGCAAACAACTAACTGCTGCCGCTTCTGCATCTTCTGCATCCTGCCGGTCCTTCGCCCATCGGAGAGGCGATGTCACGAGGGTTTTAACTCCTTTTGGACGCAACTTGGGAGAGAGCTCGATTTCTCCCCCTCCCTGTTTTGGGTCTTAATTTTTTTTTTTTCTCTTCCCAAGACCTGCCGTTTTAGTTTCGCAGCCAAACGCTCTCAGTGCCGGGTGTCCAGAGTTTAATGGTAAGGACACGAGGTGGCTCGCCGGGCCTTCCCGCAGCGGTCCCGGGGCGGGCGGGCGGGCGGGCATCGACGGGGCGGGCGGCGGCCGCAGCTCTCTGCGCCGGGCACCGCTCTGCTCCTCTCCGTGCTGCTCCGCGCCGGCACTCAGCTGCCCGGGGCGCTTGTCCCTCGGGGCCGCACTGCCTCATTTTCCGGCAGGCGAGGCTAGGGGGTTGGTGAGCCGTGGGGTGATTTCTTTGGGGTTTTGTTAGTGATTTTTTTTGTTTGTTAGTTCTCGGGGTTTTTTTTGGTGTTTTTTTTTTTTTTTTTTGACAGCCGTTTCCTTTCCCTCCCGCACAGAGTGGCAATGTGTAGCAAAGCGATCTTAGCACTCCTGGTCTATGGCATAATAATGCACTGCAGCGTCTACTGCTCACCTGCGGCCGGACTTCAGTACCCGGCACTCAGGTAGGTCCGTCAGCTGTCCGGGACTACTTCAGCCCCCCTCAGCCCCAGCTTAGCTAAGGGCAGCGGACTCTTATCGGGAAGGAAAATGAGAGGGGATGTAGAGTAGAGTCACCAAAGGAAATCCACTCCACTTGGGTTGTGTGCCCACTCCCTCCACCTCAGCATAGGACCCCCTCCGGCTGCAGCACTGGCATCCCGCAGGTCCGCTCCTGGGGACCCCGGTGCTGTGACCCACGGCCTCTTGTCCCCGGTGGAGACTCCGGGGGTGGGGGACCTGCTCTTCTGCCTGTCGGCGGGAGCGGGCTGAGGTCCCGGCTGCATGTCGACGGGGCCCAAAAGCTCCTCTCCCCGGTCTGCCCCCTGTCCTGCGGGGACCTTGGCAGCCTCCGGCTGCCCGCAGCTCGCCCAGGGGGAGTGCCGAGCATCGCCTGTCCGGCTCTGGGGGCGTGGGGACGGGTGCGCCGTTGTCTGCAAGCATGTGGGAGCTGCCACGGTTCGTGTAGTGGCATTGGAGCTGGCGGGGATTCAGTCTCTTCCCCTGTTTACCTGTCTGTGTATGACAGCCCTTCTCAAGAGGGAAAGGGGCTGGCACAAGGTTGTTTGGTTTTCTATATTCGGAGTTGTCTTGCTGGGCTCCAGCACAGGCTGATGCCTTGTGCTGTCCCTTTCCAGCTGGGAGCCGTGGGCGTTTGAATCCCTCTGTGTTTGGGGCAGGAGTGGAGGACACCCAGAGGTACCAGCACAAGGGAGTTTCCTGCTCTGGTCTGCGGCTGGGGGCTCAGGGCACCTGGGCCGGGACGGCCGATGGCAGCCTGCTCTCACCCTGCTTGTCGCCTGCTCGGGCGACCGGTGCTGCTTGGCTTGGTGGGAGTTTTGGGTTCGGTGCTGTCGTCCTGCTCCACCGGCGCTTGGCTCTGTAGCGGTGCCCTGCGGGGGTCACTGCCGTGCGCTGAGCTGCTGCGGTGAGATGAAGGGGGGGAGGAGGCGATGCCGGGAACGCGAGGTTGCCCGAGGTGGGTGTCCTTTTGGGGGCTCCGATGTGTCCTTGCAATAACCCGGAGCCCGTCGGAGCTGGCTCGGAGCAGCCTCCGTCATCTTCCTGGGCAGTGCGGCTAGGGGGCAGCGGGCTCGGTGGCCTGAGGGGCCATTAGCCGGCAGCAAGCCGGCTTTCTTGATTCAAGTGCCTGAATTAGCAGGAGTGAAACACTTTAGCGGCATCTATTATTAATACCTCCGCTAAAGCTCACAGACAAAAATAGCTGCCTGTAACGTGCAGTGACCTACATCGTACTGCAGGGAGGGAGGCAGAGAGCGGGGGCTGGGGGGGCTGGGACACACACAAAACTGGCGAGATCTCAAAGGGCAGAGGCACCGTTCAACGAAAAACAGCAGGAGAAGCCCCCCCGTCCCGGCGGGGGCTGCGGGGAGGAGCGGGGCGCGGTCCCCGGCCCCGGCGGCGGGGCTGCCGCTCACCGCCCCGTCCCCCGGCGGAGGCTGCTCGGCTCCAGCCCAGCCCCTGGCACACGAACGCGTGTGTGCGCGGCAGCCTGCGCGCCTGGGCGTGCGCTCCGCTCGGGATGCATCAGCCACGGCTGTGGCACAGAGGGGATGTTTCTCGGGCCGGGGCGTGGGCCGCGGAGGGCGGGGGGAGGGGGTGGCATGTTTGGGGGGTTTCTTGGAGCGCGTCTGACGGCGGGTGTGTTCCCTCCTCCGCGGTCCTGCCCCGCAGAGGAGAGGGCGGGGATGGAGAGCGGGCGGGTGCAGGGAGGGGATGGGGCAGTCGGACGGGGCTCCCGGGGCTCCCGGGTCGGCTCCGCCGAGGAGTGGCCGCCGAGGCAGCCGGAAGCCGGCAGCGGGGAGTGGAGTGGAGAGCCCCGCGGAGCCAGGCTGACTCCTTCTCCTTGCTGCTCTCGTTGCCAGGCTGGAGGATGAAGTCTACGACGAGGACGGGAACACCCTGCAGGACTTCGCCTACGACCACGAGCCCCTCGGTATAGCGAATCCGTCCTCCATGATCGGCGAGATGTACACCTTGTATTACCCACCGGAAAAGAGGTGACTGCAACTCGCGGGGGTGTCAGGTGTGAATTTGGAGTAGGGAGAAAAACGGGTCTGGCGGAACCGATCGGGGAAAAAAATAGTAATGATACCTAACAAGCAAACAGCAACAACATCAAAATAAAAATCCCGAACCCAAACAAACGACAATACTGCCCAGGTCCCGGTGCCCAGTGTAAAGCTCAGAAGAAATGGAAAAGCCGCCTTACCTCCAGCAGCGCGGGGGAGGGAGCGGGGGAGCCTCCCGCGCCGAGGAGGGCTAGCGATGCTCCCGCAAACGGAGCAGAAATGCCCAGCCGGCGCGGAACCGAGCGAGCGCGGCGGGGAGGGATCTGGGTGGGGACGAGGGGTCCCGGGGGACGCGGGGAGATGCCGCCCTCCGCTCGCCGGCGGAGAGGGATGGTCACCGCTACCGCCCGGGCTCCCGCAACCCGCCGCAGCCGACTCCCGGGCCTCGCCGCTCACCCGCGGGCTCTTCCCTCTGCCCAGGCACGCCGATGGGATCTTCAACAAAGCCTACAGGAAACTCCTGGGCCAGTTATCTGCTAGGAAATATCTGCACTCCCTGATGGCCAAGCGGGTCGGGTAAGGCTCTCTGCTTGTTCTTGTCCGCGGTGGGCGTTGGTGCTGCTGGAGCGGAGACGCTGGAAGGGCCGCGGCTGGGGGGAACAAAGCTGCTCCGGCCAGGGTCGGGAATGTGTTGCGCCCGCGATGAATCTGGTGGAGTCCGGCTCCCCAGGCATCGCCTGCCCCTGGCCGCTCCCGGCGCAGGGTGAGACTGGTTTTCAGCGCCGGTATCCGCGGAGGTTTGTTTGGGTTACTATGCTAGGGCATAAAGATGTATGTGTGTGTATATATAGAGATATACACACACACACACATGCATGCATCAATATCTATCTATATATATCTATATCTCTATATCTCTATATCTCTATCTCTATATCTCTATCTCTATCTCTATCTCTATCTCTATCTCTATCTCTATCTCTATCTCTATCTCTATCTCTATCTATATCTATATCTATATCTATATCATCTATATCTACTCATATGTCTCTACAAATTTTTATAATCAACCGATTTAATATTAGCAAGTTGGGCAGCCCTTACGGTTTGCCGGGGGGAGCAGCTTATGGAGAGCGATGATCGGGGGCTCAGCTGCAGCAGCGGAGGCTCGGTTACAGCCCTGCACACCCCCAGCCGCCGGGAGGGGCTCCCCGGGGCTCCCCGCCGCCGGCGGGGCAGGGGCCAGCCCGGTGCCACCCGCTGCCCTTCGGCAGAAGGTAACACGTTAATGAAGCCCCAGGGGGAGCAGCTTTGGCGGCCGCAATGAATAATTCATGGCGGGGAGATATTGTCTCTCCCGCCGCCGCCGCCACTTGCGCGCACAGCATCGGGACCGGCTTTCGGCGCGGCCTTTGTCTCCCCGCGCATCTTGCGCGCAACGTGTTGCGCCGGGGGCAGCGGCCGGCGCGGGGCTGCGCAGGGCAGGGGGCGGCGCGGAGGGGCGCGGAGGAGGGCGGAGCGGCCCCGCCTGATGCAGCTGTGCTTCTCGGTGCTTGCAGCGGTGCCAGCGGCGGCCTGGGGGACGATGCGGAACCGCTGACCAAGCGGCACATAGACGGCATCTTCACGGACAGCTACAGCCGCTACCGGAAACAAATGGCTGTCAAGAAATACTTAGCAGCAGTCCTGGGGAAAAGGTATAAACAAAGAGTTAAAAACAAAGGACGCCGAGTAGCGTATTTGTAGCGATGTGAGTAACCAGCCACTCCTGTGTATACAAAGTCCTAAGAGAGAGAGAGAGAGAGAGAGAGAGAGAAAGAGAGAGAGAGAGAGAGATAAACCCAACAACAACAACAAAAAAAAATCTAAACAAAAACAAAAGTCATTTCCAAACTGACTGAACAATCACCGCTCCTGTGTTATCTAAACATGTATTTATGTATGAAGTAAAGCCATTAAATGAATATTTTGATAATAATATTGTTTTTCTTTTGTACAAAAAGCACTAGAGAAACGCACAGATCTACTTTGTGGACCAATCATTAAGTTATATATAATATATAAATATATATATATAAATACTACTAAGAATAGTTAAGAACAATTCTTCATGAAAAGCCTGCACAAGAACAAGAATTCGCCTGAGCTGTTTATGTTTTTATATAAATAGAAAAAAAAAGAGACAATCATTGTTTTGAATATTACTCCTATTTTTGTAACAGAAATTAAAAGGATAGTATTTTTATCCGCGACAGGGTCGAAAACATTAATTTTCACCATTTGCTACTGTACATAGAGAAGGATGACCTGCTCCCAGGGGGATTATGAGGAAATTGATTTGGGAGAATTGGTGAAGCAGATTCTTCCCCTGGTGAGTCTCAAGGCAGGCTCCTTTGCTACTAGCCTCTCTGAAGGGGCAGCATCCCCTTTCTTCTAGATTTCGATTATTTTTTTTCCTCTCCTGCTTTCTTTGATTCCAGTTGAATCTCTATTAGTGTATCCTCAAAACAATGAGCTTAGAGGATAATTATCTTGTGAAAACAACAGCTCGATCCAAATTGTGCATCTCTGTTTCCTATTGAAGGGAGAAATAGTTAAAAAACCAAAACTAAAATAATAATAATAAAAAAAATCAAAATAAAACCAAAAATAGCCAAACTCAAAACCCCAACCCCAAAATCCCGAACCAGCAGCAAGGGTAGTAAGTACTAAGCCCCGTGCACTGCTCTTCTGGCTGTCTGGGCAGAGTTGCAGAACAAAGCCAAAGCAGAGACAGGACCCGTTTGGAAAGAGTGGGGAAGTGAGCGGGGGCGGCCCCCGGCGCGCCCCGGGGCCGGAGCCGGTACCGGAGCCGGTGCCGCAGGGTCGAGGAAAGACGAGGCGATCCCACCTCCGATCCGCTACCCAACTGCCCCGGGCAGCTCGGTACTGGACCTGGATGCAAAGTACAGTGTGTTACTCTCCAGTGCTGTCCATGCTTCTCATCTTGTGTAATAATGAGCAGGGTTCTCGCCTTTGCATTTTTCGGTCGGAGTTGCTCTTTTTTTTAAATGCTTTTTCTTGTAGGACCTTCCGCCTCTCATCCTCTCTTCGAACTTTTCCGAACTCTGTTTAACCCACCTGAGTCACCTTTTTGGGTTATGTTCTTTTTGGAAAAAAGGAAAAAAAAAAAAAAAAAAAAAAAAAGATTGTGAACGCTCTCTCACTCCTTTGTTCTGTTTTATGCAAGCTCTTATTGTAACAAGTTTAGGAACCCCTGTTGTAGCTACCACTAAAGAATTATGCACTATTACGAAAGTTTTTGTTCCTTGTTTATTGAGTTTGGAGGTAAAATGTATTTTTCTACATTCTGGCTTATTGCTTAGTAAAATTTATTTCATAAAACAAACTTTTGTCATAAAAGAATGTGTAGTGTTCACCTGTGGTCCGGTTTCTAACGAGATAAACC